>NC_138955.1:15132500-15823750 GCF_965226115.1 Aulonocara stuartgranti
TTACTTGTTTTACGCTTTTAAAAAAACCCATGTGTCCTCCCAAATGAAGAGGTCAGTGATCTATGAGTGCAGGAAAAACAACATCAAGTGTGTCATACAACAGTGGTCAGACCATTATGCACACAAGCATAAACGAGGGAATCCTCTGCTTTCTTTCCTTGCTTTGTTTCCCTTAGATTTATACCCACTAATCAAAACAAATCAGGATGGCATCCTTCATGTTGACAGCACATAGCACTCTAGAGAGTTGAGTCATTTGATCTGGATGGCTGGCTTTCCCTCGCCTCGGCCTGTTGCTTGTAGCAGGGGAGTCACAAATCTCATTGTATTAACACCAGCTTGGCTGAGAGAGGGGATTTAGGCCTGAGAGCTGAATCCACTACTCACTCTGTGGATGAGGATCATATACAGTGTTTGGGCTTATAGTATCCAACGGAGATCTGATCTGTGGGGAGGAAACACTGTGTATCACTAGAAATATATAACCTGTGCTATAATGCAACACTAAAAATGTGTATCGTTTATAATAATCATCTTGTTCATCTTGTTACAGAGCAATGTTTGCTGTCATTCTTATAAATGTTACTATGACACACACACACACACACACACACACACACACACACACACACACACACACACACACACACACACACACACACTATTAACCTGAATATTTTTATAGATCCCCTGATCTCGATCAAATCTGGCATCTGTGAAATTCTATGGAGGTCACAGGACCCAAAGGCTCTACTGCTACCCGACACTACAGGATACTCACAGAGCAAGAAAGGCAAATATACCTTAAGTCTTTAAAGACCTACTTGAAAAAAATAAGTCAATAACAGTGAGCACAAAAGTTACCTGACCATAACCTGTGAGCAGTTATGGCTGAAGAAAGCTGAAACATTGCATCCACCACATGAAGTTCATACGAACAGTGTCTCATAATGTTGGGTTAACCTGGATTCTCAGGTTTAAACAAACTCCTGCTGCCTGTGGATCTTGAGCACCTCTGCCAATAATACCTCTGCAAGCTTGAGTTTTGAATTACTAGCCATCAGTTATACAGACGTGGCTCTACCCTACTTGGCTCCTTCAAATTGATATACATTCCTCATATGAATCTAATCTGTTACAGTTTAAATAAAATAAGTAGCTGAAATAGCCCTTCTTAATTACGTTGTGGATACTGTAAGTAGTTAAAATAACAGACAATAATTCAGCCTTAAAGGTTATCTTAAAGTGTGCAACAAAATTGCATTAACTAGCAACCAATGAGAGTATCAGCTGACCACATTTCTGACTGTATTTCTGCACACCATCTTGTTAACAGTTACTTTCGTGATTTAATTGCCGAAAAAATCTTTTCAACTTCGGGTAGCCAGCAAGACTTTTGCAGATAGCAGCTGTGTGTTTGTTCCACACAGCTGAGCTCTCAGAACATAGCATTGCAATGAATTACTGATGACTGGATGGCAGAAATGTCAAATGGTCCCCACCAACGCAAACACGCAGATATCGATCTCTTTTCAAGATCTGAATATGGTCACATAAGGCGATGACATTCAGATGATGATTTCTGCATCAGCATGAAAGGTGGAAGAGACAAAAAAAAAAAAACCCCACACAGTCTGAACACATCAAAGTCAGCAGACCTTTAAGCTAATTAATTTGTCCTTTCTAGAAGGATTAATGCTTGGGTGGTTTCCTGCTTGTATTATTTTTAACATCTGTTCTTTGAAACAGCATATCTGTGGTTTGCTTTAGTAGCACACCAGTCAAAACCCCACTGTGTCCCAGACATTGTAACTGGATGTTTAAAATGTAAAAATGAAAGAAAAAAAAAAAAACTTAGATAATTAAAAGTCCAAAATAACCCTGATTTTTATGCAGCTGTAAAGGTGTGCACAGTGATACAGTTTTCTGTAGATCAGCATTGCAAGTGAAGGCTATCACTGAGCAGCTGAGCTTTGTTCACACTCTCAGAAATGTATTTTAAATTCTTTTGATGATCCTAAAAGTTACCAGATATTCAGAATATGTCAGACTAAATCACAGGAATATGGGTATAACATGATGAATAAGACACCTTGTTCATCTCTGCATTTGATGGTAAGAATTCATCGATCAAAAATATGGTGCCTGACTATTTGACTGTATATGCAGGCTCTTACTTCACTACACACCATCAAGCAGGAGACCCATATGGAAAAGATATATATAAATCTTATAAAGTTTGTATCTGTCTTGTGTGAAACTTGTATGAAAAGCATATAAGTGTGAAAACAGATATAAGATCCCTTGAAAAATTATATAATGAAACTTGTATGTTTTGGATACTTACTAAAACAATGTATGAAAGTAATGCGAAAGTGGCCACTTTCATGAGTAAATCATGTAAGCCTTATATGATTTACTCATGAAAGTGGCCACTTTCATGAGTAATCACACATAAGTTTTTACTATTTCTTTTCCGTATGGGGATACAGTGACTGTCTCCAGTAATACTAATAATATACATAACAGATTGCCATTTAATTGCAGTGATATTAAATGTTTCAAAGTACAATATCATGGGCAACAAAGGGCAAACCCTGAACCTTTAACTTCCACAGTAAGGTACTGTTGTTCTTGAGTTTCCATATTTTCTGTATGAAAGTCCCTCAGTTAAGTTTGTCTCACTGCAGCTCTGAGCTAGTGGGACTAGTCCTGCTAACCGCAGGACTAGTCCCACTAGCCCTGTGATACTACTGGCTCAAGGAGTAGTGTCACTTTGTTAGGTACACCTGTCCAGTTGCTCAGATGCCCCACCCACTTGCTGTTTAAGACACACTTAAAGGTGTCAAATATGTCAGTGGAAAGAGCATAAAGGCACTTTTTCAGATATATTTTAAATTCAGAGCCCTTTAAAGTCAGGATAATTAAGAGGGTTAATATTGTAGCATGTGCTCTGGGCTTTGTGTGTGCTTATCTTTATAGATGCATCCTATTTCTCATGTCAGCTCTCAAAAGCTTTTTAATTAGCTTGATTACAAAGACTGTTATTGTGTCTCACTCTGAACAACAACAGTTCCTCGTGATACATGAGAAGTTCAAGCTGATGTTTGATGTTTCGAACTTCAAGTGCAGGGAAGTGGGAGGAAAAGAAAACATGATACTGTCTTCTTCAAAAACAATCAGGGTAAACGTGGAGACTGTTAACCCTCCAGCTGTCTTCTGTAAATCCCTAAATATGTTATGGTCCTGGGTATTTCACCCAGACTTCTAAATTTAATACTTTGCTTATATTGGCCTCTTCTTCTTCCGTGTGCCTGTTGTTTAAGATTTGGAGTCTTAGCTATTTGTTCCAGTTTTGGTTATAGAATTTGAGTTTTGTTATTTTGCATGTGCTTTGTGTGTTAATTCCAGGTTGTTGTACAGTCCACAATATAAACAAAATGTATTAAGTTACACAGGAGGGGTACATCCGGTCTAAAAGGTAAGTGGTGTTGTAAATCTGACCTATTAGTTCTATGATTTGATTTTAAGCCTTGAAAGATGGAATTACCTATTGGAGTCAATATCAACAATATATCATGCATTTTACTTTCAAAACACAATTCACAAAGAGGAATTTACTCTTTACATACTACTTTAAGTGTTGATTCAGCACTATGGTATAGAACCCGCTTTTATTAAAACAGGGCACATTATGGAAGACTGACAGCTTCAGTGCCAAAGTGAAGTGTTAAGTTGCAGACAGCGCTAGCAGTGGCTTTATCCCACACTAATTCTTTGAAAAACTGCAGCAAAAAAAAAAAAAAAGGAAGAAAAACATCAAAACTAGAAGATGATGAATAGATTGAACAAGAATCTCATGGGTACCAGCTCATATCTCCTGTGCAGAAAAGGGGCTAAGAATTACAGTTTTCCTTCTGCACACTTTTATAATCACATTTCTGATGTGAAGTGAGACGGGCAGCCAAACCCTACAAACAGTTAAGGTATTCCACTGCAGGGAAGTTTACTCTGGCTTCAGTCCTGACTGGCAAAGAGGGGGAGAGTTGGAGAAATTGGAAAATAAGAACCTGGAGTGAGAGAAGCAGACAGACAGTGTGATAAATGAGGGATACTAAAACTGTGAATTACTCTAAAACTGGAAGAGGAGAGAACACAAAGGATTTAAGGTCTGGTAACAGCAGAGAGAAATAATCTAATATGTGGTTCTAACTACCTTCATGGCAGGAGCAGCATTAGAGTAACGGTTTGTTGTGATGGCTAAAGGAATCAATTAACCGTATAACTTACACCAAAACTGCTAACATGCCAAAACACATACTGCACAATGCCAAAAAAAGTTTTTCACTCTACTTCATCACTTTTCAGCAGGTGGCAAGTCAACACTAAGAAAAATGGCTAATATATGAATGTTATATTACTGAGACATCAGGGACATCACTGTTTTAGCCCCAAATCTTTGTTTTCTGGAGCCAGATGTGAACTGATCTAGGCAATGTTCACACTGCAGGTCTTAATGCACAATTCCGATTTTTTGATCAAATCCAATTTTTTTGTCTGCTTGTTCACACTACAAATAAAATGTGACTGCAAACGCGCTCTAGTGTGAACCCTCAAAGCGGCCCGCATGCGCAAAAGAAGACGTCAACACAACGCGCTCTGTTTAGACCCAGAGCAAACAGTATTGGGTCAGAAAAGTCGGATTTGATGCGCTTTCGCCTGCAGTATGAACGTAGCCTTAGAGCAGAAGGTAGAGTGCTACATTATCAGATTACCGGCAAGCTTTGTTAACATTCATTTTACTATAGTGACCCAAACTGTTCTTCCACCAAGCTGTAAAATTGTTCCTTTTTAACACTAGATATTTTAACATGGGAATTTCAAAGCAGGTATTTGTCAACAGATGATGACAGTGTTCGTAGCTATCCACATTTCTAATATTGTTCATTAAAACAATAGAAAGACACTTAAATGTGTAATAACTTGTGGAGGGGAATTACCCAAACCCTAGAAAGAGATGCAGTGATGTGTCATCAGAAGTGGAAATATTTGAGAAATTGGTGAAAGCAGTTAAAAGGAAGAAGTGACGCAACGGGTGGCGATGTTTCTGTTGCTGCAATTGTGTCCCTATTTAGCTTGCTTTTTAGCGATATGAAACACTGGGAAATCTACTCTAACTTTCCAATGGAGGTAATATTAATAACATTTTCTGTTCTGTTCATAACGTTTATATAAAAACACACTCTGATTTCAGATGATTGTCCTGTAGGGTATTATTACATAAATATTGCTATTGTCAACAAAAACAAAGTAACAACATTGATCTATTTAAAGTCATGAGTTGATGAACCAGCCATACTATTCCTTTGACTGATCTTTTCTTTTGTCTGATGTAGATGTGTACTGTACCACCTGTTCACATGGTTTTATATTATGTTTCTGTATTGCAGGCAAAGAAAAGCACAGCTCCAGCACAGCAAGTTCCTGACAGTGGGAATCCACAAGACTGTACTTCACACCATCACCCCCCACCAGTGACCCCAACAGTCATCACGCACTCACAGTCACTACAAAGCATCCAAATATGATCTGTTTCCCCCACCAAATCCCTCAAAAGAAAATGTCATCCCACTCCCACTGAGAATGCCATCTTTCTCCACCCAAGAAAAAAAAAAAAATATCAGGGAAAACTGGACAGAGGAACAGCAGTTTGGAATTAAGGTTGCAGAAATCCTGACAAAGTTAGCGCCCTGGGAGTGAAATTAGGTTCAGTTTGAGGTTTATGAGTCCCTTTACCACAGAAAAAAAAGGATGGGGAAGAACTTCAGCCATGAAGTTTGATAGTTGTAAAAATAACCCAACAAAAATGCCCTGTAAATTGTGGGCTGTAGTAATGAATGTGGGGGATGACAAAATGCTTCCCGTCATTAGTACTGAGACACAGTGAGTAGTTCCAGATTCTCGAGAACTCCCATGAAATTTCCATCCACTGTGTTTCAGATGGCAAGAAAACAAATTGCAACATATTCCAGATGGCTCAGCATACCTCTGGGATGATTCTAGACAAGGTGCAGCGAGGCAGTCTACAACTTACTGCCACACTCACCTGAGAACATCCTAAAGCTAGGTAGCATAAAGTCACCAACAGCCTTTCTGCTATGATTCAAGATCAGTGTTGTATTCACTAATTGCTGGCTCAAAAGTCAAATTTTGCAGAGGATATCTTGACATATTGGTGTTGCTTCTCCTCATCCATTGTGTGCATTTCCCACACTACTGAACTCCCCGTCTTTAGTCCTGTTCGCACTGAGTGGCCTCACACAGCATTTTCTTGCTTTCCTCACTTTTCTCTTTTTTGTGTTTGGTACAAACACAAGTCAACAGAAAAAGAAGCATCTTTTTTCATCCTCGAGCATAGATGCTGGCATTTTTAATAGAGGTAGAGAATGTGTCCACTATTTGTAGATCTCAATTGTACATATGTGAAAGCAAGCCCTCTGTACAGACTTTAAACCAACTTTTAACAAATATCATGGGATAACGTAATGATCTGTTTCCTGTTCTTCTCTTGTTTTTATTCATTCTGTGGGAGAAAACAGAAATTATACAAATACAATGCAGAGGATTATTCAATACACATCTTCCAAATTAAAAAAAAAAACAGAAATAGAAATAAATAAATATATTAACAAATTCCCCATATACAAATGCAAGTACAACTGTGTTATCGTTTTTCAGTGCCAGAGGTAGTTTGTAGCCTTCTGTACCTGGTGAACTGTCTGTCAAACGTTTGAAAACATGTTCATCAAATTCAGCATCATGCCTCAAAAAGCAAAAAAACCAAACCAAAAAACATTTTGTACATTCATCTTCTGCTTATCCAGATCCAGATTGCCCCAACTGGTGAAGCATCCTAATTTGGCACCTATCTGCAAACGAGGAACAGCTGTACTTTGAGCTCCTCCCACATTCATAAGCTCCTTATCCGATCCCTAAAGGAGAGCTTGGTCATCATTTGGAAAAATCCCCTTTTTGCCACTTCTATTTTCAGTCTTATTCTTTTGGTCAATATCTACATTTCTTTCTGGGTCAGCTCTCTTTAGCCTGGTACAGAATCCACAATACTAGAAATGCTACACCAATTCTTCCTTCAATCTCCCTCTTTCCACAACTTTTCCATTTGGGGCAGCGACTCATTCACAACAAGAGTGGGCATTCCAGCCTTTTCAGCTAACAACCATGGCCTCTGATTTGGAGGAGCTTATTCTCTTCTCAGGTCCCTCACACTCTGTTGCGTAGCTCACTGTCCCAGATCATCCACAAAAAGCAGAGACAAGACCAGAGTCCGACTCTCTCCCTTGGCTGTACCAAATTCTATGCATAGAAATTGTGAACAGGATGGAAAAAATGACAGTAGATCTGAACTACAAGAGGGACCTGTTTGTATCACGATGGAAGAAATGGATGGACTATATTAAAAAACGCAGGCTAGTTTTTGATTTTGACGGTGTTAACTACTAGAAGACTAGAGGAAATATTAGTTATATTAATGGAAACAAAAACACACTCCCTACATGCCTTTTGTATTTTTTGCTTTGCTTCTTTTTCTATTTTCTTTCTTTCTTTTCTTCTTTCATTCCTTTTGTATGGATATTTTCGTTGTTTAAATACAGAAAAAAGAAAAATACATGTAGTGACAAATTGTTGAAGTTGATGGTATTGTACAGTGATTCCTAAATGTCAATTTAAAAAAAAATGTGAACAGAATTAGCAACAAAGGGCAGCCACGGCAGAGTCCAACAATCACTGGAAACAAGCCTGACTAGTTGTACAGGGACCAAAAAGCCTGTAACAAAGTGTCCAATACCCGACAATCCCAGAGCACCCTTCCCACACACCACTAGTAGTTGTTAAACTTGCTATTAAAATGTTCTCAGTTTTATTCAGTTGCAAATATTAACAATGACATTTTTAGTGTATAATCATTGTTTTTATTTTTTATGTATGCAGCGAGTTCACTCTCGTAGAATTGCAGTTGGGACTTTTTGCTTGACTCTTAGGCTGTATCCCAATTCAGGGTCTGCAGCCTTAAAGTACGCAGCCTCAACGATCCTCAAGGGCCGCGTACTTAAAGACCGCTAAGGCCGGAAGTGCGAGGCTTGTGAAATGGGACGGTCTAGCCTCCGTTGCGCTGCCCAGGTTGCCTAGCAACCATGATACTAACAGCTGGAAACATGTCATACAGCTTTGTTTGACAGAAATGAAGGAGAACATATTTTGTTCATTTGTTTGTTTCTTTCTACATGAGCTTTGATCATTCTCTGTAGGATTAAGCTCAGCTATTGAACGGCGAATATTTTAAAGTAAAGGCTTTAAAACCAAGTTAGTACAAACGTCACTAATGTCACATAACTTTGCCGACATGTGGCCAACAGTAATGTTTTAATGATCTTCGTTATTAAACATTTGCACATAAATAAGTAACATAATATTCACTACTTACTTTTCACAGTTTACTCTTCTGCCGCCCCGCTTCTGCCGTCTGCGGCAGAATTCTCCACACCGACTGCTGCGCTATGAATTGTGGGATATATGGGACCACGAAGTCTACACTACCACAGCCTTAAAATTCAGGGAAATGAAGAACACATTTCAGGGCCGCATTTCGAGCAGCCTTTGAATTGGGACAGCCTTCGGCGTGCCGCTGTGACGTAATCGGCCTTGAAATGTGTCCTTTAAGGGCTGCAGACCCTGAATTGGGATACAGCCTTAGTTCACATGCCACAGCTAGCGAACTAAGCATTAACATGCTAAGCATATTCAGCCAATAACTTTCTTTTTTGTGAGTTAGCAAAACCAGTAAGTCTTCCAGCTAAACAATCCTAACAGTCATTTGCACCTACACTCCATTTCCATCTCTCTTGCTGTTTAAGTCACGGTTAGGTTTAAAATATTTTTTTACAGTGTTACACAAAATATCATCAAGTTGGCTCTATATAAAGGTGACAACAGAATTTACATGTTTTTCAGACTTATACTCGGACTTTGAATTTCTGTGTTCAATCGGACTTACAAATTTCAGGAAATACAAGACGTAGAAGTTGTGTTGCCATTTATTTTTAGCTTCTTTTTTTTTGCAGGGTCATTAGGGAATAACCAGGCTGCTTCGTCATCACTTACCAGTCTTTGTGTCTGACAGTCACCTAGCTATTTAGTGGATAAGTGTGAGGGTTATCAGCTGTTGCATAATTCTCTCTTTAACCATTATTTTAATTGGGAAGGTGATACTTTGCTGAAGAAATGGTTTCAAATGGATCTCAGGATGTTTCAAATCACTTCCCTGTTCGATTTGTAACACATATGAGGCATGGGAGTCTGTGTGATTAATACATGCTGTCATATTAATGTTCGATTACACCTCGCATAGAAAAACCAGGGTGGCTGTGTGCTGAGTGAATTGCTGGGACAAATCATGAAGGTTATAGTAGAGCCAAAATAACTGAGAAGACCAGTCTGTTTAGTTATGCTGTGATTTTCAGTGCACGGCACTCATGGGAGAGATGACTTTCTACTGTGTATGAAACACATTGCCAAGCCTGGCAACAGACAATGCACTGCAGAAATGTGATATGTTTAATAATGGAACCAAATCAAGGCTAGACTATTTTTAATCTTTCAGCTGTGAAAACACTACAGGGGTGTCGCAACAGGAATCCCTGTCAACTCCAAAGTCAACTGTTTTGTTACAAAGTGACAATACTAATGCAGGCTAAAGAGCCTCCTGCTGTGACACAGTTAAACAATTTTGGGAAGCATATTAAGGTTTAAGAAAAAAAAAATATATGTGTATACATGCAGTCAGTTTTGCCCAAGTGATAAAAGTGAGATTATATAACTGTGCATCTCTTTGAGGAACAAAGTTTCTTTTGTAGAGCTGTGAGATGATGAGCCTTCAGATCTGCTTCACTTGACTTTAGGAAATTATCTCTATAGGTTTTCCTCTCCACCCTTGAATGCCTCCCATATTCAATTCACATATCTATTTGGGCATGTAATGAAATAAAGTTATTACAGCTATCAAATAAGTTCAGCTGATGTAATGAGAGCATGCATTATCTCAATTTATGTTGTTATTCACCAAATTGAATTAATCCTGACAAAAAAAGGGAGAGGAGCACAGCACTGTATTTACATACAAATGAGTCACATTGAGGCTCTATCTTAGATGTGCACAGGTGAAATGTGCTTCAGTGACGTCTCTGTAATCTGATCTTGCGAGGTCCTTAACAGGGCCGACACATAATTTATTTTATCTTCAAGATGAATAAAGTAATTCTGAGCATAATTGGAAGCTTTGTCAGTGAAAGCAGTGCAATCTGTCACCTGGACACAAAGCCTTAGGCTTACAAATGTTTATATAAGGATTGGAAGCTGGGGTCATATATGGAGGTTTTCCATTTTGAATGCTAAAATCAATACAAGTTGCGCACAGTAGCTTGTTAAGTTAATGCAAATTGAATCACAGTTTGAAGAGCACCAAGGAACTCAGGAAGTATGGGATATATATTCCTATTATCTACTTTAGGTTTTTATTTTTTATCTTTAAAGTAAGTTTTTACCATAGAGCAAATGGTGCAAAAAGTTATGAGGAGTGAGAATCCATGATTGCAGATGCAGAGGCCGAAGGAAGTTTAACTAAATGCAAGCCCTTTATTGAACTGATAAACTCAACATAATGCACACTAGGCAAACGACTATCACAATAAAACAGGAAACATAACTAATACAAAGACCAGGACTGAGATGCACAGGCTTGACAAAGACAAAAAGGTAAACAAACGTGGAGGCATGACTAATTGGCACAGAGAGACACCAGACAGACACCTAAACAAGAAACAAGAGTAACAAAACATAACGTAGAAGTGAACAAGCGATGACTAGGCAGGAGAATGTAGGAAGACAAAAGGACAAAAAACGAACAAGACATGAAAGCACAGGAGTCCTGACTCAGTTGATGACTGTAAGTAGAGTCATGTCTATCTTTTATATTTTCAAAGTGTGAACTTAAAACTAAAAATCTGTCACGGCGGGGTGTGCCGATGTGTGTGGAAACAGGACCCAAAAGCAGATGAGGACAAGGAGTAGTAAGGTCTTAACAGAAAGGTGAGGCTTTATTAAAATGACGGCAGGGTTAAACCAGGAAACCAAAACGAACTGGCAAAACACTAAGAAACAAAACACTAAAGGTACTAAGACCAAAAACTATAACTATGACTGAGGTGGAAATAAACAGGCTAAGACTATGACTAACGTGGAAATACAGACGAAGACTAGAACTATGACTGAGGTGAGGTAAACAGGCTACCCGACAATGACATGCAGAAAACAGAGGGCTTAAATACATACATGAGGTGATCAGGGGAAGTGGAGACACATGGGGGAAACAGCTGACTGACATAAACCTAAATGACAGGACCAGGAGGAGGAAAGCTAAATACAATGAACAAAGAACACATGACACTGTCAGAATAAAACAGGAAATACTAAAACTAGACATGACAACACAACTTAACAGACCTAATACGTGAAGAATAATACAAGAACCCAAAACATAGAAAACCAAGGGAACAATAATAAATAACAGCTTAAACTAAAGCTAGATAGGAAATGACACAAAAACTAATCACATATCAAAATGAGAAATATACAAAAATGAACTCAGAGCGCTGGGTCAGAGACCCAGCCTGTGACAAAATCTGTGACTAGACAACAGAGATAAAGAAGCAGATATTTCCCTGACTGGTTTACAATTAAAACAAATCTGAGAAAAGGCACCACAGCAATGATATACTGTATGTATGTAATGCAAGTTAAGTTGCACCTCAGACAAATCCAAAATCAATAGTTTCCCTAAAATATTTATCCAGCTGGAATCATCTGTTTCTGTTTAGGAGTGACATTGCAACCAGGACAAGTATTTAATGCAAAGGAATTGATTTTTACAAATGTAATAAATGCTCATCACACATCTATTTCTCACGCATCTTAATTTTCTTTAGTTTGTTTTTACACTTTTCCCTAAATTAGCTTCTTCAGCATCTGTGTGGGTGTACTGGCTGTGTTTGACTGACATTTCTATCACTGTGCTGTTAGCAGTGTTGGTCAAGTTACTTGAAAAAAGTAATCAGTAACTAATTACTGATTACTTCCCCCAAAAAGTAATCCCGTTACTTTACTGATTACTTATTTTCAAAAGTAATTAATTACTTAGTTACTTAGTTACTTAGTTACTTTTTAAAAACACGATTTACAACCTGAAGAGGTGATAAAGCGATATATCTTTCAGCCCAATTCTACTTTTTCTACATAATCCATCATACAAAATGTAATCAAATGGAAAAGTCTCTTTTTTTTTAACTTGTTTTATCAGTTTTAATCTTTTAACTTTATGTATCAAGCAAAAATTTTATTATATGCAACATTCTCTGAGTTGAATAAATGAGTTTAACATTTAAACCTATTTTCTGCACATTCCAGCATATAAAATAAAATATTTTTTTTGTTTACACTCACTCTTTCAAATAGATGCAAGTAAAACACAGCAGAACATAAATAAAGTCAAAGACTCAGCGGTCCTGTTGCTCTATTTTCACCTGTAAAGCAGGACTGCGGTAGGCGGAGGTTTACCCTGGTGCAGGTGTGCAGAGGTCAGTGGAAGGATACGGCAGTGTCTCTGTGAGTTTCCCATTACGTCGTTGCGCTCTCGGTGCTTCCTTGGAAGTTTAGGGGTTCTTTTCGCTGTAAAAAGAAGTTTTCTTCCCACGCACGATGGACGCTAATGTTTTTGTCACTTTTTATGGAATCAAACTCAAAGTAAGGTCAGTACTTCCACGCTTTAAACGCTGCACGCTCATACTCTCTCCCACAATCGATATGTGATCCATTGTTGATCTGCACACAGCTGTTGTCACTAACGGCGCACTCGCTTACGTCACTGTCGTGAGACATTCTCGCAAAACATCACGGTTTTAGTAACGCAGTAACGCAGCGTTCCTACGGGAAAGTAACGGTAATCTAATTACCGTTTTTGCAATAGTAATCCCTTACTTTACTCGTTACTCGAAAAAAGTAATCAGATTACTTTTTTCTCTGGCTGTTAGTTTTGTAACACCTGCAGGGTTTGACAACTTACACCTTTATCATCTTTATATGAACTGTGTTGACCTCATGTAATTCTCACTACAGCTCCACACAACTTCAACCTGAACCTGAGCAGAGGGTTAATAAGATGGTAAGTGGAGGCACCTCAGTGTGGGTGTGCAGGGCCCTTAGAAGGCTAAATGTTTTAGTCTGAGTCAGGCTTAAAGTAATTATGTGTTATAGTTGTACATGTACGTAAATCATGCCAGGTACTGCAAATCATGCCGGGTCTAAACATAGCCATGATTTCAGTTCTACATTAGTTTGGTTTTAGATATTTATTATTCCTATTTTAAATAATGTTCTGGATTACATGGATCTAAAACTTGTCAACCTCAGTAATGAAGTGCATTGGGGAAAATACCCAGCAAACCGCTGTTTGAACTCTGATCAGAGAGGGAGTGAGCATGAGTTAGTCAGAGAGAGGATTTGCGTTTGTGCATTTGTGATGTGAACTGCGCACATACAGTACGGTTTGTGCATTTGTGATGTGAACTGCGCACATACAGTACGGCTCAGTGTGTGAGTGAGCACGTGCGCGCGCACCCACACACACACACACGCACACACACACACACACACACACAGGTATGCACACTCACACAGACACAGACAGACAGACAGAAGCGGTGATGCAATGTCTGCGAAACCTTTTCCAGACTTCTTCAAACGAACCCAGTGTAGGTTTTTCTTGCTCTAATGCACCATTCAAGGGTATTTGATTTGCAGTCCCTACAACCACCAATCTCATACCCCCGCCCCCACCTGCAATGACTGACTGGAGCTCTGATGACACTCAATGAAACGTCTGCACTATTGTTCTGTTTCTACTTCCTAACAATGTGCAGCTTGTCAGTACTATTTTCTGTCATTTGTACACTGAATTATAGCTGTTTTATTTATTTTTAATTTTTAATTATTTTTTTTACTAGTAAAAAATAATTTCCTGAAAGTTCTACAGTCTCAGTAATAGTGGGTGGTTTGTTATAATCTTATTTGATGTGTCATTGTCTCTTCTGTGTCCTTTGGTTTTCCTCTGTTCTTTGCTCTTTTCTTTCTTCTTTTGTATTTGCATGTTGTCCATGTCTCCTGTGTCACCTCATCTGGGTCTGTGTTTGTCACCGTGTCCTTCTGTGCCCTTCATTGTAGCTATTTCCCTGTTTTATGTGGAATGTATTTATCTCCTGTATCTTTAGACATGATGTCCATCGTTTTTGTGAGTTTTCCCAGAGGGAGTATTTTAAAACATGGATGTAGCTAATGCAGAGTTACCTGTGTTCTGCCAGGTCAGGGCAGCTCCTTTTGTTTGAATGCAAAGACATCTACAGGAAAATTACTGTTTTTATGCTGCCACTGCTGGGTGCAGTAGCTCCACCACCCCACTAGGGGGAGGAAGCGGGTTTGTGTACTCAAGTTTCTCTAGTAAATATAGGAAAAGTTCATGGAGTCTGGCCAAGTTGATACCAGCACACAAAATATTAGCTCTGAAGTTGGCTGTACTGGAGCATGAGAAATATATGCTTGTAAGTACGATTATATTCTGTGTTCATGTTAAGCATGTGATGTAAAATGGGTTGTTGACTCTCATATTTGAAGCCGGCATGTTAGCTGCATTGCCGATGCTAATTGTGTTAGCATGTCAATAGGAAATTCCATTGTGTGTTAGCATCAAGCTAGCGGGATTTGGAGTTAACATGTTTTCATTTATTTTTCTTGGTTATACCAGCTATAGTTCAAGTTGCTAAGTCTTCAGTCTGTACTTTGTAATGTGAGAAATATATTATGTTCCAGATGTATGTTTTAATATGCTTTTCTTATGTTTGTAGTTTTACAGTGCCTTCATTAGGGAGACAAATAAACCCTGCAATGAGAACTGGAAGCCTTTGCCTCTCCTTTTGAAGAACTGTTTATCTATCTGCCAAACTGGGCATCAACGTACAGGGAGGGCAGAACAGTAAAAAAGCATCATTCTCATCAGCCAGATAGTTCTCTAAAAGAAAGGATGGATGAGACGCTGGAAACAAGGTCAAAAGTGTCCAGTTCTTTACGTTCCAGCCAGCTTACATCATCATCTACTGCTGCCGCCAGAGCACGAGCAAAAGCAGAAGCTGCCCGTGCTCAGCTCTCCTTTGCTAAGCAGGAAGCCAGCATCCTAAAACAACAGGCCGAGCAGCTTAAAAAGAAAGTAGATCTGGATGCAGAGCTACACGTACTCAAATCGCAGAAGGCAGCTGCAGCAGCCCTAGCTGAGGCTCAAGCTTGGGAAGCATCTGCGCAAGAGAGTGAGCACCCACAACAGCCCCAGCTGGACGGCATGCAGCAAATCAGCCCATTAGAACGAGTCCAAGAGTATGTGCAGCAACAGTCAGAACTCGGCGACGATCTGCAGACTCCACAAGTTAATCATCCAGAACTCCTATCTTCTCTGGTGCCACAACCAGCCACAGCCATCGATGCAACACCAAAAGCTCACAAGGAACCAAGTATCCATCAGCCCAGTAGGAGCAACAACCAAGAATTCACACCTTTGCCAGTCTTCCGTGCTTTGAGCCCAAAGAGAGAATCTTGCAACTGGAGCTATGGAGGCGAGCCAGCAAACTATGATCGATATCACCATCCTCAGTCTAAGGTATGGACACCCACACCTGTAAGGAGTAGTCATGCTGACACGTCTGATCTAACGAGATACCTGATACGGAAAGAGATGATCAGCTCAGGCCTGCTGAGGTTTGATGATCGACCAGAAAATTACTGGGCTTGGAAGGCTTCCTTTCTAAGTTCAATTCAAGATCTGGGTGTAACACCTCAAGAAGAGCTAGACCTGCTATCCAAATGGCTCGGGCCACAATCAGCAGCACAAGCCAAGCGAGTCAGGGCTGCGTACATAAACAATCCCACTGCAGGTCTTCAGATGGTGTGGCAGAGACTCGAAGAGTGTTTTGGCGCACCAGAAGTCATTGAATATGCACTTTTAAAGAAAATCCAGGATTTACCGAAGCTGACGAACAGAGACAACCAGCGTTTGAGAGAGTTGGGGGATCTTCTGCTAGAACTTCATGCTGCAAAGACAAGCGGTCATCTCCCAGGCCTTTCACACCTCGATACAGCCCACGGGGTGAATCCGATTCTGGAAAAACTCCCATACAACCTTCAGGAGAAGTGGGTTGCAGCTGCCTCGAGGTTCAAGAGAGAGAATGCAGTGTCTTATCCTCCATTTTCCTTTTTTGTGAAACTTGTGAACGAAGAAGCTAAAATTCGTAATGACCCGAGTTTTTCGTGTGTAACCGGTGCCAACGTCAACAATCCTAGAATCGAGACAATGACACAACAGAAGTATCGTTCACATGTCTCTGCTAAGAGGACGGAGATAGCAAGTAATCTGGCAGCCAGCCCAAACGTTCCTACAGGCAAGAACAACTTGGACCCCGATAAACAGTGTCCATTACACTGCAAGCCTCACCCTCTCAGAAAATGCCGTCTTTTCAAAAGTAAGACCCTGGAAGAAAGAAAGGCATACTTAAAGGACAAGAACATTTGTTTCAAGTGTTGTTCTTCTGTGCAGCACATGGCCAAAGATTGTCCTAAATCAGTGCAGTGCACAGATTGTGGTAGTGAAAGACATATCACCGCACTACACCCCAATCCTCGTCCTCAAAATGCAGAGAGCCTGGTGGCTAGTGAAGGGTATGGCGGGGAAGAAAGAGAAGGAGAAGCAAGTGTGGCTGACGTGACATCAAAAAGCACAGAAGTATGCGGAGACTCAGTTGGTTCAAGGTCATGCTCTAAGATATGTTTGGTCAGAGTGTATCCTGCTGGACAACCAGAGAAAGCTGTCAAGATGTATGCTGTTCTAGACGAACAAAGCAATCGCTCCTTGGCTAAAACATACTTTTTTGACATCTTCAACATTGAAGGACAGCTTGAGCCGTATACACTGAAAACATGCTCAGGTGTTGTGGAGATAGCAGGGAGACGAGCCCGTGACTTCATTTTGGAGTCCCTTGATGGCACCACACAGCTTCCCCTGCCTACTCTTATTGAGTGTGATATGATACCTGATGATAGGACGGAAATCCCATCCCCAGAAGTCACTCATTTCTACCCACATCTGAAGGCAATCAAGGGAAAAATCCCAGAAATTGATCCAGAAGCTGACATCCTCCTTCTCCTTGGCAGAGACATTCTGCGTGTGCACAAAGTCAGAGAACAACATAATGGTCTCCATAATGAACCATATGCTCAACGACTCGACCTTGGTTGGGTGATCGTAGGGGAAGTGTGTCTGGGAGAAGTGCATAAGACATCCAACATCTGTGTATACAAGACCAACATTCTACCAAATGGACGAGCTTCACTCTTGAGTGCATGTCCAAACAATATGCTAGTCAAAGAAAAGCTTGGTTGTCACACCTCGAACCTAAGTCTTCAAAGCTCTGCACAACACTTGAAAAGTAAGGAAAGTGAGTTTGCCAGTCAGGTGTTTCAAAGGACACAACATGATGACGTCCCGGCAATGTCAATCGATGACGAGAGTTTCTTGAAGACATTAGATGAACAAGTCTATAAAGACAGTTACAATACTTGGGTTTCCCCATTACCCTTTCGGTCACCACGAAACCACCTTCCCAATAACAGACCTCAAGCTTTAAAGCGTCTTGCATCTCTTCGGAGAACTCTGGAGAAAAAACCACAAATGAGGAAACACTTCATCGATTTCATGCAAAGAATGTTTGTTGAAAAGCAAGCAGAGCCGGCCCCTCCATTAAAAGAAGGTGAGGAAAGGTGGTATCTACCAATATTTGGGGTTTACCACCCACAAAAACCTGACCAGATAAGGGTAGTGTTCGATTCAAGTGCCAAACATGAAGGGGTTTCCCTCAATGATGTGCTCCTGAGTGGACCCGACTTGAACAACACTCTCCTTGGGGTTCTGATCCGCTTCCGCAGAGAACCTATAGCAGTTACAGCGGATGTGCAGCAGATGTTCTACTGCTTCAAGGTGTGCGAGGAACATCGCAACTTTCTGAGGTTCTTATGGTATGAAAACAATGATCTCCAGAAAGCAGTGAAAGAGTTTCGAATGACAGTACATGTATTTGGCAACAGTCCATCACCAGCAGTTGCCATTTACTGCCTCAGACGAGCTGCTAAGCAAGCAGATGACTCCACTACCAGTGCAAGGGAGTTCATCACACGCAATTTTTATGTGGATGATGGACTTGCATCTTTTCCTAATGAAGCAGAAGCCACTGGTGTCCTGCGCACTGCCCAAGCGATGCTAGCTAAATCAAACATTAAGCTACACAAGATTGCATCGAACAGCAGCAGTGTTATGCAAGCATTCCCACCAGAAGACTTGGCCAAGGATTTGAAAGATCTAGACTTAGGAGTGGAGTCACTACCTCTTCAGAGGAGTCTAGGTCTAATTTGGAATCTGGAAACAGACAACTTCACCTTCTGTGTGTCGAAGGAGGAGAAACCCTTGACAAAAAGAGGGATTTTGTCTGCAGTGAACAGTTTATTTGACCCTTTGGGATTTGTAGTGCCAGTCACAGTGGGAGGAAGACATTTAGTGAGAAACCTCTCCATTGAACAGTATGACTGGGACACACCATTGCCAGCTTCAAAACAAGAACACTGGAAACTCTGGAAAGACTCTATGAAAGACTTAGATCAGCTCCAGATCCCAAGACTATATGTTCCAGTGTCTTTGTCTACACAGACTCAGCACAGAGAGTTGTGCGTGTTTTCAGATGCATCAGTCATGGCTATAGCTGCTGTGGCTTACTTGAAAACAATTTCTGCAACAGGAGATATCCACGTGGGATTTGTTATGGCAAAGGCAAAGCTGGCCCCACACCCAGCGCACACCGTGCCCCGTCTTGAGCTTTGTGCTGCGGTTTTGGCAACTGAAATGGCAGTCTTCATCCAAGATGAAATGGATATTGACATTCATTCTGTGAAGTACTATACTGACAGCAAGATAGTACTGGGCTACATATATAACACCTCACGCAGGTTTTATGTCTATGTGTCAAACAGGATAGCACAGATCAGAAAGTCGTCTCGTCCAGATCAGTGGCATTACATCACCACTGAAGAAAACCCAGCAGACCATGGAACTCGGCCAACAACTGCTGCAGCTCTCAAAGGCACCAATTGGTTCACTGGACCATCATTTCTATTGGGCCCTTCAAAACGACTCCTTCCCCAGAGTGATGACTTTGAGCTGATACATCCGGAGGTGGATCCAGAAGTTCGCTCTGAAGTAACGACCTTCAGCTCAATGGTTAAAGAAAGCTCGCTTGGAGCTCAAAGGTTTCTTACATTTTCCACTTGGAGAGCTTTGACTCGTGCAGTCTCCACACTAATCAAAAAGGCAAGGAGTGTTGCAGATACACATGGTGGCAACACTGGGGATGAAGAAGAACAAGCAGTAAAAGTGATCATTAAAACTGCACAACAAGATGCCTTTGCAAGGGTGTTGCAGTGTCTAGCCAAAGGGGACCGAATCCCAAAACAAAGTCCACTGCGAAAGCTGACACCATTTCTGGACAAAGATGGGCTATTAAGAGTTGGCGGCCGTATGTCCTCAGCTGATATGTCTTTTGATGATGAACATCCTCTGGTCATTCCCAAGACGCACATTGCTACATTATTGGTCAGAAGATATCACGAACAGGCTGCGCACCAAGGACGCCATTTCACGGAGGGAGCTATTAGGTTGGCAGGACTTTGGCTGATTGGGGGGAAAAGGCTTGTATCTAGTGTGATACACAAATGTGTAACTTGCAAAAGGCTGAAAGGTAAAATGGAGGACCAGAAGATGTCAGACTTACCATCTGAAAGACTTTCACCAGATCCACCATTTACTCATGTAGGGTTGGATGTTTTTGGACCTTGGATGGTGACTGCCCGAAGAACAAGAGGAGGGCATGCGGAAAGTAAACGATGGGCAGTAATGTTCACTTGTTTGACTACCAGAGCTGTGCACATTGAGGTTATAGAGACTATGACCACTACAAGCTTCATCAATGGGCTCAGACGTTTCATTGCCATAAGAGGGCCGATCAAAACAATCAGATCAGACCGGGGAACAAATTTCACTGGAGCCTGTAAAGAACTCAGACTTGACACATCAGATTCTGAGGTGAGGAATTACCTTAAAAGCAACAAGTGTACTTGGATATTCAATCCTCCCCACTCTTCCCACATGGGTGGGGTGTGGGAGAGGATGATTGGTATCGCTCGGCGAATCTTAGATGCTCTTCTTCTGAGGCTGAATCCATCGTACCTCACACATGAGACACTTGTCACCCTGATGGCAGAGGTTACCGCCATTATAAATTCAAGACCATTGGTCTCAGTGTCTTCTGACCCAGAAGCACCGGCAGTTCTCACCCCATCAATGTTGTTGACACAGAAACGAGATACGTTGACTGCTCCCTCTGGGGATTTTGATGTTAATGATCTGTCCAACAAACACCGGAAAAGGGTCCAAGCACTTGCTGATGCATTTTGGAAGAGGTGGAAAACTGAGTATCTGACCACGCTTCAAACACAGAGAAAGTGGACAACAGAGAAGCCAAACCTTCAAGTGGGAGATGTTGTACTGATGAAGGATTCGCAAGTAAAAAGGACTGAGTGGCCTGTTGGACTTGTGATTAAAGCCTTTCCTAGCCAAGATCATAGAGTACGTAAGGTGGAAGTGAAGGTAGTCAAGAATGGCACTCCTAAAGTGTATTTGCGGCCAGTGTCGGAGGTTGTTTTACTACTACATCCAGGGAATGGGTAGTGGTATAATTCATTATACCAGGCAGGGAGTGTGCTGCCACTGCTGGGTGCAGTAGCTCCACCACCCCACTAGGGGGAGGAAGCGGGTTTGTGTACTCAAGTTTCTCTAGTAAATATAGGAAAAGTTCATGGAGTCTGGCCAAGTTGATACCAGCACACAAAATATTAGCTCTGAAGTTGGCTGTACTGGAGCATGAGAAATATATGCTTGTAAGTACGATTATATTCTGTGTTCATGTTAAGCATGTGATGTAAAATGGGTTGTTGACTCTCATATTTGAAGCCGGCATGTTAGCTGCATTGCCGATGCTAATTGTGTTAGCATGTCAATAGGAAACTCCATGTGTGTTCTGCCCTCCCTGTACGTTGATGCCCAGTTTGGCAGATAGATAAACAGTTCTTCAAAAGGAGAGGCAAAGGCTTCCAGTTCTCATTGCAGGGTTTATTTGTCTCCCTAATGAAGGCACTGTAAAACTACAAACATAAGAAAAGCATATTAAAACATACATCTGGAACATAATATATTTCTCACATTACAAAGTACAGACTGAAGACTTAGCAACTTGAACTATAGCTGGTATAACCAAGAAAAATAAATGAAAACATGTTAACTCCAAATCCCGCTAGCTTGATGCTAACACACAATGGAATTTCCTATTGACATGCTAACACAATTAGCATCGGCAATGCAGCTAACATGCCGGCTTCAAATATGAGAGTCAACAACCCATTTTACATCACATGCTTAACATGAACACAGAATATAATCGTACTTACAAGCATATATTTCTCATGCTCCAGTACAGCCAACTTCAGAGCTAATATTTTGTGTGCTGGTATCAACTTGGCCAGACTCCATGAACTTTTCCTATATTTACTAGAGAAACTTGAGTACACAAACCCGCTTCCTCCCCCTAGTGGGGTGGTGGAGCTACTGCACCCAGCAGTGGCAGCACAGTCTTGCTCTATGTATGATTCAGTGAACTCTTTACTTCTGGGTTTCTCACTACTTTTAAGCCTGGGTGAGTACAACATGATGTTCGAATCAAAAACGACAGTAAAACAGGGAGTACGTTTCTGTAACTCTCCCTTGCCTCATGCAATAGCCCTTAGTTTCTGGTTTCTAGTTTCTCACATTCATCATCTAAACTGTGAGCTGGTTACAGCAAAAACCCTCAGCTTCACTTTCTCACATTAGAATTTCACTTAATTATGTGACATCGCAGTGAAATGTCCATCTTTTATATACAGTCTATACATTTTCCACAGCAAATGGGAGGTTCAGGTTCAGCATGTTGCCATGACTTTTAATTCGCCCATTTATAAACTTCTGAAGGCGAGATTTAATGAAGTCTGGAAAACTGAGCAATCTTCCATCAGGCCTTAATGAAATAAAATGCATGTTCCATAGACTGGAAAAGACCATCAGTATAAACTGTGGGCCCGTGACAGACATATGAACATCAGTGTCTACTCTTCAAATGTTATTTAAATTGTTAATTTTAGATTTGCTGTGTATTGCATAACCACTCATTATCTCCCAAGTGAGCATTAATTGCAAGAGCTGGATGATACAACATTTTGTCCCGCAATTTAAAAGGCAAACATTTATCAGTCACATATTTTTTATTAATTGATTTAGACTGTGAGTTGATTCCCTGATTAGATAGCTACCTGCGTTGTATTTGAAATGTATAATTATCCAGTTGTGCTACAGATATTTATGTAATCTAGAGATTAAATGAATTAGACTATGAAAATGCATTTGTGAGCGAATTCCAGCTTTATAAAAATGAATTTTACCTCTTGGTGTAAAACTGAATTCACAGTAAATTGTGAGTACTTTATTTTCTCGCACCCCTGTGAGACAGTGACCTAAGGCAGCCTGACCCTGAGATTACCTTGTTTCAAATGTTTCCATGTGATTAGTCCCCTATAGACCTCATAATACAGAAAAAGAGCCTGCGAGAAAGATAAAGCTTGTTATTTTCAACTCACGCTGAGAATCAGAGGAGCTTTGAGGACCCCAATCGATCTCAAGAACGGAGCTTTTAAAAATTTGAGAGACCCTTGTCAAGCGTATTGAACTTTCCTTTTGTCTGGAATGCTTTCGGTCCCTCCACCCCCCACACGCAGACAGACACGCATGCACGCACACACATGTACATGCACATGCACAGGAGCAGCAGTTAAATGTCAGTGGTCACATGGCTTTTATTTTCTGCTATACCTGTACAACACATTTTGATTAGTCTGACAGTTACTAATGGTGCCACTGCTGCTGATTGAAGATAAGAAGCTCCCTGTGTGGGAATTAGCCCAGGAAGGTCTTTAAAATGAACAAAAGTCAGAATGGAATTATATCTTTATCCATATATGATTATGTTGTTCTTCTAAACTGATGCAATATTACCTGACTGTTGATGACCTGAAGGCAAACCACACAGGCGTGAAAAAGGCTTTAAAAATGATGCTTCTCAAGCATGTGAAAACACGAGTGTGACTGAAATAATGAGCATGTGAAGCTCAGTAGAGATAGAACAACAGCAATGAGTCTCATGAGTTATGACAAAGCTTCTTTCTTTAGTTCGATATTAAGGTTTGGAGTCCCTTTCAAAGGCCAGAAAAGATTACATAACCTTTGGAGAACAATCTAAAAAGTTTAAAAGAGGAATCCCAGAGGACACCTGACAAACCTAATGCTGGATTACGTATCCCTCAGGATAGAAACCCTTTGCAACACATGCATTTCACACAGATGTATATCTGTGTTAGTTGCTGGTGTTCAACAATGTAACATTAGTACCTGAACAGAATACCTACAACTGCTTGCTGGGTTCACCTAAACCTTTGGAAACTCCAACACATGCCACATGTGATGCTAGCTGTGAACAGTGTAACTGGGCATTTGCTCACAGTTGTCAGAAGTTAGTTTTCCTATAGGTAAAGGACAACTGTGATAATATGAATGGAATTAACGGTCCTCTGAGGCAGAATATGTGATGGTTCTGCTGCTGCAGATATCACATATACCATCACATATTAGCCCAAATTCTAAAGAATTTGACAACTGCTTAATTGCTTGATTGCTGACAATTGCTTACTTTTAAAATCATAAAAAATACTGCGCCTAGCTGAACTCCTTAGCCCTTAATAACCCTAGGAGAACCCTAAGATCATCGGGTCAACTGCTCTTGGTGCAACCTAGGTCGTGGCTGAAGACCAGAGGTGACCGTGCTGTTGCTACTGCTGCATCCAACCTCTGGAAAAATCTTCCAACTTCCATCTGTCGGAATAAATAATGTTGTTGTTGATGGTTTTTGTTGTGATGAAACAGATACCAAAATGCCTTAGGCTACCAACTTACATTCTCTTTGTTTCCTGTTCATTGTCTGATGGTTTTTTTTTTTATTTTGTTAATTTTTACTACAAAATGTAATCTATATCACCTTCTTTGTCATTACCTGGTTTGCAGTTAAATGCATGCCTTCAAACTTGACGTCACCTGTCATGTTCCTCTGTTTAATTATAGTTTCTCACACTAACATTCTCACACACTAGATCTGATTTTGTGCATCGCTACAGGTACATCATGTACTTAGTGTTTACACATGTAGATGAGACAGCAGCTGCAGAGGAGTGTAAAGCAGACAACTGGAAATATACATTTTGAAATTATCTGGCTAAGATTATGTGACTGCAGCGGAAATGTAAATTCTGTGCTCGATTTTACGACACTGTTTTAATAATCAGTGCCTTTTATTCTGGTGATAAATGAAATTAAGAATGCCTCGACATGGACTTTTCATTTGAGTTTAAATGAAAAGAGAAAAAAAACCCACATTGAGCATGTGGTGCCCATAGACCATTGCTCTCTCTCTTCTTATTACCTCGGATTGTGTTTTTTTTTTTTTCCTCTAGTTTTGGTTTTTGTGTCTTTATAACTACTGGTAGCATGAGATGGTAACCCACCCCATTTAGTTTGTACAGATAATCTAGCTCTACCAGGATGGAACTTCCATATATGCTGACAAAGTGACAACATATACTGTAAGGGTGGATTTATGTCAATAGCAAACTTAGTGAGAACATATATTTTTTCTTTAGGTTTTGTTATGACCCAGTGATGTGCTTGTTGGTGTTGTGCCTCCCACCGGAGGATGGTGGCGGTATTTTCCCTTTTTTCTCTCCTAGGAGGTGGACACCTGGGCGTGGCTGCTAGGTATCTGGGTGGAGTCTCTACACACCTTCCGACTGGATAATTGATGGACCACCTCCAGTACTTAACGTCCGGATGACAGTCACCTGGGAGTGCTGTTTGGAACTCCGTTGACTCGGTCACAGAGTTGTGTGTTGTGTCATTGTAGTGCAGGCTGGAGTATTCACGTGTACCTCTAGCCTTGCCATGTAAATAATTGTAAATAAGTTAACCAGTGGCGGTCACTTTTTTTGTGCCTTTGCTGTATAACTTTCACTGTCGCAGCCTAGTAGGCGTGAGAAGCCGTTTTCTTTTGTTGAACAAGTTTTCTCCTGTTTTTCGTTAGATAGTTAGGTAAGTGACTTGTCTTTTGTTTTGGCTTCTTTTTATTTTGGTGTAGGGAAGACTAGGGATTGTTTTATAGGGAGTTTTGTTTATTGTTTTGGCATTGCTCACTGCTGATGAAAATAAATGGCTGCTTAAATACTTTAAAAAGGTGTCGTTGTTGGGGTTTGTGCGTGGGTGGGAAGTGAGTGGGGCAACTATTTGTTACGTTTATTTACTTGCCGGGACCAGAACGTAACAGTTTGCTGTGTCTCCCAGCAAGGCCTCAAGAGTGTGGAGGAGACACCAGGAGACTGGCTGTTACATGATGCAAACTAGAAAGGGTCATAGATAGGAATCAACCCAGCAGCAGGATTGGTATCTGCTGCTGTGTGGAAGAAAGAACAGAGGCTGCAGTGCAAGAGACTTACAAGATGACCTCCAGCATTGTACTCTTGTGAATGTTTGTGATCAAATTGTTAGAAAAGACTCGTGAGCATGGAGTAAGCTCCTGACATACTTTAGTGGGACCTGTGCGCAGGACCGTGCAACTCGACTGTCATTTGCCCGAGAACACCAGAACTGGCAGGTCTGCCATAAGCACACTATTTCCTTCTCACATGAGAGCAGGTTAACACTGAGCATATGTGACAGATGTGAAAGAGTGTGGAGACACTGTGGCGAATGTTATGCTGCTTGTAACGTCATCCAGCATGACTGGTTTGGCAGTGGGTCAGTGATGGTCTGGGGAGGCATATCCGAGGCCTGCAGTTTAACTGACTGTGTCATACTGTGATGATCATGAGCCATTATTTTTTTCAAGCATGTACTTTTTTTTTAACCCCTTCCAAACGGAGTACCTGAAAATATTTAGAATTGATCGTAATGTGAGCGCTTTTTTAAAATATATTTTTTCACACAGCAGGCACATGCAGTGTTATTTTTCACTTTGTCAAATTAAAGCTATACAGAGGACTTTCTCCATAGTGCTACGCTACAGGACGCACTTGCTACGCTACAGGACGCACTCAACGACGTAGACTGGGACATGTTCAGAGCATGCGCAGTCGACATCAACGAGTTTACGGAAGTAGCAGTATGCTTCGTCAATATGCTAGCGGAGGAGATTATCCCCACTGCGAGAGTCACCACATTCCCAAACCAGAAACCGTGGATGGACAGATCGATCCGCACTGCAGTAAACGCCAGGACCGCCTCCTACAACGCGGGTCTCGCCACTGGCGATATGAGCGCCTACAAAGGGGCCTCATACGGCATGCGGCGCGCGGTGAGAGATGCCAAACGCAGGTACCGGGAACGTGTGGAGTCCCGCTTCCACCAGGGCGACACACGGAGTATGTGGCACGGACTACGCACCATTACGGACTACAAAGCCAGGGACACTGCGCCGATCAACGCCGACTCTGCATTCACCAACGAGCTGAATCGGTTCTACGCCCGTTTCGAGGTTAGCCAGGCGGCTAATGCTATCTACCGCCTGACTACCGAGGACAGTGACGTCATCAGCGAGAGACCGGTGACCAGCATCGCGGAGCATGACGTCCGAGTGGCACTGAGGAGAGTGAACACAAGGAAAGCGGCGGGGCCAGACGGCATCACCGGCCGTCTGCTGCGCTGCTGTGCTGACCAGCTAGCAGGTGTGTTCACTTACATCTTCAACGAGTCCCTGGCGAAGTCTGTGGTCCCCACATGCTTCAAAAGATCCACCATCATCCCTGTGCCCAAGAACAGCAAACCCTCATCCCTGAACGATTACCGGCCAGTTGCACTGACCTCGGTAGTAATGAAGGTGTTTGAGAGGCTGCTGAAGAACATCATCTCCTCCTCCATCCCAGACACCACAGATCCGCTGCAGTTCGCCTACAGATCCAACAGATCCACAGAGGATGCCATCGCCCACGTCCTACACACCACTCTCAGCCACGTGGACAAGAAACAGGGTAACTATGTGAGAATGCTGTTTGTTGATTACAGTTCAGCGTTTAACACAATAGTGCCCTGCAGACTGTTCACAAAGCTGAGGGATCTGGGACTTAACAGCCGTCTGTGTGCATGGGTGTTGGACTTCCTCACTGGCAGAACTCAGGTGGTGAGGGTGGGCAGGTGCTTCTCCAACAGCATCACCATCAACACAGGAGCACCTCAGGGATGTGTCCTCTCGCCACTGCTCTACTCCCTCTACACTTCAGACTGTGTGGCCACCCATGGCTCCAACACCATTGTGAAGTTTGCTGACGACACAGTGGTGTTGGGTGCCATCTCCAACAACGATGAGGCGGCCTACATGGATGAAGTGAAGAATCTGGCATCGTGGTGCCAGGACAACCACCTCCAGCTGAACGTCAGCAAGACCAAGGAGCTGGTGGTGGACTTCAGAAGGGGTCAGCACAGAGACTACAAGCCCATCATCATCAATGGAGCTCCAGTGGAGAGGGTGCAGTCCTTCAAGTATCTTGGTGTCCACATCTCCTCAGACCTGACATGGGCTGCCCACATTCAGGTCCAGACCAAAAAGGCTAGGCAGCGCCTGTATCACCTACGACAACTGAGGAAGTTCAGGGTCTCTCCAAAGATCCTCAGGATTTTCTATACAGGCGCTGTGGAGAGCATCCTCACACAGAACATGACATCGTGGTTTGGGAACAGCTGTGTGAAGGACCAAAAAGCTCTCCAGAGAGTGATCCGTACAGCAGAACGCTGCTGCAGGATTGCTCTCCCCCCGCTTCAGGACACCTACACCAGGAGATGCCGGACTAGAGCAGCGCAGATACTGAAGGACCCGTTCCATCCTGGCAACAAACAGTTCCAACTTCTGCAATCTGGTAGAAGGTTCCGCATCTTCCGGGCAAGGACAGAGAGACTCAAGAGGAGCTTCTATCCCCAAGCCATCCGTGCCCTAAACACACACACCCGCCCTCTCACATCATCTATAATTGACTGAGTCAGGACTCTTCCAGACACTAAGCCAAGGCACAATGTACATTTCAATTCCTTTAATTTTAAATATGTTTATATTGTCTATCCTGTAAAATAGTCAGATGTCTATTCATATTAATGTACAGAATTCACCTGCTTGCTGCTACTACTGCACATTCACCCAGTGTATATACTATATGTCTGTATATATATATATATATATATAATGTTCTTCCTCTACACCCCCCCCCCCAATTTTTGCACATGTCGAGGAGCGTGTCAGGCTACATTTCACTGTGTGTTATACTTGTATAACTATGCATGTGACAAATAAAGAGCCTTGAACCTTGAACCTTGATTGGACAGCTGTCAGAGCTGATGCTATACTGTCAAGTCTTATAGCTCAAATTGCTGCAGGTTTCCACACACTTGTCAGAAAGGATATTTAAATGACGACATCTTATATAGTGCAGCTGCCAGAAACTGTAAGGTAATTCACACCAGTCCTGTGTGATATGCCATCATCATTAGAATATGTCTACTTTTTCATGATTATGATGAAAATCACACTTAACTGAAAACATTTGCTGTATGAATAAGTATGGTGTTCTCATATTGGCCAACTGTCAAGTCTTTGCTGCTATGATCAATAATGTTAAGACAGCACAACAAATAAATACTGTGAAGCATCATTTATATTGTTCATGAGTTGAGCACAATCCAAAAAAGAAGAAAAAATCTGCAGTTTACACTTAATATTGCCAATTAATCTGACACATTTGTTTCCTCGCTGGATGCTAAATTTTTGTCTTGCATTTCTAATATATATTCAAATGAATAAAATCAAAATAGTCAGTGACTAAACTTCTGACTGGGTCATCAAATGTGTTTATCTTCATTGTCTGTAGCTAACATGAACATTGATGAGACAGAGTAAAGGTCCAAAAATAGGAATATCACCTATTTTTGGACCTTTATGAATATTTAAATTTGTGAGTATTGAGCACACTGATGTACATAACCATGCACATGGGACAACACTGGGACTTATGGGACTTAGGTTTCAACTGTTTACTTTAATTGCTTCTGTGCTTCCACTTGTAAATACATAACAACTCCCAGGCAAATCCAGTACTGTAGCATGTGAACAAACAATGTCAACCATTTCTGTGTGAAATTAACTTTGAAGTACCTCTTATGAAGTGAATAACACCGAATCCCCCATGGAAAATAATCTCCAAGAAATAATTTATTTCCATTTGGAAATGTTTAGTAAAAATTATAAATGGCCTGATGTTTTTGGAACTTAATGAGCCTTTTATGCCCCTGGGTACCATGGATAACAGCATTATGCTTTTTACATTGTAGGTAAATAAGAACACTTACCTTATAAAACCTTAGAATTTTAGACTATTCCTTAGTATTGAACTTAAAAAAATGAGAACTTAAACTGTGAGAAATTTGGGATTTTTTTTCTCTTATTATTGTAACCTTCTCTGACTTCATAAATTGCTATTATAATTTTATTTTAAACCTCTAGTAGCCCTATTCCACTGTTCTTTTAGCCGCAGAACAAATAGCTGTAAGACTATTGACATCACTGAACAGAGTACGTATTAGCTCTCTAAAGTGTTTTACTATTTTTCAACTTATTATTTTGGTTCCTGTTTAAGTTTGTAATTTCCGGACCACCCAGCAGTGGACAGTATAACTACTACATATAAATACTACAAACGATTCATTTGAGCTTATTGGCAGCTGATTTCTACACAACATGATGACCTCATACTAGTGTATTTGACACAGAGAAAAACATTCAATGGCCTAACATGCTTGCTAAACTGCTGATTGTGTTGTAAGAATTCACGCACAAACACAGATTCTGTGGATATAATTGAGATATTTGCTGCCCCCAAGTGGTTAAAACTCAAATAATTTTGCTTTAATCACCCCTGGGGCTAACATTGTGATTCTTAGATACAGTATTCACATTTCTCAAAGTGAATATATATATAATATAATCTAATTTGTAAAATTTAGAAGAGGCTTTAACTATTAATATTTCCATTTGAGTCAAATGGGTTTTGGGCTGAGCTGGTAGAGAAGTTGGATTTTTATTTTTTTATTTTTTTAATCAGGCTAACATATTGTTATATAGGTGTTATCACTGGGTTATCTAACTGGAGAGTGATGTCAGATTTTATATAAATTCAAACATATGTTTCTGCTTAGAGCTTTGCTGCACACATTAAAGATTTATACCACGTGCACATGAATACCTGTAACGTTTCCCTAGAAATTCCTTGCAGATTGAAACTGTGACAGACTGTAGCACCCATCTGTCTCCTGTCAGTCATCACCTTTTAGCTCAAGTGTCATCTGCAGTTTGCCAACCCAGTTCAGGTTCTTCCCACACACCTTGGAATGGCACCTGCTAACAGATCCTGCTGTTATCTGCACAGAGATAACAGTGTGAGAGAAGTGACAATGCCCTGGGACTCACCTGTCAACTTCAGAAACATCAAAGGTCTTGACACCCGTCTGTGGCACTCTCACCATGACAGAGCTTTCCTGTGGGAAAGGAGGAGGCTAAGACTCAGTGACGACTAAAGGAAGATCACAGGTGTGTTTTGATTTATTATAAAAAAGGAGGTAAAAAGTATTAATCACCTTCAAGGTTTTATTTGTTGATTGGATGTCATCTCTGAAGTGCTTCTGAATTGGAGAATTTGCGGTGGGGCTTTTTGGTTTGCTTGTTTTTTGGGCGAGGAGAACTGTTTTTTGTTTTTTTTGTTTCCTTGCTATTTAGTGGACTAAAGATACAGACTTTGAGATACAAAGGTACTTCAGCAGCTTGTCAGCTTCACCTGAGGTGCACGACACATCCCTGGGTTGTGTTATCTGCTGGTACAGACATAAAGCTATAAGTTGAAGGCTGTAATTTACTGCAGCGGTTCCCAACCCCCGGGCCAAGGACCAGTACCGGTCCATGAGTCATTTGGTACCGAGCCATGAGAGTTGAGGCTCGGGTGTGAAATTTATGGATTTCAGGATTTTAATCATTTTTTATCGTTATTTTTTGTCGTTTTTATCGTTAACTTGGTTTCCCTGAGTCTTTTCCAATGTGTTATAAACAAATCTTCTTTTTCTGGAACCAGTACTGGTTTTATTTCGTTGTATTTATCCGCGATACCTTAAAGACCGATCCGTGAAAATATTGTCAGACATAAACTGGTCGGTGGCACAAAAAAGGTTGGGGACCGCTGCCGAAGCAACAATGACTTTTTTATTGTGGAATGCAAATTGTCAATAGTGGGTTGTTATATAGTTATTAACACCTCACTACAACAGTTGTCCAAAAAAAAAAAAAGTTAATGGAAAATTAACATTGCACTTATATTTGTTAAGTGGCCTTTAAGATACCCAAAGGCCCGATACTGAACTTTCAATATCAAAGCCTGAAACTCTTCTGGCAGGTACATCACAGACCCCTCAAAAGTTGCTCCTGGGTGCTAAATGCCACAAAATGCTGCTGATCTACAAAGATATTTTTACTTTGAGCCTCAGAATGACGAGTTCAGTCTTTGTTGTCCATTTTTGTAGGGGACAAAATTCAAAGAAAATGGGAATACACTGTATTTCTGATTATTCAGTATACTCATTGGGTCAATCCCATGCTCTGTAAATGCAAATCACTGGAGGAACTTTGGGCCTTGGGAAAGTTCTTGGTCATTAGTTCTCAGGAAATTAACATTCTTTGAATATTCAGTTGAAAGGCACCTGTGGTCCCACTTAAAGGACCAGAAATAGCAGCTACACAAAGCTATTTTTCAACTCCCTTTAGAGGTCATTAATTAAGGTTTTTAGTAACCACAACCACAAGTAATTTTTTTGATCCATTTTTCTAAGCAGTATATTGGGGATTCATATCTTGTGTTGGTTTTGGATGTAAATTATGTTAACATGAATTCTCTTCTATGCTCACATCAGATGAAACAAGGTCTGGTGTATTGGTTACCTTATAAATTGCTGGTAAAACTTGCCAAAAGAGAAATGCAGTTTCTTTTGGTGTGAGAAATAGTCTCTCCACCTTCCTGTCAGGTGCATTTATTTGAAGCCCATGAACAGCAGGGAGTCATGCACATCATTATAATCATTAGCTGTCCGATCTATCAGATCTATCTTTTGCTTTTTACATCACCTGTCAGCAACAGCTCTTAACTGAAACACAAATTAAATACTACACAGAAAGTAATTAACCATCTCCACCCGCAGTGAATATAAAATTACATAAGATGATTAATCTCAGCTTTCATATACCACCAACAGCTTGTTCACAGTTAATAGTAATATATGCTGTAGAAAAGAGTATATAGACTATAATTTTATGGCTCTTACTTAAATTAATTCTTTGCTGTTTCCGGGCTTCAGTGTGTTAGCATGACAATTAAACTACTAAGTAGTTTTGGCTTTGAGTTATAACTGGGTTATGAACACTGAAAACCATCTCTTGAATTAAACCAGTGCTATCATATTGTGAAATAAATCATTCATGCATTAACTTTCTACAGGCTCGACCACTCTTGCATTTCCAGGTGGTTAAGAATTTAGTAGTTCGTGGCTCAGTTTGGATCAGTTAAACCTTAATAGCGTTTTAAGAATTAACTGAGCACTTTTAAAGCATGTCTGGTTCTGATGGCAAGCTACAGATCAGAATTATTCACCCCAGATGAGCCAGCTTTCAACTTTAGATCCACAGGTGAGGCCCTTCTGGCTGTTCCAAAGTCAAATCACTTTTATGCGACTTCCTTTAACTGTCTTTTCTTTCTTTACACCAGGAGAAACAAGAGAGTAGGTTGGAAAACTTACACACATATATGGAATAAATAAATGAATTAGCACAGAGACGCACGGTTCATGACAATAATGTCATTGTTTAAGCTCATCAGTGTCAACATAGAAATACTGATTACTATTTTAGCACCATCACAGCATGGTGGTGAACTGAACTGAGAGTATGACATTTTGATTAGTTAATCACATTACAGTATACTGCATGCTGAAAAAACTAGTTCACATATTTGTTACTTGTACACTGTACGATGTTAAATTTTGTTATCAGGTTGTTCTGAAACCTGATCCAAAATGCTGCTCAGATCATATTTTATATTAGCTTCTTTTAATGGGCTACTTGTTCAATCTTGAAATAATTTCAACATCCTTCTGAGTCCTGAATGATCAAATCTTGTAAAAAGACAAAGACCAAAGACATCATATAATCCCAGAGGAGTACTTTGGTTTCACGCTGCACCTCTCCTGTGAAGCTAGCTCACATTTGGGAACACATCTGTCTTAAAAATGTCAAGTTTGGTAAAGTTTATAGTTTGCGGTTGATCAGGTGACCAAAAGCCACCTTAGTTATGTTGCTTAGTCTTATGATGTGCTGAGCATTCTTCTGCGTCTCCCTTTGTCTTTTCACTGCTGTTGCACTTACTGGCCACTATTGCATGTCATTAAGCTTATTTTCTGCTCTTCATCTGGTGCGGTCTCGTTTTTCTTCTCTTTCAACTCACTGTCCCAACTAGTCCCAACAGATGGATGCCCCTCCCTCAGCCTGATCCTGTTGGAGCTGTCTTCCTGTTCCTGTTTGCCAACTGCTCATTTTGAGGGATTGTCTGATTGTTGCTTTTTTTTTTTTTTTTTTACCTTAGAAGTGTCTTAAGATGGCTGTTGTTTTAAACTGGCTCTATATAAATAAAATTGAATTAATCTTTATACGTAACGATATGTCAGAGTTAATACCTACATACTCCTCATATTAGTCCACATACAACAGAAGATAAAGTGACATTCAATTCAGGACAAGGAGGTTTCTCCTATCAACAATTTGATAAGAGAAAAGTGACTGTGTTGTGTTACTTAACAGTAACTTACTTACTGTTACTGACTTGTGTTACTCTAACATCCTCTTATATGGCTCTGAAGTTTTCCAGCATCACAGCAGCTACACACAAAACAATATATCAGATAAATCCCTTAATGAGCTGAAACAACATAATGAAGATGCTTTTCCCGTTGTGTAATGCAGATGTGTATCATTTTGAAAACAAAAACCACCTGTCAGCACATCAAGCAAAACGAAATCTGGGTTTGAATCCACCATCTGGCCGGCACCTTTCTGTTAGGAATTTGGATCCTCTCACCGTGTACTCCAGCTTCTCACAGTTCAAAGATATGCAGTTAGTGGGCTTAGTTTAACTGGAGATTTTAAAATGACTATAGATGTAAATGTGAATGACTGTCTGTGTCTCTATGTTAGCCCTGTTACAGACTAGCGACCTGTCCAGGGTATGCCCCGCTCTCGCCCTATGACAGCTGGGATAGGCTGCAGGCCAATTTCCATCCATTTCCTGCTATTTCTCAAAATAAATGGAAGAAAAAGGATGGATGGATTTTTTTTCTTTGTATTTTGAACATAAGCCTGAATGTTTTGGCTTATGTGACCGAGAATGAGCCCAAGCGGCATTTTTAAAATGATCTATGAAGAGGTGCTGTGGCCAAAAATGGTTGGAGAGTCCATGTCCGCAAGCAAGGGTTGCCTCAACAATGCTGTAGGGTCCAGTTTATGTAGACACACAATTGATTTCTAAGTGTTTAAGTATAGGCACTGTGATGCTACTGCAGGTTAAAAGCTCAGAGAGATCTCAGAAAAGGAGGTTAGTGTGCACTGGGGGGAAAAAAAGTCGTGTTGCAGGTGTGTCGGCATCTGTCTGAGAGTATATCAGAGAGAGTGAGGGGGGATGTGCAGCTCCAAAAATAGAAAATCAATTTGTGGCAGGCAAAGCCACATATAAATGAAGGTATATGAAATGCTGTAATGTTAGTTGCATGGTTATTGGCATCCCTCCAGCAAAGGTGCAACAAATCATTATATATGCCTGTTGCGGTCAGTCCTCTTTTCTAGCAGGGGCCTCATGATTCATATAAACAAAACAAAATAGACGCTCACATCTTATGAGGCCCCTGGTTCAAGCTCAAGCACAGATAATCCTGTGCAGTAAGGTGCCTTGATCCAGGCTGCTAACACAGCCAAGAAAAAAAAAACACTTTAATCATCTAGTTATTTCTCGTTCTTCCTAGAAATTCAGTTTCTCCTTTTTTTTTCAACTTTTGCAAGTCATTCTCATACATGTCTGCAGCTCCCAGGATAAGATAAGCAACCAGAGTCTCCCCTTTGTTAAACACAGATTTGGGAGACTCTGGTTACAACAGTGAATTTCATGAAAAAATAAATTCAAAGTAAAGTAAAAAAAAAAAAAAACTACATTGAAAGAAAAATGTTAAAATGAGAAAACAGATGATTCTCTGTGAGACAGTTCAAATAAATTTTATTTATACATTACCCAAATCACAACACAACTTCAAGGCACTTTATATTGTAGGGTAAAGGAAAACCATAACATTCAGATGACCCCCTGATCAAGCACTTTGCAACAGTGGGAAGCAAAAACTCCCCTTCAACAGGAAGAAACTGCCATGACCAGCTGGGGGTAAGGGTAAAGAGACAGGACAAAAGACACAATGTGGAAGAGAAGAGCCAGAGATAAATAATACATACACAGGGTGAAAACAGTATGTGAAGAAGTCAGTGCATCATAGCAAGCTCCCAGCAGCCTAGGCCTATTGCAAGATAACAAAAGAATGATTCAGAGTCACCTTATCGAAAAGAAAAGTTTCAAGGCTTATCTTATCTCCTGCATCCAAGGGGCTGAAAGGGCCTGAAAGTTCAAGGCTCTGGCTCCCATTCTGCTTTTCACTATGCTAAATACCCTAATATACAATGTGTTGGATTGTAGAGCGATACTACATGAGGTGCAAAAGATTTCTTCTGTCCTTGTGGGAGTTGAGCTGAATCAGTCTGTTAGTGAAGGAGCTCTACTGCTTGTCCAGTAAGGAGGGTGGTCAGGATTATCCATGTCAGATAACAGTCTCTTTGGTAATCTTTTTGCCACAACCGCTTCAAATGTGTCCAGTTTGCACCCAAAGTGCAAACACAGAGCCAGCCTTTCTAATCAGTTTATTCCATCTTTAGATGTAACCAGTTCTGATGCTGCTCATCCAGCACACTTCAAACTACCCCCGTTACAACAGACAGAGAAAATCTCCAACATTTTGCTGCACAAGCTGAAGGATCTCAACATCCTCAAGAAATAAAGCCTGTTCATCCACCCCTTATGTAAAGCCTGTGTTGGCCTTCCAGTTCACTCTATTGTTGATGTGGACGACCAGGTATTTGTACTTCTCCATCAGCATCCTGGCTGAGGATAGACACTTCATGTATTGAAGTTGATCAGCTTTCTGATCTCATTCAGAGATCACATTCAAAAGATATTTTTTAACAGACCACTCCACAAAATCATTCACTAGTACTCTATCCACCTTTCACAAAATTAGATATATTCTGTGATATAGCCAGTAAAGCTATTCATTTTTTACCTTTTAATACCAGGAGTGATGGTTCTTATTAAACATAATTATTACTAATTCACTTCTCCAATCTTTCCAGCCATTAAAATGTTTTATTTAGTAAGAAATATTAAATAACTTTAATAGATTTAGCCACATAGACAAACTGATGAATGCCAGCTCATGTGAAACAACGATGTTTCTTTGCTAAACTGTTATGTTGTTGTGGATTAATTTATCTTCTTTCATTATTGTTATTCATGGTTTTGATTCTCATTATTATATTTATGTTATATTCTTTGTTCTTAGGCTTTAGGTTCCCGTTTCTTTGACTTCCCCTTATTCCATGTTTCTCATCTTGTCTCCATGTTCCCTCTGTCTCCCCAGTCAGTCGTGTCTCTGTGTTAAGTCCACATCTTTGTGAATGTCTCGTTTCCTGTTTTTCCCTTCTTCTTGAGCTCTCAGCGAAGGCGGTCGCACTTTCTCCTCTCCTCCTCACCCTTATCTTCCCTGCTTCGCCTCTATGTCCTTGTCTTGTCTTGTGTGAATTTACTTTCCCTGGAACAGTCTCTCACTGTCGTTCTCTAAACCTAAAAGAGAATTATGGATTTGATCAACTGGTCTCTGAGTGCTATTGACACCCTTTTCTCAACGAGAAGTCGGGGCTCGGGAGAGCCTGAGTGCCCTGGAGGGACTTTCCCTGCCGGTTACACGATGGACGGGTGGCAGAACTGGAGGACCGTGTGCCTGGCGGGACTGTCGATCGAGGACGCTGAAGATATCTACCTATTCGGAACCATGATAACAGGGTTCATGCTGATCGGCGTTGGCTTAGCCCTGGTTTATCAGAGAAATAAGAAAGCGGAACCGGCTGTTCAAACCCCCACAAGGCTGCCCGCTGGATTCGAAGCGACGGGACGAGGTGCGACCTCTCACAACGAACGTAATATGGTCAACACCTTGGAGACGCTTACAGCTGCTGTGAAGGCTCAAAACAACACCATTGAGCGTATGAGGGGAAACATCAGAGAGAGGCCTGCTCAAAATGAGACCCTTGAGCGACAGTTGGAAAACATCGCGGAACGGATCACTGCAGTTGTGAGGTCTCAGAATCAAAAGACTGATAACACCACGGAACAGAAGTTTGATACCATCATGGGGAGGCTCGCAGCTCTTCAACGGGAGATCGAGAGACCAGCCTCGGAGTGCTAGAATTCGAGCTGCTCACAAAGGAGAAATCAACAATATTCAACATTTGGACACCACGGCCCCAGCTGCAGGCCCAAGGCTGGAGCCCACCAAAACAACTCCCTGATAACGACTGTGTGATGACTTTTCTTCCCGCCCCATGAAGGACACCTGGATTGGCTGGAGGACTGTTTACTTAGCCTGATAGGCCGAAGGACACTGTCTCAGCTAAACTATGGACACGCACACACACACACTTACACTGATAAGCACTCACTCATCCCCCTCCCTTTCCAACGCCTTCGATGCTTGTGCCCTACCGGGGATGATAGCAGTCAACTGGACCAGCACAGATGCTGCAGGACCGGATGCGCTGTCTACGCCGGCTCTCTCTTACCCTTTACCCGCCCCTGTTGCTTGTCTCGTGTTTCTATGGTGTATTGATAGTCATGTGCTTTTGTGCTGAGGTGTTTTTTCTTTTATCAAACTGTTCTCCCACTAGGAGCTCAGTCTGAGTGGAGTTTTTTTTTCTCCTCCTCTTACCTCATGTAGTGTATTTTCGTTGTTTTTTTCCTATCAGCCTACCTTCTGACATGTCTGCCCAATGTGATGTTTGTGTAAAGTTGGTCAGAAGGTTCCTTTGTGAGTGCGCATGCGCCATTAGCGTGCTGCCTGCTGTAACCCCTAATTTCCCTCGGGATGAATAAAGTATTCTGATTCTGATTCTGATTCTGATATTTTGATAGTCCTTGTCCTGGGCGCAGTGTATCTAGTTTTGCTTCCCCTTCTGTCATTAAGTCTGATTAGGCCCAGCTGTGTTTCCCTCCTGTTTCCCATTCCCTTGTTCCTGCCTTGTGTATTTAAGCCATGTTTTCATTTGCCCTTTGTTGTGTTGTACACCCTCACTGCTGTGTGGTCCTCTTTGTGCTCCTGTTTAGATTCCTAGCTTCTCAGTTCCAGGTTTATTTTCTTGTGATCCCGCTTAGTTTTCCAGTGTTTCAGTCCCTAGTTCCTATGCTCAAGGTTTTTGTTTGTTTTTTGTGAGTTTATGTTATGGTGGATTTCCCAGCAATAAAGCTGCCATTTTCAGTTAACCTCCCATGTTGTGAGTCCTACGTCCTGTGAGTCCAACCTCCTGCCTGCCACACAGCCGAACCGTGACATAAGCAAAGAGACTAAAAATAAGGAAACTTTTTTTTTTCTTTTGAAACTTTGAAACTGTCATGGTGTGACCTTCACATAGATTCATTTGACCTTCGGCAAGATAAATAACTGGGTACTGATTCGCTGCTCATTTAGGAGTGTCAATATTAGCTCCAAGCTTTTTTTTTTCATAAGAATTATCCATACATTGTCTTACTCTTGAACTCTGAATAGCCCGTAGATACTTTCAATTTTAGTAGCACCGAGGACAGAACATGTTCCCAAGTGTTGCAGTAGATTTTTTTTTATAAAGATGTTCGCAGTGTCTTCATATTTCTCAAGATCAACATGTTCCTTCCTGTCTAACACCTCTGTGCATTTCCCACAGGGCATATTGGGGGTTTATGCTCAGTAATAAAAGCATGCAGCATTCTAAAACTTTACAGTGTCACTCTTTCAGTGGCTGGAAATCTCATTCAGTGTTTTTTGTTTTTTGGGGGAGTTTGTGCAAGAGATCCAAGTGAGTACCCAGAAAAGTCAAAAGTGGCTTTTCCTTTTTGGTTGCAGCTGCACATAAAGTTGTCTTTGAAGAAGTTAAGACAATATTTGTCAAGGTTAAGGAACTTTGTTTTCCTACATTTATGTCATGTTGTTAAGTTTTGAATCAGGCCAACACACAGTCAGTCTTGTTATAAGCAGCTCAGATGTTCGTGTCATTCTGTTTAGCCTTTTCTGCTCAAACTCTGGACATTTGTTAACACAAGAAAAATAGACTCCTACTTGTTTGCTAAAAGTCGTGCAATTTTTCAACTGTGATAACAAAGTGACTTGAGCTTTGTAATGGAAATGAGGCGGAAAAAAACAGCAAGGCTGTTATTCATCTTCAAGGTTTCTGTTTTGCAGCTTCGTGTCCTTGTCCTTTTCTGGAAATAGAGAATTTAAATGCATGGAAAGCTTAGATCTGCAATTACTTTGACATTCACTTGCTATACCTTTGGGGGCCTGAAAGTCTTTACAACAGTGTGGGTCACTCTGAACACCAAAAGCCACTATTCTAGCATACTTTTCTGCGAATGTCATATTATAGTTTTCATATGTTATTTTGGTTAAAATAGAATCATTAACATTGTTTTTTTTTAACAATAAAAATTAAGGACAATAAATAAATACATAGCCGTAGATAAAACTGAAATTACATTGATTTAAACTATGGATTTAAATGTAGTAACTTGAGAATTTATAAATGGTTAGCTGTTTGTTTTTTTAGCGATATAATGAGTTGCATTAATGTGACAGCATTCTTTGCAAGAAAGATTTAAACTTCATCTCCTTATTATCATGAGTCATGGATAACCAAAGACCAATCTGAACCATGGCAGCATATAAACAAGTTGAAGCTTGTTTGTTCTGATGGAGTACTAATACACCTGAGGAAGATGCGTTTATATTTCTGGTGTATCAATCATTCAAGGCAGCAGCCTCATGAATGCCAAAGTAAGGTCTGTGTTTTGCCCTCTGTGTGTCTAAGCAAAGTCAGAAAGCGACGTGTTAACTTAATGTTGCCCTCAAGTTGCTTTATGTTAAACTGTGCCCCAAAGCCTCAGCTATAACAGTAAAACACGTAGGTTACAATCATTGCCAATTCAAAATTAATTTAAACAAATGCACTTGTTGGTGAACTCCATAAAATAACAATAATGGATCTGCTGCATCCTGCATTAGACATTGTTTGCCAGCCTTAAATTGTTTGTGTTCCTCCTGAAACAACTGTTGAATACAAATGTCTCTTTGTCACCTCCTTTGTTCCAGTCTTCCAAATGTACAGACATATCATTTAATTGTACTTCTTATTTTGCTTTATTCTTCATTTTTTTTATTTATTTATTTATTTTTACCATTGTAATGTGGTTATATAGTAAAATCTTTGTAATTGAAAAAATAAAAGGCAACAGAGTTGCCATCTCTTAATTTGACAGCCCAATAAAGCTATGTGCTAACAGAGTAAATGTAAGGCTCCAGTCACACAGGTGACCATCTAGCAACAACCAGTCATGAAGAAAAAAAATATTTATTCCCCAACTGGTTTGTGATTGGTTGCTGTCAGTCACTTGCTTGAAATTGTCATAAAGAAGGATTAGATGCTCCACTGAAAAGAAAAGCAGCCTCCACTTTCAAAGATTGTTGATAACAACTCCTTGGACTCTTCTTTGATACTTTGAGTATTTTGTCCGCTTGCAATCATTTAAAAAAACTGGACGTGGAGCTCAAATCTTTCCATTGCCTGAGGGCAGCACTCTGCGTTAGAGGGCTACATTAAGTTAGGATCCCAATTAGAGTAAAAAAAAAAAAACGACAGTAAAGTAGGTTATGCTTTAGGGTGGGCTTAGGCTAGACTGACAAATTTATAGGTTAGTTGTCGTCTACGTTCGTAATGACAGAAAAAATGTTCAGTTTAGTCCATTTTTCATATACATTCAAAGCATTCAGCCTTTAGTTTTGTAAATTGTGGATTGCTTACACACAGTTATCAGGTTTTGTAGAATTCTGCAGACATTCTCAGACATACCGTGATAAACTTAATATGAAATTTTTTTATCTTTTTGTCTCTGTACACCAACACAATGTATGTGTGACTGAAGTACACACTTTCAGCTTCACTTCAAGGGGTTTGACAAAAAGTATTGCAGTAGCTGTTTAGGAATTACAGTTAATAACCTCTTACTTTTGTATAGACTTCTTGAATTAAAGCAGAAATGTAATCACATCTTTATTGTTGGATTTACATGTGTATTATATTTATATTTACACATATATTACACAAAATTTGAGTCATTGTCCAAATACTTATGGACTTAACTGGTTCCTGAAAATGTGCTTGTTTAGCATTTGTTTAAACACCATTCTAACACCCTGCGGGTCATCAGCTAAGAACCTTATTTGACCCCATTACGCTTCAGTATGGTTTCAACATAATGGTCTCAGCATGTGTGTTTAGTTTGCCAAATGCTGAGTGACTGAAGAGCTCCATTGACTGGGGGCTAACAGATTTATTTTAGCTGTAGGCTTGTACTCATTCTGTGCACCTCATGGGGGTTTTATCACTACTCATAGAAAATGAATGAGGGGCACTATCTCTGCTAAGCTCACCACAGTAATTCTAGCCACACTCTTAGAGTTCCCTTAGCCCCAGGCTAACAATTTTCTTTCACTTCACTTACAACATGGAAAGTGAGAGATCAGTGTAGAGGTTCCCAATCCACAATCCAGATCTGCCAGGCTTCTACTCAGAGCCATGTTTGTTTTTCTGTGTATTACCTCTTCACCCTTGAAAAGGTCTTCAGTCTTTCTTTTCATATCTAGGCTCCTGTCTCCCAGTCCCACCTCATCTGTTCTGTGTTTCCCCGATCAGCTTACCTCTTGCTCCTTCAGCAGTTACCCTGGAGTGTTTATACAGCTTGCTTGCCATATCCTCACTAGATTGATAAATAGACACTTAAAAAATATATTTTTTAATTTTCTTAAAAATAGTTTCAGATTTAAATGTTTTCATTTATTAGGCCACATCCATTAATTTTAACATGTTGTCGCCTCTTGGCCAGGACTCCCTTGAAAAAGAGGTTTTTAATCTCATTGGGACTTTTCCTGGTAAAATAAAGGTTAATAATAATAATAATCCACAGAGATATGACTGGTTTATTCCTAATGAAGAGATAGCTCAGCATAAAAGTGAAGCTGACATCACAAACTTTGGGTATTGAACAAAAGAACGAGATGGCAGATACAAGCAACAGAACTGAACATTCTCTGCAAGTTTGCTGGCCTCTCCCATAGAGAGAGACTGAGAAATTCAGTCGTTCAAGAGAGGTTCAGACTAAAGCCGCTACTCCTCCACATTGAAAGAAGCCAGTTGATGTGGTTCATGCATTTGATAAGGATGCTTTCTGTGTGTTCTGGGTATATTCTATGGGGAGAAGGTCCCGGGGTAGATCCCAGGACATGCTGAAGAGATAGTATCTCCCATCTGGTCTGGGAATACCTGTTTCCTGGGATAAGGTGAAGAAAGTGGCAGGGGAGAGGGAGATCAGAGCTCCTGATTAGGGTTCCATGATTACTGCCCATGGAACTCGTCCCCAGAAAAGTGGAAGAAAACGGATTGATGTGTTCATGTATATATTTTGTACACATAAACGCACACAAAAGCAAATGTTGTGTTGTTTTGCACACTATTTTGTTTTTTAATCTCTGTTTATAACTCTATGAGGAAACTTTTGGAACTTGCATAAAACATTTGCAAGTTGTCTCCTAATACATGCTAGCACCTTTGAATGAAATTATAACAAGATAAGTGCTGTTTAGTAATATGAAAATGTGAACCCTGCACTTAATAATTGCAACCAGCACAGGAAAGGTGCCCTAAAGGCTTTCTATAGGCAAGTTAGAAGGGAAGCCCAGGGCTAGTATGGCAAATGAGAAAGGTTCTGTACACCAATACCTTTTGGAGTGCTTAAACTCACACCAGCTGCGCTTCAAGGCTGATAGAAATAATTACCAATGGACATACGAGAGCTGCTTGCTGATTTAGCATCTTTGGATGCTATCACTAACTGTTAAGTGCAAGGAACCTATTAAAACTTACAGAGTACAGCAATTATACTTACTGTGTGGTATTAACAAGAAGAATGATCCTGTTAGCCTTACCATCAGGACAAAGAGGATCGTAAGAAAGCTTTATTATATTTGTACAATGTGCTTCTAACTACTTTAATTAATTTAGTTAGATAAAAGCCAACTTTTTACTTTATTATTATATTGTAATCTCTTTTTCTTTTTTTTGGTGATAAAAGCACAGATAATTCTGTGTGATTTTTAATTTAAATTGGATTGATCTCTTCACCTTATACCATATGTTGAAGTCTCATACACTCACCAAAATGAATTATGCATGCACATGTATTCTGTGCTCTGCACTGTGAATTCAACTTCAATGAAAAATGACAGACAATTCAACTATTGAAATACAGCAACATTATATTGTAATCTCCAGATAATTAATCGTGTAGATGTCTTCTGTGCATAGCTGAGAAAAAAAACCCAGAAGAAACAATTGCCATAATCCATTATACTGTGCACTCTATGTATTTACAATCCAAGGATTCCATAATGGACAATAATGGTAAGAATCAATTGTGCAGTTAAGTTTAAACGAGGTGGTACTCAACTAGCTCTGTTTAGTATTGAAGTCATTACAAAAGGTTTTAACAACCTCTTTTTGATTAAATGTACAATGACTTCTATTAAGAGCATGGTGGGTTTACTAACCATGCTATAGGATGCAAATTAGCAGGAAGTGAAACTGATTCAGATCCAGAGATAATCTTTTTTGTGTTCATTAATTGTCTTTGAAGTATTATGTTGTTTTCCTAACTGAAGGCACTGACTTACAAAGAGTGACTGATGCCAGGTTTACCAAATGTAGCCCAGAAATCACTCGTGATGTGTATCAAGTCTTGCTTATAACTTCTGAGCTACATCTGGCCCACACTTCATCTTCCATGACCCATGTAAACTCACCAGTTCCAGCAATCAAAGTGCCATAACAATGCTGTTGTTAGTGTCCGAAGTAGCCCATGTTAGACCCAGATGTGTCGCTATCACATCCTAAATTTTCCCCTTGTGTGACTTCTCATGAATGTAGCTAGAAAAGAAGAAAGAAAAGGACAACCAAAACATATACTGTAACCGGTTTGTTAATATGAAATCATGTACACACCCACAGGCTGTATCTTTAACTCTGCTGAATTTGCCTGAGGTTCCTCAGCAGGAAGGGAAAGACGTTTCTTATGTCATTTCAAACTGTTCTGTTTTTGGGAATCTCTGCAATAGTCTTGTCAGTTTAATCCCACTAGAGTTACAGTTTAAGAATTAAGATTCCCAGTCTGCTGTTGTTCATAACTTAAACATGAGCACCCTGCAGTCAGCAGTGAATGATGTACAGCATGTGATGGGTCACTAGCTTCTCAGCCCATCAGTGGATTAGAGTGGGATAGATATGCTGGCTTCTCTCCAAGTCTCTCACCCAAGGAAATGTCTGATCATACAGAGAGAATGGAATAAATGGACTCCACCAGCTTTCGGGGGTGGATTTATTATGACAGATTTGTTCCAAATAAACGGTGGTGAAGTGGGTAATGTGGAGTTTTCAGGTACACTAATAACATTACAGTATTAGACAAATAATAACTGACATAAAATTGTAACCCTGAGTTGATTATTATAGTACAAATTCAGTAGCAATGCCTATTAAAGTGTTCCTACCTTGTTCTCATGTTCTTATACTGCTGCTTTGGATAATATTCCATCTTCCTCTCACTGAAGAGATTAACTGCAGAAGCAGGAAACGGCTCAGGAAGGTAAAAGCCTTTGATCTCTTGCTTGGACAAAGCTTTCATTCAGCCTAGTAACAGCACAAAGGAATATGACTCAGCACTTGAATAAAATTACAACCCATGAAACTATAACAGCACAAAGTCAGACATGTTACTGTATGTACTAATCTTTTGGGGGCGTAATTTTAACATTCAAATCAAAACGAACTTTATAATATAAGACTCACACTTGCATTATATCCCTGTGTCATCTAGTTTGAATTCTGAAAATAAAGTTTTATTTAGTAAACTAGTTTAATTAGTTTTATTTATCTAGTCTGTGGTTTTCATGGAACTACTTCTGTCCATTTGTTTTCCCCGTCAATTTTATACATTGCCCTTGTTCAGCTAATTCCTCAGCCCAGTGTATATACATCTTTTCTAACAGTTTTTCTCTTGCCAGATTTTCTCTCTATGATTCAGAGTTGAGTTTCAGCTATTCCTTTTGTTCCTTGTGTAAATGTGCTTTTCTTGTCTTTAACATTTAAAGTAGAGGCATGGCATTTTAGGAAATGTTGTTTTATGCTTTTGTCCAATTTTGAATATTCTCGTGTGATTATATAAAAAATTTAATTTTTGATTTTTAAACCAGATGAGAGGAACAAAGGATACTGCAACATCATATGCCAGTGACTTGTCAATTACATGGTAAAGTATATTTTGTATATACTCCATTTTGGCTTGTATGTGTGTGGACCTTAATATTTAAAGTGAACATCATGTTGTAGTCAGTAACCCTCTAATCTAGTGACTGAGACCATAAGCTCCACGGGAAGCTGTTAATGGAGGTTACAAAGCAAGTGAGACAAGAACCTTTTTTCCCCAAAGATTTCCAACCAGAGTGACGAAACTCCCTGCTGGTCATTCAAAATACTGTAGGTTTAAAGATTACACCCACATCATCTGTTTTTCGACTATTCGGGGGGGGGGAATGGGGTATGTCTAGTTTCTAAAGTATATGTGCTGATCTATCAAGAAACTAGAGTGTAGAAGAAGTGGACACAAACAAAAACACACAGAAGCAGACTGCGTGAAGAAAATGAGAGCCATTTTTGCAGGCCAATGCACAGATGGTCAAAAACAAACTAAAGGCAGCACTATTTATACATGAGGGTAATCAGGGAATTGAACACAGGAGAATAAGGTACAGGTGAAGATAAGCAAAGAGATGGAAGCGAGAAAAAAACGAAGGTTTCAAGTGATTACCAAATAATTACTAAAGTAAAACAGGAAGTAGAAACAATAATAGGGAAATTCAGACCCAGGAGGATGAGAATAGTGAGAGAGCAAATAAAAACACACAGTTAAAAAAAATCAAAGCTGAAACTCAGAACTAGAGAAGATCAAAATGTAAACAATAAACCAAACAGAAAATATGTATTAATAATTAATAATTGAATGTCCAGCACCTCAGAAGCCTTGGTCTAAAGACCAGGACCATGGTGGAACATAGCACAAAAACAGCATCTTGAAATTACATGGAATTGCTTTAAGTGGTTAGATTAAAATGTTTCTAATTATTCCTGTGTGAATATGAATTTCTCTACATTTGAAGGAAATATTTTATTGGAACATACAAATTATATATAATTATACTAAAAAGATGAAATGGGAAACCAGGAACGTTCATGTCGGCACTCATTACTTCACTCCTGGAGTCTGATTGTGACTTGGTATGGTGCTTTTAGACAATAATTACTGGTATCAAACTACATCCAAAAATGTTGATGAAAGCAACAAAGGTGCCTCAGTATCACTGTCTATGGCTCTGGTCCCACTGCTGTTAGAACTGGCAAGCAGTTTGATTACAACAGGAGCTGATGAATGGGTCAAATTATCCCACACATCAGAATATGTTCTTTTGTTTTTTGTAGACACAGTAATTATAACAAACGAAGTCTGGATAGAGTAAGATCCTTTCTCTTTCTTCCACATATGGAGAACAATTAATTCCAAGTGAAGGGACCGAGCCGAAGACAAACGACTCGACTTTACTTTCCTGTACACACAATGCTAATCTTTGCCAAAGAATTAATGTCATGCAAAGAGCTGCTGGATGCAGGATATTTATCTCTGTAGCCCATTGTTGAAAATAATTTGATTTTGCTCTGCACTTCATGCCATAGCTTCTAATAAAATGTGATCTTATCTGACGGTAAACAAACAGGGCTGCTCCAGCAAAATATCCGTATCGTGGTAATCTCAGTCATTTAGTCTTTGACAAAGGAGATCACTGAAATCAAGTTATCTGCAGATAATTTCAGGTATCTTATGAGCTATTGGTGAAGCAAATAATAGATATACATACTTTAAGAATTTTAGCTGCAGATGTTAATTTTTAGTAGTTTGTATACCGTATGAACTCACGAAAAATGCTTCTGGCACAGTAGAATTGTTCACACTTCAAATATTTTCATAGCAAGAAAAGGCCACACATTGCTTTATTCCCACAGTATTTAAATACTGCGCAACTTTCAGATGAATATAATTTTCTCCTCCAGTGCATGAAGGGGTAAAGACGCTTGCAACAGTGCAGGGGTCTTTAGCCATGTAGTAAAATCAGCATGGTGAAGAAGTTAAACAGAAGTTGACCGCGGCCTCCTCCGATCTTTTGACTTGGTTCCTCTTTTTAATCCAAATTACAGCAACTAAAAGTACAGTTTTAATTGAGAAATCTTCTGCATTTCTCTGCTGTTTATTCCTAAATTTCTCCATTTACAAGACCTCAAGTCTTTGGAACAGCCAATTATTTTTAAGTGGGAGCTGTAAGATTTTACGATAGTATTTAGAGCAGTTTTATGTTGCACTGTATCTCTTTGGGGTACTTATATTTAAGCTGCTGTCACTGAATAAAAATCCAGTACACAAGAATCACAACATGAAATTTCTATCCAGATAATCTGATTTAATTATAAATTTGCTTTACTAAAGTAGATCAACTATTCTACTCCTGGTAGAATAGATCTACTCCTGAATAATGTAATAGAGTGTGGGTATATGTTGTAAGCTAAAAGCCCTACAATAATACAGAGAAAACGGAGAAACCCCAACAATCACATGACCCCCTATAAGCAAGCACTTTAGCGACAGCGGGAAGGAAAAACTCCAGTTTACAAGAAGAAACCTCTGTTGTAGCAGGTTAGGGTGAGGGGAGGGAGACAAGATAAAGATACAAGTTGGAAAAGAGCCAGAGATTAACAATAACTAATGATTAAATGAGTGAAAAAGGTGAGTGAAGAACACTCAGTGTATCTTGGGAAGCCCCCAGCAGCCTAGACCTATTACAGGGAGGATTCTGGTCACCTGGTCCAACAATATGTTTTAGCAAAGAGAAATGTTATCTATGGCACACAGCTCTGGTTGTAAGGCCTAGTTCACCTTCTGATCAAGCCTACTGTTTGCAAGGGGAAGACGATCAAAAAAAAAGTTGGTTTGATGATTATTAATGATCGGAACACTGAAGGGGCTTAAGACAATAGGAGTGTTGTGTGAAGAAGAGATGTCTTTAAAAACAGCAGCTATGATGCTTACTGCTGTTCTGCTAACGCAATGTTGCTCAAACTCTGGGTGGACCCCCTGCTGGACAATAGATCCATGCAGAAATTACTAGAGAAAAATATGAAGTTAAACCAAGCTGAATAGATTAGATTTATGAGAGGAAAAAAACAATAGTTTCCTGATGCTGTCATGCTGACCTCGCTAAAATTCTACCTGCCTTTCTTTTTTCTTTTTGTAATTGGAAATAATTGCCAGTAAGGGTCATTCATTTTTCAGCTCCTTTCATTCCAGAAAAAATGCCAGGAATGCCAGACGATACAGCATTTGTCTGTACTGACAGACCGATCTGTGATAAAACATCCAGGACTGCACAACTCTATCATACTGTTGAAGTGTTTCCATAAAGATTTAGTGGGTAGCATGTAATAGCATGTACCACATACAGCCTTGAAAATATGACTTGAATACATTAAAATACATCTTAAAATACTCTGTGATAAGAGGATGGCAGATTCTTTACTCAAAATACTTTTCTTTTCAACGTTCTCAGCTCTTTTGAAAAGATGATAAAGAATTTGTTATGTCTCTAATACTGAGAAACCCGTGTGATTTAAGTGGCATGAAGGGCTTCTTCAGTGTTCAAGAGAAGCGGATCTCAATGTCTCTGTTTTCTTGTAGGTGTCAGAAACTTAATGGAACATTTATAAGGACCTTCCCTGCTCATTCGGGCTCTGTCAGTCCTGTTGCCTTCTCTTCTGTGACGTTTCGTCCTCTTATTACGTCCATGTCATAGACGGACATGTTGAGGCTTCTATTAGAAACAAGCTGCTCTTTGAAGAATTTGACACTGCTTAGTCCATCTTTCATCCATGCCACTGATCTGCATTGCAGATCAAAGGATCTTGGGATTATTGGAATAAAACATTCTGCTCTAATTGCTGAGACCCCTTATATAAAGTGTCCAGACAGATCTTTCAAAGAGATGTCTGTCGAGCATTGCCGCATCATATCCCAAAGGAATAATGATAAAACCAAAGAAAAAAGAAAACATATAAACGAATGATCTTATATATGTATACAGGCAAAGTATGATAGCGAAACAATGATTTGTGTCACTGCACGCGGCATTGGGAAAGTCATCAAAAGTCCTAAAATCACATGAAACTGTTTAGTTGACATGCACCATAGGACTCATGCTTAATACATGGTGCCTGTTCTCAACTAGGTGATCTAATTTTTTATTTCATTTTTTACACAAAATTACAAAAGTGTGAAATGAATATGCTAAAATATTTAAAAAAAAATGGATGATTGAATAAACAGTTTATTGGTGTCCATTTAATTTTATTGCTGGATGATGTTGCTTGTCAGCAGAGAATGAAGTGTGCCTTGCAGTGGTTGCATGTGATATTCTAGCTTACCTTCAGCTACTGGTGTGTTTTACTTGTAATTGAATCTCACACAGAATAAAGGTGGAGTGTAGAAGAACTGTAATGGTGTGTGAGTTGGTCTACAAGTGCAGTGTGTGCTTGTGTGGCAGGCAGAGGTAGGGGATCACTGACACCTTCTAATCATGGAGTGATTTGCACCTGGGAGGCCAGGTCAAAGCAATTAACTTCACAGTGCTAAGAAGCACTGCTGTAAGGACTCCATCCACTGTGATAACAGGAGTCCTGATGATATAAAAAAGAGCAGGAATAGCATTGTCTGTTTGTTTGTATATATCTGTATAGATAGATACTGTTATTGTACAACTTTTCGTTATAAGTCATTTTTAAACTTATGTACTAATGCTTGTCACTAATAATAATAATTAAATTTATGATTATTATTAGTTAGTCAGTTAATGGGGCTACAACTAACTATTAGCATCATTGGTTATTGTGCAAATACTTTTCTCAGTTAATTTTTTAGTCTGTTTAAAATGTTTTTAAATTTCACAAATTACCCATGCGTTTCCCAAATTCCACCATGATAACTTTCATGTGTTTTTATTTTCCCAACTACATCCACACAATGTTTAGTTTACAATTTTAAAAATTAAAAATAGATTTGGCACAGGAGTAGCTGGACTCATAGAAACCGAATCAATTCATGTTGGCTCTTGAATAACAGCAGCTATATGCATACCTGTATACGTGTATAGTGGCGGTAGGGGTGAGACCACTGACTTAACAAATGATAAATAATATTATATATTTGTTGTGACAGTAAATAACCCTGGATTAATCATCTTCTATCAGTGGACTCCAACTACACACTTGAAAAAAGAAGGTGATAATTGTAGTTCTCTCTGTATTTTACAGCTTCCATAAGCATTGCATTACCTGCTCCATGTTGTGATTTTACTCACCCACCAGCTTATAGCAGAGCTATTAACTAAGTAAGTGATTTTTTTATGTTCAGAAACAAAGGTGCTGTCTTTGCAAAATCATCACTGAAACTGTATAAATGGATAAAGCTAATTAAATATTGAACTACTTTGTATAGAGTTAAGTTTTTGCTAGTGTTTCTGAATTATGAGATCAGAGGGACTTTTATCCATAATTGCTTACTCTCAATTGTTTATAAAAAAAAATAAAAAAATACTCTGATCTACTGTTTCAATTCCCGCTGATTTTATTTTCAGCTGCACTTCAGGGAGTCACCATCACAGTGCCTTATTTTAGACTCACTGCTACACAGCGGTCTGTTTTTGCCGTAAAGGGATAGTAAAATGATGGAGCTGCAAATATTTGCAGGATTCAGTTTCATGAGGAATCTAACAAACAAGCTTGTTTCTTGTAATTTTGACCCTTTTAACTCACAATTGTGACCCATGGATAAACGTAGAAGAGGAAATTGTAAAACTAAGTGTTGGCATAATTATAATAATCTATACTAACATATTGCTCACAAATTCCTTTTGTAAAACATCCACCAAGTGAGTTCACAGAAGCACCATTCTGGAAAACCAGCATTTTTCAGCTTTGGTCACAGCCTGTAAAAAAAGAAAAAAAGATGAATCAGTATTATAATTCACTAGGTTATGTCTTCATTCTGACAAGAATCAGATCCACTTTAGCGTAAACCTCACAGAAAAATGTTCGAGATACCTTATCCATCAATTCAAAGTGTCCCTTAACCTTGAGCATACAGCTATCAGTGATTGCTGTGATGACTCTTTCTTGATCCTCTTACTCTACTGTGGGTATAACACATTTTCTTCCTCGTGCTATGGCTAAATATAATCGACGTGTCTTATTTATTGCTAATAGATCTGAATGACTCTTTAAACTCTGTCAAAAACTCACATGAACACAAACACTGTTGGATGGATGGAGGTGACTCCTTTGGAACTGTGAGTTGCATGTGCGGGGTTGTTTTTGGTGTTGTTTTGAGAACATCGCGCATTTCTGCCCGAGTAATGTTTGCTAGTTTCCTCATTCTCACATCCTGGCTCATCAGACATCTCGGGCAGTCCTGGAGTTGTCTCATCCTTACACATGACACTTGGCGGAGGAGACAAGCGCTCTTGGAGGAAATTGGCCCTGTCTCTCACTGGGATACTGGCTGGAGATTTGAGCATGCACTTCATCTCTAGTGCCTCAGCCATTTCGCTCTGTGGCCTGTATGCATGCACCAAATCACCTCCCTGTGCTGTTAGCTGGAACTCATCTGACACGGTGAACGAGTGTAATGACTCAAGGTTAAGAGCTCGCCTGCCATGTGCAGCGATGAGTGTCAAAGCGTCAGATATCAGGTTTAAGGGCTCATTTTCACCACTAGATCTGGAAAACATCATTTTATTTTTTTCTGTGATGAATAGGGGGGAAGGTATTTACACTGAAGTGTGCTTCATATTTCAGGCATAATTCAAAAAGGGGGAATACATATCTGTAAGCCCTCAAATTGTCCAATAGGGTGAAATGTTACTGTAATAAATACTGTATACAATGATGCCACATATGTACTAATATTCTTTCACAACTGCTACAGTAAGCTTTATTGGAATTTTAATCTTGGAAAAGTAATTTTGCAGTTATCAGGTTAAATCATAATGCTAAATGAGAGAAAAATAAGCACATGGGAAGGAACAGTACAGTGATGAGAATCTAAGATTTCCTTGAAGTTAATGAAAAACATTCACACTGGGAAATTGATGGTTTTATTGTATGCAGAATCTCTCAGAGCCTCGGGAAAGCACATCAGTCTTTCTTTCAAACTATGCATGAAATATGTACTTAGTCACAGTGATGTAACCATCTGTATTAGTGCATTTTGAAGCTTCAGTGTTAGCATTATACAGGTGCAGCTGTGGCTACAATGTAGCTTGCCATCACCAGTGTGTGAATATGTGTGTGAATGGGTGGATGACTGAATGTAGTGTAAAACGCTTTGGGGTCCACAGGGACTAAGTAAAGCGCTATACAAATACAGGCCATTTACCCTGTGTTAAGACATACAACTGGAACGCAGATGTTTTTGACTGTAGAATAAGATGTCTTATTTTTCAGATAATTCTAATAAAAATACTCTATTTGGATCCAAAGGTCGAGTTCAGGAAAGTGACTTTACACCAGGCTCTAACGTGCTTATTTCTGCCATAAAATCAAACTGTGTTATGACAACATATACATGAAAGCACCATAAAGAACAAGTACAAAATAGGAGAGGAAAGTATTCAGAGCTTTAATTTTAGCTTAACTATAAATAACACATTGTGACAATACTTCATTAGATGCAATCTTGAAACTGGTCTTTCTTTTTTCTTTTTTAAATTAACATGTGATAAATGAACATTGTTACTTCCATGATGTGCAAAACACAAGATTAAAAATGAAAAAAAGAGTGAAAACAATATCTTCATTTTTTTCTGTGTAAGAACTTTCAGAAATAAAAATATGAACTCGAGCGATCTTCTCTCTGGATTTTATTATACTTTTTACAGGTTTATTTTTTTTATGCGTCTTAGAGGATTTTTGCCCCAGTTTTTTTGGTTGAAGGAACTTCACCAACTGCAAACTTCATATTTAATGGCCGATCTGCAGGAAATTCACACCTTCATCAAAGCTGATGGATATTTTGCCTAACTAAAGTTATGCTTTATGATGTCTAACTTGAAGATTGAGGTTCAAGTCCAGTTGTAATTCTGAACCTTATTCTTGAATAAATTTTTAAACAGTCATAACTTATCAATAAAATGGCATTGGAGCTCCCTGCTTCCTTGTAACTATCACAGTGATGTAGGTTGTGTAAAATGTTAGTTTTGGGTCTCAGCTTGGGGTGTATTGTCCTCTAAAGATACAGTCTAACTGTTAAAACAGAATTTTAACTCAGACGTTCAGGGTTTAAATCCAAGTGGCGCTTCAGTAAGTCTTCACTGGAGAGAAATTTCACAGTATCATCAAAGCTGCTAGATAGCTCAGCTGGTTATCTCTCTGGAGTTTAGCCCTGAGCTTTGGGGATCAAGTATGGCTGGACGTCTGATTTACTGGACCTTTTTACTTGAAGGGTTGTTTTTTCTGGGTTTTTTTAATTGCTTGTGTCACAGAACAGTTTTTTAAGTTGGCATAAGTCATGGTTGCATCTCAGTTTGGTAAACACTGCTAATGGACCTTTCCAAGTTTGCTTAGCTGCACTTTTGAAATTCATGATTTTTTTCTTTCCTGTTATTATTCAGCCTGCTTTAATACAACATGACATTGCGTGACCATGTGTTTGTGTACATGGACATTCAATGTCAAATTGTTAGTGACAACTGGCATGACTTTGTAGTTAATGTATTTTAACACGCAGTACATTTTGTATCTGCAGATAAATCGGGACTGTGTCAACCAAGAAAACCAAAGTGGCATCCATCGTATTTTCTAATGACTGTTTAAAAGTATGTTTGGAAGGCTTTTTGTTTGTTAGTTTGGTTTTGCTGAAAGTTTGTTTGCACATTGTGTTGGCATATTTTCTCTTTCATAGTTTTCCATTGTCTGAAGGAGTTAAGGTTTGCTTCCATGCTACCCATTTCCTAGTCCTTTACCTTTATGATGTCTTTGGTGCTGAAAAACGAAGAGGAACTTTAGAATAAACTCTTGATCTGTCAAAATTATTTTTTTGTCATTTTTAAATTTAAACTATCTGATTTGGAAGCTCAGAACATTTGACTGTAAATCCTACCTTACCTAAAGGAATTACTTCTGTTAGAGAGCTACAAGAATAAAAAAAATAAAGTATATCCTTTAGTAGTACTCTCTGGAACAAGTTTTCCCCTTTTTTTGCTTTCATACATTTTGGAAAATTTATTCATAATGTAGTTTAGAGGAACACAGTGAAGAAAGTTCACAAAGTGAAGTGAAAACTTTGGATAGTTAGATGGGTAGATGGTTAGATGGATGGGTAGAATTTTATTTCGAACATGCAAATATAACTGAAATAACAAGAGAAAAAAGAAAAACTTAACTGTTTTCATGTATATATCTATGTCTACAAAATATGTGTGCTCGAAAAAGTAGGATGAAGTTTACACTTTTCCTGTTCCTACTCCCTTATTTCAAATTTCATTACTTAAAAATCCATATTCAGAATTCGACATTATATGATCCATACATGTTTAACTATACACAAGTCTACACTCATATACAACACATGAACATACACAAATAAAACTATTTTTAGCATGTAAACAACAACAAACTACATTTTTATATAAATGAAAAACCCTGTGGTTAACACCAGCTTAATCTGTGAGCTTTTTTTATATCTATATGACAAACAACTTAATGGACACTTAAAGCTTAGGGCACTCTTGCCTTGATCTATAAAAATTAGGACAAGGCTTCAGTAAAGCACGATGAGACAACTCTGAGTCACTTAGAAGATTTCCTATATTCATGCAATTTTGTCAGGTATGCTGGATTACACAGATGGATTACGTGGCAGAAACACACACACGGACGCAAAAATAGTTTGTGATGCAAGTTTATATACACGAGTAGGGGGGATATTTACAAGGGAAGGGGCTATATACAGTGATGGATAAAAATGTGCCAGGAGATAAACACCGAGGAGATGAGACGGAGCCGAGGCATGCAGGTAGGCAGCAGACGCACCGGAGCTACCTGACAACAAAAAAGTGTGCGTGTTAGTCCCCATAGGGAAATAGTTCCTCTGCATTTAACCCATTCACCCAGTGAAGCAGTGGGCAGCCACCAGTGCAGCGCCCGGGGAGCAGTGTGTAGGGACGGTTCCTTGCTCAGGGGTACCTCAGGGTAGCTGTTCAGTGGAGTCGAACCCCCGACCTTCCGATCATGGGGCCACCACTCTACCTACTGAGCTATCCCTGCCCCTTTTTTTTTTTTTTTTTTTAAAGTGTGCGAGGAACAAAACAGAGCTTATGGCGTACCGTTGATAGCCGAACGTTAAACTCAAGTGGACGGAGAGAGTTGGAGAGCTTACTTGACCACCCAAACCACAGCCGCTGCGGTGATCGCAGCCTGATGAAACGTGGCACTCCGTCGCGGATCCACAATAGCCAACACAAAATCCTAGGTAGGCGGGCAGGCGATGGAACAGGCTAAGACAAAGAGAAGCAGGCAAAACGTGGATCCTTAAAACATACAGCTCCACAGCGTAAAATCAACAGATGCAGCCTGTGCTAACTCGTTACCACTTGTGACAGCGACAATACTCCGACACCAGACGTCCGTGACTCTGCTCCCTAAAAGCGCTCACTGATGACGTCCGATGCGTCGCAGGTGTGTTGGAATGCCATCAAGCCCCGCCTCGCCTACCTATAACCAAAAGGAAAACAAAACCCAAACAACAACAATACACCTACCCACCACCTCCTAACAAATTTATTATTTTTAAACAATTGTGTGAATTTTTGTATTGATGAACTTTTCTTCATTTCATCTGTGCAGGTGTTCCACACACTAACGTCTGTGACACAGAGCAGATCTGTTGAGATCCATGATTAGGATTCAGTTACAGCTGTGATTTTTCACTTGTAATTATAACAGCTGTTACATCTTAAGTGTAAAATGAAAACTCCTTCAATAGCATTTATTATTAGCGGTTTTAAAAAGTCAACCCCTTATTTAAAGCACAAGATTTACCTAAATATGCAGCCACTGAAACAACGACATTGGAGAGCTAACCTAATTTCAGTTTAGGTTGTACCCACCACTGCTTTTGCGACTGGTTTGCTGCAGCTGTAACTATTCATTTCAATAGTACACAACACTCCATCACTCAGTGGCAAATTTGAAGTAGATGCGACATTTGGGTGATATGCAAATGTATGAGAGCCAACCAGGTGGTGGCACTCAGTGTTGCTGCTTTGTGCACTTGTCACTTTGCATTATTGGGTTTGACTGAAAAAAAAAAATGTCCTGTTGCTTTTACTTGCAAGTTCATTTTCTACTGCCAGTCTTTTTTTAAACTCATTTTATAAAAAATGAACCCAATGCAACTGAAAAAAAAAATTTCTCCCAGAGAGATGGTGGTATGAGACAGAGATGAGTAAAGTAAAGAAATAAATAAATAAAGAATAAAATAAATAAATAAATCTATTTTCAGTTTAAGGATTGTTGCTGAAGACCAAACCAAAAGAGTGGCATTCAAGAGGTTTTTAGACTTCTAATTTTCACTCTCTGTATGGTGCGCTTTAAGAAAAGAGGTTTGGGCTGAAAATAAGGCCCATGTTAACCACATGTTTGAATTTGAAGCTTCAGCTGTTTGAAGCTGAAGTTTTATTAGATTCTTTATCACACAATATGCAACCAATTGCCTGAAAGTAGTAGCAGAAATAAATAGTATTAGTATAGTATACATGTAGGGTATGATAATAACATCAGTGTGGGGCATATTTGCCTACCTTTACTGGAACATGTAGCAATAGCTCATCATGTGAGATTTTTGTTGCTCACAGCAATACTACACTAAATATTTATATTTAAAAATGATAGAAAGCTTGAAATAACACAGTTAGCGCCACCACTATGCTCAAAATACAGAACTCAGGAATCGGAAGTAGAATGGAAAAAAGCCTTTATTGCTGGCTGTTCAACAAATTCAAAAACAAACCACTGTAAAAATGGTACTAGGGAAAATACACTTCTAGAGAATGAGGAAACACAGAGCATGGCGCACACAGCTATGACTCCAAGACATGACAATAAACAGAGGGTGAGGCAGACAATAAATACTCATGAGAGAATGGGAAACAGGTGGGAGCGCAGATGACAACAACCAAGGGAAACAATACAAAAGAAGCAAAACTAAACACAGGATGAGGACTAGCACAATAAAACTGTAAGTTAGTTAAAACAACATCACAGGCAAATGAAAACTAGACCAGCCATGAGAACAGAGAAGCATGATAACCAAAATGAGGGATGGAATACAAACAATCTTTTCTGAGAACAGAATCCAGAAAGTAAAACAAAGAAGGCTTAAAGAAGAAACCATGAATACAGAGAGAAAATCAAGGCGAACCAGAACAAAGAACTAAACACTGATGAATTACTACTAACTTGACACAGAAGGATGGAAGGCAAAACACAGAGACAGAACTAGACCAGACATGAAGGGCTCAAGAAATACGATCTAAACTGAAACCAAGAACAGAACTAGATGAGAAATAAAACCTTAGAATATCAACACACAGAGAAACTTGGAAATGCTGAAAGTAAACGTAACCCAGGTTTTTTGCTGGTGCATGAAATTTACAACTGTTTGTTGGTCATTGAACACAGTGCTCCTTTTCCTTCTTGGGTGAACATGAACATAGGCTGGAAACCTTGGTATCTTTTTAATGCTATATGTCCTTTTTAAACCTTTTAGTGTAAATGTTGTGATTTTATTGTCAAGGAAGGAAACTAAATGTGCATGCATGTTTAGGAGTGAGATTGTTTGCAGGTTGATTACTTGAGTGCAAGCAGGTTAGTGGCTAAGTTCACCTAGGTCTAGTGCTTTTATCCTGGAGGAGCTACTGCCAATCTCTATCCAGAAATTAGAAACTCATTTGTGATTAGATAAAGAAATTTGGAATTCTTTGTAATCTCTGTAATGAATAAATTCTTTGTAATAAATTACAATTTTGGGCCATTTTATTGTAGTGAACTTGAGTATACAAATAATTAGAGAAGTGTCCAAGGTCAGCAGCCCTGACTTACAAAAATTAAAGCTTTGGTGTAAGTACTATTAAGTTACATGAACAAAAATCAAGATACTAGGTCCTAATCCCAGAGATTCTAGCATACATTTACTGTATATTTTCTTTCATAGAATGGTGGTTAACACATCAGCATCATACATAAAAAACAGGACAAGGGGGAGACAAGTCCCTGGCACGGTTGATCATGAAGGGCATCCAGTATAAAAATCATATTTAATATGTCCATCTGCTGTGGCAGTCCCAGGTAAATAAGGGAGCAGTTAGAGAATACAATGTAAGTCTGACTTCCTCTGTGACCTCACCACCACTATAACCCTGCTCTTAGTAGTGTGATTACACCATGTATGCAGCAATTAACACTTAACACAGTCAAAATAACTCTTAACAGTGAGAAACTTTAAAATGGTACTATTCACGAATATTTTAAACTGGGATCTAATGATTGCCTCTCACTCTTTTAGGTTCTAAGTTTGTATCAACACTGGAGGCAATTTGCACCTTCTTAAAACTAATCTGTGACAGAACTCCTGACAATAACTGTGCAAGTTCTGAAATCTGTTAGTGTGTGAATTCTCATATTATCACCACTGTCACTTAAAACACCTTAACTGCTGTTCTGGCTTTGACAATCATTATGAGCAATCATTAACTTTCCCTCTCCGCTCTGGCCACAAATAGCACAGTGCCTTGGCAGAAGGCTGAATGACACATATTACATTGAAATGGATTCAGTGCACCCCCCACAATCCTTTCTCCTGCAATACCTTCACTTTACAAAGCGAGGCTTCAACTTGCATGCGTTCATTCACAACACAAAAGTTTCTCGACACAGTAACATGGCTCTCACTCTTGGTTGTTGTCTTGTCTTAGACCTTTATCCTTTGTTTGTGTTGCTCCTTTAAACTTCCCCATCATTTTTCTTTTCTTTTTTCTTTGTCTCCAGTGCTCAAGAATAGTCCCCCTATATGTGGCTTCCAAGTTTAGCTCCGCCAGGCTCATTTGAAAGTCAAATGCTTGCCTTCACTTTTCCCACCACACTTCAAGAGCAGCAGCACAGTGGCTGAAAACACTTAATCAAGCCCCTGCCACAGTGCAGCAATCAGAGATAAGGGGGTAGGAATATGGGTCATCCTAGGCTCAGCTCTGAGCCTACCAAATGCCACTGGATGCACACTAATGAAGCCCCCACAGTTACTGTTGTTGTCTGGACTATGTTTCTGTCAGGTGTCTTGACCGAGGTTATCACACCACATCATGGAAAGCATATAAAAGGAGGCAGGCAGGAAACTATATGTTTTATGGCAACTTAATGCATGTTGTGACATTACAAGAACTCATAAGTACAGAGAATGTGTATATTTACATTTATGTTAATGCAAACATGGAATGGTGAATTTATTAAATTAGAGGATTATGTGTAAACTCTTATTTTCCCAGTGCCATATTTTATTTTCAGAGTCACACTGAAGTAAAAAAAATCAGAAAACACTAGTGTGAAAACACTAAAATTACGATCAATACTGGAATAGGTGGATTCTTATATTGAAAAATAAATAGCTAAACTCAGCAATTTGGCCTAACTGTGTATTTTATTATCAGCAGGAGACACAGTATAGAGTAAAAGACCAAACCGTTAACGCCCCAATTTAGCCGAAATAATACCCAGCTGTAAGGAACTATTTATTCTCTCATCTGTCTTAGTGATGTATGCAAATTATAGCACTATAAACGTGGTCTGAGGAGTACAACAAAGGTGCTCTTGAGATGAGAGAGACATCTATTACTGAATCTTTTGGCGGCAGCAGGTAATACAAATAGAGTGTGTAGCTGTGGTAAACACTGATAAACACACATACAGTGCGAAAAACACTCTATAAACACTGCTTACATTCGTAAAGATGTCTTTGTGTTCATGCTATTGGATTTTCCCACATTTTATCTCTATGGAATGTTTTATTTATATTTAAACATGCCAGTAAAACAAATAAAGGTGGTTATGAAGAAAGAAAATAAATGCTGGAATAAATGGACTGGGCTCACCTCTGACAGTGTTTTGTGCCCCTTTTGCATCCTTTCAATAAAATATTTTGCAGCTGTATTACTATTTTCAAAGCTTGTGGCTGATTGCTTCCAATACTGTACATTTTATTGTCATGTATGCATTTTAAATTATTCACTCAATAAGTCACAGTTGCTTTATCCAAGTCTATGATATTCACTGTTAATTTATTTATTAATTATTTATTTATTTATTTAATTTATTTATTCATGTTTTGTGGTTACTTTCAGTTTCTAATTTCACTCCTCTTGTACATTAGTTAGTGTTTTAAGTGGATGTATTCCTAGCTAAACTATATAGCTTGATTGTAGCTTGATTATTAGTTTGTATAGTTTGTATATTTGTTGTGATTTGGCGCTATATAAATAAAATTGAATTGAATTGAAAAATACACAATCAACAGTCCATATACTGGTGCCCAAAATACTATGTTCTTCAGTGGGTCTTTTAATTACCCTGTAATCCAAATGTGCATCTTTTTTAGTTACTGAAGACAAAATGAAGATAGAGAGACCGACAAACTAGCAGCTATAAGCAGCTGCAGTAATGGTCTAGCAGAGCACGTCGAAGGTTCATGGGCTTATGAGTCCATGTGCATGGGTCATAGATGTTAGGCAGTCATTGACTGCATTCAAGTATTAAAACTAATCCCAATGTAATCTGCTAACATAAGTAAATGCGACTTTATTGGGAATAAATATCCTGTTTAAGCAGGTTTTTGTGTGTTAGATGATGCTTGACCTGAGGAGAATGTAATGCAGCAGTGGTGGAGTAGAAGAAAGACATTATGAGAAAGACATTATAAAAATATACCCACACAAACATTAAATGGTCATATATAGTTTGAAAAAACTATTTGGGATTGAATTGAATTAAAAGTAACTTATAAGGTGTACTACATATGGTACTGGTCTCTAGCCACATATGTAAAACAAGATTAGTCAGAATAGCCACTTTGTTCTAGATGGTGTTGCGATATGTCAGCTTTAATAAACTGGGTATTGTGTATTTCTCTAAGTTCATGAGAATGAACCAATTTGTTTGAAGGTAATAGTTACACACTAATCTGTGTATATCACAGCAAAATCTCCAGTGTTAAATTAACACTAGAGAGTGTCTATATGGGTCCACACCTCTGAGTGTTAACTACAACACTGTTGAGTGTTAAATTAACACTTTTGACAGTGTTATATGTTTAAAAGTAACCTAGTCAGTTTTGAAGATTAACAATGGCTAACACTGAGCAGTGCTGATTTTCTAACACTGGAAAATAACTCAAAATGTTAGAAATATTCCAGTGTTAGAAAATCAGCACTGCTCAGTGTTAGCCATTGTTAATCTTCAAAACTGACTAAGTTACTTTTTTTTTTTTTTCGCCTGTCCCATTTGGTTCTTTAGCCATCAGAATTGTTGTCTGAAGACCAACAAGGATACCCAATGGATTTACTTTGCCAAATGGATCATCGTGGCATTGCCGTATTGGTCCATTTGGTCGATCTTTGTTTTTATTATTTATTATATTTTATTTTCAGATGTTACAGACGGGACAGACATGAGTGAGAGATAGGAAAGGGAGAAAGAAAGAGGAAGGAAAGGAAAAACAGAAGGGGAGAGGGACAGTGAGAAAGGGGGGAGAAAAAAAATAAAAAATCTCCTGGATCACCTGTTGAGAGAAGAATAGAAAACAAGCAAAAAAAGACAAAAAAAACAAAAAACAAAGCAACATACTAAACACAACACCATCGCATTAATCTAGCTAAGTGTAAACAGCAGTAAATACTAAATATTCAATGTTGTTGTGCAGCACGCAGGACAGATGTGCTTCGAAGTAGCAGCCAAGAAAGGTGTAATTTGGGTCTACGAGCAGTGAACACCCGTGTGCACACCTGTGTGGATCAGCGCGCTTGTATTCCAAAGGTTTCTCCATGTAACGATCTGCTAGGGAGTGTGGGGGGGCCACAGCCCCGTCCTCCAGGGTGTGAAGCAGGTATGGAGGAGATCAAAACTCCAGACATCCAGAGGCCCCCAGAACACAAGAAACCATGGAAGACCAACAGAGGGGCAGCCGCGCCACTGTTCCAGTAAGAGCTGAGGAGAGTCCCAGATGAGGGTTCACTCAGCAGCCGCGGAGCAGAAGTCAGGGGGAGTTGCAGTGACGCGCCCGTGAGCTCCGCCGGCCGCCAGCTGTGCCTAAGTGACCGAGCCCCAGGCCGAGAGGCCGGGGGCACCCCACCCCCGAAGGGGCCCGAGCGAGCCCCAGGCTCCAGGCCCCGATAAGCGGCCGCCAAGGAGTGAGCCGGTGTGTACCTGGACGCCCACCCCCAGACACAAAGAACCACCAACGCACCGACACCTGAGGGAGTCCGCCACCGGCAGGGGAAGTGGTGGTAGGTGGAGATAGGCCTCCAAACCTTGGAGGGCCTGAGGTGTCCCCAGAGAGGTGGCGTCTGATACCCAACCTGACATATAGACACAGACATACAGGCACACACAGACACAAACATCCATTCCCCCCCTCATGCTCTCATATGCATTCACTCCACACTCAACCAACGTGGAGACAGACATAAAGAGACGCTGTACACACGATCACACTCCCCAAGCGTACTCTACAAACCGGGTCTAGGTACCCTTGCTCCTGGAGGGGGGAACTGCACCCAGACCCAGGTGGTGTTACCCTTTTCCCTGTGGTGGGGAGAGGCAGACCACCCCGACTCCGTAGCAGCAGGGAGGCCCCACACTCCAGACCGCAGTCGGACGGCCAACTCCACCTAGCCCTCCCGCTCCAGCAGGCCGCAGAGAATGGGGGTGGGAGAAGACTCCAAACCTCCCTCCACCCGCTCATTGTAGTGTTGATGCATGTGTGTTCTAAGGTGCAATTAAAACCCAGGAGGGCATGGAGCTACCTGCCAAGGAGCAGCAGGTAAGCGCATAGTCCCTCCTGATAGCCCTCAATGTCTAAGTGTATTTAAAATTGAGAGGTGGGCAACGACGCCAGGGGTGAGGTGTACACCCTGATGGTAATTTGGACTCCGTGATTGTGCCCACCCCCAAGATCCTATATGTATGTGTAATGAGAGTGTGAATAATGTGAATGTCTAAGTTGTGGGATAAAATTGAGGCAGAGGCAGCCAGAAGGGGACAGAGGGGGGGGGGGGGGGGGGGGTAGCCTCCTCTGCACCCTGGTGACATACCCCTACTCCAAGGCCCTGCATGTGTGGGTGGTTGTGGTGGAGCGGGAAGAGAGAGGCAGCTGGAGATGGGGAGGGAAGGAACGGAGGGGCAGGTAACCCCTCCCTGGGGCCAGCTCCCCCGCTGACCCCAGTAGGCACTCCCACACTCCGCGACCCGCCAGGGAAAGGGGGCCCAGGCCCATCCCAGTGCAGCAGCGCCTCCCGGCCCCACAGAGCCCGGGACAGTCCACCCAACCCCACCACAGAGAAAACTGCACCCACCCCACCATCCACTCATCTTCCAGACTACATAAGACAGTAAACGCCCAGGCTGAGATCTTCCTCCACCTCTCCTGTATCTCCCCCTCCTGCAGAGAGAGTTCCTGAAGAGAGGAAAGCTCCTGCAAGATGTGACCATCTCCCCCACCAGTTGAAGAGCCCCCCAGGTGGTTCGACGCACCGGCGGCACCCCGCTCCAGGGCCGGGCCCCCATGCACCCACCCGCCCACAACCCCGGCAACACACCAACCAGGATCCAAGCCCCCGAGGCCCGGCCCGGGCCCCAGCCCAGAGACGGAGCGCCCCCAGACTAGGTTACTTTTAAACATATAACTGTCACGGGTCTGGGTCCGTTGGACCCAGTATGTGGAGTTTCATGTTTTTGTTATTCCATGTTTGAGGTTATTATGTTTTGGTTTTAGTTTGCATCAGGGATTGTTTTCTTGTTCTCTTGTTGTGTTTATGATGATGATTATGATGTTTATTATTTGAGTTTCATGTTTAAGGATTTGTTCTCTGTTGTATCTCACGTTTAGTTTAGTTCAGGTTCCATGTGTCATTCTGTCTGTCTCTCAGTGTCAGGTCTGCGTCTTGGTGTGGTGTTCTCATTTCCTGTTTTATTGTGAAGGTCTGGGTCTCATGTGAGTGTGTTCAGTTTTACCTCTGTCTCGTCTTGTTGATCATTCCCAGCTGTGTCCACCACCTGTGTGTAATTCCCCTGTGTTTCTCTGGGTGTATTTAAGTCATGTCCTCCGTTATTGTAGTTGCTGGTCCGTCTGTGTATTCCACCCTGCCTCACCCGTGTGTTCTCCCTGCTGTCCGCCGTTAGTCTCTTCTGGTCGTTCTCGTTAAGGTTTGTGCTCTGTAGTTTAGTTGATCCCAGTATAGTTTAGTTCCAGCTCCATTTGCCGTTTGTATTTACTTTCATGTTCAATAAACCACCTTTACACCTTCACGACTGCCTGCACTTGGATCCTCCTTCATTTCCTCCACACGGCTCACCTCACTCGCCGTGACAATAACACTGTCAAAAGTGTTAATTTAACACTCAACAGTGTTGTAGTTAACACTCAGAGGTGTGGACCCATATAGACACTCTCTAGTGTTAATTTAACACTGGAGATTTTGCTGTGTGTGACTTTAAAGCTCAAAATCTGCACTTCAATCAAATCTTGATTGACTTGTTTAAAAAGTGTGGTGGTGTACAGAGGCAGAATGGCAAAATTAGCCATTGTTGAAATACTCGTGAAATTAACTTTTGATAATTATATTAGTTTTTATCATGTAACTGTAATCATAATCAATTATAGCCAAAATTTATCAGTGAACACATGACATGGCACGTTTCCTTCCCAGACAACAATACGGTATTGAATGCAGTGCTGCTTAAATAAATTCAAAGCTTTTCCTTTTTATTATAAAAGGGACATTAAAGGCATCAGTTTGGCTTAACTGCTTTAGAAGCAGCTGTCAGAAATTGAGTATTAATGTCAGACACAGAGCCTTTTCATTCCTTTAGAATGACACAATGTGACAATACGGCATTAGCGTGGAATTAAAATAAGTATGCAGGGTGGCCTACATACAGAGTCTGGACCAGTGCTTCATTTCCTTCTAATAGATAGAATGTATGTTCTTCCCGGATTGTACGGCATTAATAATATTTCTTCTTTGACATATTACATTCTTGGAGGTATAAAACTCCAATCATGACAATGGCCTGGTGTTTATTTCATTTGTCTGTAGAACCCAGTTAGATCTCAGAGGAGCTGAAGCAGTAAAATCATCCCATGATAGCCTATAAAAATACAACCAAATTTTTTTTCCTTTGCTTTTAGTGTAAAGTACATGTACATTCTGGAAATGCTCAAATTTAATGAACCATCCATTCAGAAAACAGATGGGGAACAGCTTGAGGTGTCAAGAAAAATATGTTCAATTTCAATATATCTCACTTGTTCGACTGTCAGTCTCCTGTCATTACTGCTTCAACTCAGAGAAATGTGTTTACATCTCTCTCCTTAGCTTTATCACCTAAACCAGTGGGTTTTTTTTGTTTGCAAGGCCTTGGATCCTATCTTCATCACTAAGAATGCTTTAAAACTGATGATGATTCAGTCTGCAGGTACAGAAAAATTTGTATACTCACTCTCATGATCTGAGCAATTCTTACAGCCTCACAACACCATGCTTCCTTGCCCAAAAAGTGATAAGTTAAAATCGCACATGTCCTGGCTCCTCAGGAGTTTTCACACTGCAAAGAAATTCACTTGGCCAAGCTGGATTGTTTAGTTGGCCACTTACAGTTACAAACCAGAGCTGAGTTATGTCAGTGTACTTCTTTTAAGTGCATTATTTCACTGTAAATTTTTATTTTTAGTAGGTGCACATCTCTCAGTAGTCTCAGCAGTATTTAGACACATGAATTAGGAGAGTTTATCCCATTCTTTCTGCAGGTGATCTAGAGTTATGTGAAGGTTTCTGGGATTTTTGCTTGACGAGTCAATGAAACTCTTGATTTGTCCAAAAATTCATCATTGCTTATGAGTTTGCTTTGTGTGAACTGTTAAAGTTGAACATTAAAATGGCATTCTAGTGCCACCACCATGTGTCGTCACAGGATTCATATGATGATGACAGGGCTGGACTGGGACAAAAAAATCGACCCGGGCATTTTGATTAGAGACTGGCCCACCAGCAGTGTTGGGAAGGTTACTTTTAAAATGTATTCCATTACAGAATACAGAATACATGCCCCAAAATGTATTCTGTAACGTATTCCGTTACGTTACTCAATGACAGTAACGTATTCTGAATACTTTGGATTACTTAATATATTATCATGCTTTTTACAACAACGTGAATGTACTATTGCTGTGTGATTTATTACTATTACTGAAGGTCCGCAACTCCGAACTGTAGTAAAGGGACCTCTGACTAATACGGCGGGGTCCGTGTCGGCTCGTAGCCGAAAAATAGCTTTACTTTGTTGTGTGGGTCAACTTTTATTGTGAGAGACAGACAGAGGCGTTGAAAGGCTGCTCCAACGGAACTTATAGTTTTCGGAGGAAAACACGAACACGGTGTACAGTCGAGTTTTAATAGCTTACTTACAACTGGGCTCGTCAGGCACTCTTCTTGGCTGAAGTGGTTATTATTATATTTACATGCTTCCAGCTCCCGTTTTTGCTCGATGACAGCTCGTACTTTTCCACTCCCCTTTTTCTCCCTCCTCGCGCTCACAAACACATAACGTGTATGGCAGTCCATTCTCCCTGCAGCACGGACAACACTGCCTATGATGCTACATTCTTTAGAGCTATGCTTGTAGCATTCTGCCTGTTAGCTTAGCACAACAACAACAACGAAAAGGCGCTCTCTCACCCAGGAAACACACAGTCGCAGAGAGAGAGAGAGCGTCACCCTGTAACCATGGCAACCGTAACGCTGCCGCCTGGAACAACAGAACGTAGCTGTCAAACAAAACCCAAACAGTCCTGACCCGCGACAAAATGAAACAGGAAAGTACCACAGTGTAATCCATTTATTTCAACAAAGTAACTGTATTCTAAATACCACCTTTTTAAATGGTAACTGTAACGGAATACAGTTACTCATATTTTGTATTTTAAATACGTAACGGCGGTACATGTATTAGATTAGATTAGATTAGATTAGATAGAATTTTATTAATCCCTCGGGTGGGTTCCTCTGGGAAATTCGATTTCCAAAAAAGCACAGCACCGACAGAAGTTACAGAGTTACAGAATATTATATATATATATATATATATATATATATATATATATATATATATATATATACACACACACACACACACACACACACACACACACACACACACACACACACACACACACACATAAATACAGAGACAATATAAATAAAATATACGAAGGGGATAAATAGAATAAATAGGAATAAAAATAAAAATACAAGTGAATTGCACATTTCAAGTATTGAGTCTATTGCACCGTTGACTATTTACAAAAGTATTGCACAAGGTATTGCACAGTGAGGTGAAGAGGCACTACAGCTTAGTTGTTCCCCCCTCCTTTGTCCTCCTGTTTCCCCTCCCTCTCCCCTCCAGGGAGGAGTTAAACAGTCTGATGGCGTGTGGGACAAAGGAGTTTTTAAGTCTGTTAGTTCTTGTCTTTGGGAGAAGCAACCTGTCACTGAACAGACTCTTCTGGTTGTTAATGGCCGTGTGCAGAGGATGCCCAGCATTGTTCATAATGTCCAGCAGTTTCTTTAATGTCCTTTTCTCTGCCACTGTCACCAGAGTGTCCAGCTTCATGCCGACCACAGAGCTAGCCCTCCTGATCAGTTTCTCCAGCCTGGATGAGTCCTTCTTTGCTGTGCTGCTCCCCCAGCACACCACAGCATAGAAAAGTACTCCAGCAACCACTGACTGGTAAAACATCCTCAGGAGCTTCCTGCAGATGTTAAAATTCCGTTACTCCCCAACACTGCCCACCAGGTATTACAGGAAAAAGCTTTTGAATGAAAACAAATGCTGTTGTGACAGTGATGTACACCGTCTTGTTGGTATATATGTATCTAATAAACTTAAACCTACACCATCCTCCCTATTCTGGTATTCTAAACAATACTTAGCCGAAACCCAAAGACTGTGTCAGGGTTCCTGGGTCGTTGACCCAGTGATTTCAGTTTGTTCATGTTCAGTTTAGTTCGCCACATTAATGTCCTCACTTCCTGTTTTTTCCCCGTGTCAGCTTGTCTCCCGCGTCATTAGTCAGATTATGTTCAGCCCTGTACTCACCTGTTTCCAATCATTGTCATCATTCAACCTGTGTATTTAAGTTCCTCGGTTTCACCAGTTCTCTGTCGTGTCATTGATGATGTTGATGTTCATGTGATGTCCTTCCCGTGCCTTTCCTCAGTCAGTCAGCCATTCAGTTGTCCAGCCAGTCAGTGTCCGTTTACCCTCTGTTCATCCACTCCTTATAATAAATCCTCACCAGTCTTCACCCACCTGCGAGTCCTGCGTTTGGGTTCCTTCTTCCTCTCATCCACGACACAACTCCTGACAGACTGCTTGGTCGAGTTAACCTCCTGAACTATCTACAACACATGGAGGAAACCTGAAATTAAGACAGAGAAGACTAGAGGTGAGACATGATCATTACTGAATACTAAAAATAATAAATGACAGATTTAGAGATATTTTCATAAACTATTCATTTACCACATCAATAAAAAGCATGGCAGGGCAAAATATTTTTTCTAACATGGCAACCTTTAAAAAGTGAAAAGAGACAGAAAGACAGGTGAGAAAGAATAAAACTTAATTGACTTTTTGATGCCATTTTACACAGTACTGGTACAGAATCTAGAAAACGTGGGAAAATACTGGCATCATATACAGTACTCATTTTCTGAGGAAATTATGATGGGACCCTGAAAAAAATTACTATGTACAATAATGGATTTCTATACATTTTATATCACATGAAAACATTTGTTTTAATATTCACATAATTATTTGTTGAAGAGACATTTGAAATGAGAATAAGGAAGAAAAGTATTTCTTTGTTCCCCCCTTTCCCTGTTAATGCCCTACCTGGGCCCCTGGCAAAACTTTGCTAGACCCGCCCCTGCACAGTTACCAGATGTCAGTGTAAAAAAGGATCCTTGTGTTATTTCTCAGAAACAGTTCATAACTTCCCTTCAACTCATTCATGTCACCTAAAAGGTAACCCTATTACTCCATCATCTGTTCAGCTCTGATGATTCAGTAAGGACATCTCCTGGTTTCATCTTCATGTTTCCCTCTCACCACATATCCAAACCGATATCATGACCAGCAGCTTTTACAGCTGTGGCTCCAGCAAACATCAGCTGATACTAGAAATTAATATTATATAAATTCTAACAACAGCTGATCAAGCTTAAACATGCTGCTGTTGTTTAACGCCACATCCGCTGCTTTCTTCTTTCTGGCGCAAAGTGAGCGATAAAGAAACAAGAAAGATGGGACTTGCGACAGAAAAGCCGATCAGCTGATCATTGATCAGTTTCATGATTGAAATAACAACAGGGGAGGGAGGGGGAGAGAATGAGAGAAGAAGAAATAGCTGTGCAGCATAAAGACACAGAATAACTCCAGTGTCTTTTTCATTCTAGCTGAAGTACGGGACAAATCACGTTCCTTTTCAGCTCAATATGAAACACATATTTTCTCTGAATACCAGACCATTACGTTTTTTACGGGACGGTTGGCAACTCTAATAATTAACCTTATGAATAAAATAAAGTTTACCATCAGTAACATCATAGCACCCACCCAGCTGTATAGAAACTCTGTCATGCTAGCTAGTATACAGTACGAGTTATTGTAACTGACTGTAAGAAGTCAGCACAACGAAAATAAACGACACCTAAACTTGGTTTATATCTGACCCAGATAGACTGCAAGTCTTAACTTCTCACCTGAAGTTCAGTTCCCCTGATACTCGGACCGGCCTCACCTGTTGGCCTCCACCACTTGCTAATGTTACTGAATCTGTGGAAGCTCCGCAATAGCCACCACCAAACAATTGAGTTATTTTTACACATCTACCAGCATCTGGCCAATCCACCGCCTTTCAGTTTTTATACCGTTACGAAAAAAAACAAGAAAAAAAAAACATCGGCCCATAAAAACGAAAAATCACCATCGGCTCACCTGGCAAATGCCCGGTATCCCCGATGGCCAGTCCAGCTATGGATGATGATAAACATCATTTATATTAATAATTTATATTAGGATCAGGTTTTTATTTATTTATTTATTTATTTTTTTGCCTGTCCCGTTTGGCTCTTTTGCCATCAGAATTGTTGTCTAAAGGCAAAGAAAGATGCCCAACGGATTTACTTTACCAAATTGACCATCCCAGCCTTGCCGTAATGGTCCATTTGATTCACCTTTTATTGTTTATTTTATTTTCACTTACTGAATACGGGACAGACTTGACTGGGGGAAAGAAGGGGAGAAAGAAAGAGGGAAAGAGAAACAGCTGAGAAGAGGGACGGGGGAGAAGGGCAAAAGACAAAAACCAACAGAACGGGCAGAAAAAAAAAAAAGAAAGAAAAAAAATGCATATATCGATCACCTGGATCACCTGCTGAGAAAGAAAAAAGAAAACAAGCAGAAGAGAACAAGAGTAATAGAATAAACAACATCACAATGATATATGGGAATATGACAGTAAATACTAAATATTAAACATTATTATTGTGCAGCACATAAGATCAACAGAACACAGTGTGCTTTGAGGTAGGAGCCAAAAAGGGTGTAGTTTGTGGGTGTGATCACCCGTGTGTACACCTGTGAGCATGGACGCGCTTGTTTTTTTTAAAAGGTTCCTTCATGTAATGATCGGCTAGAGGGTGTGGGGGGGGCCACAGCCCCGTCCTCCAGGGCATGAAGCAGGTATGGAGGAGATCAAAACTCCAGACATCCAGAGGCCCCCAGAACACAAGAGACCAAGGAAGACCAACAGAGGGGCAGCCACGCCACTGTCCCAGAAAGAGCTGAGGAGAGTCCCAGATGAGGGCTCACTCAGCAGCCGCGGAGCAGAAGCCAGGGGGAGTTGCAGTGACGCGCCCGTGAGCTCCACCGGCAGCCAGCCGTGCCTGAGTGACCGAGCCCCAGGCCAAGAGGCCGGGGGCACCCCACCTCCGAAGTGGCCCGAGCGAGCCCCAGGCTCCAGGCCCCGATAAGCGGCCGCCAAGGAGTGAGCCGGTGTGTACCTGGACGCCCATCCCCGGACACAAAGAACCACCAACGCACCGATGTCTGAGGGAGTCCGCCACTGGTAGGGGAAGTGGTGGTGGGTGGAGATAGGCCTCCATACCTTGGAGGGCGTGAGATGTCCCCAGAGAGGTGGCGTCTGACACCCAACCTGACATATAGACACAGACATACAGGCACACACATATACAAACATCCATTCCCACCCTCATGCTCTCATATGCACTTACTCCACACTCAACCAACGTGGAGACAGACATAAAGAGACGCTGTACACACGATCACACTCCCCAAGCGTACTCTACGAACCGGGTCTAGGTACCCTTGCCCCTGGAGGGGGGAACTGCACCCAGACCCAGGTGGTGTTACCCTTTTCCCTGCGGTGGGGGGAGGCAGACCGCCCCGACTCCGCAGCAGCAGGGAGGCCCCACACTCCAGACCGCAGTCGGACGGCCAACTAGGATCAGGTTGAGTTAGACGTACTAGTTGACCGCCAATTCCAAAACAATGAGTATTATTTAATAATGTTATGATGTCAAAAGGAACTCACAGAACTAGCAGAGAAAAGATCAACAGAAATGCTGATATGCGCTGCTTACATCAACACAGGAAACGTATCAGTGATTGTGTGCATGCTCTGGGATTTGCTTTCAGCAAAGTGAGTTTTGCAGGATCAGGAAGTCTCCCATTGAGTGAGTTTTGAATACTTCCCTGTTCAAAATGTTTTCCAACTATAAATCTCTGCTGAACTATTAAATTTAGTGTCCAGTGTCAGGAAAGGGAGGGTTCAGCCTTTAGAAATCAAAGAAAGAAAGTCAAAGGAGCTTGCAAAGAAAAGCGTCTGGACTTCTTTAAGTTGCTTGAAGACGTTTCACCTCTCATCTGAGAAGCTTCTTCAGTTCTAAGGTCAAATGGTGGAGAGTCCCAGATATAAACCTAGTGGGAGTAACCCCCCACAGAGGGACAAAAGGACCCCCTGATGATCCTCTAATCGCCTGAGCCAAGGTGTGAAACTGGGCGTGGGTCCAAATCAGCCAGAGTTTCGGGTGAGTTCATTGTGAAACCTGGCCCCACCTTATCATGCGAATTCCTGAGGTCAGATGGCCCAGGATGTGAGTGGGCGTTAAGGCGTCTGGGAAGGGATCTCAAAACTGGATTATAGATGGCAGAGAGTTGGTGTCGTAAACCCCCGCCTCTGTTCAAAGATGGTCGCTCACAGTGGACATAGATGGCTTCTTTCACTCCTCTTTCAAACCATCTGTCCTCTCTGTCTAAAATGTGAACATTGGCATCCTCGAAAGAGTGTCCTTTATCCTTAAGATGCAGATGGACTGCTGAGTCTTGTCCTGTGGAGGTGGCTCTTCTGTGTTGTGCCATGCGCTTGTGAAGTGGCTGTTTGGTCTCTCCAATGTAGAGGTCTGAGCATTCCTCGCTGCACTGTACAGCATACACCACATTGTTAAGTTTGTGTCTTGGCATTTTGTCTTTCGGGTGAACCAGTTTTTGTCTGAGCGTGTTGCTGGGTCTGAAATGCACCTGGATGTCATGCTTGGAGAAAACTCTCCTGAGTTTCTCTGATACACCGGCTACATAGTGTCATCCCCTATGTATTCTCACTGAACCTTCATGTCTATGATTTTGCTTCTGAGGGCTATTCAAGGAGGAATGTGCTTCTCTGCTCCTCCCCTCATGCTTCTTTCTATGCTTGTTAAACACTGTAGGACATCCATTAGAGTGTGCAGCCCTATAGAGAAGCTTTGGATCCAAACTCAATTTCTGTGCAAGTGAAAATATATCTGCTTCAGAACAAATGGTGGGTGACGTCCCCTGCTTCGACTTTGAGGTCATGCCCCAGGGTGTTGTTGTGCTCTGATGTAGGCCGAAGAGTGCAATGGACAGACACATTTTTACACCATCACTCCCGTTGCAAATTCCAAATGCTTCATGTGTGTCATCTTTGACAGTGGAAGTAGTAGTTAATGTCCTACTACTGAACCTTTTCCCCCCATTTGTAACATATATCCTATAACGGAAAACTGATCTTATTGATTAGTGTTTTGTTTCTAAGAGCAATGCATAAAATACATTACCATTCTGACCGACTAGGAGGCAAAGCAGATTTAAATGTCAGCGGGGGTACCTTAGTGTAGGTGAGCATCAGTGAGGTGATTATGGAAGCTGGTAATAATTTGCAAAATCATATATCCAAGAATACTAAAGGAGAAAAGGTGTAAAGTAACATTTTCTATTTCACAGGGGAGGAACCTTAAGGTCTTGGAGTCCATAAATTGTAGTGCAGCTCTTTGCCCTCATACAACAATATTACAAGAAAAGTGGTGCTTCACAAAATCCTGCTAATTGTTTTGCATTGAAAAAATGTTTTGCGATACTGCTAAAAAAGTATGACCCATGGGTAAAGGGCCTTAAAAGCTAAATAACATTACAAACTGTTTAACATCAAAATATACTTGAAGTAACAAATTAGCAGGATTCATTATGCAGTCATACACATGGACATAACTGTTGTTTCACTGTGTATCAGTGAGAGCAGGTTTTTTCCACAATGTTAGGCTAAAATGGTAAAAGCCTATAAAAGAACCTGTAACACCACAATCTGAAGGACATGAGTGTGGAATAGACTGTTCATGGGTTTTAGATGTAAAATGGAGCAATTAAATTATTGAACTGGATTCTGTAGCGAATATGAAGCTGGAATAATGTGTTCCCTGCATCAAATCCTTGCTGATGGGTTTCATACTGTACAGTGACAAAAAACTGCTGCATCATTTAAGCATGTATATAGTGATTTGCAATAATCTTATATACATAGATATGGTTTAGGTTTGCACTTGTTTGGGATAAAACAGATATTTCCAATATCAGTATAGCAGGACACCTGACATGCTTGTTTAGATTGAGTTTGATCAAAGATAATGCCCAGGTTTCTCGCAAATTGCCTAAATTAGCCAAAATGGGGAGTGAGAGTGTTAGAAACATAATCATTATTAGTAAAAAGTACTTTATTTGTATTTAGTTAATTTGCAAGAAATTGGAAGCCATCTAGTCCTTGATGGTAGTAATGGAGGAATTCACAGAGTAAATGAGACATGCAGCTGGCAGCCATCAGGATAGCAATGTTAGGGTACTTTCTTAAAAATGCAGGTCACATGGGGCAAGTGGCAATAGATATCTACTAAACAAAATATGTCCAAGGACAGAACTGTGTGTTGCTCCACATGTCAGTTAATGAAGCAAAAATGTCAAAAGCAACAAAAGCAATGAGATCCATATGAATTCCATTCCACCTGGGCCAACTACCTTTTCTATTTCTTGGAGAGGTAGAAAATTGTATGATCAGCTTTGTCAAATCATGCAGACAGGTCAAGTAGGATAGAAAACAAGTATAACCTGCAACTGTACTAATGAAAAAAAATGGCAATGTTTTTTTTTCTTTTGTTGAAAAAAAAGACCAGTCATGACTGCTTTATTCAATCTGCACATAAATCTAAATGATGTTTTGCTTTTTGTGTAGGACTTAATGTAAATGTGAATAGTTTTCTTGCAGTTTAATTGATTTTGAATAGCAGATATTTTATTGAACTCCGTGGAGGAGAGAAGTCTGTATCATGAGGGGGTAAAGTGGACTATCGTCTCAGGTGAAGAAAACTTCAGAGAATGACCTGCCTACATACTCAAGTTCAAGCAGACCTTCAGCACTGACATGGGAAGAGAGGAGAACAAAACAAGCAGAATATAAAGATTTCCACAGCACTTGACCCTGGGTTTAAGGACCTCAAGTGCCTGCACAGAGCAAAGAGAGCTGAGGTGTGGGCATTGATCACTAGTATCTCTTAAGGGAGAGATGCTTTCACAGTAGCCAGCAAACAGCTGAACCTTTCACCTGTTAGTTTCTTCAGATTTTGAATTTGATGAAGGTTAGGGACCATATTGAGGAATGGGTGGGTCCACCGCTGTTGTTCAAACACAACAAGCTTGCTGCTCAAAAAGCCATTGCAACACTTGGCGGATCAGTACCTTTTAAGATGTGGTTTCCTTCACTAAGGGTACTGTGCAACAGTGAGTTGGCTCGCCATCTTAAAATCTTGGCTACATTTGTATGTCTAATGAACTGACTTTGTTCATTAGACAAAGTATAGTATACAATTATTTTCTTGTTTTTGAGAAATGTGTATACTTAAACAAAAATCAAATGAATAAATCATTTGTTTCTCTTCTTTTGTTTCTGTTGGGAGATTTTGAGTTTTTGTGTCATGTTTATTTTGTAGCTTCATTTAAAGGAAGAAGAGCTTATGAGTTGTACAACTGCAGAATAGGGAAGTAAGACATTACGTGCAGAGAATTTGTGCTATGACCGTTAAACGCCTTTTTTCTGTTTCAACAGATAAGCTAACGGTTCCTCCTTTTAAGGAGTTGTTATTGAGTTCTATACATGCCACACCTATTGTTGTTAAAGCTGTTTGAGTATAAATAAAGGATGTACTGACGCCCCGCGCGATTCCTCTGTGACACATCTAGTGCACATGTTAGTGCAGAACAGATCGGATCGTGTCGGGGCATCGCCCATGTACATACAATATCTTTGAGTCTGTTTTCTCTTCACAGTTTCTAATTGTGTTTCTAATTGTCTCTAATTTACAAATTATAAACTTCTGAAGGTTTCTGGATTTGATGTTTTGAGAATGATTCTGTAATATAGACTAAATGCCTTAAATCTGTAATATTTACGATAGAATTTCAGGTCAATTTTATGTTTTATGTTTTCTCTTGTTCAAATTACCCAAGCTTTCTAATATAACTTCACTGCACACAGAAATATTTATTTGGATTTAAATTGAATTCAAACATACATAAATACATAATACATAAATTAGAAAGCTTTGAGCAGGATTATACATCAACAGTAAAAAAAAAAAAACACACACACACAATAGCAAGCTAATTTAGGTTTCTAGCTACTGATATTTCAACTGAGGCAAAAGGAAAATACACTGACTAAAGGAAAAAAAATCACATAAAACCTCATCTGAGAGGCTATAAAGCAATTAAATTAGTAAGTGATCTCCTCTGAGGTAAGTCATGGTGTTCACCAGAGACCCTCTAGCATTGTTTGGGTCCATCTGTACAAAATACTACCTCCTGCCATTCAACTGTGGGCACATTTTTTGTTTCTACCCACAGGAAAGCAGTCTGGAGATGATTTGCATGTTGATTTGTGTTTGTATGCACAGGTTTGAGTGTGATTTTTGGAACTATTGCATCACAATAAATCGTATAATTACAGGGAGTGCAGAATTATTAGGCAAATGAGTATTTTGTCTACATCATCCTCTTCATGCATGTTGTCTTACTCCAAGCTGTATAGGCTCGAAAGCCTAATACCAATTAAGCATATTACCGTATTTTCACGACCATAAGACGCACTGTGCTAAAAGGCGCAGTCTCAGTTATGTGTGCCATTACTGTATTTAACACACACATAAGGCGCACTGGATCATAGGGCGCATACAAGTACTGTATGCGTATTTAAAAATAAAGCGGGAGCAAACCTGAGTTCGGTACCTTACTCACATTTTTATTACCAGTAATCGTCATCATCAACAACACACAAGCATACAAGTGTGCGTATTTAAAAATAAAGCAGGAGCAAAACAAAGTTTGGTACTCACATTTTTATCATCAATCAAACCCATCGAAGTCCTCATCCTCTGGGTCTAAATTGAACAGCTGCGCTAAATCTCCATCAAACATGCCAAGTTCACTTTCTTCACCGTCAGAGTCACTTTCCGTGCCGTGCGGCTCCTCGGAAACGATGCCGGCTTTTGCGAAAGCTCGAACAACAGTGCCAGCAGACATGTTAGCCCAAGCATCTACAATCCATTGGCAAATTGTGGCGTAACTCGCCGGGCGCTGCCTTCCACTCTTGGTGAAACTGTGGTCTCCATCCGTCATCCATCGCTGGATGTGTTTGTCGCCGATGTGTTTGCTGCAGTAGGAGCGGAAGATGGCCAGCTTTTCCTTATAATCCGCTGGAAGTTGCTGCGCTACCGTAGTCCTGGTCCGGATGGAAAAATGGCACCGTTTCATAAAAAGTGAAAGTGAAACTGCTTTTAGCCGAATGGTGACCATCGAAACGCTTCTCCCGCTCGTTCTTTGCTCGATGATCCACCGCTCGAGTCTTTCCTCCAACTCGGGCCACCTCGCCTTATGTCCGCGGAAACTCAACTGCGTTTTCTTGACCTGCCGGAGCTTGTTTTCTAGCTTCCTCCATTTGCGAACCATCGATTCGTTAATCTTAAATTCTCTCGCCGCTGCTCGATTTCCATGTTCCTCCGCGTAGCTGATGGCCTTCAGTTTAAACTGTGCTTCGTAAGCGTGTCTCTTTGCCACTTTCAGGGTTGTTAAAACAACGATGTCCTGCATAACGCACATACCTGTTCTTTTATACAGGTATGTGCGATAAAGTCAACGCACACACTTCACCCTTTAGCGTTCTCATGGTGTTCTCTACTACGTCCTCCTTACAACACACAGGGCGCACTGCGCTATAGGGCGCGCCGTACTTTTTGAAGAAAATCTAAGACTTTTAAGTGCGCCTTATGGTTGTGAAAATACGGTAGGTGATGTGCATCTCTGTAATGAGAAGGGGTGTGGTCTAATGACATCAACACCCTATATCAGGTGTGCATAATTATTAGGCAACGTCCTTTCCTTTGGCAAAATGGGTCAAAAGAAGGACTTGACAGGCTCAGAAAAGTCATAAATAGTGAGATATCTTGCAGAGGGATGCAGCAGTCTCAAAATTGCAAAGCTTCTGAAGCGTGATCATCGAACAATTTCATTCAAAATAGTCAACAGGGTCGCAAGAAGCGTGTGGAAAAACCAAGGCGCAAAATAACTGCCCATGAACTGAGAAAAGTCAAGCGTGCAGCTGCCAAGATGCCACTTGCCACCAGTTTGGCCATATTTCAGAGCTGCAACATCACTGGAGTGCCCAAAAGCACAAGGTGTGCAATACTCAGAGACATGGCCAAGGTAAGAAAGGCTGAAAGACGACCACCACTGAACAAGACACACAAGCTGAAACGTCAAGACTGGGCCAAGAAATATCTCAAGACTGGTTTTTCTAAGGTTTTATGGACTGATGAAATGAGAGTGAGTCTTGATGGGCCAGATGGATGGGCCCGTGGCTGGATTGGTAAAGGGCAGAGAGCTCCAGTCCGACTCAGACGCCAGCAAGGTGGAGGTGGAGTACTGGTTTGGGCTGGTATCATCAAAGATGAGCTTGTGGGGCCTTTTCGGGTTGAGGATGGAGTCAAGCTCAACTCCCAGTCCTACTGCCAGTTTCTGGAAGACACCTTCTTCAAGCAGTGGTACAGGAAGAAGTCTGCATCCTTCAAGAAAAACATGATTTTCATGCAGGACAATGCTCCATCACACGCGTCCAAGTACTCCACAGTGTGGCTGGCAAGAAAGGGTATACAAGAAGAAAAACTAATGACATGGACACCTCGTTCACCTGATCTGAACCCCATTGAGAACCTGTGGTCCATCATCAAATGTGAGATTTACAAGGAGGGAAAACAGTACACCTCTCTGAACAGTGTCTGGGAGGCTGTGGTTGCTGCTGCACGCAATGTTGATGGTGAACAGATCAAAACACTGACAGAATCCATGGATGGCAGGCTTTTGAGTGTCCTTGCAAAGAAAGGTGGCTATATTGGTCGCTGATTTATTTTTGTTTTGTTTTTGAATGTCAGAAATGTATATTTGTGAATGTGGAGATGTTATATTGGTTTCACTGGTAAAAATAAATAATGTAAATGGGTATATATTTGTTTTTTGTTAAGTTGCCTAATAATTATGCACAGTAATAGTCACCTGCACACACAGATATCCCCCTAAAATAGCTAAAACTAAAAACAAACTAAAAACTACTTCCAAAAACATTCAGCTTTGATATTAATGAGTTTTTTGGGTTCATTGAGAACATGGTTGTTGTTCAATAATAAAATTATTCCTCAAAAATACAACTTGCCTAATAATTCTGCACTCCCTGTATATACAAGGCTTATGAAGTACATATAAAAATATCTGGCACTGTTTTCACTCTATACATTAGGGCAAGTCTGATTTTCATCAGTATGCATGCCCTGTAAGATACTGTGTACACTGTGCAGGTTAACATGTCTTCATGGGGATTTGTTGGCAGTATAGAAAACTTTCAGCAACTCTCAGGCATTGACATAAAATTTGAATTTGTTGTATTTTAGTAGAAAATGGTTTTCTTTTTCTTCTTCTTCTTCTTCTTCTTCTTCTTGCATTTTACATTCATGTTGCTGCTAGCCCCTGAGCAGGACTGGGGTTTGAGCTGACTGGGGTAATGCATTTTAAAGTATAAGGATGAAGCCCAACCAAAGTTCTACTTTAATGGTCACAGGTTGTATTTTTTGTGCTTTTCTTTTATAGATCATCTTGGCTGCTCTGAGGGCACCTGTTAGGAAAAAAAGGAGTATCTTGCAGCTAATTGTTAATGTACAATAAAATACAACAGAAACAAGACATATTTTATCATTCACAATTTTCAGTATGAATAATACCGATAACGGCAAGCACACAAGCAGACACATACTGGTTACAAAAATAAATTCACAGTAAGCAAATTATTATTAATCCATGTAATTTACACCTGAGAACCTTTTGTTGCTTGTTCATTTGCACCGTATTTTGTAAATTTGACCGAGAGGAGACTTTACTGTATGCCACTTTTCCGCCCTAAGCTTGGGCATTGCTACAGTGCACTTCTAATGTGTTGCTCTCCAAAAACACAGAGAAAAATCCCCTTTACATTTTTGAGCTAGCTCATAAATATTGTTAAATCATTTTGAAAGGTTATTTAGTGACTTTCACATTAGCATGGGTTGAAAGTTGGAAGGGCTGACATTTTTAGGAAGGCCTAATGATTATACACAAAAAGTCTACCAACAGTCAAGCAAATTATGCTGTGTACATCATTACATGTAATGCAGAAAATATTTGTGAGGAAAGGAGTTTTATTTTTGGCTCTTGTCTGTAAAAGGTTGCGATTTGCATATAAATTGACCATTTTATTTCTCCCACTGCAGCACTTGCAGCCTTTATTTAATTTGCAGTCATGTTAATGAGTTCTGCTGGTATGGCACAATGTGGGGCTACTTATACAGTATATTTGAATACATATTATCTATTCAGGCAGTGGCCTCAGTTCTTGATAAGGCTACTGTGTCCCAATTTTTGTGAAATCTTCAGGTTCTCTGTCATCTGCTTTGTTGTATGGAGAGATTAGAAGTAGATAAAACTACTACAGACAATTGGTTGTGTACTTTGTAGTGGGTTTTATGTGCAGAATGCAAAAATTGTGGCAAAACTGATTTTTCTAACTCACTACATAATTAAAACAGATATCAGTTTTGTGCAATGATACTGATGAACTCTATGACCCATAACCACCCTATAACCTCTTTTTGTATAGTCTATTATCTTTGCATAATCTACATTTTTGAGTCAGGATACAATAAGATGGATTGCAACAATGACCAATTAGGGTCCAGTCAGCAATAAGTGCAATGCAACTGAGAGAGAGTGGTGTATGACCTATGACAGGGTCTGACTTTAAAATGACCATTAATGGATCTCTGACTATCTATCTGTCTTATTTAAACACAGTGGGTAAGGATAATTTTTAGATGTTCAGGGTTAAAATTGTGGAGGGGGCTTTGAATGCCTGAGCCAGTAAAAGCTAAAGTAAAGAGTGGGGAGAGGAAAAATGAAAAACAAAAAAAATTCAGTTAAAAGAAGTCAGGGTTTTGTTCACAAATGAGGCGAGAGATGTATTGGTCTGTACCGATCTGTTGTGGTGAAGAGAGAACTGAGCATTAAAGCAAAGCTGTCAATTTACTGGTCAATCTACTCTCCTACCCTCACTTGTGGTCTAGTGACCAAAAGAATGAGTTTTCAGATACAAGCGGCAGAAATTAGTTTCCTTTGAAGAGTGGATCCGCTCTCTCTGAGAGATAAGGTTAGGAATTCATTCAGTCGTTCAAGAGGGACTCAGAGTGGAGCCACTGCTGTCGGGGTAGTTTGAGTATCTGACTAGGATGCCTCCTGGACAGGTGGGGTATTCCAGGCTGGTTTTTCCACTAAGAGGCCCCGGGAAGACCCAAGACTTGCTCGAGAGACTATATCTCTCGGCTGGTTTGAGAAAATCTTGATGTACTCCTGGATGAACTGATAGAGGTGGGGTGAGGGATGGATGAAGGGATAGATGGATGGATGGAAGGAATGCAACACATGAAGAGACAAAGGGGAGAGAAACCATGATCTTCAAGCTGCCAAAGGCACAACATAATATTATCTCTAGGCATCCAATATTGCTGTGACTGGGAAAACAAGGTACCTCTCAGTTTAGTCCATATGTTGGTGTGTTTATTGCATGTCAGAACTTTCAGGATGGTTTCAATAAATTTATAGTTGTTGATCAGTTTGTGATGATCTTGCAATTAATGCTTACTAGTGAAATCAAGTTAACGTAAGCTACTTTTATCAAAATAACACATTAAAACAACAGAAGTTGACCACCAGTGCTTTTAGGCAGACTTATTTCAAGTCTGAAACACAAAACTTACATTAGCAAACAATATGATAAAAATGCAAAGCAACTCTTACCCGGTCTAAAACGAATGGATGAATGGAGAGACTACGTCAACTTCTTATATATAGTAAAGAAGAAAAACAGCAAAAAGCTGGTAAATATCATAACACTATGTAGCTAGTGTTATGTGATTTAAGTGTTATTTTTAGATGATCTAGAAAAGAGCGGGAGAGAAATTAATATTGAAGTAGGAGATGTACAGACCGTAAAACAGAGACACTGGGCAAGTGTTTGTGCTCTTCAAAACTTTTGATCACTGTCTGCAAAGCGTACAATCAAAAAGACCAATCAAACTGTGCATTCTTGCACTGACATGACACGTTCATCACTGAGCATACTTACCTTATTTTACCACATAATACAGTAAAAATACATCCATATGTTTGTGGATGCATGACATATCTCCTTGTTTTCTATGGTCACAGTAGGAATAGAGGTGTAACTGAATGAGTTTTTCTGCTCTTGGAAGCAAGTATACAGCATACAATGTTTGTATAATGAGCAATCCATAATTCTCAGTATAAACACTCATATCCTTGAATGAAAGTGAAGGCCCCTGACACAGAAAAGGAAAAGAAAACTGGTCTGGTGCATTAGGAGTAGTTGTCAGTTTTTTTTATTTTTAGCTTGTTGTTACAGCCTTCCTCAAAATTCAGTGAAAAGTAGCAGCTCATCTGTGATAAACTCTAATTACACTGTACTCATTCATGCTGTTACCATTAATCATAAGAGCACAAAGGATTCCAAGCAGCCTGCTGGTCGAACACAAAAGAAGATCTGGGTGTTGTTGCTAATATGAAGCGCAGATCATCACGTGTTAGAATATAAATTCTCTGGCTCTTTAGTGGTTTTTGAACTTTATGTGTTCATCTGTGCAATGTGTCATTTTACATGTCGCCAGTCCTTCTTTTGATTGTAGTTGACAGCCCATTAGAATCTAAATCTAGCATGACATCTGTAAGGAGTACCTCTGATTCAGATCAATCATTGGAAGTAGGCCAAATCTCTCCCAGAGGGAATGGTTATTTTCCAAAACCTCTTTAGTTTGTCTGGCATCACTGCAAGGAATGCTGGCTCAGGAGTGTTAACATCCCCAATCTACTTTAGGTTGTAAGTCAGGCGGCTTTAGTCATACTTTTTTTTTCTCTTCCTTAGCATGTTGTTTGGTTTCACTGGTGGTTGGTTGTTTGCTCTACGCAAGAAATGTTAAAAGATGCTCTCCCCTTAGATGACTGGTTCATGATTTTCTACATCTACAAGTCTTTAATAAGGTGGAGATGGACTTTTAATTATTAATCACTTAATTATGTGCAATTGGCAACTCCTGGGGTTAAAAACAAACAAACGGAAAATCTAATTTTTATTCAATCACAGACTTAAGATCAATCTTTATGAGTGGTGTGGCAGCTTTGAGTGACAAGTAGAAAGTGACCCAGACAGTTGCACTGCTGGAAGACTCTTAATCTTGAATTCAATTAATTAAATTCACAAAGTAACTTTTTGAAGTTTTTTGGGGGCATAATTAATTTAAATGCTTCAAAAGGCACCAGTAAATTATCCTGCAAATAATATTAACAGGGAGAGAAAATTTTTTTTTTTTGTAAACAGGTGAATACAGGCATGTCTACAGCCATCCTTAGCAAGTGTGGGAGTCGACATGTCATGTGGATAGTCTTTTTTATGTCTGTACCAAATAGTAAAAACGTTTTAATTTGCTGAAAAAAAAGTAGTCAGAAATTATACAGTTAAGACATTTTTACACACCAACCAGAAGACCTTGGCTTTATTTGTTTATTTATTTTTGTGATAAATTCCTATTTGACTGAACTCTGACTGATAAATAAACAACCTCTTTTGGATTTGACATAGAGAGTATAAAGATTTTAGATTAACACATTTCACAGGACGCTGTGTTCAAATGTTTTTCCTTTTTAAAAAAGGATAACTTGGATTTACTGAATCAATGTTGAAGTGCAAAACCTTCTGAAATATCGCGTTTTAATGCATCTGGCCTCAGTATGTGTCTTTTATGCTTCTTCTCACTATGTTTAACTAAAAATGTGGTACCATTAAGCAATTTGACTGTGGTTTTGTTGTGCAAGTATTATGTTTAAGACTTGATGCTGTTACAGTGATAATTACCCTCAAGAAGAAGCACATTTTTAAAGCACGAAAGAACTGGTGGGGTAAAACACTAATCAAAGTGAGATACTGAACAATACACACAGTACAAAGCAGGAAGATTGGCTTTAATTTAACTCTGAGGGGATTTTGGAAGTGCTTTAAACGTTGTGGAGGCAAACAAAACGTTGCTCTGAAGGTTCAGTTAAACAACTGGATGGCCTTGTTAAGTTTCTTTCATAAGAAAAAAACTGCATTCCTGCTTTTGCCTTATCTCTGTGAGAAATAAAGCCCTGTGAGTAGGGATGGGTATTGTTTAGGTTTTATCCAATACCAGTACCAAACCAGTACTTTTGAAACGGTGCCGGTGCTTAAACGGTGCTCGAACCAGTGCTTAAAGAATGAAGAACACAAACTTTGTCCAAAAACCTCTCATGTTTAGCTGTTTTTTTTTTGTAAAAAGATAACAATGTTAGCCTTTTCTGCAGCTATAGGGGATTTATGGTATCACTCTTGGCTGGAAGCAGTGCTTAATCAATGGGGGAAAAAAAACACCAACTTTGTCCAAAAACCTCTCATGTTTAACTGTTTTCTACTTTTTCTTTGGTCATTTTAGCCTTTTTGGCCAGTGAAAGAAATCTCCGTCCCGGGTTTCTCCATGGATCGGGTTTCCTCCAAGGCGTGAGCACCGATAAGCAGAGTTCTGTATAAAATTAATTATTCAAAGTAAGCTCAGGTATGCCGTTCAGCAGGTTAGTTACAGCGCCAGGAGTAGCTTGGGAGAACAAAATGACACAGAAACTGCTTCAGGTTGCTCTTCCAAAATCAACTCAAAGGTTTATTCAGTATACAACAGTTTATATAGAGGAAAAAAAAGGTTCGTGTGTCAGCAGGTTCTCAGTTCAAACCGGTACAGACCAAATAAGGAAACGTCTTCCTGCCTTCTGAGCAAAGAAGTATCCTTTGTGTAGTTTATCAGTTCAGCTACAATTTATGATCATTCCAGCAAAATACACTCCTAGACATAGAATACAGAGTTCTTTCATTAGTGAATTCTGAAACAAACCACCTGGCCTTTAACAAGCTCTTTTCTAAAAGATAAGGAAGGGAGGATGGGAGTAAGGAAGTGGTCTCGTCTCTGTGGTATTTTCGACCTTGAGGTACCATCCTGTGATTCTTACACATTAATTCTTGGGTCACAGAGAAAGAGAAAAACAACTAGTAAATGGGCCTTATTGAGTAACAGTTTTCCTGTATAATATCACTATAAAACAATATCCTGTAAATGCTACCATGGTATCAAAATATCACAACAGCCAGGGTGAAGGTAGTATCTGCCATCAAACAAGAAGACAGCCGCATGTAACTACAAGGGTGTTTGCTAGTTCACCTTACATGCATTAATGTAATAACGTGGTTAGCCTACTCAACGTAAATTACACACGAACAACATTAAGCGACTCACCCAGAGAAGAACGGCTGCTGCTGCTGCCATCATCATCATACGTCATCATTTCTGCTACACTGGCAGGGCTAGGGGCCAGGACTCTCCTCTTCGGGTTTTTGGGGGATGTTGCAAACTCCGGGTCTGATAACAGGCACCACACCTGCACTCGGTGTGAGGTCTTGCAGCAAGCTATCAAATACGGTGCATTTTTCGGCTTTTAAAAATAACGCTATGCTTCGCCAGGTGTTTCATCAGATTCGAAGTGTTACCTCCTTTGCACAGTATCACCTTAAAGCACTTGTTGCAGGCTGCTGAGTTTGCATCTTTTGCTGTGAAGTACAGCCAGACTTTTGACCGCTTCGCCTTGGGCGTTTTTAATCCGTAGCTCTGCTCTAAAAGAACCTACGTACCTGGGCCCGCCTACTACGCTTGCAAAGTTAAATGATTGGCTGGAATCCAAAGTGTATGACATCTCAGGAAAAAAAAAAAAGCACCGAAATTAACCAGACCGAAATGTGCGCTGCTTTTCGGTCTGGTTACTACCGTTTATGTCAGAACCAGTGTCATCATGGCACCGGATACCGGTACCCATCCCTACCTGTGAGTGGATACAATTTCATCACAAAGGATTTCTCCAGGAACTGACAGTTGGTCATTTCAACCATCATCTTACAAAAATAATAACATGTGGAATTATTTTTTTGTTGTTTGTGTAGTAATCTTGTACTTTGTCTTGTGCATACAAAAAGTGTACAATAAATTAATATTTGTTAAAGATTTAGTTATGATATAGATACTTAATGTACAAGTCTAAAACTCTCAAAATGTATCATAAAAATAACTAATAAAATGGAAACTTCACTGACACACAGAAGCAACACAAGTCCTCATTTTGTCCTAACATGACACCTTCAATGTTTTTCATTCCTTGACTACCATTCCTTGCTGTCACCTTGTCAGACACTTTCTGTCTGTTCATATTCACATCAGCAATGTTTGATGAAGGCTATGTTTCAAGAAAATGCATCATCTCACTTAGAAACTGGTAGCATTAGTTAACATCTTGCCCAATAAATGATGTGATTTTAAGACACAATCTACTGTTTTTGTTTGGCTTTTTTCTTCACATGGTAGGTACTTGGTCTTAGTCTTTCCCCTAGTAAGGTCAGTCAGAACCTTTGATATATCATACTAATTATAATTTCTGTCATCTGGAGATTGTATGAAAGAATTGGGTTTTCCTTTCAATTTCTTAGGATTTCTTAGTATTTTTACAGGGTTAGAAAGACTATAAAGGACTGATACTATAAAAAATCTGTATCATTTCATACGGTTTATGTAGTTGTATATAGCAGTATTAATATAGTTGTCAAGAACTATCAAGCCACACCTTGACTTGTCCTCCCTACACGCCTGTGTACCTCTGCACTCCATCTTAGAATTGCTTTTTTTTAAAAACCTAACCAATAAGCAAAAATGAACTGTAAGTGAAGCAAGTAAAGAATGTAAAATAAAGCTTTTGAAATAACTCTCCTGTGCAGGACACAGACTCCAAAAAAAAAAAAAAAAATCCTGCTCAGTGCTATTTTTGTTTTTGTTTTGTTTCTTTGTTTTTGTTGTTTTACTTTACCAAAGGTAAAGGTATTTAGACTTAATTGAATACTTGTTAGAAGTGCTGTTGGGTGCATTTAAAGAGACCAGCTTTGTTGTTGTTTTTTTCCTCTGAACACGTCTTAGGCAGTTTATCCCTGCTTGGGAAGTCCCGTGAAGCCACAGCTTGACATACATCCACAGTAGATGGGAAGTATTCATGAACTACAACCTTCAGGTCACTCCACATTTAGGGTTTAAGTCAAAGCTTTGGCTGGGTCACTCAAGGACAGAGTCTTAGCATGAGGCCACTTAAGTGTCTGTTGCCTTAGCGTTGGACTAGCATCCAGGCTCAGGTCTCTGCACTCTGGAATAGCTCTTCGTTCGTATCTCTGTATTCAATGAAAGAAATGACAGTCCAGTGATTAGGAAGAAGCATTTCCTGTTTTATTTTGTAAGTCCTGTTTCTCTTTCATCTTTTCTTTATGTTATTTTTCCTCAGCATTTTTTTAAGTTGTTCTCAATTAGCCAGCGTCCTCTGAGTCAGCCTCATGCATTTCATTTGGTGTCTTTCACCTTCCTGTGTATGTTTCCTTTGAACAATAAATGCAGAAATTTTGACTTTTTCTTTGACTCTGCATGAATGTATAAACCTAAATTTGTGTCAACTCCACCTTCAAGCCTGTCACACTTTGCATTTGGCTTCTTTCATCCTTCACTCAGCTTGAACTGCACTGAGTGTCCTGCCACTGAGAAACACACCCACAGCATGGTGTTTGCGACCACCACTGTTCCTCACTGTAGAGATGGTATTTGTCATATGAAAACCTGTACAAGGTGCTATACAAAACAAATATAAAGCTCAGTGGGGGAAAGTGCCTAAAGTGTGCCAGTGTAGCTCTATATCTTTCTTTTGGACAACATTTTACATAGATGTCTTTTTGGTCAACAGGTAGCAATTTTAAATCACTTCACTGGTGACAGTGATACAGTCTAGACAATATTAGGCTAATACCCAGGCTAATTTTGAATAAAAAAAAACATCTAAATGCAATGTAACAGAAGCAAATGGGAGCTCAAAGTCAGTACTCAGTCTTGCAGCATTGAGCACAGCAAAAACATCATGTCAAAGCTGAACTTGTCAAAGAAGGATTTGGGGGAGGGGGTCACAGATTGTTTGACCAAATGGTATTCAAGCTGTGTCAGAGTCGGTCACAGATCATGGAGACATAAGATTCATTCAGTTCGGTAATGTAACAGTCAAACTACAAATATATCAATAATAGCATTTCTTTTAACACAGGAGGGAAAAGCATCACACATTTTGGTGAAACTAGCAGGAATGTGAAGGGAGAAGAATCAGAAGGTTTGACTCTCACTACTTTCTGCATTTCATTTTTTTTCAGGGTTTATTCCAAACATTTTGATGTAGAAATGTAGATACATCCTTATTACTCATTGGCATCACTCTACCTATGCCATTTTGTTAAAGTTAACATCAGCCCACACAAGTGAAAAATTTTTTAAAATTAAATTAGCCAATATTTATAAATCACAAGATTTTGACCACTTACATGTGTATATCTTTGTTTTCACTGCTGACTTTAAATTGGTACATAGAGGACACATGAGCTTAAGTGATAAATTGACTTTCTAAATTAAAATTTATTTTTCTTTTTTATATTTTGCCATATCAACATTACCAGTACTCTTTGGATTTAGTTCCTTGTCACTCTGTTTTTTTTTTCCAAAAAGTAACTGAAGTTGAATGGTCGCTGCTTCAACACACACGCTTGATTGAGCATCCAGTGCAGATGTGGTAATAATAAAAGTTGTCAGGACAGAACTTCCAGGGCAGGAATCTAAAAATACTTCAGGATTGAATTTCTTAATAATAGTTGTGTGCAACAGCTCTATGTCCAGCTCCATGAATTCCCACTGTGCAATAACTCAATTCACTGAAAAGAGTCCAGTTTTGGCCTCATATTGCAATTTGATAGTCCATTTATACATACTTAGTAATGGAGTAGAGAAAATACTGTATACTTGTAAGAAATTATCAGCCCAATGCACAAACACTACCTGTGGTATGTTTTGGGAAGTAACAGTGTTTCTTGCCATTTCCTGTAGAATTTTCAATAGAATGTATAAAATATATCATTTTGAATATTGATGATCAGTAAAAACATGGTACACTGTGACTTTCTGCACACAACAAACCAGCAAAATATTTTTTTAAATGGTAGGTTTTTAAAACAATTAGCGTATTAAAATCTGAAAGAATTTACCCAGCGCTGACATTTAAAAGATCATTTCTGAATCTGGTTTATTCAAACATTCCTCTGATATTATACAGTGTACATACTTTTTCTGCAGATAGAACCAAAACCTGTGAATAAGAACAAAGCAAACTGTGTGTGTGTGTGTGTGTGTGTGTGTGTGTGTGTGTGTGTGTGTGTGTGTGTACCACACAGTGGCCTTGTTGCCTTGTTATTGATTGCTTATTCTCTATGTTCTAGTCATTATAAGACTCAGCTGTTTAATCATCATATTCAACTCCTCATTAATTCAGCTCATTCCTTCATTCATTCATTTGTATAGGCAATGGTTTGACAGGATACAGACCTCAAAGCCTGTAAGAAATTGATTCCAGGACTGACTGACATAATTACTGTATTGTAATAGTTATAAAATGAAGAAAAAAAGCAGCATTATGCAATCAGTCCATCTGGTGAACCGTAAACTCCCCTGTGATTGTGCAGGATCTGCACACTTAATGAAAAGGTAATGTGCAGCTAACTCGCACTTTTCCCATTATTTACACAGAAAGAAATTTGCTTCATGTTATCCAATTATCATACAAGTGTGATTAGAAAAAAAAAGTTTTGCTGTGAAAGCCAAAATGATTACAATCATAATTGAGGCTTGTTTAAATAATACATTCAGAGTAATTAACTCTGATCTTTGGGTGTTCTTTTTGTTGCAGCTAATAGGAGCAAATGCTCTTAGTAATAAAGTTTGAACTTGTTAGTGACACAGCACACGTGATCTCTCATTAGGGATGGGTATTGATAAGATTTTCACGATCCCGATTCCATTTCCGATTCTGTTTAACGATTCGATTCTTTATCGATTCTTTTTAAAAAAGGAGAACACTAAGGTCGATTAGCTTAGAACTTTGTTTTATATCTTCTCTTTGAACAAGATAGAAATTTAGGACTAACATGGCCTTACAAACCCAGCAGTGAGATCTTAAGAGATCCACAGCCTATGGCTCTTCCATGGGGTGTCACAGGGTCCCCAGGAAAAGAAATTGTAAATGTAAAATAATAAAATAAATATTCTTCTGTAGCAATAACAAAGTTTAACATAAATTATTTTGTAGCAATTACACAAGAATATCCAGTAATGTCCCTGCCTACAATTAAACACATTCACTTACCGAAAATCGGGGGCATCTGCTGTGGCAAATGGGTTCAAGCCTTTGACCACAAACTTAGTCACTGCTCGGTGACATTCGTCTATCCTGGCCTGAAAGGAGACGCTACCGGTAGACTGCAGCGACAACTGCCAGCATCTGAGCCAGCCAGACTCTGTCTGTCTCATCATGGTCACCTAAATGCAGTGCATAGTAATGGCAGGTTTTGTAATAAGGCAGATCACGCTAACATAATATGCACTGTTAGTTGATTATTTACCTGCCGCATTAATGGGAGAGGATGTGCAAACGTTACCGCTGCTGCTGGGTTGAGATTCACGAGTCCGGAGCAGAATTACAAACATGATATTCATTTAAGGTCACCGCGTGTTTTGTGAGCAAATGCTTTTGCATATTCGTAGTGTTTCCTCCCTTAAATGAAATATCTACTTTGCAAGTATTGCAAGTTGCCCTGTTGTCATCCGTTCTCATAAAGTATAACCAAACTTTTGAGGATTTGAGCCGCCATGTTTCCTGCCAGGTAAATGATGCTCCGCAACGTGGTGACATCATTCGGGGCGACTGGAATCGATAAGGGAATCGTTTGCAAAAATGGCCAACAATGGCAAACAATGCCAAGGAATTGAAACAGTGGGAACCGGTTCTCAACAAGAACCGGTTTTCGATACCCATCCCTATCTCTCATCCAGTTTCATTCTCTCTACTCTTCCTACATAACAACCTTTGCACACTGTATGCATGTAAGCCACATTCCTCAGTCATCTGTTTGATGTTTGTCTGGTGGACAGTATCTTTTTATGCTTGAGGTCTTTCAAAGCAGTTCTGAAGGGCAGGAGGCAGGGCAGCAGCTAGTTCTTGAAGATAAATAAAAATGCGCACACTTGTTCACAAGCCTGACAAAGTTGTCCACAAAAAAGAGATAAAAGAAGCAAGGTGCCACGATGTCTGCATTTCACCTTTAGCAGTAAAACACAAACCTTTCACAGAGAGATTTGTGCTCAGTTAAATTGGCTTTCTGGTTAATTGTTTCAGTGTGGACATGACGTGGTCCGGGTAGATAATGGCTCTCTCACATTTCTCAACACATTTATGACCCTTTCCCCTTTGGAGGAGCCATGCTACCAAACTGCTATTAAAATGAAACCTGTTGCCACTAATAGTAGGTCTAGTTATAGCTGAGTTCTATAACATCATCGGCATTGAATCATTATAAAAAAAACAAAAATCACAGTTTTCCACATCTGATTCTGGCCTGGCGACGTGGACAACAGTTATTGTTTATTAGTGAATTTGGAGCTTTTACTGAATGACTCTAGAAGTGCCTCTTTCTGCTTTCTGATGTAATATAGGGGAGATTTTGCCAATATGGTCATCTGGGGCACACGACTCCTACCTAAAAGTGAGTATATCCTTAAAGAAGAGCTTAAATTGACTTTGTCAGATGGAAAACTGCAGAGCTACACCAATGTGTGTATATATACAGAAATATTTATCTTAAAGTGGGCTACACAGATTATGAGTACAGCAGGAGAATCTAGATCTAGAATAGAATAGAATAGAATAGAATTCAACTTTATTGTCATTGCACATGCACAGGTACAGGGCAACGAAATGCAGTTTGCATCCATCCAGAAGTGCTTTAGTGATATAGATATATTACAATATATATTAGCAATAATATAGATATGTGAGTATATTACAGAAATGGGTCTATTATGGTATGTTATAATGTACACGGTATGAAGTATGTTGTGAATATTCTATAACTATAAGTATGTACAGGCTGTAGTGAGTACAAGCTATGTACAGGATATGAACAGGATATAAATATGAAAAACTATACAGAATATGAAATGAAATAAATAACTTTACAGAATCTGGGATATACAGCTATACAGAAATGGGAACTATGCAAGTTGTAAACAGTTGTAGGATTAAAGATTATCGAATGTACAGAATGATTATTTACACAGAGCTATACAGTAGTGCAGTTAAGATAAGTGAGGGTGTAGATAGTTTCTACAGAGGCTATATAAAGTGCTAGTGGTTGTGAGTGGTGGTTCAGTCCATGTTATTATTGTGTTTGAGGGTACAGTTGTCCATTGTGGGTGTGTGTATGTTCAGTCCATGAGTTTAACGTGGGTCAGATGTCAGGAGGCAGAGTTCAGGAGTCTGACAGCTGTGGGGAAGAAGCTGTTCCGGTACCTGGTGGTCTTAGTCCGGAGGCTCCTGTGGCGCCTCCCAGAGGGCAGGAGGGTGAAGAGTCCATGTGATGGGTGACTGGGGTCTTTGATGATTTTCCCAGCCCTTTTCAGACACCGCTTCCTGTAGATGTCTTTTATGGCAGGAAGTGGTGCTCCGGCGATGCGCTGGGCAGTTTTCACGACCCTCTGCAACGCCTTCCGGTCCGAGGCAGAGCAGTTCCCGTACCAGACTGTTATACAGTTGGTCAGGATGCTCTCGATGGTGCAGCGATAGAAGTTCACCAGGATGTCTGAGGACAGGTGGTTCTTCCTCAGAGTCCTCAAGAAGAAGAGGCGCTGGTGAGCCTTCTTGACCAGCTTGGAGCAGTTGGTCGTCCAGGTGAGATCCTCGGAGATGTGGACTCCCAGGAACTTGAAGCTGCTCACACGCTCCACAGCCGTCCCCTTAATGTGGATGGGTGGATGTGGGTCAGCATTCCTCCTGTAGTCCACGATGAGCTCCTTGGTCTTCTCGGTGTTAAGCAGCAGGTTGTTTCTGTCGCACCACTCAGCCAGATGATCCACCTCCTCCCTGTAGGCGGCCTCATCGTTGTCACTGATGAGGCCAATCACCGTGGTGTCATCTGCAAACTTAATGATGGTGTTGGAACCATCAGCAGGTCTGCAGTCGTGGGTGAAGAGGGAGTAGAGGAAAGGGCTCATCACACAGCCTTGTGGTACACCGGTGTTCATTGTGATGGTAGATGAGCAGCGGTTATCCAGCCGGACATGTTGGGGGCGGTTGGTCAGGAAGTCCAGTAACCATTTGCAGATGAGGGAACTGATACCCAGGTCTGTCAGTTTCCTGATGAGTTGTGAGGGGTGGATTGTATTGAATGCTGAACTGAAGTCTATAAACAGCATTCTGGCGTAGGTGTTGTTGTTGTCCAGGTGTGAGAGGACAGAGTGCATTGCGATGGAGACTGCATCCTCTGTGCTCCTGTTCCGGCGGTATGCGAATTGGTGGGGGTCCAGGGTGGGGGGGAGACAGGATTTGAAGTGTGCTAGGACCAGTCGCTCTAAGCACTTAGTGATGATGGGGGTGAGTGCTACTGGGCGGTAATCATTGAGGCAAGATGGGTTGGAGTTTTTGGGTATCGGGACGATGGAGGTGGATTTGAAGCAGGCCGGTACCACAGCGTGGGCCAAGGACAGATTGAATATGTCTGTGAGCACTCCTGCAAGCTCCCCAGAACACGCTCTGAGAACACGCCCGGGGATGCCATCAGGGCCTGCAGCCTTGTGGACATTGATCCTGCTCAGCACCGCTCCTACATCGGTGGGGGAGAGAGTCATAGGTTGGTGGTCTGGCGTCATGTCTGCTTTGGTTGTGGTTGTGGGGTTCCCTCGCTCAAAACGAGCATAAAAGTTGTTGAGCTCGTTGAGGAAGGAGACATCAGAGGATGCGGGGGAGGGTTTGGTGGTCCTGTAGTCTGTGATGGTCTGGAGTCCTTGCCACATGCGTCGGGGGTTGGAGTTGGAGAAGTGTTCTTCTACCTTCTTTTTGTAATGGTGTTTGGCTTTTTTGATGCCCTTCTTTAGATTAGCCCTGGCTGTACTGTAGGCGTGTGCATCTCCTGACCTAAAGGCAGTGTTGCGGGCCTTCAGGAGGAGACGAACATCCCGGTTCATCCAAGGCTTCTGGTTGGGGTACATGGTGATCCGTTTCTGGGTGGTGACACTGTCTGTGGTTTTGGAGATGTAATCCAGTACAGATGAGGCGTACTGGTCCAGGTCTGTGTGGGTGAACATATTCCAGTCTGTTTTTTTAAATCTGTCCTGGAGCACTGCGTCTGTCCCCTCTGGCCACACTTTAATTGTCCTCACAGCAGGTTTCACACGTTGGATGAGTGGTGAATACCGAGGTGTGAGGAACAGGGAGAGATGGTCCGATTGTCCAATGTGGGGGAGGGGTGTGGCTTTGTAGGCTCCAGCCAGGTTGGAATACACATGGTCTAAAGTCTTGTCTCCTCTGGTGTGGCAGGAGACATGTTGGTGGAATCTGGGGAGGACTGTCTTTAAGTTGGTGTGGTTGAAGTCGCCAGCAACAATAAAAGCAGCCTCGGGGTGTTTATTCTGGTGTTTGTTAATGGCTGCAGAAAGTTCTTTCATGGCCAACCTAGCATTAGCGTCGGGGGGTATATACACGGCAGTGAGTATGATCGAAGTGAATTCTCTGGGGAGATAATAAGGTCTGCATTTGACCATTAAAAACTCCGCATTAGGTGAGCAGTGACTCTCAGTAGTAGTGGAGTTCATGCACCAAGCATTGTTAATATAAATGCACAAACCTCCACCTCTGGTCTTGCCGGAGTCATCTGCTAGCCTGTCGGCTCGGTGTGTGTGGCGTCCTGCTAACTCGATAGCATTGTCCGGGCAGCTGTTGTTCAGCCATGTTTCGGTGAAAAAACATGACATTTGAGTCCATAATCCGTCTGTTGTTAGTGATGGAGAGCCGTATCTCATCCATTTTGTTTGCCAGAGAACGGACATTGGCGAGAAAAATACTGGGTAAAGGCAGCCGGTGTGGTGTTAGCTTTAGCTTAGCCCGTAGCCCTCCGCGCCTACCTCGCCTTTGTTTACGATCTCGGCGCCGTCTGCGTGCACTTCCGCCCAGCCGGGGAGAGTGGGCAGCCTCCGGTGTTCTGGAGATCTCTGGGATGAGTCGGAGATCGGCGATAAAACTGTTGGAGTTGTGAGTCCAGATGTCCAGAAGCTCTTGTCTGCTGTAGGTCAGCAACGCACAGCAATTCTGGATGAATAATCCGGTTAAAAGTAGATAAAAAAACGCTAAATAGCAGATTCTGGAGAGACACTGAGCCTCGCGTTGTTCACGCGCCGCCATCTTGGCAGTGCTACCATTAGATACTAAAAGTTAAGATGTCTCAACCTCATCCTTATCTTTTTTTTTCTTTGAAGAGATTATCTCAAAAGTCAGTATGAAAGTGCAGTATGAAATTAATGAAGTTCTCTTTCATGTATTTGAAAAACATTTCTAGGTACAAGTACAAAGAAGGATTATTAAGAGATTTATTATTTATTTAGCAGTGAAACTTGTCTTTTTGAGTAGTTATAAAAGTGACTTCAAGCCACTGGTCTCCACAAGGAACTAAGGTTCAAAGAGGCTTTCAGGTTGAACTTGGATCATAGTTTTTACACAGAGCTTTTGCTATCTTTTTCATTAGCTGTTACGTGTAGATAAAGATTGATTAGCCTCTTGCTTTAAAAAAATATATATAAACACACACATGCGAGAAGAAAAAAAAATCTGTTTTTACAAGGAAAGAAACTGACACCATTGCAGAAAAAAAACAATCTTTTTATTCAGAATTTGACCCTTCTCTTTGAACCAACAGGATTACTAATGTTTGCTGTGTTAGTATTTCAATTTAAGGAGTAAAATCCCAGTAAAACGAATGGAGCATTGCATGTATACGGCTGTTTGGGATTTAACCATCAGTCTGCACCTTGTCAGACAAATTCTCTCTAATCTTGTTTTCAAAGAACTGCCATATTCTGAAACGTGCATTTTGTTGGATTTAGGTAAGGTTAGCAAATGCGCTTGTATGAAGAGAAATAAATGCATGCAGTAAATAAAAGCCCAACCCAGGTAGGCTCCCAGCATAGCCTGCTGAGCCATCATCATGTCCTGTCTGCATGACTAGACTAATGTAATCATAATTGGCTTTTAGTGTTCTTTTCTAAGAATCAACACACAAAGCATGTTTAGTTGTTGTTTTTTTCTTTCATAGAAGAAGCAGTTTACCCACAGTGTGAATGGATAATTAAATTGCTGGTAATTATGTATCGATCTGGAGCTTTAATGTTGTCAAAGGTGGTGTTTGTAATCGACAGGATTGTCAGTCATTTGCAGTGTTTATGGATGGGGAAAAAGTGACACAGAGGAGAGTGAAAAGGTAGAAATGAAGATGGTAAATGGCCTGTATTTATATAGCGCTTTATTAATCCCTAAGGACCCCAAAGCGCTTTACACAACCAGTCATCCACCCATTCACACACACAGTCATGGCAAGCTACATTGTAGCCACAGCCACCCTGGGGAGCACTGACAGAGGTGAGGCTGCCGTACACTGGCGCCACCTCTGTCGACCAATCAAAAAATGATATGGCAACATGGTTGTTTGGTTGTTTAGGGAGAGGGGGAAGTTTTAGGAGTGACAGAACAATGAGGCAACTGCTGAATGAAAACATGAGGAGTGATACACCTGCTGCTGTCAGGCCTGCAGGTATCAGGCTGTGATGTTCTCCTTTACAGTGGACAGAAATTATTTTTTTGGAGTGGCACAAATAATTTGTGCTGCATCTTATTGAATGCAGAACAGCTGATTGTTCTGTAAATAGTTTGAAATGGTTATTAAAAAAAGGGGGTAAAAGGTAAATGGCTGCAAATAACTTTGTTGTTTGCAAAACTTGTGCATAGGATTTTAAAATTGACAATTTATATTTGCATTTAAAGTTATGAAATATGATTCATTAAACATGTTTGTGGTTGTTACAGTAAAAAATATAACTTTCTACTCGGATTTTATGTTTTTTTGTCTGATTTTAGATCAATTGTGTTAATACAGTATGTCAAAATGAAGACATGACTGTAAATTCAGCTGCAGTTTCCTGCCTTTCTTTCAGTGCACACTGGGAGATACTCCAGACCTTTTGGTGACCCTGAAAAAAAAAAGGCAGATAGAGAAATTGGACTGGATTGAAAAGACACTCATGCGGCAGCTCAGACTGGTTATTTGGTTTCAAATACTGTCATCCACAAAGGTATAATGTAGTCTTTTTTTTATTACATTGTAGTTTCAAATTGTGCTATATTTATAAATCCAAAACACACTCAGTTATTTTGTTTACAGTGGCTTTTATTATTTACACTGCATCCATAACTTTCTTTTCTTGCTTTGGGGATTAGCTAATAAATTCATGATCCCTGTGCCCAGAGTTTGTTTGCTGGAGTTTCAATTCATGTGCTGTGAAGAAGCTCAAGGATTCTTATATAGGTGATTCTTATAAGGTGTTATTTTGTTCGTGTTACTTTATGAAGACTTTGTTAAATGATATTTCAGTGAATGATTATTGCAAATATACCCAATCAAACATAACATTTAAAGTTATTTATTTGTGGAAGCATTTTTATAGTTTTAACATTTATTAACCCTTCTCTCTTCCAAGGTCCATTTCTGGTTACAGGTGGTGGTGTTTTCATAAAGAACGCACATGAAGATGCTCAACATGACTTCCATTTTCACTTTTTTCATTTCCGTATTTCACGTATGGTCATTAATCGTTTCTGGTTTGATTTTGGTATATCTTTGTCTCCTTTTTCTTGTGATTAGTGTTACTTTCTCTTTCTTCTGATATGGTTTCAATCCTGTTTCCAATTTCATGTTTATCTTAAGCATGTAACTAGTCCAGCCCCTCCCCTCAGTCTGAGTGTCTATTAAAATCCCTGTGTTTTTCCTTGCTAGGTTTTTGAAGTCAGGTTTTTTTTCCCTTGTAGATTCCTGTATTTGGGCCATTATATCAGCTTCAAATGACTCATGTTTTGTTCATCCAGTCTGCCTCCCATGTGTACATTTCAAAAACATGACAAATATAACAAATAAAGGACACCTTGAGCTTTTGACACACATTAGAAAAATATTAGCTGTTACTGATGAACATTATCTTTAGTCTCCTCAGTTGAGCTGGATAATCAAAATTGTCTTTTTTCAGAAAGTTTCTTTTGCAAGAGGTGTCAGAGATGTCTCAAGGACTTGATTTCAAAGCAGTAACAGTTTAAGCCCAGACAGATATACAGTATACACACAGTGTGCTCTTCATTGTGCATGTCACTTAGAGATCAAATGAGTTAAAATTGTATAATTTATTAGCAACAAAAATAACTGTTTTATAACTCACTTGGTTAAGTCTTAGAGTTCAGTTAGTCACCTTTGCTAATGCATGTCACTGACCTATACCTCTTCAATATTTGTAACAAATGAGATATTTATAATGCAATTATATGAAAAATAAAAATGATTTAATAAGGATAAGCTACAACAACTCCTGCGGCACAACAACAGGAGTCTGATTGAGTGTGAGTTAAAAGACAGGGCCACAAATTTCCTTATCTAATGAGTGCATATGGGCTAATAAAATAGTGTGCCAGTTTTTCACAGTACATCCACTTTTGAATAATGGGGTTTATTGTCCATGCACCACAGCTGTTCATCAACTCTTTTATTTCCTTTCCACCAGCCGATCAGCTTTATATTATATAGCCATGTACAGTATTTCTAACTTACAGTACAGCTACTGCACAGTGCTCTGTCAGCATTTAGACGTGAGGAGGTAATTGCCAACTGCAAGAGGCAAATTGAAATTTGCCTGGAAAGATGCTGAAAACATTCAATTGTACTTGCAAGAAAATCAGGAGTGCTGCTGAAAATCTGCTTATGCTGACAAATGCATAGGTGAGAATCTGACAGCAGCTTGAAAAGAAGATTTTATAGAGAAAGCATAAAAAGATGATCATTATAAAACTTGTGTTTTACATAATCTCTCCAAGCTATGTCTGACAGTTGTTGTTAACTTTGTTGCTCTGTCTCAGCATTGTTATATTCACTGATCCACATAGAGATATAATGATGAAATATTGATAAAGAAACCGTAATGACGGAATATGTAATACAGTTTTAGATCTTGGCATCAAATTCAAACTTAAATGTAAAAAAGTACTATAAAACTGCACAAATTTTTACTTACCTAGTACCAAAAACAGATTGTAGCAGCAGATCTCTTGTGCTTTGTTGTTTGTGAGTTCACGCTACCATGAATCAGACTCTTGTTCTATACTGTTGCTAGTTTGTGGTTTTACTAATGTTAGATACGCACCACTGTTGACCCGAGAGAACCACAGTAGTCTGACCCTTGTGGATACAATCTGATTCAGTCCTCTGGCAGTTATAGTTTACCCTTTCTAAAAGTTGTAGTGTAAAAGTAAAATGCAGCATCATTTCCTGCCTGTTAGCCCTGCATGAAAAGCTTAAAATTAGTATTACTTTAAACAATATTTACTGGGTGATAAATAGCCATTCTCTGCAATGCTATGCAATGATGGCTAGTGGGAAGGGTTTTTCTTTCTTTCTTTCTTTCTTTGGTTTTAATGTATCCTGCTCTATGCATTTTTTTCCATCACAAAAGAACAAAACAAAACAAAATTCTCCCTCATCTTTTGCTCTTGTGGCCTTCTGCCAAGGGAGGAATGTAAAGGAAAGAGTGAAATGTAGATTCTGAGGTAGTCATCATCAGCTGGGACTGACTTTTTTTAACCAACAGGTGCACTCTAGCTACATCTCTACTCGCATTTGTGAAGTTTTATTGCTGATATTCAATATTCAATACATTTTCACCAAGAAATATTGACTGCTACTGCATCACATAGTGATATGTGTAGTAGAGATGGACCGATCCGATATTACGTATCGGTATCGGTCCGATACTGACCTAAATTACTGGATCGGATATCAGAGAAAAATAAAAAATGTAATCCGATCCATTAAATATCACGAAAGCACCTCACAAAACTTGCAACACGCCGTAACTCACCTCAGAACGTTAGCATGTCGGAGCAGTATGCATCACGTGATAGAGCGGCTGTGGCATGCGGGACCTGTGGTCTGGATAGCATTTGGAGCTTCGCTAGCAACCCGGCATTTCATCTCCGACAAAGTTATCCCCGAGAGAAGTAAAGCAAGTGTGTAAGTCCATCTCTGAATGTAAAGCATTCCTGCATTAAGCTTAACGAGCGACTGCCTCTCGCTCTCCGGCTGCTACTTCAATCGTGAAACTGCTTAAATGATCAGCTGATCGGCTTTTCTGTCGCGAGTCCGTCTTTGTTTTTGGCCCACTTTGCACCAGAAAGAGGAAACCAGCGGGTGAACAACAGCAGCACGTTTAAGCTTGATAAGCTGTTGTTAGAATGTATTTAATATTACTTTCTACTCCAGGATCTTTTTCTATGTAGCTGACGGCTGGTAACTGTGCAGGGGCGGATCTAGCAAAGTTTAGCCAGGGGGGCCGATAGGGCATTAACTGGGAAAAGGGGGCACAAAGACATACTTTTCTTTCTTATTCTCATTTAAAATGTCTAGCTTTTAATAAATAATTATCTGACACACAAAGTTTTAATTTGATGTAAAATGAATAGAAGTCAATTACTGTATATAGTGACTATTAAGTCTAATATATATACCCTAGTAAGCTATAGTACTTTTTCCTTTGGGAAGGTACCATCTGTGCAGTCTGCAATTTTGTTGAAGAAAGATGTTGAATCTATTTAATATTTCTTGAAAAATAATTGATTTCTGTGCATTTTTTTTCACACTGCATCAAATTAAGGTTGATTACGTCGATTAAGCATCATGAGGTGGCGCGTGAGGGGTGGTTCCCTATTTTTTATTTATTTATTTTTGTTGTTGCTGGGAGTTGGAACCCTATTAGTTAGGTTGCTTAATATTTACGCTAAGTACTCTTTAAAATACCAGAATAGGGAGGATGGTGTAGGTCTAAGTTTATTAGATTGATCAGTATTGCTGAACTATGAAATATTTTTTTTGTATACAGGTATAACAGAATAGCTTTAGTGTAGTTGTTGTTTTAAACTTGAGTATGAACTTGCAGACTTGCAAAATGCAGCAAGATATTTTAAAAAACAGTTTTGTTGATTAAAAAACACTATATCGGATTCATATCGGTATCGGCAGATATCCAAATTTATGATATCGGTATCGGTATCGGACATAAAAAAGTGGTATCGTGCCATCTCTAATGTGTAGTAATAGCTGAGTGATAATGATGACCATGGGTCTTCACATTTCATCATTCTCTATTTCTGCAGTAAAAACATATAAAGAAATATAGATTTTTTTTTTTATTAATTAATTTTTTGGGGCAGCGAGGTTGCTTCTAACCTTGTTCTGAATGTATTTCAAAAGTGAGTTTAGGTAAAAGCTCCTATCCTATAATGATTTCTCTTATTAAATCTATAACAACCACAACGGAGGGAATGTAGTAATAAAAGAGGGAAAGACCAAAACAGTATCAAAGCATGCACCTCTCTCAAGGTTTCAGAATAACAAAACTGAAACAGTAAATCTCCAGAAGTATCGTATGTACCTTTTATTATTTCTTCAGTGTCTCATTAGCATTCCACAGTGGGGCTCTTGTCTCTTGCTCCAAAGCAAATGAACACATTTTCCCACTGGATCAAGTGGTCAGTAAATAAATCGGCTGTCATGAGAAGATGGATGTCTCTCAGTCTCCCTAGGGTGGCATCTTGACTGATTGACTGATTTAGGTACTGACTGTCATCTGGTTGGTTTATTCATCATTTTGTGTCAGTGGCACTGACTACATTGCTTCAGTAATTGTTCATGTGGATGAAAGAGCACGTGCGAGAGATTTATCATTTGCGCTACATAATAAAACAGATGAGATTATTCTTTCAGAGAGAGAAGAACATGGACTGGCTTTTTGTTTAAGGCTAGATGTCTTGAAAACGAGTCTGTTTGCTATATTGCAACAAATGGCATGTTTTATATTTATGTGCATACATATGTTATGAGATCAAAGTATAAAAAAAAATATAAAAAGTAAATGACAAGCTACTGTCTCATCCTGTGTTTCAGCATCCCTACAGAACAAGAACAAGGAAAGCCAAACTTTCATGTCTCGAGAAGCCACAATAAGAACTTCGTAAAACAAATATATATTGTGTGTTTAACTGATAATATTTTCACAAGGTTTTGGGCATTTAAAATCACTTTGGGGTGTTGTAACCAAGATGACATACCTAAAAGCAACAAATCAAAATATAACCACTTACTTCATAACTTACTGACAGAGAAATCCAGGTCAAAAGAAATGGCAGTACACGCCCACAAACTCCTTAAGACTAACAAGCAAAACACCTAGCAAGGGCTCTAGGAAGAACCAGGACTGGCTGGATGGAACTGGAAGAAAATTAATGAATCTTCTACCCAAGGCAATCGCCATGTTGGCTGCTTATATAACAAACTATCATGAGCCAGAAGCCAATCACTGCTGGGTAGCTTGACATTCCAATTAGCATACAAACTCATTCACACCTAGGGTGCATCTTGTAGACCTTTTTATACTGAGAAAGACAAGCAGAGCAGCTTTGTTTTACAAAAGGCCTATTCAGTGAGTTGACCTTCACAATGATCAGGTAAGAAAAAAAAACAGATGTTTGAGATGGAAGTGCATGAGTTTGAAGTCATTGAAGTGATGCTGCTGGTTCCAGACAATGATAAGGACACAGCAGCTGCTGGCAACTTTAAAGAACGTATAGGAATATTTTCTTACTACAAATTATGAGTTCTTTATTATGCATTATTTCATAAATGAACTAGTTACTATTGTTCTATAATGTAAAAATGAATATAAAGAAGAGGAAGCATGTCCAAACTTATAAAGCTGATATTATTATACATTTTTACATTATATATTTAAGTTATCTGATGCCAGTTTAACATGAAATCATTAAACTTCTTTGTTCTGTGCATAATGAGACATCTACAGTATGAAGGTCAGGATTTGAAATCAAAGTACAAGCTTACAAACACATTAATTAGAAGCTACAGTCATTGAAAAATGTGATCCCACATCATTACAAGTAGATAACAATTACCTAATCCTGTCATCATTCATGGCCTTATGAACACGATATGGCTGCAGTGAGCATCAATCACTTGCAGCTAATTCCATGAGGCTTCATAAAAGGTCATCGGGTTGATTGTGATGAACAAGATTAACTGCCATGACCATAAAATTTGTCATGCCTTTAATTCAGATCATTGAGATTTTTTTTTTTATTCTATCTGATGATCCTGTTGCTATGTGGTTAACTTTTCTACTGCACAGATGTCAGTGTGCCAGCTGGCCACAGGCACCGATACTCCAATCGACTCTGTGCAGAAGATGGGAGATCAGTAGAAACATAGAGACAAGCTGAACTCTATCCTCTGCACCTCTGATGGATTGCAACACAGCAACATAGGATCAGGGCCATGCATCTTCGCAACAATGCTGTCAGCCTGGCATAAAAGCATGCAGGAGAAAAACTGTCAAGTGGTGAAACAGCAAAATCCTTCCCCGTTTCATACTGACAAGTTGTGGGAATTGAGATGCTGTGTGGCATTTTACCATGGCAAGTAACAAAACAAGAAGGAAGCCAGGAATTTTTCCCCATAGATATTACTGTTAAGAACTGTCACAAGTCCTGCAAATGTAAGTGTTCAGTGATTGAATCTTAGCTTCCACTAAAGGTGTTTTTTTATATCATTCAGGGAACAAACTCAGACATTATTTACTGGTTGATTTTTGATTATTAGGATTATTTTCCTGTACATAAGACTGGCTGTGCTAGAACATTTTTGAAGGTGACATTTTAATGTAAAAAAAAAAATAATGAATGTGCAAATCATACAGACTGAGTGCATCCACATCGGAGGGTGACTTTCCACTAACTTTCTATTGCATCAAAGTGCCTTCTGTTGATTTCTGCCTTCTATTGAAAGGTTCTGTGAGTCAGGATGAACTACCAAAGACTACAGAATAAAGAAAGCATTTATAAATCAAACTTTAAAACACAAAAGTGGACGCAGGCAAGAAGACATAAGGCAACTATCAGGAGTAATAAGGGAGAAACTTGAATCTTGAATCTTACTTTCTTGTTGAAGCATGTTGTATTCCTTTAAGTAAATGTAGTATCATAAATTGACAGTGTGCAATTTATGATACAGTAAAACTCAAAACAAAATCGATGACCAGTGTTTTAAAGCTTAAAAAAAAACTTATGCATTTATAAGAAGCTCTAGGCTTCACATTTTAATGTGGGATTGTCACGGATTGCCCCGGCAATCCGTGTGGAATTGTAGAAAGGGACCAAAAGGCGGCAGCTCTGGTGCAGGTGAGTGTTTATTCACAGAGGTGGGTAAGTACAAACAACGGTGGCGACAAAACATGAAACTGGAAACCTAAACTGGGTAAACTAATAAGACAAACCAGAAACGAGGATGCAGGGAGGTCCGGAGAAATACATACGGGAAGACGCAGGGAGACCGAGGGGAAACAACACAGACGAACCAGCAACTACCATGACAGAAGACACAACTTAAATACACCCAGAGAACACAGGGAGATTACACGCAGGTGGGGAACACAGCTGGGAGTGATTATCGTGACGAGACTAGGGAGGCAAACTGAAAACACTCACATAAGACGCAGACCTTCACAATAAAACAGGAAACACATACACGCAATGACATAACACACCAACTAAACACAGACTGGGGGACACAGAACATAGGAACATGAACAGAAGAATACAAACACCCAAGGTAACCAAAACCACAGAATACTAATAGACTAAACATAAACACGGAGTCGCAGACTCCGGACCATGACAGGGATGTGACTACCCAGAGAGCGATTTTAGGAAGTGAACCTAAACAGACGCTATGGCAATATACTTGACAAAGTGCATAGTTCAATGGTAATTATGCTATTTCAATAAGGAGAGATCACTTTAAAGAACTGAACAGGATTTACTGAGATTGAGAAATTAATATATGTGGTGACTGGACTCTGATGACCCATCATTGCAGAATGGAATCCCAGCAGTGATAGGATTTAGGACAGGACCACCCCAGAGTCTAGAAGATGAAGACTAAGGCTTGGATGGAGCTCTGACTGAGGTGTCTGTCAGATGGAGATGGGGAGGAGGTGGACTGCACGAATGGCAGTTGGAAATGGAGAATGACAGAGAGCACAGATTTAAACCATGCAAAGCGAAAGCTGATTGGCTCAAAGGAGGTGGGAAAGAAGATGATTGGAGTAGAGTAATGTAGTCAGTATTTAGATTGAAAACATGGGAAAGTGCTACAATAATAAAAGAAAATAATATGAATTTTTTAAAAATTGATTTTTTTTTACACTGCCTCCTGGTACAAATAGTTGTGGTTCAGAAAAGCTGGATATCTAATCAGAAAGACTTCAGACTTTTAGGTTCCATACCATCTGAAATCGATGCTTTGAGAACATAGACATATGTTCCAGAGTTTCCATCTTGCTGATATCTTCACTGTTGCAGGGCACAAAATGGTAACCAGGAAACTGACAAAGAAGTTTGCTGTAAACAGGAGAACCTTTCTTTGTAAAACATGGTTACCAGTGTTTGCTCTTGGCATCCAATATTACTGCAGCTGATGCCAAAGGACACCTTGTACCTTGGCAGCAGCTTTGACAAAATAGCAATTTAGAGCCCTGGAAATGAGACTGTAAATCACAAGTTCAAATTCTTATTATTATAAATCATGTCTGTTTCAAATCGGGAATTTGAAGATTATGTAAAACTTACATATTTGTAACTGAGATTCTGCTGCCATTGTAGGCCCTTGTTTTTATTTCTAACTTCCAGTTGTTATGACTTGGCACAATATAAATACAACTGAATTTAAATGAATAAACAAATGTTTGTCTTGCAGAAGGAAATATAGTTGATACTGGGGATTTTTTTCATTAGGCTGTATATATTTGTTTACATTTTTTAAATCAATTTTTGATCATTTAAAAAACGTTTTATTGTGTTTTAATTGTTTGGTGAGCCCATAAATTTTCCCTCTGATAAACTGTTTGATTGCATTCTCACATTATATGAGAGTTTATTCAAAAAGCATCAGAATCCCCCAAAAATGTTACATCAGCTTCAAAGAAAAGTTTCACTAACGCCTGCGAACAGCAACTAATAGAGGCTAAAAATAGCTAGCAGCCAGTAAAATACAGCTACCGTCAAGTTCAGCAAATCCTCCACAGCTCACCCAGATGCCTGGCATCAAACAGAAGTGAGCTTCTCTGACTCACTCACCTGTATTGGACTCCTTTCAGTGCTATAGAGTCTTCTAGAGTAAATACAGGTGGAGACTTCTCATCCAGCGTTAACAGCTGATTGACTGCCCTTTGCAAACAAACAAAATGAACAGTGGTTAGTGGGGCTTCTGTGATAACAGGACGGGCTGTACCCCTAAGATGATGATAGACAAATATCCCATTTCAGTGATGACATTCAGAGCCACAAATAAAAACAAGACAAAACCACAGTCTGTAGCCTGAGCTTTGGCCTCTCAACGTCTAGCTGTGCACATGCTGGCCTCATTATTTAAAACTTTGGCCATGTTTAACAGGAAACTTCAGAGCTGTAAGAGTCTGGGTTTCAGAGTTTCAGCTTGGGCTTCTCTGTGTGGAGATGTGTGGGTATTTTAACCTCCTACCACAGTCCAAAGACATGTATATCATTGTAACTGCTAATTCTAAACTGGCAAATGGTGTGAATGTGAGAGTGTATTTGGCTGTCTCTCTCTTTCTCTGTGCTATCCCTGTTATGGTTTGCATATCCTGTCATGTCCAGGGAGCACCAGACCCCTTGGGCGTGAAACCTGTCTCTGTAAACCTACACATGGCGTAGTTTCCAGACTCCGGTGACCCTGAACTGGATAAACAGTTTAAAAAATGGTTGGATGGACAGACAAGTAGTTTTCCTGTAAAAAAATCTCAAAAGCAATAATGGAATTAAAAGTAAAAAATACAAACCTTAACTTCAAATCTTTAAAGTGGCAATGGAGGCTAACTGCAGCAAGGCCAAAGCTTAAGGTGAATCAGTGCTTTAAAGAGTATATCAAAGTGCGTCAGTCTGTCTGAACTACTTCCATCAGTGCTGCCGGACCTCTCAGTCCTGCCTCTGTTTTCTATCATCCTCCTGAAAACCATAATCACACTGTCTTGGCTGAATTTGTCTAACTCATTACCTGTTCTTTTTATTTTCTTGCCTTTGTTGCCATGGATTTGACATGTTTGCTGTTGAGCACATGCACAAGATTTGTTATATCTTGTCTTTGTGTCCTTTAACATTTTTCTCCACAACACGTTTCTGTTTATTTCCATCAACTATCTGTCTGTGCAAATTATATTTTGACAGTTTGGTCATGAAATGTGCATTAACTAAATGAGGCACCCTTTGTCTCCAGTTCCATTTACACAGGGACACCTACAGCTCCTTTACTGTAATTTAACTGCAGCTAAAAGCCTTGTTTAGAATCATTATAATGACTTCGGTGTCGCTCAGAGTCTACACACAAGAGTCACAACAAGTACTGCTACAAATATGTGCCAGGATGAAATAAGAGACAGTGTAGTTTATTAGCCTTTTCACTGGTGCCATAAAATATCGTGAAATGAGAACCATGGTTTGAAATACTGCGTGTGTTCTATTGACTTAAATTATTTGTACACTGTGTTCCTGCAATAAGAAATTACAATAAGTGAAGAAGTCACTGTTTAAATTATATCTACACAGTTCCAGATGACATACAGTCACATCTCTGTCTTTTAAAAAGAATCATTTTATGAGTATTTTAACTAATTGGTATAATTGGATATTTTTGCCATCAGAATGTTGTTTTAAGTGGGTCTCAAAAGAGGGATATAAACACAGATCAATAGCACAGTGGGCAAGAGAGGCACAGCAGCTATGTCCCCCACCGTCTGCATCGATAAAAAACAGAGAGAAGGCAAAAGAAAAGGATGAGAGGGGGGAGGAGGAGACTTCCACCTACAGAGACTAGCAGCTACGAGACAGCTGCCAGAGAATCTTTTCTGCTCAGGAACACTGGAGGAGAAAAAAACCTGCTAACTTGTAGATAATTAGCTGGAGTTGACAACACGTGAAAAGGTTGCTGGTTCTGAAGATCAGGACAAATCTGATTTGTGTAGAAAAAGACCATATTCAGTCCAGGAAATGGTGTTTATATGCAATCATTTTGTTTTGATGATTACGTCAAGAAATGTTAAGAATTGTATTGCATGATGTTCATATTGCAAAGCTTTGGCACCTTGACCATGAATTATTTAGCAAACAAACTGCCTTACCATGTTTGACAACCTTCCAATCATGGCACCACTTGTTTTTCTGACCTCCTTTAAGCATCAAGAAATAAATCAATGGTACTAAAAGATCAAGCTTAATTACACTGTCTGAAAATAGACTCATCAAAAGCCTTGAAAGCACTATTTCAAACTGCTGAATACCAAAGGATTTCATTTCATTAACTTTAAGTATGTCTGACTGAATATGGTTTCGCTTCAGTTTGCTAGCGCGGCAGCAAATACCTGGTTATGAAAAACAGGATTTACTTTCATGTTTTTAAAATGTAGTCTGGATGTAATAGGTAATACTATAATGTTTGTTTTACTCTGAAAGAGCTTGAACTATTGATCCTTTGTGGATTTAATGGATTAGTGAACATATTTTTGTGCCTCCTCCAGACATTCCCGAGGTGGATACAAAAACAATTCAGTGGATACAAAAATAGTAATTAACCTAATGTAAGTAAGCATTACACTCGCTATAAAGGAACAATCCTTTACACAAAACTTTAGTGCTATGAAGTAACATGAAAGCTTTGCTTTCACCTAACACAAATTAACTGTCACATGACCATCATCTCTTCAACTGAATGCTTGTGTTAGCACTCACGAGTGTATAACAAATGTTTATACTAGAAAATAGTTTGGTAAAAAAAACCATAAATTTCTTGTCAAGACAGATAAATATGTTTGTGTTCAACATAATGCTGCAAGTCTGGTCATAATATTTTCATTTGAACACTACTTTTTAAAAGACTTTGATTCACTATATATATAATTAATTTGTGTTGGTGATTAATATAAAAATATGCTGTCACTGCCAGCTATAGAAGTCTTTGTACAATGAACAGAATCAGTGGTGTAACAATTTTTAGATTATGGGTTACATACAACCCAACTGGATCTCAGGTGGGCACAACAATAATAATTGAATTATTTTTTTTATCCTAATTATTTAACTGTAAAGAAATACAACTAGTCTAAAAGTGGGAAACATCCCTGAGAAAAAATAAAAGTAATTTCAGCAAGATTTTTTCAGGTTTTGCATATTTTGTTGCTCACTGTTAAAAAAAAGCATTACTGTTGTTGTTATCAAAATAAAGAGATAATTCATTTGGGATTATTTATAAAATTTTAGTTAGAATAGCATAAGCTCACTTTTGGACTAACTTTGACCATCTGGCATGTGAGTTATATGTTTTACACACTTACACTGAAGTAAAAGATCCAAACGTCTTAAGTTATTATCAAATTGCCATGGAAACCTACATTGGTTTCTTTTCACTGGGCGCAAGTTAAATGCAGAATTTAATTTAAAATCCTTTTCCTCACATGGAAGGTCCTGAATAATCAGGCCTCATAGTACCATATCATCTCAATAGAGCACTTTGCTCTCAGACTGTCGGCATATTTGTGATTCCTAAGATATTTAAAAGTACTATGGGAGGCAGTGCGTTCAGCTTTCATGCCCTTCTTCTGTGGAATCATCTCCCAGCTTGGATTTGGGAGACAGAAATTCTCTCTACTTTTAAGCTTAGACTTAGGACTTTCCTTTTTGACAAAGCTTATAGTCACGGTTAGATCAGGTGACCCTGAGTCCACCCTTAGTTATGTTGCAATAGACTTAGGCTGCTGGGGGCTTTTACTTCCCACTGTCACCAAAATGCTTGCTCATAGGGGTTTGATTGTTGAGGTTTCTCTGTATTATTGTAGAGTCTTTGCCTTAGAATATAAAGCACCTTGAAGTGAATGATTTTGTTATTTGGAACTATATAAATAACACTGAATTGAATTGAACTGAGTTAACGTGAAAAAAATGTCCTATTGATGTAGTGAATATATGCAAAGAAATATGCACTTGCACACTTTCACTTTTCATTATTTGTGATTTGGCTGTGAGCTATTTTGAGGCTTATGAAGAACAACTGATTTAAAAGTGTGCAATACTACACCTGGAATAAAAAACAAATGCTCCTGTCACTAAGCTCCAATGCAGCAATTTTCCCCATGTGCAGGACCAAAATCATTTTCCACATTAGGCATCAGAATATAGTTTAGGTGCTGAAATAATAAATCCCTTTAATCCTAACGTTGTGATTGGAGTCCTGTGGCTCTTTAACAGCTCAAAACATATTTTATGTTGTTTAATCACTCTCATACTTAATTACTTTTATGGATATTATGAAAAATAACCCTTTTTAAATTCAAATAGTTAATTGATGTAAGTTCTAACTGGTCAGATGTTTTCAGAGTCAGATGCATATAGAATTAAATACTGAGCATTTCTTTATCTATGAATAGATTGAGAAAAAAACAGAAGTATGATGAACAATATGTCACCTCTTCACTGCTGTATTTCATTTCAGTATTTTCACAATAAAAGGAAAATTGATAATTCCAAAATAAAATATTCTGACACACGTATTAATCTGACTGTCTCTTATCTAAGTCTTTTTTTTTTTTTTTTTTTTCTTTTTTTTTTTTAAATGACATCAGAAACAGCAGTATGCGACATTACGTGATGGCAGAGCTTCAGTTCATCCTTTGTCATTTTTTTTTTTTTTTTTTTTTTTTTTTTTTAATAAATAGGACAGGGGGAATGAATGAGAGAGAGAGGGGGAGAGAAAGAAAGAAAACCAAAGGGGAGAAGAGACGGTGAGAAGGGGGGGAAGAGAGAGAAAAAAAAAAACTCCTGGGTCACCTGTATGGAGAAAAAAAAACCAAAACAAACAAACAAAAACAAACAGAGGAGACAGCAAACAACAAAGAGCAACATAATAATAGAGAAAACAAAGCACCATCACAATAAACTAGCTAGTCATAGATATCAGTATTTACTAAGTAATAAAAGATATTGTGCAGCACGCAAGATAGACAGCGCACAGTGTGCTTTGAGGCAGCAGCCAAGAAAGCTTTAGTCCGCGTCTGTGAATACCCATGTGTGCATACCTGTGTGGATCAGCATGCTTGCATTCCAAAGGTTTCTCCATGTAATGATCTGCTAGGGAGTGTGGGGGGGCCACAGCCCCGTCCTCCAGGGTGTGAAGCGGGTATGGAGGAGATCAAAACTCCAGACATCCAGAGGCCCCCAGAACACAAGAGACCATGGAAGACCAACAGAGGGGCAGCCGCGCCACTGTCCCAGTAAGAGCTGAGGAGAGTCCCAGATGTGGGCTCGCCCAGCAGCCGCGGAGCAGAAGTCAGGGGGAGTTGCAGTGACGCGCCCGTGAGCTCCGCCGGCCCCCAGCTGCGCCTGAGTGACCGAGCCCTAGGCCGAGAGGCCGGGGGCACCCCACCTCCAAAGGGGCCCGAGCGAGCCCCAGGCCCCAGGCCCCGACAAGCGGCCGCCAAGGAGTGAGCCGGTGTGCACCCGGACGCCCACCCCCAGACACAAAGAACCACCAACACACCGACACCTGAGGGAGTCCGCCACCGGCAGGGGAAGTGGTGGTGGGTGGAGATAGGCCTCCAAACCTTGGAGGGCCTGAGGTGTCCCCAGAGAGGTGGCGTCTGATACCCAACCTGACATATAGACACAGACATACAGGCACACACAGACACAAACATCCATTCCCACCCTCATGCTCTCATATGCACTCACTCCACACTCAACCAACGTGGAGACAGACATAAAGAGACGCTGTACACACGATCACACTCCCCAAGCGTACTCTACAAACCGGGTCTAGGTACCCTTGCCCCTGGAGGGGGGAATTGCACCCAGACCCAGGTGGTGTTACCCTTTTCCCTGCGGTGGGGAGAGGCAGACCACCCCGACTCCGCAGCAGCAGGGAGGCCCCACACCCCAGACCGCAGTCGGACGGCCAACTCCTCCTACTAGCCCTCCCGCTCCAGCAGGCCGCAGAGAATGGGGGTGGGAGAAGACTCCAAACCTCCCTCCACCCGCTCATTGTAGTGTTGATGCATATGTGTTCTAAGATGCAATTAAAACCCAGGAGGGCATGGAGCTACCTGCCAAGGAGCAGCAGGTAAGCGCATAGTCCCTCCTGCTAACCCTCAATGACTAAGTGTATTTAAAATTGAGAGGTGGGCAACGACGTCAGGGGTGAGGTATACACCCTGATGGTGATTTGGACTCCGTGATTGTGCCCACCCCCAAGATCCTATATGTATGTGTAATGAGAGTGTGAATAATGTGAATGTCTAAGTTGTGGGATAAAATTGAGGCAGAGGCAGCCAGAAGGGGACGGGGGGGGGGGGGGGGGGGGGGTAGCCTCCTCTGCACCCTGGTGACATACCCCCACTCCAAGGCCCTGCATGTGTGGGTGGTTGTGGAGGAGCGGGAAGAGGGAGGCAGCTGGAGATGGGGAGGGAAGGAAGGGAGGGGCAGGTAACCCCTCCCTGGGGCCAGCTCCCCCGCTGACCCCAGTAGGCACTCCCACCCTCCGCGACCCGCCAGGGAAGGGGGGCCCAGGCCCATCAGACCGGGGCCCAGTGCAGTAGCGCCCCCCGGCTCCACAGAGCCCTGGACAGTCCACCCAACCCCACCACAGAGAAAACTGCACCCACCCCACCAACCACACATCTTCCAGACTACATAAGACGGTAAACGCCCAGGCTGAGATCTTCCTCCACCTCTCCTGTATCTCCCCCTCCTGCAGAGAGTTCCTGAGAGAAGAAAGCTCCTGCAAGATGTGACCATCCCCCCCACCAGTTGAAGAGCCCCCCAGGCGGCTCGATGCACCGGCGGCACCCACTCTTATCTAAGTCTTTTGTAACCAGAGGAACCACCCGGGGAAGGCACACCTTACGCACCTTACAGTCCTAAAAGCTAATGAGCTTATTGTTTTGATCTTTACTCAACTGTTCATTAACACAAATATCATATTATCCAATTACGTGGGAGCAACTTGGTGGATATGCACACATAGAATTAGTTCAAACGGAGCATCAGAATAAGGAAGAAAGGTGTTTTAGGTGACTAAGACTGCAACAGTAACTCAAACAAGCATTTACTGCTAAAAAAAAGCAGAAGAGCTTTCCTGAACACAGAACACATAGAACCTTGAAACAGATGGGCTGCAGCAGTAGAAGACCACAATTGGTGCCACTGTCACATAAGAACAGGGACACAAGGCTAAAATGTATGCAGTCTCACAAAAATTGGACAATAGAAGATTGCTATGATGTTTTCTGGCCTGAGTTAACTAACCAGAGATGCTATTGGTAGACAAGCAGAGGAAGATGGCCATAGTGATAGATGAAGCCATACCAAAAAGGACATCAGGAAAAAGCAACACGAGAAACTTAAGAATAAAAAGGTCTGAGAGAACAGTTCCACAGTTCAGTTAATGGGGAAACACTGATTATTCTAAATATTAATTCATGTATTTTCTGTGACCACAGTAAATCTACCAGTTCATTCCCTTCTTCACTTTTTGTGTAATATCTGTTAATTGTTTAAAGGGTTCTGCTGGTCTTTGAAGGTCAAAGAGAATGCAACCTGCAAGCATTTAAGAGCTTCTGCAGGTAGGGTAATGCACAGGAAAAATGCCCACATACTCATACAGATTGCAACATGCTACAGAACCAGGCTCGCTCACAGCCCTGATAGGCTACTTTGTTGCAGTGAGCCCTAAGCACACGCTAATCCGTGATCGTTAATCCTCTGCAGACAGAACGGTGCTTGCTGTGGACCGTGCCAAAGTGGCTATTTACGCGCAATTATCGCTACAAACTCGCTACAGTGGGTGTTTGCATACATGCACTGCACGTCTGGGTGACCTGCCTGTTTCTGCCCCCCTCTCCCCCACCCACCGCCTGTCCATTGGGCTCCGTGATACTTCATGGTGTTTGTGCCATCTAGGGTTATCCGCCGCTCCATTGCAGTCTTTCTGGCGCAGATTTCGCGTCTCGCCATCTGCTCACTCTTGGACTAACTAATAACTTCCGAATCACTGAAAACAAACAAGAAAGTTTTCTTCTGGACTTACGGCCTTTACTTCGTTTTAAAAGGAGACATTCTTTCTGCTTGGATAAGTGTTTAGGAACAAAAGAGAAGCAACCGATTCCAAGGACGTGAACACTAGTAATTACTGCACCGCGGGGGGAAAAAATAGACAAACGCCTATGCCATGTAGCTGCACTCTCACATGGAAATATGCAGACGAGCCCACACAGCAGCGAGCTAGTTATTTTTACTTAAAGGGAAAAACTACAAAAAATGCTGTGAAGCTCTGTGTCGCAGCTTGGCTCCCGGCAAAAGCGCAGGTTTTTCCAGAGCATCTGCTGGTGGGGGGAAAAATTGTCAGGAGCGAGAGAAGAAGCGATATGCGGCTGGTCGGGCAGTTGCTTTTGCAGTTCCTCTTCTGGAATTAGTGCATGAATGGGAAGGGAGCGGCTTTAGACTCGAAGCAGGGAAAAAAAGAGTGTACCGTTTAAAGCTCGCGGCGGCACATAATGGATACTTTCCTGCCCTTAAAGGTAAGTCGAAACCTTAAATGTCCGATTCGTGCAAGAGTTCTGCCTGTCTTACACTACACGGGGATTGAAGATGCACTTAACAGTTTTATTGCATTGTCTTTTATGTATATGTGCTGCGTCTATTGGTTACAAATCATCTTTTAGTGTGATTCTAATACACCGATGATGGATTTAAACCCAAGTGATACATCATTCGATTGTATTTGCGGAATTAAGGCAGGCGTTGTGTTAATTCAGTGAAGAGTGGCTCACACTTCTGGGCAATTACAGGTATTCTCAGAAAGTAACTTGATCGGCGGAGAAACGTCGGAGCTTTACGCTGTGTTTTAATGTATTTTTACGTTTCTTTATTGTACCTATGTAGAAAAATAACACTGCGCTTGGACATAAGGCTGAGAGGATGGGGAGTTGTGTCCGATGCATGCTAATTCTTGGTGTGCATAAACGTGCCCCTTTTGCTGGTCTGCAAATGTGTGTGTGTGTGTGTGTGTGTGTGTGAGTGAGAGAGAAAAAGAAAGAGAGAGAAAGAGAGAGGGGGGGGGGATTGAGGGAAGGAAGAGATTAGCCTACTCTTTCCAAAACGTCCCCCTGTGATTACAGTAGGCTGAGACGTTTATTAAACTCCCTTTAAGTTACACGGATGGACTGGTGCTGCTGCTGCGTGTGTGTGTGTGTGTGTGTGTGTGTGTGTGTGTGTGAGAGAGAGAAAGAGAGACAGTGAGAGAGAGCTAGAAAGAGAGAGAGAGAATAAAAGGTTTTAATCGCATGTCCGATATGTGCTGGTTATCGCCAACGAAAATATTGGTTTGGCAGGTACGCAAATGCGGGAGTGTGTGTGTGTGTGTGTGTGGTTAAGGGATGGCCGCCATGAGGCTCCAACGCCACCACCCACTGTAATCACCACCCTCTTGTGGATTACTTGGCAGTTGCGGGGACGGAGTACGAACTCCGTGTCCGGAGGTGGAACCTGTTCCGCGGCCGCTGAAGTCTTTTCAGCACCACGGACAGCGCAGTCAAACTGCGCCCAGAGGGAGCGTTTCCTTTCCACAGAGGGATTTGTACTGATATTTTATCGACATCGATGGCTGCGCCCCAACCCAGACTGTCCCCACCATGGAGAATTTCTTTCCAGCACACAGAGTGAGGAAGTTTCTGTAAAAAGAAAATAATAATAATAAAATAAAACAAAAGGAAATCATCTACTGTAGAGACCCAACAGCCTTTACTCAGAAAACAACAACAAAAACAAGCAATATTCTGATGCAAAATGACTCATTGACAGGTGCGCCACACCCTGTTTATTCCCAGAGCCACGTAGGCCTAATTTATTACAGTCCATCTCATTGTCCAAATGTGCAATGTGTCTGAATGGAGCAGGAATAGCTAATGTAGGACTAATATGACCATTTTTCAGTCATTACACTGTCCAGGTGCTTGTGTTTAGATAAAGAGAATTTGGAAAAGCTATCTATTATGATTGTTTATTTAGTATTGGTGGTGGCATAGAGGTGATGTTTGGACATCAAATTGTTCTGAAAATGGATGGTTATGAAAATCACTATCTCACAATGTAATCATTGGATTATTTAAAAAATAAATAAATAAAAAATCAAGATTGCTCTGGTGAAGAGAGAGCCTTTCTTACAAAAAAGAAAGAAAGAAAATCAAAAGAAATCCCTGTGCATACTTGAAATAAATCCTAAATAATAGGCAGAAGCTATTATTTCATTTGATATCTAAGTCATAACTCTTTATAAACCAAAAACCTATGAAGGCGCATATTATTCACTTGAAGTCTGAGTCTGTTTGGCTGATATACCCCTGGACTTGCTCACCATCATTCACTGGCTCTCAAGAGAAATGTCTGTCTCAATGCTATGTTTGCTATTCTCTATTGAGGTCATTGAACAAGTGCCCTCATTTATGTTGTCATAGTGTTTTCATTGTCATTTGGTACTTTATACTAAATGACAATGAAAAAACAAAACAACAACAAATAAACAACCTTCTCTATGCCTTGTCAAAGTTACTGTACAATGACACTGAAAACAGAAATTCACATTCTTTATGTGTGTGGATTAATAATCATGGTTAAATCAGTTTGCACTGACAGTAACAATAAACAAAGAGGAATAGATTCTGATTTAAACAGTGGTAGATTCTAATTCAGGAATAAATTATCTACTGCAAACCAAGGCCCGCCCACTTTAAGGAACAGAAAACACTCATATGCTCTAACCCTGAATGCATCTGTGAGTGAATGGCTCTACTCAGCCTCAGCAGTTACACACTTTCTCATGTGGCTCGTGAAGAATGACGTCATTACAGGAATTGTGATGTCACTAGTTCTTTTTTTGGTTTAGACTGGGTGTGGTGAGTGTGTAGTGTTGAGCAACTGTGTTACAGAAGAGGGCCCGGCGTTTGAAACACATGGGAATGTTTCTGCTAAAGGTGTTAGAATTCCTTTTTGGAAACTGTAGGATCCAGGATTTGTAAGGCATTAATCTTAAAACTTTAATTCAAATTATTCCTTCAGTGTTGTTAATGCTTGGCTATCAGCTAACATGCAGCACAAGGCACATAGCTGTTTGCCTTCAATTATTGCTTTAAGTTTAGCAATTTGAAGCTTTTTTACATTCCTTTAACTGATATGCATTCCTTTGTAGCCAGAAAACAACAAAAGCATGAATTGCTTTTGTGTCTTTAGCTGCTCATTGCTAACAGTCCCAACAGAACTGTCAGCAGTGCTCATCTGATATGTTGATATCACTAGCATTTATTGTCTGTCAATGCTTGATGCCAGAATGACGCTGGAGGGCTAATGCCTTCTGTCGAGACTGCTTGGTGAAATTGATAGGCCTGCTTTGACAAATGAGATAACCTGCAATCGCAGGGAAACACAATTTACGAGTATGGCAGATGGATGCTTAGGACGCACTCAGAAGTAGGGCAGCTTTACCGTGGGGAGAAGCTCAACGTGCACAGAAGGCTCACAGAGAACGTTAGAAAGTTGTTGTTTTGTGAAGGAAATTATGAGAGCGATGTAGGAGGAATGACAACTAGAGGACTTTTTTATTAAGCAAGGCACAGGGAAATAATAGAGAGGGGATCAATTCCTGTTAGCGTAAGTGGAATAGCTTTTATGGAGGGCAATAGCAGTTCAAAAATTAAGTGGAAAATAACTTGGGATTTAGCCTTAAACCCTCTGTGGCATCTCATCTGCTATGTGAAGAAAACTCTCCCTCATGGCTTCTTCGCTCACCTTCACCAACAGAAAGATGTATGGATGCACAGAATGCTGAGGAAATAAAGAAAAGGATCTAAGCTTGAAGCTGGGAGGAGTGTAAAGGCAGTCAGATACGTTTGATCTCTGCTAAAATAATGAATGTACAGAAAAGTAGCACTCAGGAAGAGAGTGCAGCTGCAGGGCATTTTCATGTGCTTTCTTCACCTCAAATTGCCATGCATTACAGGGAGACATTTCCCTAATGAATTTAATCATCACTACTGTTGTCACTGTGTTGGTCTTTTGTTTGCATTCATGTTGACTACAGCCCAGCTGCTGGAGTGCGGCATATGTGCAGAGTGAAGCTGACACTTGATGTAGTGTTTGGAGACATCAGCTGTTGGGGTGGAGCCCCTAGATATAGCTCCAGCAATTCCTTTCTTTATTTTTTTCCTGGCGTTGCGTGTTTGTCTTCTTGCTTGCTCACCTCAGAACACAATGGTCTTTAAATGTTATCTAACTTCTCTAGATTAGATGGAATATGTGTGAAAAACTGATATCCATTGAAGGTTTTAAGGTTTCTTTACACTTGTTCAGCTGTGATTTGTTGTTTGTATAATGGACACCATGAATTACGCCCAATGTCATGTGTAAAAGTTATTCTGGTTTTCATCTGTAGAGTCCTATGCCTTCATCACTTATTCTTTTCAGTTTTTTGACACAAACTACAAATATCCACCCATTAATAAGAAAAAATCCAACAGCTTTGTTTCCCACTTTTGCTTGCAACCATTATTTCCATCGCTTCCTTTATCGAACTACTATTAAATTCAGTTTGGTACACGTGACACATCAGTGTTTTGAGAAGAAATTGCAATTAGTAGCTCTCAACATTAAAAAAAAAGTCTGCTGTTGTTTTACCAATTGCCTCCAAAGTCTCAGGTGTGGCATCTGGAGCTTCCCACCGGCAGAACTTGAATGAAGTAACCCAGAGGCCTTTTCCAACTCAGTAGAATATAGTTTTGCTTTTATGTCCATTACATCACACCTTGAGAACCACACAATTTAAATAAAAGACCAAGTAAAGACACTGTTGAATTGATATTTTTTATATTGTGCTAAAATATATAGATATATAATCATTGCCTTTATGTGTCCTAATATGGCTATCAATATGAAGAAAAGGCCAGACAGTCAGATGATTTATTTTCAACCTTCTAACATTTCCTTTATCTGTGTCTGTGCTGACAAAATGTGCTTTCTTTATTTAGAGTGCAACAAAGAGCTCTGTCTTGTCTTGTTTTGTCGTGCAGTTTGGACTTTTGTTCGAGCGGGGTTTGTGCCTAGATAAACCCAACAGACACCTTAATGTTGACAGCAATATACAGTACAGTAGTTATGAATATGACTTATGGTCACTCAGAGGTGATGTTTCAATTATCTTGAGGAACCTGTTAACCACACTTTGCCTTCTTTAATTTACAGATTATCCTCGATTTGCTAATTATAAGAAGAATATCTAAAAAACGTTCCAATTGTGACAATTAAGCTTTTTATGTCCTGTTTTTGGATTCCTATCAATACTGTCTGATCACTGTTTATTTTGTTATCCATGGTGCATCCTGCCTTTTTTTTGCTTTTCCACTTGTCTTTAGTCAGCCAATCACAACAGTATACACACTCCCCTGTTTCCACTTTCCACCTACCAGATTGTCTTATAAATTGCAGGAATCAAGCTTTACGGCTCACTTCCTAGTGCTGTTTCCTTGTTTTCCTGGATGATTTTGGATTTACTTGTTTGTAATGTCCAGTGTTTGGGTCCTTCTCTCCAAAACCATTACATTATATCTAAACTGGCCTGAATGCCTAGAAGAAAACTCTCTGTAAAGCAAAACCATTACTTCCTGCTTAAGTACTAAAACAGGATGTACTATGTCCTTCATGTACTGAGGCAATCACTGTGACTTTATTCCTCAAGTGATTTAGTACTTGTGATGGACCGAGCAGCGAAGGAAACTTAGGCACAGGTTAAAGTCAAAAAAGGATTTTTTTATTTAACCCAAAAACATAATTGGTTAAATCATGCAAAAAGAGTCAAAATCTTGGGCCCATAAAAGAGGTCAAAATAACAGCCCTCTACTCAAAGTTAACAAACCATACTGGTAACTCAAACAAACCGACCTAACTTAACCAGACAAAGGGGAAACTTAAATAGTGGCTGATAAGCCCACAAAAAGGGGTAAAACACACAAAACCTAACTAATGACATACTGAACTCCAATTCCCCCCCCCCCATGGTCCCGAGTCATGGAATGAGCCAGTTTGCAGCTTTCCATCAAGGCTCGCTCCGCCCCTTTTCCACCTCTTGGGTCCTCAATCAAGGGACTGGAGCAGCTGCAACTAAGGTAACTCAGAAAACAAAGATTAAATTATACATAACAGTGTAAACTAAAATGTGCATACTTATTTTAGAATGCAGTGTTATGTGGATATGTGAATTAATTCTAAGCCAAAACCAGGCATTTATTGTCCTGTAAATTAATTCCTATATTTAAAGACAAATGTGAATGCAATGTATAAGCCTCTACACTAACATGGTGGGTATTACCACTGTGTAGCTGTACATGCAGCCATCACAGTACCTTAACATTTAATAAATTAACCATATATTACTTGCTAGGCCACAATCTTTCCTCAACCTTAATGCTAAGTGCTGGTATTTTCAAAAAGCAGCAATCAAAAAATACTGCTGGTGAATAAGCCGCAGTTTTTTGTTTGTTTTTGTGGGGGTAAAAGCACAGAGGTTTTGGAGGTCTTGGAATCCGGTATGTTCTCATACATACATGTAAAGCCACTTAATGAAGAAGGATGGAGGTTTGGAGGTTACCGAGTTACTAACATTCAGTAAAAAGGCCTCCTCATTTTTGTTGAGTTTTTTTTTTTTTTAAATCTCACTCATGAGTGGTGGTGCCAAAGGAATTTTAAAATATGACAAGTCTCCAAGTGTCTCTTATCCTTAGAGCATAGGGTCGGACATTAAGACTGGTGGAATGATTAGTGATTTTAGGGAAATGTTTCAGGGGTTTTTTAATATATGGAAAAGCAAGTTAAATCCTAAAAATGAAATAAAGCAGTGTGGGCATGGTTTTTCATTGTGAACTGTCTGACAGATCGTTAATGCATTATTTCAATGACGGAGCTCTTTCCAAAAAGTATTCTGTAAAACATCTACATAGTGCTAAGTTCCCATTGAGAGAAGTATTTTTAGCACAAGTTTTTAGTGGATATTTGCAGGAGAACAACGACTTACTACATATGAGATGTCTGAAGATGAAATGCCTGCCATACACCTTTCATCACCTTTAACTTTTCACAAAGAGCCATTCTATTGCATCTGCTATATCACCTTACTGCGCTGGATTGGGGGTTGGCCACAACACTACTCTGATGTGGCTTCTTCTTGCTGGTCACAGCTGGAAGCTCTTGACTCTAGAGTATATCAAAGTGAGCTACATATTGTGGAAGGTAGAGCCATTGTGGAGCTTTTAGAGAACCTCAGGGAGCTTGCACAGGCGACGGCTCCCTTCCTTTGTGAAACACAAGTCGGAACATTAAGATGTCACTGCTGACTAACCAATATGATCGTAGGGACACAGATAGCAGAGACTGCGGATGCGAAACTCGAGAGCAATTCAGTGGGAAGTGGGGTATTTTCTGGTGACATGATTATAGAACTGGTATGGATGACAGCACGTCTGGGATATGACTAAAACTCTCGCTATCACAACTAAGCACTTTAAATACATTAGGAAAAATTACACTGCATCAGATTACAAAAGGTAAATTCATCTTATAACCTCACTCCCTCCCTGCTCTTTTATGTTTCCCATTCTTCTCTTTGTTTCGATTCCAGACCCAGTAGGACTGTAAAGACTGAGAGTTGGCATTTTAGTTTCACTGTGACCCTTTTCTCCCCTCCCACACGAATTCCCTGTTGTTGTTACTGCTGCACTTTTGAATACAGTGGCGCCCATCATTTAATGGTGGGTTCATTCATCACAGTCAGCAGTTCTAGCCCACTCAAGCTACAGGATTTCAACTAACTTTTACATTTTAAAAGCCTGTGAGTTAAGCCTTTTGCTGCTCACACAACGTTCAGTAGAGCTGATAGACTGAAAGTAAAAGGCAGTCATGTGGGTTCCAGTGTCTCATACAGGATAAAAATATGCTTTATGGGATATATGCTATTTTGTTTTCTTTACAAATACAGTATGTCTGAATATTTGATGTTCGTAAAACTGAAAGGAAAATGGAAAAGAAAGCCGAGTGTTGCTCTAAAGACTTTATATTGTTACTCTCTGTGCCTTCAAGTCACACTCTAGAGCTGACTGTAAGATGGATTTCCATCAACAACCTCGAAGTGTAATGTACCCTTGCCTGTTACAGTAAATTACAGCTCACAGACTCTGTGGATCACAGCCTCAGAGGGGAAAGGTGGCAAACATGTCTGCCAACATGGCGATTAGAAGTGATTATCCCTGATACAAGACACATTTTGCTTCTTGATGGTAAGAGTTGTGGTTGTGCTGGTGGCATTGTCACAAATGTCCCTCCTTTTCCCAACTTGTTTTCTATAAAAAATACCCCTACACCAGGGTCAACTTAATTTAGCATAGCTGTAGTTTAGATGAACAAGGTCAAGATAAAAGCTGATCTTAGTGCCACCTCACATGAGCTGTTGGCTCAGATGCTCCATCTATCGGTAAATATTAATGTTAGCATAACCTGTGAGTGAGCAATACATTATTTAGCGAACTCACTATATATCATTAATGTATAAACAGGCTGACAAAACTGTGTTTGTGTTATTTGAATGCTGCTTGTTAAATTTACACCTACAAATTCCTTGACTTTTTTCCTGCTGCACTGCAAGAAAACACAGACACTGCTGAAGTTATCACCAAAAGCATGACAGCAGCTCCATCAGGATTGCTCCTCTTACTTGCTCATGTGCAGTGGGCCCCAAGGTTAGCAACAAAAACTGTTTAGCTCCAGAGATCTAAAATGGAGAGCTCCTCGTGCCGCTGTGGAGTGATAACATTCAGGCTCTGCTGGGGATGTCGCTACAGTGAAGGAGCTGTAATTTAGAGAGGGGCTGGAACAGCTTATCTTCCTAAGCCCCTGAGCAAAATAAAGAAATAGTGAGTGCGAAAAACACACACACACACTCACACACACAAAAGACAGAAGTAATGAGTCATTGGCATTGGCAAACGTGTGAAATCACTGTCTGGATGAAGGTCTGTGGTCAAAGAGAGAGCAGGCCCACTTATTATTCACAGTAAGACAGCCAGAGTCGCCCAGACTGGCTCCAAAAAGGTCAGATGCTACTGCACATAGGCAACTATCTTTACTCTGCTGCAGAGTTTGTCAAGGTGGTAAATGAAAGAAGAAGACAAGAAATTTGTTGCTCCGCTTGTTTTTCTATAACAAAGTTGTTAGCCAAGTTACACAAGGAGCATTATTCTTTTCATGTTTTCTTGACATCTTTTCATTCCTTTTCTACTGCACCTTAAATCCCATTTGACATGTGCCACACAATATTCTTGAGCTCTGCGGTATACATTTGTGTTCGTTTGAGTGGAATTCTCAGGAGTTATTAGCATATTTTGTGCAGTCGGTAGCGTCATCAACAAGTACGCTTCACAAGGATGCAACTTTAAGTGTTTATTATAATTGGCTCTCAAGATTTTAGTTTCAGAGTTGTCCATGCTCTGTTATAAATTGCAGTCATTAGGTGGAAAATGTCCCAATTCTGCCTTAAAGTTGAAGTTCCGTCTCAGCGGCGTCTTTGATAAATTGATAGCAGGTCTTTTAATCTCGCCGTGCTCCTTTCGGGTCCTCCCCGATGATTGCTCTCTTGATGGGTTCTTTGCAAAGCACCGTCCTTGTCTCACAGCAGTGAGTTTACGTCTCATAGTCAGCATGAGCCTACAGTATGCACACAGTGTTCCCTCTGCGCTGCTTTTGAACACCAACCTTTCCTTTGCTTGTTTATTAGGCATTCAGTTGAGAGGAATTGTGAAGCTTCAGACAGTAAAATATTTTTCCCCTTATAAATCTCTCTGTGTTACAACAGCACACATCTGAGTGGTTTGATTTTATTGATTGTCACTGGAAATTGAGTTTGACGCACACTTCCCCCCGTTTTCTTTGACAGGACTTATCTTGATAGAGTGTAATATAGATGGGGTTGCAAACAAATTATCCATATTCAAATCGTTTAGTAAAATAATTTCAGGCTGGTTACATTTGTGCTTAGTACAGAGTTGTCTTTTTCAGTCACCCCAGCAGTCAACCATTATGTAATCTCTTCTTCAAAGTCCTCAAACTCAGTGTGTTTACTGACATGAAAAATAATGCATTCTAAATGCAGTTCTAAAAGCAGGCTACAATGCAGAAGATTAGCCTCCGAGATAAAGGGGCTATGTTACATGCCCCATGCTCTCAGATGTAATATTCACACAGCTGTTCTATTTAACTCTGCTTCCATTCATTGTTTTGTTTTTTGGGTTTTTTTTCTTATATGCATCTCACTGTTAAGGTCTCACCGCAGCATCTGAATTAGGTTTAGGGTAAGATTTATACTTTGCCATTACTACATTTTTATTCTTTTCTTTTACAGACATTTGTTAGCTATCTGGCTTCGGAGTTTTCATGTCCACCTTGCCTCACATAATACAATTTCATTAAATGTCCCCTTTGCGTCAGCGTTACAAACAAGGTATCTTTTGGGGCTGGAACATTTAACCACCAAGAAGTATCAGGTCTGTAAAAATCTGCAGATTTATCAGCCACCAGATCCTGGTTTGTTTCCCATTTTGGACCTTTGTGCCCTGCACTTGTTTATGCTTTCTTTTCTCTCTTTCACTAAATCTTTTAGGTTTTCCTGCTTTTACTTTCACTTTCAGTGACTGGGTTAGGAAAAGGATAATTTTAGGGTGAGATAAATGATAACTTAGGAGACAGCCCATCCCAATATTGCCATAACCCAGTGTCCTGCTGCCTAAGGAGATGTTGAGACAAGGCAGTGGTGTTACAACAAAGTCCCTTATTTGGCCCCTTGTTTTCTTATTTAGTCCTGTTTCTAAGCAATGATAATATATAGATGTGCTAACAAACATTGGTTTAACCAAGTCTAGCTGATATTGTTTCTATAATATGAATGGAGTCATTTAGCTTGCATTCTTCCCTTTAACTGTAACTAAGATGTGTTGCACTGCATGGCTTGTGTTCCACATGATTACATGAAGTGGTGTAATTGTGCCGTAATTAGTTATAATAAGCCGCTGGCAAGCATATCCTGGGATGAAGAGGAAACCGCCAAAAATAGGAAAATTAGGTGAGTGCTAAAGAATGTAACGCCTTGGGCCTCGGGTGATCATTTTGTGCTTCTGCAAATTTCAACACAAACAGCATGTTTCACTGACAGTGTAAAAAATAAAATCAGAGCAAAAACATAATTCACTGCTGGAGCTGAATGTGTGATAGCGAATGCCAACTGTGTCCCAGCCTGATAAACTTGTGGTTATGGGCCATATCAGTCAGGATACACAGTTTAAAGTAGTGGCTGTGAATTGTAATTGAGACGTTGAAGTTTTTGCTACCAAAAGAAGATCAGTGCCATAAAAAGAAAAAAAGAAACAAACAATATCTTAGAATTATGTCTCTGCCTTTTACCGGTGAAGCAAACACAGAGGAAAGCCACACAGCCTCAGGCGATGAGCCTGTATAATCCCACAGCAGGCTATCCTTTAGATGTCAACAGGCTCAGCAAAGCCTCAATTTGTTCCTGGTATGAAGTGGGTGCTGAATAGATATACAAAAAGACAGGAAGAACCCCTTACTCTCACACACACAGACGAACTGATGGAGAAGGTAAAATAATTATTTGAACAAATAGTTACCCGATGAATATTTAACAGTGATTAGTCTGTTTTAATGCAGTAGTTTAAGAGTGGCCTTAAGGTCTTACTGGCATTTAATCTACTGACATGTTGTGGCCACAAGAAGTCCGTATATGCTGACTGAACTCCTGGGTGTAATGTTCACGTCAGTGACTCTTGCAGAGTGTTTTATAGCTCTTCCTAAAGGTCACTGCTCAGGTAGAGTAAACTGACAAGTGACCATGGGATTTTATTTTAATCCTGCACCGAGGACACATTCATTAAAACAATAAATGATGAATAACACTAAAAAGTTGGATTAAACCTACCTCATAACAGTTATGTTTATGGCTGCTAGATGAACAACTGGTAATGCATCAGCTTCTCCTTTAGATCGTGTACTTCATAGGAGAAAACTGGTTATAACAATATCTGTAGAAGTGTAAGACTCATAATGGACAGTTTAAAAATTACAAAGGAGTCTTTTCTGCCCAAAAGTCCAATTGACCTAATAGATTCCTACATTAGTCTTTTAATGTGTTTTAGTCTCTCTGGTGTAGACAATTGTGTCAGCCTTATCTTGAATGGATAGACTTACATGCTATCTTAAAGATGCACTTACCCTTCAGAACAATGCTGTGCATGCACTTACCCCCGGTCACATTATTCCAACATTACCTACATAGCTGGTAGTTCCATTAAATTAAGTGTTTGATTTGTCTGAGAAGTTCAAAATTAATCAGTTGAATGTTCTAAATTTTGTGCTCAAATCATTATTAACACTCATGACACCCAATGAGTGCCATGAGTGTTATAATGGTCCAACACAGTCGATTGAAGGCAACACTTAATGGATACATCAACATAGATACAAAAGTCTTTCATACATATTAGTTATATCACTTTAGTATGGATATGGCAAAAAGTGGTCCAGTGAGTTCATTCATTAATCTCTACTATAGCGTGTTAGATTTTCTTTTTATTATCCCAATGCAAGTGCTGACCTTTTTGAAAAAAGGTTACATCTCTACATTAAAGTTTTATACCTTGTTTTATTCACAAGGAGAGGAAGGAAAATGTTCTCTTAAAACATATTCATTTACACACTGACTGGACCTGAGACTGTGTGAAATGGGTCAGACTTTCCCAGTTTTAGCTCCAACCGAACCTATTTGCTGTTTTCTGAAGTAGGACGTCAAAGAGTTTTAGTTGTATAGTATCTGACAACAGGTTTCTCAATGCATTGGAAGTAGTGGTTAATACAGCTTTGAGCTGCTGGCCTCAAGCAAAAAAACATGAAGAGCGGGCCATAAAAGTCTGTTAAGCTCAATTCTGTTTACCCTCATTCTTCTAGATTTGTTTTCATTTTTTAACTTTTAGTTTTGAGCCAACACGCCGTGAAACCATCATCTGGGAAAATATGTTGGGTTGAAATGAAGGACTGCTTGTATTCCTTGCTGAGCCTGAGGGTGTTAAAAGCTGTACTGAAACAACAGGAAGGCTTGAGATTCTTCTGACTCATACGAAAGCACAGACTGGTCATTCTGTTAGACCGTCTGAACAGAGGGTGCAGTGATTCAGTGGTTACATACACCTGAGACCTAATGGAGGAAATATGAGAAGCGAGCAAGAAAATGCTCATTTTCTCTTTGACTTCTGTGAAAGACTTTCTTTTTACATTTTTTCTTAATATGAGGATTTTATAGGTAGAGGCGTTCATTATACAGCTCTCCACACTCAACATGATCCTTTTGCAGAGATTCTTTTTAAAAAAAATAGCCTTAAGCACTGTACAGTGTTCTCTCTGAAATAACTTGATGAACATACCAGGAGATAATCAGTGAACAATGTCCTGCTGACCCTGAGCTGAGCTTTACTTTATTCGCATGATTCAGTTTCACTAAAAGGCAAATTATCCTCAAAACTGCTGCTTCATTCTTCTGCTTTAGTAAATTGCTAGTCCTCTGCAACAATAGCTCACAAACTGAGATTTTCCATACTGGCAGAACAAAAAAAGTGTCACTTAATCCATCCATCATGCAGCTCATTTTAGAGGAACAATTTTTCGCCTGCATGCTCTTTTCTGCAATGCACTGCATGTGGGGCAGTCCTGGGGTGTCGACTGCTTCTTGCAAACAAGGCACCTGCTGATCTTAGGCAAGCACCAATCCCAGTCTGTCTAATCGGTTTTTCATCCTCTATTGAGGATGGAGAAGCCTCATGCATCATCACTGAAGGTTCCTCTCCAGTCAAATCAACAGCTTTTTTAAAATTTGATTTTCAAATACATGTGACATTAAAATGTAGGTTTTCTTGAGAAAGAAGAAACTAAAGAACATGTGAAGAAGACACAGCTGTACTTTTTTAAGTAGCTCTGACTAAATCTAAGAAGCTGCAATGACTTTACTCATAAAATCTGTTTTGTGACATTTCTGGAATAGCTTTGTGAAGTGTGAGAAATGCCAGCGAGCAAAAACTCTAGTTTCCCTTTCCGTCTTTATTAAAAATGTGAATTTGGATATTTATGTATTATGAACAAACAGCCCAGTGGATCTTTTTCAATTTCTCTAGATAATTTAAAAATATATCTCCATGTCACCATTATCAGGTCAACGTTGCTCTTATCCTTTCAGTCTTTTTCGGACCAGTTTATAGATGTTTTCTAGGGAAAGTATTTCATTTTTAGTATTATATTATTATACTATATTATTTTTAATATTATTTTAGTTCACACAGAGACGATTTGTTTATATATATATATATATATATATATATATATATATATATATATGGGGATGTGGCGTACAACACTAGAGGCCAACTCCAAGCCCATAGCACAAGTCACCATCAAGTGTGGGATCTACCAAGGAGATGCTCTGTCCCCACTGCTGTTCTGCATAGGCCTGAACCCCCTCAGTGAGATCATTAACAAGACTGGCTACGGATACCGACTACGGAACGGAGCAGTTGTCAGCCACCTCCTGTACATGGATGACATCAAGCTGTATGCCAAGAGTGAACGAGACATCGATTCACTGATCCACACTACCAGGCTATACAGCAATGACATTGGAATGTCGTTCGGACTGGAGAAGTGTAGTCGGATGGTAACAAAGAGAGGGAAGGTAGTCAGAACTGAGGGGATTGAACTACCAGAAGGCAACATTGCAGACATAGAGGACAGTTACAAGTACTTGGGGATCCCGCAGGCGAATGGGAACCATGAAGAGGCCGCTAGAAAAGCTGCAACCACCAAGTACCTGCAGAGGGTCAGGCAAGTCCTGAGGAGTCAGCTGAATGGTAAGAACAAGATCCGGGCCATCAACACGTACGCCCTGCCCGTGATCAGGTACCCTGCTGGGGTAATAGGCTGGCCAAAGGAGGAGATAGAAGCCACTGACATAAAGACAAGAAAGCTCCTTACCATGCATGGAGGGTTTCACCCCAAGTCCAGCACCCTGAGGCTGTACGCTAAGCGGAAGGAAGGGGGCCGGGGACTGGTGAGTGTCAGCACCACAGTCCAGGATGAGACAAGGAACATCCAAGAATACATTGGGAAGATGGCCCCAACTGACCGAGTGCTCAGTGAATACCTCAGGCAGCAGAAACCCAAGAAAGAGGAGGGAGACGAGGAACCAGCATGGAAGGACAGGCCCCTGCACGGTATGTACCACCGGCAGATAGAGGAGGTGGCTGATATCCAGAAATCCTACCAGTGGCTGGACAAAGCTGGACTGAAAGACAGCACAGAGGCACTAATCATGGCAGCACAAGAACAAGCTCTGAGCACAAGATCCATAGAGGCTGGGGTCTATCACACCAGGCAAGACCCCAGGTGCAGGCTGTGTAAAGATGCCCCAGAGACAATCCAGCACATAACAGCAGGGTGCAAGATGCTAGCAGGCAAGGCATACATGGAACGCCATAACCAAGTGGCCGGCATAGTGTACAGGAACATCTGTGCCGAGTATAACCTGGAAGTCCCGAGGTCAAAATGGGAGATGCCCCCAAGGGTGGTGGAGAATGACCGAGCTAAGATCCTGTGGGACTTCCAGATACAGACGGACAAAATGGTGGTGGCTAACCAACCGGACATAGTGGTGGTAGACAAACAGAAGAAGACGGCCGTAGTGATCGATGTAGCGGTTCCGAATGACAGCAATATCAGGAAGAAGGAACACGAGAAGCTGGAGAAATACCAAGGGCTCAGAGAAGAGCTCGAGAGGATGTGGAGGGTGAAGGTAGCGGTGGTCCCCGTGGTAATCGGAGCACTAGGTGCGGTGACTCCCAAGATAGGCGAGTGGCTCCAGCAGATCCCGGGAACAACATCGGAGATCTCTGTCCAGAAGAGCGCAGTCCTGGGAACAGCTAAGATACTGCGCAGGACCCTCAAGCTCCCAGGCCTCTGGTAGAGGACCCGAGCTTGAAGGATAAACCGCCCGCAGGGGCGTGCTGGGTGTGTATATACACACACACACACACACACACACACACACACACACACACACTAGTATATATATATATACTAGAAAAAAGTGCTTACTGTCCAGTAGTACCTGAATCATATTTCCAGTAGTAGAGAAATGTTTCCTCGTGTTTTCCAACTAAAAGACCAGATCTTGCTCAAAGTGGCGTGCAAACTCAGACAGCAACATTGGTGACGGTGTCATGGCAGGAGATTGTGCTGTGATAAAACTGTGGAGGTACTTTGATTTCGGTGGCGCTGACAGCCTTAGCTGGCCTCTGCTGCTTCATCCTGCCTCTGGGCTCTGACAAGATTGCAAAGAGAGCTGTTACTGACTAATAAACACTACATAGGGCCAGCTCTGCCCAGACATGGCCTCAGAAACACACTGCATCTTTGTACCCAGGCCTGAATTGATAACTGTGGTAGTTTGGCTTCAGACAAGGCTGATGTTCAGCTATGTCAAAGCTCCCCTTCTTTCGCTTACTCTCCCCCAGCGGCTGCTCTGATACCCTTTAACGTGCTTAATGCCATTGGCATTTATGAATGGTTAGAATGACCTTTTAGATTGGGCTGCAACTGTTTCATTATGTTTATTCACTAGCAGAAAGTGTTTGTTGGGGGAAAATCTGCTATATGAGCTGTACTGAGGCAATATTTATTTCTTGAAGGACCAAGAAACACATTATACCTTAAATGAAGAAATACAACCCCACTGCTTTTGAAATTGCATTACCATTTCAGTCTTAATGCTTTACATAACTTGGAGCACGGTACACCATCAGAAGACTTCACCAAGTATATTAGTGTGAAGTGGTTGTGTAAACATAACATATTGGTGATGATTTAAAGATAGGAGAAACAGGCCCGTCATGTTCTTTTGTTATAGCTCTGATAATGGCCCTATGCAGAAAAAAGATGTTCATACACTCAGGTGAACAAGTTCAGCAGTGCTAGTGAAACAAAGAGAAGACACTGATCTCCTGCTGCCTAAAATTAGGAATCAGATTATGATTAGAAGTCAAATGGATTTTCACAGGGGTAAAATGAGTTCAATTACTTATGTTAATGGAATTTAACTGGTGACAGTAGAAATGGAAAGGAGATGCTTTAAGACTGGCATTTGGCAGGTGCCTAGCAAATAATCTTTTTCAAGAATACTAGTCAAAGCTTGAATCACTTTTTCTTGTATATATGAATAAAAGCACAAAAAATGAGCTACACACTTTCATGTGTAGCTTGTGTGAATCTTGTGATGTTTGCATGAGGCAGATTCTCTTTGCACAGCTTATATTAGTAGGTACAAACCAAGGTCATAAAACTCAGTGAATCAGTATGCATTAAAATCACAAAAAGACATTCCTATTATTCAGACATAAAATACCAACTTAAATCAATCACTCCACTCCATGAATACATAAAGAGTTGTTATATTTTATGTGTGTAGAAATATTCAGGCTTACTTGAAGGTAGTTCTTAATCAAACATTGTTTTTCAAATTTATAGTGTGTAGCTAGCAATAGCTTGCAGTGTGGTTGGCATACACTTTTGACAAAGAAGGGTTTTTTTACACCCCATGCCCTTCCTGACAAACCCTTCCCAGGGTGACTCCTCCTGATCTTGAACTAGGGATCTTGTGTCTATTAGGCAAACGTGTTAACCAAACTGTGAAAGTCTGCTGTTATTCTAAGTAAATAAAAAGGGTCACTTCCTTCGCTGTCTGGAGATTTCGAGATGTGTTTAAAAGAAGCAAGTGTCTGTAAAGGGAAACAGGAGAAAGAAAATTGGACATGCTAATTTCATCAAAAGTATAATACAATATTCTAAATGCTAGTGCAATATGTTTAAGCTAAACATTACATTAACAGCACTAATAAATACTGTAACAGGATTACGAGTATAAAGGATCACTCTGGTTCCATCCCCAACCACACCTGCTTGTTTTTGTTTTTTTCACAAGTAATCCCCTCATTATACTGATTATTATTGTGGGGTCTTTACCTTACAATATATAACCCCTGGCGGCAGCTATTGCGATTTGGCAGCATATACATAAAATTGAATTGAATTATACTGTTTGAAATTCTACCTTAAGCACTGCAGCTGTCTCATAGCACCACTCTGTTGACTTAGCTGGTGACGCTAACATTACTTTGCGCTGCTAAAGTTGAGAGAACAGAGTCAGTTATTTGATATCCCACACAATGTTATTTACTTCAGTTTTTTTTATGTTAAAAAAACTGCACTTGATAAATTGAAGAGTACACATGATTTGGTTTTCATTTCCTGTTTACCCTTGTGTTAAATGGCAAAAGGCCTGTATTTGTATAGCGCTTTTCTAGTTCCTAAGGACCCCAAAGCGCTTTACACAATCAGTCATCCACCCATTCACACACACATTCACACACTGGCAATGGCAAGCTACATTGTAGCCACAGCCGCCCTGGGGCGCACTGACAGAGGCGAGGCTGCCGGACACTGGCGCCACCGGGCCCTCTGACCACCACCAGTAGGCAACGGGTGAAGTGTCTTGCCCAAGGACACAATGACCGAGACTGTCCGAGCCGGGGCTCAAACCGGCAACCTTCCAATTACAAGACAAACTCCCAACTCTTGAGCCACAATCACCCCGTAGTCCTACTTCCTGCCTTGGTTCCCTGCCCTTTTATGCCCCACCTGTGTCTCATTAGGTAAACACCTACCTCAACATACAGGCAGGAGTGGGCAACTCCAGGCCTCGAGGGTCAGTGTCCTGCAGGTTTTAGATGTGTCCTTGATCCAACACAGCTGATTTAAATGGCTAAATGACCTCCTCAACATGTCCTGAAGTTCTCCAGAGGCCTGGTAATGAGCTAATCATTTGATTCAGGTGTGCTGATGCAGGGTAATGTCTAAAACCTTCAGGACACTGACCCTCAAGGCCTGGAGTTGCCCATCCCTGACATACAGTAGCCTACATCCTACTTAGCACTCCATGTTTGGAGGTTTTCCTATCATCACCAGTCAAGCTTTCCAGGCATTTCTTTGTGTTCTTGCTCATTTTATGCATGTTTGTGCAGGACTTTGAAACTTGAGCAGCAAAACAGAACATCATTAATTTTGTTTCCACTGTTGTTTCTTATGTTTAGGTGTACAAAAAAGTCTTTGATATACATGGTTGTAAATAATGTTAAATAACATGACTTTCCTTTTGCATTCATAGTTTATCAAACTCTCATATGGAGTGATTCAATGTAAACCACAGATACGGTATGAAACATAAGGGGATCTAAGAATATATAGTCTGTGGGCTAAAAGTATATCTTACTGGTTGGATGCAGTGTGTGGGAATACAGAAAGATAAAAGGAAAATTAGTAAAAGAATAGTAAAAACTTTATTCAAAAGCTAAAAAGGATTGTATAGTCCTATATTGTCACATTCATGGATTTTATTTTACTCTGAAGTGTTTCTTGAGATATTGATTGATCCAAAATTGCCCATAGGTGTGAATGCACGAGTGAATGTGAGCACGAATGGTTGTCTGTCTCTGTGTTAGCCTTGCGACAGACTGGCGACCTGTCTGGGATAGGCTCCAGCACCCCCCGCAACCCTGAAAAGGATAAGCTGAAGCGGATGGATGGATGGATGGATGTTTCTTGAAATCATTCAGTGGCAGATTGTTTTCTATATGGAGATGAAGCTTATTTATCTAACCCATCTTACATGAAAACCAAACATGTCATTGTATGCAGTTGTTTATTTAATGGCAGAGAATAGAAACCTTTCTACATATATTTCCACATATAAGGATATAAAATTACCGTGATATAAACATAACATAATAAATACTGATATTGTGTAAGTTATGTTTGTCTTGACCTGATGTCTTTAAACGACATGTTGCAAAATGTATTTTTAAGTAGTTTTAACATCATACACGATCTGTATATTTCTCGAGCTCACCTCTGCATAAAAAGCACTGCTAAAAGAGACTAAAGACACAAAAAGCAGAAAATCAATCCTTCTTTTTCCCTCCAGCTCCACTTCTGAGTACAGAAAAATCTATGTTTACTGGAAACACCTCAGCTTTGCTATTGCTGTTTTTTTCTTCTGGAAGCTTTATCTCAGAAAACGAATCAACCCATTGGAATTGTATGTTCTTAACTAGTTGCCTTTGTTGCATGGTGTTTGGTATATGTGGTATAATGTTTTGTACATGGCATAAGAATAAAATCAGTATGATGTTTACACTTAAAACAACAAAATGGGCCCTCCTATTAAGACAAGTGCTGCTATAGGGACAGTAATAAAATGATTTGTTCAAAGTTTTAAAAACAATCGTATGACTATCCAAAAACTCCAATTTATACTCGGTGTCAATTTATTGAAATTGATGCTAAGTAGTAAAGACAAAGAACAGCTTAATATTGGTTCTGATGATCAAACAGATTGAGAAACACAGGTGTAGCTGATATGCTTCAGTGCAGAAAACAATCAAGCTGATAGGTGCATATGGTTACATGGTGATATCATTAACGTCTTAATTTAATTGTAGATTGGAAACTACCGCACACCAAAAACCCAAGTGAGTAGGTCCAATATAATCAGGTAAGAGTGTTTTATATAATGGCATGAAATTATGACCCAACTCATTCTGTGCTCAAAAACAGCTAATTGTTTCCATTCAAAGTAAACGGCATCCCTTCTAATTAATACTTAAACACAGCTTTGCTAAGCTGACTCCTTAAATGTCAGTCAGCATGGCCCCACATATTCAGACTCTGCTGTTGTGTGTGAAAGCTGTGCAGAAGGGAAAACATTGATTTTTTTTCCCATGGATAACAAGACTTGACTGACTTGGGTGCCTGCCTGACTTCGATTGCTTCCTCTCTCTATGGTTGTCTGTGCAAATCTCAGACGCACACATCAAAATTCAGAATGTCTTCACGCAACCGTGGATGTCTGTAAAAAGAGAAGATCCAAGATCCTTTTGACCAGCGCAGCTCAGTGCAGGCTGATTAACTGCAAAGTGTCCAATGACAAAGTGCATCCAATCTCAATCAAGGATGAGAGGAAAAACAAAAAACTCCAAAAACTAGGAGACAAATTTCAGCTGCAATCAGTGTGAGCTTTGATTGATTAAGCTCTTTTACTAGCAAACTGAGTTTTGCAAGGTTTTGATAGTTGCACAGTTAGAACAATAGTGGCAATGCCAGCTGGGAATACTTCACTGCAAAATCTCATGACAGGGACATAGCTAAGTGTTTTGTAATTTGGCAGAATGTCCGTGTATGTGCCTCCATGTGAACAGAGGGATACGTGCTTTGTATTTACAACTTTTTGCACTATATGTTTACCTGCTCTTTAATAGTTTGCTTCATTTTAACTGTTTGGTGGTTGCTGAAATGGTTTCATTGGCTTTTAGCTGACATTTTGACATATCTGTGGAATACCACACATGTCTATATTTATATAACAGATCTGGTGGTACATACCGTTAAACCAGATCTTCTCCCTATTGAGCCTGGTACAGGGGGCATTGGGGTTCAACAGGTTAATTGGTTATTGCTTAATTACTTTATGTCGTATGAATGGCCATAAGGGAGGTTTTTTATCATTAGGACAAACTGTAAAACTTATGAAAATCCAGTTAAAAGTCCAAGATTTATGCTTGTTTGTGGTGAGCAGCCGATCAACCAATCAAGAATATAAATGGCTTCAAGTGCACATTTAGGCCTTTGAGACTCGTTTAAACACTCAGACACTGAGCCTGAGGCTCTGTGCTACATGCAGACATTTCTGCATCTGTGCCATTCAAAGACACTTTGTACATAGTTTATTTTTTGTGATATTCAATACTGAAAAGTAACTTTAGTCTTTTTCAGGGAGCATTTTTATTTTATTCAGTGTTTTCAAAAAAAGCCTTATTTTTATGGATTTTCTACCACTAGGGAGAACACACATGAGGTTTAAGGCCTGCACAGTTTTGAAACCTTTTGTCCTCTGCAATACAACATTGCTGAAAATTAAAACAGGTATCACTTTATCCAACTCCTAATTTTATAAATTCTACACTCAGTGTTGCAGTCTCCAGTATTATTGCAATGTACCAGATACTGCTTATTTTATGTTTTCCCAACAGGCTTGCATTAACATAGGGCCCACATCTGTACCACTACACTTGCTGTTTTGGAACTTCTCCCCACCCTTCCTTCTTTCTCATAATGGTATGAGCCCAGTCTGTCTTTGCTTGTGATTGGGCACATGGTGTGCTCATCAAAAAGTCCCACCCTTGCCTGCATGGATTTTCAGCATAGCTCCCACATGCTGATGGCAGAGGTGTGGACTCGAGTCACATGACTTGGACTCGAGTCAGACTCGAGTCATTAATTTTATGACTTTAGACTTGACTTGAAAAAATGTTCTAAGACTTGTGACTTGACTTGGACTTTTACACCAATGACTTGGGACTTGAATTGGACTTGAACCGGTTTACTTGAAAAGACTTGATATTTCACCCCAAATATAAAATTTAACACGCATATTATATAGAGATTGAAAATGTGACGTCATTCACGGGTAGAACCGCAAAGGATTCTGGGAACTCGTGGCAAGAAGTACTAGCGCACGCAGGCTTTCAATTAAAATCAGTTACACAGCGATAAAAAGAAACACAAAAATGTCAAGAAGCTGTTGTATTATTAACTGCAATAGCCGGTCGCATGACAGCCACGGGAAGCCGACGGGTAAAGAGATCGGTTGTTATCGGATTACGACGTTTAAGAGAAATTGTTCAGCCATGTTTCCGAAGTGACAAACAGGCGACGGATGGCCTGGATTGCAGCCATTCAAAGATCAAATATAACGTCCTAGAACACTCCAGCTCACAGGTTAGTCTGCTCCAAGCATTTCCACAAAGGTCAGTCTGCTGTTGTAGTTAATACGTCATTTTCATAACATAATTGGTGATATAGGTTACAAGCAAGTCTGGCGCTGAACAGAAATTGTCGTGCTATGCTCCTTTGTTTATTGTGCATAAATAGTGAATTGTCCTGACACAATATTGCGTTTCGCCTCTGTTATTATGGTACATTGACAAAAACATATACTTTTATTCACAGGATAAAACAGGTTTTTTGTATCACTAATTGCCCAGTACGATTACAGCATACAGTATTATTGTCACTGCTACATTTCTGTGATGCGTACCAGAAATTATTTCCACTACTAATTAATTACCGTTGAGCTCAAAGGTCCTATTAATAAACGGTTAAGGAATGTGTATTTATGAAGACGATTTGTGAGACTGGTAAACTTATGATACGTACGATGGTCTTTCGTTCTACACGGTGCGTTTCAAGGTCCTGTACCTATCCGGCGGTAAACTGTACCTGGGCTTGTTGCAGTGACCGGAAGTTACTAAACTTCATGAGTGTGTGCACTCACTCCAAGAACCGTATGATTATAAATATGCATATAAATATGCTACGATGAGATAGCTGACTTCATCTAACTAGCAAATGTTTTCCAGGCTACGTTGGTGATGCAGTTTTTTTTTAATGTGTATGATATTTTTGTCATGCGATTTTAAAGCCAGTCCTACAACCGCATCCAAGAATAACATGCAGCTTATCTCAGAACTGTCGGTGAAAATTATTCTTGGAGCTAGGTTTAATTGAGCTGCATTTTAAAGAGGTGCAATTTTACAATTTGTGTATATTTTCTAAGTTCACTATTTTGTCATGTGTTGAGAAAAACACAGATTTAAAAATTACATGGTCTAATATTTACATTTAGCATAACTGCAACATGCTTTTTTTCGTTTTTTTTAATGACTCGAAAGGACTTGAAATTCAAAATTTCAGACTTGTGACTTGACTCGGACTTTTACACCAGTGACTTGAGACTCGACTCTGACTTGCCTGACATTACTTGAGACTTGACTTGAGACTTGAGGATAAAGACTTGAGACTTACTTGAGACTTGCAAAACAATGACTTGGTCCCACCTCTGGCTGATGGGCCATTAACAACTGACATATGAAATTATCCTTGTTGAAGTTGGGGATCAGAGGATAGTGACCAGACTTCTTCGAGCTAAAATCTATGTTTACTGGAAACACCTCAGCTTTGCTATTGCTGTTTTTTTCTTCTGGAAGCTTTATCTCAGAAAACGAATCAACCCATTGGAATTGTATGTTCTTAACTAGTTGCCTTTGTTGCATGATGTTTGGTATATGTGGTATAATGTTTTGTACATGGCTTGCATTAACATAGGGTCCACATCTGTACCACTACGGCCTGCATGGATTTTCAGCATAGCTCCCACATACTGATGGGCCATTAACAACTGACATATGAAATTATCCTTGTTGAAGTTGGGGATCAGAGGATAGTGACCAGACTTCTTCGAGCTAATAGTTATTCAGAAAAGCATATGTGATAAATACACAACATGTTCAACCACGATGGTCATGGGCTACAGCAACACAAGACCACATTATTGACACTTCTGATAGCTAAGGATAGGAAACTGATACTGCAATTTGCAAAGGCACATGAAAATTGGACAATGCAAGATTGGAAAAATGTTCCCTGTTCTGATGAGTCTAGATTTTTGCTGCAACACTGAGATAGCAGAGTCAGAATGGATCCATCCTGTCTTGAGTCAGAGGGAGAGACTGCTTGTGGTGTAATGGTGTGTGATATTTTCTGGGAACACTTTTGGGCCCCCTAGTACCAACTGAGCATCATTTAAATGCTACAGCCTTCTTCAGTTCTATAACAACAGGACTTCTGTTCAATAATAGTACCCATGACTCTGTCAATTGTTTTAGTACTGAAGAGGCCTCTTCAATGAGAGGACAAATGTCTTCACAGACGAAAAGAAGTTCAGGTGCCTTTTTTTGTTTCAAGCATCTGAGACTGCTTCAAGCATGATAGCACACAATGACAAAAAATTATCTCAAACTGATTTCTTGAACAGTACATGAGTTCAAAAAGTCTTCAGAGTCACCAGATCCCAATCCAATAGAGCACATTTGGAATGTGGGGGAATGGGAGATTCAGTCATGGATGTGCAGCCAATATCATGTCAACATGGACATGTAATCGATAAGAAATGTTTCAAGTGCCTGGTTGAATATGTGCCACATAGAATTAAGGTAGTTCTGAAGGCAAATGCAGGTTAAACCTGCTAACATTGGCAGGTGAGTATACAGAATTTATTTTAACATGGCTTGCAAGATCATTCCTTGCAAGCCAAGTTTAGTGCAATTTTTTTTACTGAACTTCAGTTTCAAGTTAACTTAACTCTTCAGTTAGCCATTAACCTAATTTAAAAGAGCCATGGGTCTTTTCCTGTTAAAAATGAGTTCTTTCTCCCCACTGTCGCCAAATCCTTGATCATAATAAACTGTCTGATGGTTGTGGTTACCTCTCTCTATGGTCTTCATCTTGCAATACAAAGCACTTTAAGATGACTATTGCCTATGCACCTGAATTGAATGGGGCTAATTAAATTAGAAAAGTAACAGTCAGAAATAAATGAAAACTATATTGAAAAGAGGAGTGAAATATTATATCGCATGCTAAAATTCACAAGTTAAATTTAGAAGTTCAGACAAACATTCAAGTGAAATAGGATATTGCATCAGGGTGTTGAGGTAATAAAAATGTTTGAGATAACAGACAAACAAATTGGTATGATCCATTTAGATCTATTAGCAGAGCTTAAATCCACCACACTCAAAGACATTTTTTTAAAATAATTAATTTTTAAATATTCTGTGTATCTTGAGTTGCATAAAGTAAGGGTGTTTTCCAGCTCTAACCTAACCTTATTATTGAGGCTTACCTTTGACATTTTTTTTGCTTGTTTTTTATCCTCAATTTGTACTATTACTTTATTTGTAGAATAAAAGCCTAATTTTGGAACTAACTTTAGATACATCACTTAACAACTCAACAGTTAACAATACAGTGCGAAATGGTACATTAGTGAATAAGTTTCCACAACACAAAATAGCAAATAGCATAATTTAGTTGTGATTAAAGCCGTTGATATAAATAAAATCAGTGACAAAAGCATAGCGTTTTATGGGACATTCTTAGAGAAAGCAAGGGTTGGCAATGCGTCTTAATTTCAGGGACATCTACTCATTGCTCAGTGTCTATTTCCATTGTACAGTTTTGCTACTCATTAACCTTTATCACTGTTACGTATTACACTGAAACTATTTAGGGATGCTTTGTTACTTTTGTTTTTGTTCTTTCTTTTCTGTATGAAGTACAATTTACACAGAGACCATGAAAGCGACTTTAAGCACATGCTGGTATTTGTTATCATGAGGAAGAAAGCTCAAACTAATAGTCAAGCAGAGGCTTAACACACACGGTTGCATTATACCTAAAGATAGTCTACGAACCAGACTGCCGACTCTCGCTCAGCACTCCTCCCCCAGCAGAGAGACCAAGCGTGTCAACCAGCAGAGTGGTGTCATCTGTCAGTTTCCCAGCATGCCCAGCACTCAAATCCACTGCCAGTTTCTGCAGCCTAGATGTAGGCTGTCATAAATAATAGAAAGCCCTGTGGACTGGGAATACATGCACCAAAAACAATGCAGAAGTCATGCTGTTTTGGCTGAGCCGAGTTAACATCATGTCATTACACTTTAACGAGGATCACAGCTCATAACCTGCTTTTATTCTTTGAAAGATGTTTTATTTTTTCATGAGTACTGGTCAGAGTTTTTGACATGAGTTGTCTGTGAGGACATATGTCTGAAATCGCAAAGTGACTGAAAGCCTTCGTGAGAAAGTGCTTGATATCCCAATGAAAGGCTCAGCTTACAAGCATGCAACTTTTATGACTGAATCTTGCTCAGAATAGAAATTACACAGTTTAGAATGTGCATGAAGTTCAGATCCAGATGGTAAGCTTTTGATTTAATCCTGCTATGATTATCATTAAAGTATTATAAAATAAAGTCTAATCTACATGGTTAAGTGTTTAAGTAATTCTGTCAAGGTTACTGCGCTTTTGTACTACTGTAAAAAGTGAATATATCAGTAATTGTAGGCTTGTGAAGGAGTGTCCTGTATAGTTTGGCATGCTGTTTTTAGCATATTACCTTCTACCTATTTCATAAGAAGAATATGTTTAAAAAAAAGAATGGAATAAAGTCACATTATAAGCAATCCTCTTCTGGTTTGCCATGTTACTAATTTAAAAACTAAATGTTTCCTTCTATTTTTTTTCATTTTTTTTTAAATCAAACAATAGGTCCTGCATAAATACTTTGAAAGTATCAGTCGCTCAGTGCGAGTATAATTACATATGGTTGCTATGGAGAGACTGCATGTAACCCGAGGAGCTGTCTGCCATTGTTATCTCCTATCTACAGCCACCTCTGCTAACTAAATTTTAGGCAAAGCACACCCAGTGCTCTGCTGCTTGCTGCAGGATTGAATATCCAAATCCTTTTCATTTACTGCATGTGAGGACCTGAAGACCCAGCAGATAGCATTTATTTTTAGGGTTGGTATCTTTCAGGAACTAGAACAAGTCACGTGGGAATTAAAAAGTAGAGGAGTGCATCCTTGGCTCCTCCAGTTTCGCATCCCAAACTGCTCACAATACATTTATCAGTGTAATTGTAAAGTACATAATGATGATCTGAGGTCAGCTGATCAGTCTTTGTTGGCTGTACCTAGGTCCAAATTAGAGACAAAAGGAGACTGTGCTTTTGAAATTGTGGCTCCACTGTTGTGGAACTCACTTCCATTGGAATTAACCGTTTATTTCCCAAGTATCATACTACCAGCTGGATTTATTCTTTAATTTTGTCTTTAAAATTACAAAATATCTCATCTTTCAGTATATCCCCATACCAATCAGAAAACAGCATCCCTACATTGTGCGGCTAATGCTGTAAATGTTACATTCCAAGGGACCAGAAACTGTGCAAACCTTAAGTATAACCTTTTAGAAATTGTGCTGAAAAAGATGTCAACACATTTATGGTCAGCTTTTGCTGATGAAATTGTTATTGTATTATTTCTGGAGTAGCAAAGACATCAGCTTCATTCTTCTACTTTGCTGTGAATGAGTCACCCAGAGCAACACTTCCCATCCATTTACAATATTGAAGATCAACATAATGAAAAAGATTCTGTTATTGGTTTTGTGGTTTTATCCCTGTACTGAATCTTATCAAGATGCCTTGGTCATGCAGTGGATTAAATTAGTATGTTTTCCCTGTTGTTGACTTACTCTGTAATTGGTACTTGATTATTTGTTTCTTTCAATAATAAATGGGCAGTGGTGAACATTTTGTTTTACGGCTGGGAACACAAAAGGAAGCTTTGTCAAATTTCCCTCCTAATTTATGGACAATCAATGGTATAAATCAACATCATATAGCTTACATCATTCACAGTTTGGAATCCAGTGCGCATACTTCCCTGTGCTAAATTTTCCCAAGAACACAATCCTCATATGGCCCTTATTGCTAAATGAAGCCTTGACCTGGGTCTCAGTCTTTCTCTTTTTCTTTCTTTCTTTTTTTTTTTTTTTCAACAATAGAGCTCAGATATTAGCATCTGCAAAGAGAATGGTACCATGTGTTAGCCTTCCACCAGACACGGGCACCAGGTGTTCACTCTGTGCTCATCTGGACACAAACAAATCAATTTATTCCATTTCATTTTTATAGATGTTTCATTCCTCTCTCAACGCTGTATTCATTTGTGCTCTACTGAAAAGTCTGAACGGTTCCTTTTAAATTGACTTTTAAAAATATTTCAATATTGCATGAAGGTCACTGTAGAAAGTCCACAACAGCACAAGGACTTAGTATGTTTTCCTTAGTGTGATATTGTGAGACCTTTTGGGCACAATCATAACTTCTAACTTCCTGTTTTCAGAGTTCTGATATGCTCCATATATGCCTGAAGCATATATGGAGCATAGAATGAAAAATGCTTAGGCGTAGAGTATTAGTAAGGCATTTTAGCTCTCACCTGTCTCTATATTACTATAGGAGTAAAACATCATACCTTAATTGTATATACAGTGAACAATGATATTTTTGTTTTTCATTTGCAGTCGCACGTTAATATGTCACAATTAAGAGCTATTTTCAAGCTTTTCTGCCTAGAAGAAAAGCACATCATAATTTTATCATAGGTGATTCATTAATTAATTGTTTCAGATCTAAGTGGCATACATTTATGAATAAAAATATTTTCATAAGCAATCATTTATATTGATGTTGGTTGCTCCCCTTCTCATTTGCATATGTGGAAAGCATAAGGCTGGAGAAACCAAAACTAGAGATCTTTACAGATATCAGTGATGACATATTAGTGATTCAGTCATACAGCTTTAAGGTGTTAGGTAATAAATATATAATCGTAAATGCTTATATGCTGATTATATTGGTTTATATACGAGACGCCCAGACTTCAGTGTAAAACTAGGTTGCAGGCTGAGAGGAAATTACATGCTTTTTCAGAGCATGCTTTTGCAGCCAGAAAGTGAAACTAAGCAGAGTCTTTGATCGAAACTTATAGTGGTGTGACTTATATAGATATATAGATACCTAGACTTCCGTTTGTGCTTCAGACCTGGCATTGTGTGTTTTGTGTTCAGGTCTCCATATCCCGGATATGTAAAATAAAGATCATTTTTGAAGTAAAAGGACCACTTTGAGCCCTGTGTCTTTCTTGGCCGTAAAGAATACTAAAGAACTGGGATTTAATACTAATTTAAGACTAATTTGGACCTTAAGGTACGATCTGATATGAGGTGGACAACAGACCGGTCTAAAAGAGTATAGGTAAGCGCAAGCCTGTTGAAAATTGTGCACACTGGATGAATTCTAAATTAGTTGTCCACTGAATTGATGATTGTTACCATTAAAATGGCTCAGTAGTGGAAATTAAACTAAATTATAAAATCTGTTAAGTAGATTTCAGGTGACATGTCCATGATACTTTTGGGTAATTAGAAATAAATTTAAATAAAGTTTGGGGATATTTGATAAAATTTGTGATTAATTTTAGGGTGAAGTTGAAAGTTGTTGTGACGTATGTTTGAAGTTGGTGTGTTATGTGTGTGTTACGTCAGCCAAGAAAAGAGATTAGATTAGGACATTTGGTCAGGGAATTTTATTCCCACATTGATTATAGGGTGGGACCCGGGCATCAGATAATAAACTGGCGGTTAGAGTCCACAGTGATGCTTCCAGAATTATTTAAAGTACTTAGGACGGGAAGTTGGACTTCCTAGGGGTGCAAAATGTTCTGAGGGCCCTTGGGCGTGACCATTTCAAACGTGGACGGCAAGTAATCTTACATAAAGCTCCAGACGCCAACAGGACGCTGGGGTGGGGTTCCTGTCGAACTGCGGGAAGCGCTTTTAAATTAAGATAGGACTTAGCAATCGGGTCGCTGCCCCGGGCAGATAACGGCTATAATTGACCAGCAACGTGGGCAAACCTGGGCTTAGATGCTTTTAAATTAGTCGAAATGGTAGGATGACTAGTACTAGAGGAACATGAAGTGAAGTTGTGATATGGTAATGGAAATAATTTATCTTGGCAGTCAGTGTCTTTTGTTATATATAAATGTGTGAATGTATAAGTGAAGGGTAAAATTGCAATTTGGATGAATGATTAAAGATGCACATTGTTTTGAGAGAAAAGGCGATGTGTGTGAGACGATGATGAAAGTATTGCGTGGATGATGCTACAAAACTGAGCTGAAAGAATGGTGATATATGTGGAAAATTGTTAATTGTCCTGATGTCTGAAAGAGCTCTCATAAGCACGCTAGAGTTATAGTGAAAAGGAGCTTGAAGGTATTGTTAAATCCTCAATTCTTTGATCTTTGGGCTGAAGGAAGAACACCACTCGGTGTATAAATGCTTAATCAACAATCCCTTTATTCCATACAATTCTCATTATTCCATACAACACTTTTGAGCATTAACCATCGGGATGGGGAGATGTGCGTGAAGAGGGTCACAGCAGATCTCAACGTGTCTGACCGTTTCTCACATTCTTATTGCTTTGGCCCCCCTTCCACAGTCATAAAACCTAAGCATCCACATTCTTTTTAAAGTTATGAGCTTGGCTTCCTGTGCAGTATGTTCTGTTCTTTTCTAATCAGACAAATAAGGCCATGTTTCTCTGAAAACAGTATTTCTTATGAATCAGAAGTATACTAATATAATAATGCAAATCAGTTTAATAAATGTAATAGTTGTCACCTTCTAAGTCAGGAGAATAATGCAACCTAAAACTACATAATGATTTCACAATCTTTAATTAGGGGTATAACGTGGCATAAGATAATATAATAATCTCACAGTATACAGTAACTTGAAAAGTACACCCTGTAGATCTATAGAGATTTGGATGTGTAGAAGGTTAGAAGATGATCCATCAGCTGCTGTGGCCTGACTTTGAGATTAGTTGATTTAAAAGGATTGCATCTAAGCTTGAGTTTGTGGCCTGCCCGTACTAATGCTATCCTTAATTTACTTAGTCCCAGTAAAACTGAAGCGATATATTAACCTCAGAGTGCCTTCTCGCTGTGTTCTATTGTGAGACATAACATAATAAAGATGTCTTTTGGTATTCAAGACAGTTTTTTAAGCTTGCTCACCAATTTTATAATCAAATTTTAGGAAATCAAAATTAACAATAAGAAACAACCTTGCCCCAATTACTGAATTGTACTTTTTACGATGAGTGTTATTTTTTAACAGGAGTTTCTTTTTATTCAGCAGTGACAATAAAGTATCCAGTAAATGCTGTCATAACAGTGAAGCAACTAGCTCTGGAAATCTGCTCAGTTAGTCCCTCAGTTCTTGCTCAGTGGAGGAATTCTTGCTTCATTTTTGGTCATTTTCTTTTTCAGTTCAACAGTTTGACATTCACAGATAATGACTTGAAAGAAACAGAGTGCAAATCTGTCAGAGGTGCTGTGAGCATTTTGGATGGCGTTAGGAATTCAAACTGAGTCAGTTTTCACTGCTGCAAAACTTTACATTTAGAGGTGCTTGCAGTTTTGAAACAAAGTTTGGTTTTCTTATTGCTTGCCCGCAGGCAGGCAATATGATAGAAGGGCTTCAGCATGCACTGGTCATGGAGAATAAAAATATTCTCTAGACCATTCTTGAAAATGCTTCATGTACTGTAGCAACATAGCCTCTGTATGTGCACTTAAAGGCATTGACACCATACAGCTTTTCATTTTTTAGTGCTCCAGAGTGAACAGAGGACCTCAAGGGCAGAAACTGTGCATTTTATTCAACTATTGCAGACAATCTGGCTCGTTTAGAGTCGTTTATGTGCTCTATTCTAGTTGGCAGATGTCTAATTGAGGTTAAAGGAATTATGGATGAATAAACTAAGCCTTGAGGGAAAACACACATCTCTGGTCTGGGATTTTGTCTGCTACGTAGCTTGTTTGATCTCTGTGAGAGTTCACTGGTGTATGTTTAATTCAAGAAGTGAAATAAAAGCTTTTTGCTTTCAGCTGCCAGTTATTCCACTGTGGAGGTCAAATCAAGCACTCAAAGTCCCACTGTAGGGCGTGCACAATTAGACGTGTTTGCTTTTGTATCAAAGTAACTTGTAAGGTTACAGTGCCACTAAGTGCTATGTAACATGTGAGTCAGTCCAGCTAGAATGCATTCCGAGTGCTCATTGTTTACAATAACTGTTTCTCAGCAACATTGTATTTTTTTTCTTTCATTGTTACTGACATTTCTTTATGTAGTTTAAAAAAAATCCAGGGCTTGTTGGATATGACTACAAATCTTTAGGTCTGTGTAGGATGAGTTGATGTAAGTCTTACCTTTTGAAGTACTTTTTCACCATGCCAATGACTTGCATAACTACCCTTTTACACCTGTGGGCTCTTTTTGGTGGAACACAAGATAAAAATAACAGTCTACCAGTGGTAGACCCTTAACATCACAAGTTGTCAAAAAATGGACATCTGGATTTAAATTTGAATTTGATGCTGAATAAAACCATTTTGGGATTTTTAGCATCTAAATATTTTCCTTTCCTTTCCAATAACTCCAGTTCCTCAAGTGGTCACTTGAAATTGCCCTGGCAATGTCCTTACTCTTAGCTATCTATCTACTATCTATCTGTCTACATATCAAATGGGGATTTCATAAAAGCTCCTGTAGGTGTAATGTAGGTGCCCATAAAGTCTACATATCAACTACAAAAAAATAACATTATGTAATATTTTTAATTGTAGTTTTTTACAGTGAGGGTAATATAAAGTCCCTTTAGAATATCAGTGCTGTTTATTATAGTCTACAATCAATTTAATGATTTATATAGTTAAGGGAATTTATCATGCTTAAAGTGCCTCAGAAACTAGTTCATTCAGAGCAGCAAATAATGTTCTTTCACTGCAAAATTTTGAGTAACCAGAAGAAAAAAAACTGGTAACAAAGTTTAACAGTTGTGAACTGAATTTGTACTCCTTAACTCCAGAAATGCATATAAAAATGAAAGGAAAGCATTAATACTGGTTAATCATTCTGAGAAATTACAAAACATACGTCAAAAGAAATACCAAGAATTTTTCCAAAATGGTTGGTATACAAGGACAAGGCTAAATAGTCTGATACTACAGGCAACCTAAAATAGAATCAGAGTTTCTGATGTTTTACTAGCCACATTGTGACAGTAAGCCGTCTGGTCTTTATCCAGCAATAACACTTCCTCGTGGCCTCTGTGACAATGACCACAAGAGCTGCTGTGTGTTGTAGAGACTCAGCGAGATAAAATTTGACATTTTGTAATGGATGGATTAAGAAAAGAAAAATAGAACAGAAGGGGTTGCTCACTAGAGTGTAAGGATCTAAGAGTGTAAGGAAGAATGAGGAAAGAAACCCAAAAAGTCTTTGGTTATGGATTTAAAGTGTCATCCTGCTCAGTTTGAATAGCCAAGTCTGAGAAAGCCATTGTGATGTCATGAAGACTTGTCTTGACTTCAACTAGGAAAAATGTGAAACATCTTCCCGACATTGTCTAGTCCAAGCTCGGGTTAATTGGAAAGGTTAGTGTGAATAGTTTTCTGCCCAAATGTGTTAGCTCTCTGACAGCATTGCATCCTGTCCATGTGCACCAAATCACTGGCTCGCTGTGAGCCACAGCCTCCTTGTTCCTGCACAGGACAAACTGGTTTAGATAATAGATGGATCTTCTGGTTTTTTTCTTCAGGAGTGATTAAAAGAAGCAAGTGTAAAAGAAAGCTAGAACTCCTCAGGATACATTAAACCAAGAGCAATTATCACTGTCAGGTTGAATTTATAAATGTAAGCCTGTCTGAGCATGCTCAGTCTGTTATTTGGCTTGCAGAGGATGCAGAAGTCAGAGCCATGACTTTCTTGTAGTCCAGCTTGAACCTTTAGTTTTACTAGTTAAATAAATTCTAAAAATGTGCACAATGAAATTTAAACAAACACACACAACACTTTGAGTTAGGGGGCATTCAACACATGATGTTTATTTCAGTGCTGCATATTACAGGTAGAAGCTCTGGATGTAGCCACAGGGAAAAGCCTGAGCTGATTGCATTATACACTATGGTTTATTTTAATGCATTTGAGACTAATTCGTTTTTTAAGTTTAGAAGAATATGCAAGATTAAAACCCAACTTTCCAAAATTTAATCCCAGAACCACACAAATGTCGAAGCTACAGCTCCGAGCCTTCAGGGCTGAAAAATATCTAAAAGCAAAGGAAAAAACATATTTCTGCTTATCCAGTGGGTGGCATCACAGTTTGAATGGTAAATTATTTGAGGCAAATAATAAATTTGGTTGTCTTTTGTTTCTTATCAGTTGTGTTTTATCATGTATACTTAATTATGCTACTTCCGTCTAATTCAGAAGGGTCAAGCACTTATAGATTCATAGGTTTGGGTATTTTATGTCTTAGTGCATTTTTGGATACTTAAGAGCTAACATATTAAATAATAGAGGTATGGTTTGTTCCACATGGTGAATGTAACCCTTCTTTAAACAGAAACTTACAGTGCTGTGCAAAAGTCATGAGTCTTCGTTCAGTACTTTTATCTGACCTTTTTTGTTTATGTTTGTTAAGCTGACTATGAATCATTCAAGCATAAAACAAGCCAATAAACTGAAGGGATGAACCAGTTTTTTGTCTACAAATAACAGACAGCTTAGCTCAGAATCTTAATGGAAAAATCCTGCAAAGGCTTGAAAACTATTTGATTCATTTGTCAACCTGACAATAATTACAAATATACTGTTAATGCAAGAAAAACATATCTGGATAGAAAAAACACACAATGGAACATTATTGGTCATAGATTGTCCTCACTAGAGTCTGGACCTCAACATTATTGAGGCAGGGTGGGATCATCTTAACAGAAAACACAAGGAAAGGCAGCCAACATCCAAACAAGAGCTCTGAATTTTTTCTGAAAAAGCTTGGGAAACCATTCCTATCGACTACTTAATGGGATTCAAAGACAGCTTGCCTGACCTACTGTAACTAGTTTAGGCTGTGCTGAAGAATAAAGGTGGTCATACCAAATATTAATGCTTAGGTTTATTAAAGTTATACAAATTCTGTCTTTAACTCAAATATTCTTCATCCATGCATGTTTGCACATTTTTCAATAAATTGTTACACCATTGCTAAACTTATTGGCGCTTCTTCACACGCACATGAACTTGAAAGACATCTCATACTTAATCCATAGAGTATAATATGATGTCAGCCCATCCTTCACAGCTATAACGGCTCCAAATCTTTTGGGAAGGCAGTCCACATGGTTTGGGAGTATGTTTATGGAAATATTTTTGGCTGCAGATGTAGCTGCTGGGTTATGGAAACACACTGTGCTTAAACTAATCTGAAGGCCTCATGAAGTTTGGAGGACTGTAGCGATTGACTATAAAACTTAGCAATTTTAAATGGCCTTCCACATTGTGGCTGAGTTGCAAATGTTTGAAGTAGTCAAGGTGCCTGGGTGCATGATGCTTCACAGTAGGTATGGTGTTCTTGGGATGCAACTCAGTATTCTTCTTCCTCCAAACACGACGAGTTGAGTTTATACCAAAAAGTTCTACTTTGGTTTCATCTGACCACATGACATTCTCCCAATCCTCTGCTGTATCATCCATGTGCTCTCTGGCAAACTTCAGACGGGCCTGGACATGCACTGGCTTCAGCAGCGGAACACGTCTGGCACTGCGGGATGTGATTCCCTGCCGTTGTAGTGTGTTACTGATGGTGACCTTTGTTACTTTGGTCCCAGCTCTCTGCAGGTCATTCACCAGGTCCCCCCGTGTGGTTCTGGGATCTTTGCTCACCGTTCTCATGATCATTTTGACCCCACGGGATGAGATCTTGTGTGGAGCCCCAGATCAAGGGAGATTATCAGTGGTCTTGTATGTCTTCCATTTTCTGATGATTGCTCCCACAGTTGATTTTTTCACACCAAGCTGCTTGCCTATTGTAGATTCACTCTTCCCAGTCTGGTGCAGGTCTACAATACTTTTCCTGGTGTCCTTCGAAAGCTCTTTGGTCTTGGCCATGGCGGAGTTTGGAGTCTGACTGTTTGAAGCTGTGGACAGGTGTCTTTTATACAGATGATGAGTTCAAACAGGTGCCATTCATACAGGTAACGAGTGGGGGACAGAAAAGCTTCTTACAGAAGACGTTACAGGTCTGTGAGAGTCAGAGATTTTCCTTGTTTGAGGTGACCAAATACTTATTTTCCACCCTGATTTACGAATAAATTCTTTACAAATCCTACCATGTGAATTCATGGATTTTTTTTTTTCACATTCTGTCTCTCACAGTTGAAGTGTACCTCTGGTGCAAATTACTGACCTCTGTCATCATTTTAAGTGGGGGAACTTGCACAATCGGTGGCTGACTAAATACTTTTTTGCCCCACTGTATGTGCCCTTGGAAATGATTGGAACGTGTGAATTCAATGAATTGCATGAATGATGGATAGTTTTAGAGATACTGCATATTACGTGTTCTCCTGCCATATATATTAAATATGGGGTGGGTCAATATTTTTGCGCAGTACTGTAATCTAAGAATATAAAACAAAACTAACTGCTCCAGTTTGTTTTAAACCAATGCTACAAGTTGCTCAATTGTGCATAGCGCTCAGCCAGCATTCCCAGTATATCAGCTGACCTCAGTGCCAGCTGATGCCCTTCTGTACATTTTAAGCCTACAATTGCCCTTGTTGCTACACAATACTTTAAAAGGAAGCATTGACAAGTGGGCTGCATAGTATTTCTCACAGTTTTGTTTTGGTTGACGCTGATATTCTGCTGTCACGGACCTAGGCTTTCCATTAAGGTGACTGGAAGGGCATGAACATCTCAGAGCTGAAACAGACTACCAAATACAAATTACAACTATTGGAAATAACATTCATATTTTGAATAAAGTGTTCTCATTGCTATTTGTTTGCCTATGTTTAGATGCTAAGCAGTTCAGTGTTGCTGGCGTTACAATTTTTATCTTAAAAATGGCTTCTGGCTAGGATTAGGGTTGTTTCACTGTCACAGTGAACTAAAATGTTAAAGCTGCAGGGTGTAAAACATGAACCATGAGCTGAAAGATGCTGCAAGGGAACTGTTATGTTTATGACAAGCAACCTTCTTTGTATTGCATTTCTTACAGTCATTTAATCTGTTATTTTAAAAAATGTCTAGTGCAGCTTTAAGTCTTAAAAATTGCAGATCACAGATAACACAGAACATTATCAGAACAAAGTAAAGATTGTCTAATTGGTCCTTTATAGAAAAATAAATATCAGGTCAACAAATACTGTAAATCTACTAAAAGGCATCAAACAGTTATTTAAATCCAGACTTTAGCTCTGTCCCGATGGACTTGTTTTTTCACACTTCAAATGGATAAATAGACCTTTTCAGGGAAAAGTTAATCATTGATCAACCAATTACTTTAAGTGAATCTTAGAACGGTATGGATTAAATTTAATTTCCCTGCTCCCAGGTTGTCTAGTGAGGCTAAACAGTGTGGCTGTGGGAAATGTAGCAACAGATGCTGCTCATGTGGGTGGTGTACTTATGGTTTGCCTAATAATCTTACACTTCAGTGAGTGAGAAGTGAGAAGCGTCATGTTGAGTGGGTTTTTAAAGCAACTGCAAGCCGTGAACCTGTGTTTAAATAATCTAGTGTATAATTCAATAAAGTGGCGCTTGTGTGTATTTTAGAATATGTTTATAGCTTTAAGAATTGTTCAGTGCTGATGAATTTTGACTACACAGCTCAAAATTTGTTTAGATTTTTGCTTCGATGCAGCACTATTTGCATTCTCTACTTGAGAAATGATGATGCAGTTTTTTTTCCCTGAGAAACTACGGAAGAGGATTAGGGCCACTGGAAAAAAAAAAAAGGAAAGAATTCTGACTTTTTTTTCAGAATTCTGAGATTAAAGTCAGAATTCTGACTTTAATCTCAGAATTCTGAAAAAAAAGTCAGAATTCTGAGATTAAAGTCAGAATTCTGAGAAAAAAGTCAGAATTCTGACTTTTTTCAGAATTCTGAGAAAAAAGTCAGAATTCTGAGATTAAAGTCAGAATTCTGAGAAAAAAGTCAGAATTCTGAGAAAAAAGTCAGAATTCTGAGATTAAAGTCAGAATTCTGAGATTAAAGTCAGAATTCTGAGATTAAAGTCAGAATTCTGACTTTAATCTCAGAAAAAAAAAAAGTCAGAATTCTGAGATTAAAGTCAGAATTCTGAGATTAAAGTCAGAATTCTGAGATTAAAGTCAGAATTCTGACTTTAATCTCAGAAAAAAAAAAAGTCAGAATTCTGAGATTAAAGTCAGAATTCTGAGAAAAAAGTCAGAATTCTGACTTTAATCTCAGAATTCTGACTTTTTTCTCAGAATTCTGACTTTAATCTCAGAATTCTGACTTTTTTCTCAGAATTCTGACTTTAATCTCAGAATTCTGACTTTTTTCTCAGAATTCTGACTTTAATCTCAGAATTCTGAGATTAAAGTCAGAATTGTTTTTTTTTTTTCCAGTGGCCCTAATCCTCTTCCGTAAGAAACAGACACAAGCCTACATGTCAAATTTGCACCAGTTCTATGACTAAAGGCTCCACCATTCCTCATTTCCCTGGGTGAAATAACTTTAGGTTTCCAGCCAGCCAGGCATATAAACACTGGAATTTGCACTGAGAAAAAAGGTAAAAAGATACAGGGAAGGAGTATCCAGAAGGAGTCTCATGTTAAGGGCAATCACATCTTGGCTTAGTTGGTTTTAGCTGCTTTTCAAAGAAAGCTGTCAAGGGAGAAAACAGACAATACAGCTAAAGGCAAAAAGCAACCGGGCCCACAGTATAATGTCATTACATGCTCATGATTGATTTATGTTGCTAGGCTTTCTTTTCATTATTGGTTCAAGTTAATCTCGCAATAATTTTTTTCTGGCAGACAATGCAATTTAGTCTTATTATTACTATGCTCACAGTTTGCCAGAAGGTAAAAGGACACATTTCATTGTTTCTACCTTGACCTTATCTACCATATCAAAGAACACATATTCTTTCATAAACTCTTTTAATTAAATTCCTCTCAATAGTCGTTACTCATTTGTAGGTGATGCACATGTGATCACTAATGTAATTGGAATACAGCCATCTATCCATTTTCTCAACCTCTCATCCTAGCCCAGATGTCATAGGAAACGAGGCAGGGTCGTCAGTCATCATGGGGGTAGAACGGAGACACAGCCATTCATGCTCACATCTATGTCTAATTTGGAATCGCCAGTGATTCTATGTATAGCAATAGGAATTCTCCAGAGATTTTCCAACAATGCATTCCACAGTAAATCTACAAATGTCAACTAAAACCCATTAATATGTGTGCAAATTACACCCGTCTAGATTTAAGATACTTATAAGTCATTGTTAAATTATGTTAAATGTTACCAAATGTTATGCTCAAACACAGAATTTTCTAGCTTTTGAAAAGTTGGTGGACGAGAAATGTCAGTGGATCATAATTAAGTCTCCATCCTCTGGGATACAAAATTTCATACCATGTCAGCTAATACATTTTGCTGGAAGAGTCTCCTACACACCAGACTTATCGATACAGCCATAGCCAGATATGAAAATGAAGTATATACCTATGTAGAATAATTTCAGCTACTCCCTTATTCCACTGGATCAACAAAGAAGATAGCTCTAAATGTTTGATTTGGTAGATTTTTACACCAGATGCCGTTCATGACATAACCCCAAAGTGATATGTGTTTTCTTAATGTCAGACCAGGGGTTTTGCTTGTTAGGAAAATGTGTAAATGACTAGACTACAGAGCCTCTGAAGAATATAACTAACTACTTATATGATTCTTAAATATGAGCAGACCATGTTCACTTAGTTAGTGCCAGTTTCTTGCTCGTCTCCTAAGGTGCAAAGCTACATGGTACAACTAAAATTTATTGTGCATTTAGTGTCAGTGATATAATATTGTTACATTCTCAACATATGGAATAGATCAGCAGGGTTTCCTGCTCATGGCAGATTGTTATTCAGGTCATGCCAGCTGAGATCAAAGGTTGCAGAGCCAATATGTTCTTACTGCAGTGTGTTCATTCCAGTTTCTGGTGTACGGGATTCTCTGTCTTTGGGCTTCCTTGAAAATGTGGATATTTAAGAAGCATTATGTGGTTGTGCTTAGTAAAGGACGAAGAAATTGTGGTGTGGGTGTGTTAAGTACCTGCTGCACTCCTGGTTATGAACAGTTTAGGATGGTAGTGAAATGTACCTGAGCTTCTTAGTGTTGAAGTAAATTAACTGATTAGCTAAGCACTACTGAGATAGGCTAACATGTATTGTACACATAGAAAGCGTGTCAGAGAGCATGGGACTTAACCTAGATTTAACACGCAGGGGTTACAAATTTGAAATACAGTAATAGAGAAAACACACCACGAGCAGAATCCTGTATGGGATGAATTGCATTCCATTGCAAGCTAGTTTCAAATGAGAGAACCTATTATAACCGCATTGTACTGTATTATTCCTAATGCACTGAATTAGGGCATAGTGCTGCATGCTGGCATTAAAGCTAGAATTATGCACACATTTAGTCTTTTATTCAGCAATAAAATTTGGAGATTGTTCTCCAAAAAATGTCCCACATCAGCCCTGGTTAGCAGTACAGTTCTGCTATAGATTAAACATGTGGTAGGTGTACAGTAAAGGAGCCTTTGTGCTTTTTCTCTCTCAGGTGCTATTTTGCTTCAGGCTTTATCAAAGCATGTTTCTGTTGCTGATAAGCAAACCACAGCAAAAGCTAACAGCTGCCTTGGGACACTGTAGCTACATTAGCCATAGCAGATTTCCAACCTTTACAGATGCTAATGCTCTGCCTCAAGGGAATAAGCCAAGAAGCTGACAACTGTACACAACTGAGGAAAGGAAATAATACGCTGCATGACATGATATGCACGAAGTGCAGGGCAGTGGTTTGCGTTAGCTTCTTTAATAGGGCTACCTTGTATTTCTGGTCTAGGGAAACAAAACAATTCAGTTTGAATCTGATTGTCTCTAAGAGTAGCTGTGTATATGGACCTAAACTAATAAGCTACTTAGCACAAGGAACCTAATAACAACCATGACATAATTATGTGCAGCAAAACACTAATGTGTGAAACAACAGACAAGCACATGGTGTAGCTCATGTAGCTATCGGCTCCCTAATTGTCTGTGTTAGCCTCTGTTGAGCAGCTGGAGGGACACAGTGTCACATATGATGGAAAAACAAAGCACTGACCCTTGGAACCCCAGCTGGAGTTACTCCGTAACATTCTCCATCCACGGAAAGAAATATCAGATTGCAGCTGACCTCAGTCCTGCTGCTCGAAATCCCAATGCCGCCATAAGAGGCTTTACTACAGGCTAGAGGCGGGTGAATAGGGATAATTTAATGAAACATTAGACAAGTGCACTCCACAGTCCTTTAACAAATTGCTTCTCTGACTGCCAAGCTTGGCTCAATTTGGGTTGCCTGAAGGAAGAGCCGAGTTAAAAGAGCAAAGAAAAGAGAAGAATGAGCAGTTATTCACCTGCAGCATTTGGGGGGGACTTCAGATATGATGGTTCCTCAAAACAATTGAAATATTGGAGATGAAGCTGTGCTGTCATGCCGCCCTTAGAAATACTACTAGTGGATTTCAGAATTTTCTGCAGGATGGATTAAGTGTGATGGCAGGCTGTTGACTTCTGACCAGGAAAAGCAGAAGGCAGCACTTTCCCCGATCCACAGCCACCTATGGGCATAAACAGGTGGCTGCCGGGGTACTGGCAACGCTTATTGCCAGGGTAGGCGAGTAAACAGTGGCCTTGTTAAGATGCTGGCACAGCCCAGGAAAGCATTTTTTGTGGTGTCACAAAGTGGATTCACCGCCCATGGCTTCTTTGCGCTACATATTATTCTTAAGCTTAGGATTTAAAGGTAGCCCCTGAGTAAAGCCTTGAATTAGCTTAATGGGAAGGATCAGGCACGTGACTCAAACCTCACGTGCAGAGATAGTCACAAACAGCCATCTAAAACCAATATGATGATTGATTTTGTTTTGCTGGGAGAATGAATTATGCCCATGCATGTGTCTCTGTATTTCGGGTGGATTTGGAAGTGTGTGCGAGGCATATGGATCCCTGATGTCTCAATAATGAGGGCAGAGAAAGGCTCACAGACATAAAAATGTTTTTTGGCTGTACTCTTTTCTTGTGGGTGCATACGCTTTAAGATGTAACATTGTTCATCACATTGTTAGACTCTCCCACATACATTTATGTAAAGACACACAAACCCAAGACTGCCAAAGGGAAATGAAGAAACACTTTTTTATTGGTTGGGTTTCGCTTCACAGCATTGCATTCATCAAGCTAACATAAGCAAAGAGTGAAGTTTAAAACTGCTGCTGTTTTGCTTATGCTTAAGCAAATATGTATCTGGAAATGTTTTGGTCTAGCCTGACTACATTTTTTCAGGGTTTTTAAAGGAAAAATCAAGAAAATGCTATTAAACCATTTATTACCAAGTTTTTCTGGTAATTTACATTGTATAATAATTGTTGGCATCAAGATCAAAGATCATGCTTTTTTCATTGAACCTGTTTGAAAGACTTTCATTTATGCACAGAGCTGCTAGAGGTTACTTTGCTTCAAACATAACGACGGGTCAAACAAAAGATTGCAGAAAACAACAAAGAGGAGGACAGTTTCATTGAAAGAACAAATGAAAGCCGAGTACAGATTCATTGGACAGTATTGTTTGGTTCAAGATTCCCTGTAATTTAAAGTTTTATTAGTAGTGTGCAGACCATTTTCCTTTAAATGACATAATAAGTAATACAGCTACATTAACAGGTTTGTAATCTGGGTGACATGATCCCTTTTCAACCAACCTTTATCATAGTAAAGCTCATTCATTTGAAATGAAATGCAGTAAACAGTACGAAGAACTATAATCAGATCACTCAAGATATTTTCTTAATACTTTGCATTAATTCAAAGTATTTTGTGTTACCATGCAATACAGTGTATTCCTCTAATCCATAGAAAGCCGAATTAGAAATATGCAGCAGATGGTGTTTCTGCCAAAGCTCATTGAGACGTACTTTGACACATCAGCTTACACTGGATGTAACACCAGCTAATGCAGGGTTTGTGCGTGTGCAGCGAACTGGCATTGTTGAGTGTTAGATTAATGCTGTGCTGCTGTGTATTGTCTAGGAAGTTAATACTGAAGTTTTTTACATGGTATGTTCTCCAGATTAAATTCTTTATTTTTTTTAAATAGAAGGTGATAGCATAATAATAATAATAATAATAACAATAAGAATAAGAATAATAAGAATAATAAGAAGAAACAATGAATTAAATATTGTCAAATTTTATACTGTTAGTATTCAGCTGGCAGCTACTACAGTTTTCAGCATTTAGTTGACTAAATGCTGAATTTCTGTGAAACTAAGCCTAAATAAAGGCAGAGGAAAAGGAGCAGCAAGCTGCTGTATCCATAGTATCATATATTCAGCTGATGCTGTGAGCTATAGGCACATCTATAGCTTCAATCATAAAAGCTTGTGAAAGAAGTAAAAAGAGCGCATTCATCATGTAAGGTGTCACTTTTTCCTTGTCTCTCATTACTGTCGTATCTCTAGTATGTTTCTAGTTGTTTCTCTTATGTCAGTGTGCTGTTCAGTGTGCTGTAACTGGATTGGGCAAAGAAGGATAACTGCTGCATTTTTGCCACAGCACAATTGATAGTCAGAAGTTGCCAATGAAATAAACCGATGGCACCGTATCACTTAATCTCAGCAGTATTATGGGAAACCACATCATGCTGATATAAGCTGTCACATATGATAAAATTTACAGCATATATTTCACAACAGAGCTCTGCTGTCATGCACATTTATTTAAATATTTACATATTTATTCTGAGTGGTCCCTTATTGTGTGATATCAGAAATGCTAACTGAATCTAATCGCTGCTTTGGATGACATAGCTGCCATTCTAGGTTGCAAAGAAAACTGTGAGGTGTTTTTCTGTGCAGTGAAGCCATTTAAATGGGTTCTTTGACCTCAGCTCACAGTCATCCTGAAAAAATCGGTTTCTTTCCTTTTCACGCTCTTTATTTTGCAGTGGTTTTTTCCACTGTGCATTGTGACTGGAGTTTCTTGTGACTCCTTATTCTGTGTCATTTCATGGCAGCAATAGATCACAGAAGAGAAGGAAACAACTGGGCTGATTTTTGTTTACCCAACACAAGACATTTGTATTTCCTCTTCAGTGAAAGAGGGAGAGCTGGGTGAGGAAAGGTTCTCGTTTGTAATAGACTCTGACCCATAAGGACACCACCACTAGCATTAAGGAAAGACTTGGCTATTGGTCCAGATCAAGAATTGCAAATCAAGTTCTTTCCAGCCTTAAGCTTATGACATGACATGCCAAAATATCTCAGCTTAGACTTATAATAAGAAAAAAATCTCAGTAAAGGCATTAGGAAAAGCTTGCATCCCTGAGATCTGTCTGTACACTCATAAGCACTTTGCACAGATCTGTGGTATGCAGGATCTAAATGAGTCCACAGGCTTTTTCTCAGGTAATGCTGACAAGCAGAACAATCACATTAAACTCTGCATGCGTCATTAAAATATCCATTGCTGGCTCTGTAGACAAGTATTAAGATCTCTCTATGGCAGGAGTTTGGGAAATTTACCTTTGATCAGGAAATATCCAGAAAGGCAGTACATAAGTAGGATTCATGCTTAATAATCAAAAGGGGCAGCGGTCTGTTTCTATTTCATTTTAAATCTTTGCTTTAGATTTTTTTTCCTTGTTCTTTTCATTTTTGAGGGATTAAACCTTTCACATATGTTTTACCATGTCCAGTCACAGTCTTGGAAGGTTGCCTATTGTAGCAGCTTTGTTTCAGCGCATTCACAGATATATTTCGACGTCAGAGGCCGGGATTAGTTTCTTTACACATGAGGGCAGAATGTCGCAGCCACAGTGTGGTCTGTTAGATTGTGTTAGATTATAACGTCACAGTGAGCAGAACGAGAAAATATAAACTGTAAAAATGACTGCCGTGTTCTCGAGCATTGAGCTGGACCCAGTGCATGCTGGTTTATTAAGACTATAACTTGCTAGCATTTAGCAAATTGACTGTGGAAGCCTTAGTAGGCTTTAAAGTACTAATGAGATCATCCAACAGTGCCTTAAGAACACCTCCACCCGCTGCAGGATGTAACAAGTAATTAGCTTTCCATATGAAATATTAACATGCATTTTTTTTTCTTGTAGGTCTCCTCATTTACCCAAAAAGCAGGAGAGCACTACATTAGTGTGACCAAGATCTTTATCTTTAAACCTCCATCCTCATTTGTACAATTTATTTTATCAAGTTCTTCAAGCTGTAGTGATATAAAAGATATTTGGCTTAGAAATGCAGAGATGTGTTTGAAGTGTATTAAGCATTACATCACAACTGGTCTATAAGGTCTATAAGCTATATGGTTAATAATTCTAAATAAAAGAATAAGGTTAAATATCAAAGAGGCAAACTGCAATTAGGAGATATGCTCTGACGCAAAATAACCAAAGTTTATAAAGTGCAACTTAAAAGTTTATTAATAACCTAAATGTGTGAGGAGAAAAAGAATTGTGGCATTGCTTTGTGGCATTCTTAGCCAACTTTTTTCCTAATAAAGTTGAAGAACTATCTCCTAAAAAGAAGTGGCTCCAAAAAGGTAGTTCAATGACAGAGCAATAGACTGGAAAATATGATATATATTCCTGTTCTCAACTCTTCCTCATTTAAGCCTTCTTGTTCCAGTAGTCCACTTCTATTCAGTATATACAAGATCACAGGACCCTAAAAGCTTTCATCAGGAACTCAATGAGACGTGGCAAACAATACCAAATGCCAGCTTTAAGCTAATTGTACAATTTACCATCAAGTGCGGGATCTACCAAGGAAAGGCCCTGTCCCCGTTGCAGAGGGAGTGGCTGGCATCCAGAAATCCTACCAGTGGCTGGACAAAGGTGGACTGAAAGACAGCGCAGAGGCACTAATCATGGCAGCACAGGAACAAGCTCTCAGCACAAGATTGATAGAGGCTGGGGTCTATCACACCAGGCAAGACCCTGGGTGCAGGCTGTGTAAAGATGCCCCTGAGACAATCCAGCACATAACAGCAGGGTACAAGATGATAGCAGGCAAGGCATACATGGAACGCCATAACCAAGTGGCTGACATAGTGTACAGGCACATCAAAATGGGAGATGTCTAGGGTAGTTGAGAATGACCAAACTAAGATCCCGTGGAACTTCCAGATACAGACAGATAAACTGGTGATGGCCATTAAACCGGACATAGTAGTGGTGGACAAGTAGAGGAAGACGTCTGTAGTGATAGATGTAGCTATACCGACTGATAGCGACATCAGGAAGAAGGAACACGAGAAGCTTAAGAAATACGAAAGGCTGAGAAAAGAACTCAAGAAAATGTGGGTGTGGGTGAAGGCAATAGTGGAGGGAGGAAGACGACAAAGCGGACAAAAAAAAGATCTGAGATCTCTGTCCAGTAGAAAGCAGTCGCAGGAAAAGCAAAGACACAGTGTATGACCTTCAAGCTCTGGTAGACGACCCGAATTGAAGGATAAAGACCGCCTCTCACTGCGAGAGGAAGCTTTTTAATATATTATAATATATAAAAATTCTCCTCTCACTGTGAGAGGCGGTCTTTATCCTTCAATTCGGGTCGTCTACCAGAGCTTGAAGGTCATACACTGTGTCTTTGCTTTTCCTGCGACTGCTTTCTACTGGACAGAGATCTCAGATCTTTTTTTTGTCCGCTTTGTCGTCTTCCTCAAACAAAAATCCACACACATAAAAAAAAAAATCCACCGAATTGAAGGATAAAGACCGCCTCTCACTGCGAGAGGAAAATTTTTAATATATTATAATATATAAAAATTCTTTAATGAACATAAATTTTTTTGTGTGTGTGGATTTTTGTTTGAAACTTTCTGAGCTGTGTGCATTAGTTAAAATCCATAATTTTATAGTTCAGATGATTTTTCATCAGCCATCTGGAAAATAGACACATTTCATTTACAATTGGAGACTTATTGTGAAGTATTGGGTTTGACAGGTGTGATGATTGTGGTGTTATTGTGTGCAGCTGAATAGAGCAACAACAAGGGCAGACAAGGAAAAGCAAAACTTAAGTTCTTAAATAAGTGTCAGTGCACAAGATTAAGACTGTCAGTTAGATTCTCAGGTAGCACAAACTAAATTCAAATTGCCTGTGTTTTTCAAACTTGAGTAAAGGTGGACTGTGCAGCTTCTGTGACAGCTTGATGTGACTGGTGTTATATGAATCATACAACAATGAAGTCTTTTTTTCATGAGGGAAACAATTACACAAGGACAACTCATAACAAATTGCAATGTTATTATCTTTTCACTGCCTTTTTCCAAAGAACAAAGAGTTCTTAATGACATTCTCTGGTAATATCACTCACTGGTATTCTACACGGCAGAAAATGTAAAGCACATTCAAAAACTATTCAACCTACAAGGTTTGCAGGAATGATTCATTAGCTGACTCATGTTAATCAGGGATGTATTGAAATATGTAACGTCCCTTGTTAACCTTTCATTTTGTGCCGGCTGAAAAAAACTGTAGTCAGCCAGGAGGCATAATGATCACTGTATGATAGATTTTAATAACATATTTATAACTCAGGAATGTAAGTAGAGTTTTTGGTTGATATGTCTGAGGATATAAGCCATTACTGGGTGATATGTGTAAAAGCCGGGCTAATGGTACATTATTTCATATAAAATCTTGGCAAATAATAATACTAGAATAAAAGAATAGCCAAGCTACATCCCATAAGTTGAAAATAATCAATAAATTGTGACACATTTAGTGGAAGAATACTTTACAATAAATCCATTCTATAAAATATTTGAAATGACCCCCCAAATATTATTAAAGGAGTAAATCATTACAAACTTGTAGCGCACAAAAAGTTCATAAAATGTTACTAATGTTCTACAGCACATATGGGCAGAAATCTGTGCCATCAGAAACTGTTTTCAGAAAAAGAAACTAATTTCAGAATAATAACAGAAATAACAGAAAATGAAATAACAGAAATAACAGAAACTAATTTCAATTTAGTGATGATCATTTTCAAACCATAAATTCCATTTCAAATTAGACTAATTCAAATTCAGTTTTCAAAAGCATTTATTCAAGTTACAATTCAGATTCAATCTGAGCAATTCAAATTCAAATTGAACTTATTCAAATTCAGTTTCTGATGGCACAGATTTCTGCCCATAAGCACATGTCATAAAAATGGACCGAGGTTTAAATTTAAACTCGTGGTGGGTTTTTTTTCTTTCTTTAAAAAAACCCCCGAAATAAATATTATTATTTTTAGGTTGAAACCATTAGGCTAAAGTTAGTTTTAAGGTTTAAAACAGTCAAGCTAAGGTTAAAGGTGGAAAAGTTAAGCTAACAGTACAGAAATGTTAGAAAGATGAACCAAATGGCAAACAGAACAAACCTACTATGATTTAAAGCTAACAGGCTGTGTTTGTGTTTTGAGTGTTAGTCATTTTCTACTGCATTCATCATTTAGATGTTTGTGAACTTTATATCTAATTACAGGCAGAGTGTTTATGTTAAAATTAATGCACTGAAGTAGTTATTCAGTCTGTTTGGGAGTGTCTTCTGACAACTGGGATGATTTTTTGTGTTCAGATAGATATGGATTTAAATATTAGAGCATTAACCCGACAACTCTAAAGGTTTCAGCCAAAGATTTACAGTTTCCACTCAGAGTCAATACGTGGTGTTTATGCGGCTCGCTGGATATCTGCTGGACAATGATACATTATAGTGACTTTAGAAGGGCACTTGAAGAAATGAGACTTCAAAGAAGCAACTGAGATAGCAGCTTCAGATCTCACTTTGGCAGGATAATAGCATTCAGGTCCCTGGAGGCAGAAATGAGGATGTGTCATAAATTATGAATTTCCATGAGAACAGATATGGATGGTGGTGTCATGCAATAATTGGCACAGCACTTAGCTCCAAGAGAAGCTGGCTGGTGGCTGAGTGATGTACGCCGCGGGCACCTGCCTGGAAAACATGTTGAAGTGATTTGCAAAGTCAGCATGTCGCAAAGAAGCGTCCTTTATTACCATGTTGACCCAAGGCTGTATGATGGGGCCACACAGTAGGGAACAACAGTAGGTTCAAGGTTAGAAGAAAACTGTGCCTATGGTGTGAACCTGGAATTGAAACTATACCCACACATCTTACCCAGCAGTGCAACTCTAAGTTCAGGCATGACGTAGTCAGGTAAAATGAGAAAAGTGATAAGCTAAAATGTACGTGTGTGTGTGAGTTTTAAATAATAAACCACACTGATTTCCAGTCAATGATAAGCGATCAGTAAACACTATCTTCATTAGAAAGATCTAAGCTATACGAAAACAACTTCACATTTTTCAGCAAAGAAACAATGCAGTGCATAACAAAGCATTTCAAAACACGCGTTCTTTAATTATATGCAGTCTTTGCAGATGGAAAGTTTGTGTGAAGGGGAAAATGGTAAAGCAATGTACAAGCTTACAAAGCATAAGAAGGTAAAATGCAATCTGAACCCAAACTGTACTTCTACGTACATAAAATCAGATCTCCCTCTGATTCTGCAACGACAAAATACCAGCATAAACTAGTAAAAAACACAAGTATATGCCGACCCCAGCCAAGCAGTCAAAGGTTGCTACAGCTGGCAAGACTTTTCTGTGAAGTGTTCCTTGACCTGGATTTCACCAACTTTGCTGTCAGTGTGTTAGAGCGCTCAAACACTAATAGAAAGACCTTGTTTCCTCATTAGGATAGAGATCTGTGCCAGTGTTTGGAGCAGTAGTCTAAATTTAACTGGTAATTATGTAACATCTCAGGGTGTGTTGTGGAGTAACACAAGTATTATTACTTCAAAGACTAAATAAGCAACATGACCCATAAATTTAAAAAAAGGAATGGATAATGTGGAATGCATTACTTTTTGAGTAATCCACAACAAACCTTATTATTAGACCAGTTGAACTGTTTTTAATTGATAGCTCAAGTAAAAACACTTTAAGGCAGCCACTATGCAAAGATCGTAGAGAGGTCCAGTCTTAGGTCAATGTCTTAATAAAACTTAAAGAGGTAGTTTAAACACAGTTCACATTTTACAGGTATCTGATTTTCTTATGAATTAATTTTGATAGACTGTGTGTGCTTAGATCCTGATCTGATCATTATTAGAGCCACTCTTTAAAGATTAGAAAGGTGAGCCTCATGATCGCAGCAGTTGTGTTGGGAACATTGATTTTTAAAATTGTGATGACGCTATGCTTATTTTATGCATTTCCCCCCTAAAATGTAACAAATAAATTGTCTAAAAACAAAACACCAGTCATAAAGAAATCTTGTCATGTATCTTACTAGATATAATAAATCCAGAAACAAGCAGCAAATATAGAGGCAGGTTTCAAAATTATGCTGGCCCCCAAAACAACAGAGCAAACTCCAGACCTCGGCTATAGGTTTCTAGGGCCACTCGTCTCTCTTCTTCTAAATAAACAGGATTAGAAGCCACACAAATGTCCAAGATCAGTGCCATTTCTCATCCCATCCTGCTCCCTGTCTCTCCGCATTGTTTTCCTGCAGGTGAAAAAGTGAACGGATGAGGTGGAGGACACACACATGCACGCACGCACGCACACACACACAGACACACACACACACAGACAAGCACACACACAAACGTCACCTTGCAACATTCATCCGTGGGAGGAAGAGAACAACTTTGGATTGTTTGTTGCCCGCGGGAGGAATTCAAGGTCAGTGCATAGTGCGTTCACACACGAACTCACAGAGTCTGACTTGAGAACAAATAAACAGAAGGACAGTCTTCCTTTCTGTTGCTGCTTGACTATAATCATAAGCTTAATAGATAAATAATAGAGTTTTATATCGGTATTTATTGACAGTTCATTTCATCCTTGCATTCTTTCACCAGTTTTTTTTTTTAATCCTTTTCACGTAAGCTTCCATCTTTGGTCATCCCTTTTTAACCCCCCCCCCCCCCCCCCCCCCCCCCAGACACACACACACTCTTCCTTCCTTCCTTTTCTTGATCTTGCAAGTCTTACTTCCCTCTTTCTTTTTTCTCTCTTCATTTCTTACTTCCTTACTCATCTCTGCTTGGCTCTGAATTTTATCCCCTCCTTCCTCTCTCATTTATTTTAATCCCCGCTTTCTTTTTCATTTTGCTTCTGCTGTCCTTCCTTCTGTCCTTTATCCCCCCTTAACATTTCTTATATCTAAAGAAAACCACAAGTCAACACACCAAACAAACATTAGGCTGTCCAAGGATTTTTTTTCCCTATGAAGTCCACATACTGGGAAGAATTTGGATTTTAATTGCTTCCCCATAGATCCCTGCCTCACCAAGGAACTGGGTTAATTGCATAAGAAGACAGAGGCATTTTAATTGAATGCTGCCAGCCACAGTAACTCCAGCAAAGCCGTGTCGCAGGTTATTTAGCTACAGCTATGGAAATAAAGATGATATCCAGCTGTTTTCTGGGAATGACGACGCCAGTTTCAAAAAGCTTTTAAAGTGTCATTCCTGCAAAGACATCCTGACAGGATCTTGTTTACTGTGTCTATTTAGCAGTTCAATGTTGTAAGTGAGCTACACCTACAAAGGTTGCTTTAAGGTTAAATATAGTACAAAAACTTTACTTACTACTAAGTTTTCAAAGCCTTCACTTCATCTCAATCTAACATTGCTTCCTCTAACCGATTCCCATGGGGGAAGGGATTTGATATCCCTAAGCAGCAATGTATGAATCTATCCACTTCAAATTAACATGGTGTTTTTGCCAGGGTCTTAAGGGTGGATTGAAGTGAAATAAGATTAGTTCATCATGCTCATCTATTTGTTATAATCATGCCCCAAAAGTGTTGAAAACAAGCAAGCACTAAGGTTTCATGTCGACCACACAGTGGCATTAGTTGTGCACTTATTAGTTAACTTATAGTCCTCAGGCTGATCTCACAGCTGCATTATTAACCAAGAAACTGTTAAATGTCAGGATGATAAACTAATGCACTCAATGTGTGGAAGTCAAACGTTTTTATTCCCATTTTATTCCCAATTATATTGTGGGATTTTAGCCAGTCATTAGTAAGAACAGACAAGGATTTCACACAATACCTGATCATCCCTCCTCAGCCCCTCAGTTTATATCTAGCCTTCTTTCTCCCTCCTCCTTTCTTTTCCTTGAATTTCCCTCCCCTGCCTTGTTCTTTCTTCTTTCGGCCTTCTCTGCTTGATTCTGTTTTATCAAGCTCTACTTCCTTTAGTTCTCTTATTCCTTGATTCCCTGATTGGTTTTATTGTTCCCTTCCTCACCCCCTGATTATTTTTTCTGCTCCCAGCCTCCCTCCTGTCATTTCTTCCTTATTTTTATTTTACTTCCTATATTCAAAAGACCTAAATTTGAATCAAAACTACTTCTAGATGCTAATAGAGGCTTGGAATAAATATCATGTACTGTATGTATACAAATTATAACAGGGTCAAATATACGCAGAACGCAGTCAGCTCTGCATGTGGCACTGGGCAAAACAACAGATTGATTTCATTAAATGAGTCTTGTGTAAATGCACTCTCCTATATTAGTACCTAATACAGAAATGGTATGGTGCAACTAAAAAAAGAGGCAGATTTAAATCAGCGAATTACAAAGTATGCAGTTGTCTGTTTTATCAAATAGGTTAAGTCTTTCAGTTTAACCAGTCTGTAGGATGTAGTATTAAACATGGAGAATATCAGAACAGTTTGCTTTAAAAAAAAAAAATAACTGAAGTGAGTCAGTTTCTGAACACTGTGTCATTCATTCATCTACTCACGCCATCTGCCCAGTCTGACTAACAAAAGAAGGTCTGGATCTGCCACATGTTTTTTATTGACATTACAAAAGAAAATGATGTGGAAAAAATGTGTGTAAATTGCTACATCTGACATACTCTACATCTATAATTAGACTACAGACATTTGAATGATCAAGAGTGAAAACTGCTTTGATATTGTTTATTTTTCTTGTAAAGTCAAGCCTTTCCTTTGTGACTTTTAAGGGTTCAAAGCTTTTCCCTTCTGCCTTTTTTTAAGTTTCTTCCTTACTCATCAGTCTGACATTGAATCTTTTGTCAGTTTCATATTTTTGTTCTCCCCATAATTTTCTCAGTTTCTACCTTACTTCTTGGTAACTGTAGACAGCTGTCATGGATTCAATGATACCTTTAGATGAGGTTAGGGCCATACACTAACAAACTCCTTCTGACCGATACCTTCCACAGAATCTGTGTAAAATATTCCAACAAGTTACGTCACTAGCTGAGGAAAATAATACCTGTTTTATAGGTTTAGAATCTCAGGGCACTGTGAAGGACAAGGAGGGTCAGCCGGAAACAAAGGGAGACTGTAAATTGTGTTTCGCTGCCAGGGAACATTATGGTGAGCCTATAGTTTGACAACACTAGTTTTAGACCTTATAGGAAGTTTACAGAGTTGTTTACACACATATGTAATCGGCACCTACACTAATGGACAAATAAAGCAGGGTTGTGTGTTGTGCAGCATACAAACTGCTGATATTCTTCACTGATTTGAATCGGTGTTGAGCTACAGTCACTGTAAAACATGGAAAATTTTAACCAGCAACCATTGCTCATTAACTTAAACTCTTTAACCTCCTACTGTATTTCAATAAGAAGAGATCCTTAGAGGGAATTTAACATGATTTATTGATATACTGAATTCAATTATGCTATTTGGCGATTAGATTCCAATGGACATCATAGCAGTGACAGGAATTAGGGCCGGATGAGTGACTTGCATTAGTTGGGGATGGAGACAAGGTGGGTCGCATGGTTGAGTCTACAAGGAAGAATGAAATATGAGCAGTGCAATTTAAAGAACCTAGAGTGGAGGCTGATTGGCTTTAAGAAAGTGGGCAGAAAGATGATTACCCCCAAGCACATTTGAACCCCAATGTCCAATTTGTTTGAGGAGTGTTGCTGTGTTCCACGCTCAGGCATGATTAAGCATGGCAATGAAAGAGGTGGGCCGATTGTGACTCAGTTGGACCTGAGCATAGTGTGTAGTGTGATCGTTAAGTCCCCCTCATCACTTAACTCCAGCAGTTCCTCAACAGCAGCTAATATTATAAAAATCACTGTGTTAGACAATTAAATTAGGAGACTCTTCATCCTGCCCTTCTTGCAGCATGCGACAAGATGTAATAGGTGTTAATCACTACACGAATTAGAAATCTATACAAAAACTTCAGTGCAACAATGGTAAATAAGACAGAATATCAATAATGTTAGCCAATCAGTGTTCTGGAACTCATTGGGTGAATGGAAATAGTCATTCTGTCCCATTATTCCAGTCTAATTGATATGTTAAAAGTCAATCAGCTCTTTCCATAGTGCACCTACCTCTCAACCTCCACACACTTCCTATTCCATAATCTGAATTTTGATAATAGCTAAGGGAATATTGATTTGATCTTTATAAATTATATAGATTAAGAGAAATGTTGCTCTTTGTGAACTGGTTGTAGTTAGAGCTATTTGAGTTGAAGGTTGTTTATAATCTTTTACTAATAATCAATTAACATGCCAAGTGTTTTCAGGAAATATCAACATGTTTCCATGGCTATCGAGTGATTAAAAGTATTGAAACAAGGACTTAGTGAGTTTTTGGATGACTTCAAGGACATAGATGGTGACTCTGTGTTAGGGAGCTTTTTGATTATGCTTCAAATGTTATGTTACACATATTTCACCAGACACAGTTTTCTGTAGAAACAGGAAGCTGACCCTGTGACTCTGTGTTCATTTACCGCAAGAGACCAGTACAGTACGTGGACAAGAAACAGGGTAACTATGTGCGAATGCTGTTTGTTGATTACAGTTCAGCGTTTAACACAATAGTGCCCTGCAGACTGTTCACAAAGCTGAGGGATCTGGGACTTAACAGCCGTCTGTGTGCATGGGTGTTGGACTTCCTCACTGGCAGAACTCAGGTGGTGAGGGTGGGCAGGTGCTTCTCCAACAGCATCACCATCAACACAGGAGCACCTCAGGGATGTGTCCTCTCGCCACTGCTCTACTCCCTCTACACTTCAGTCTGTGTGGCCACCCATGGCTCCAACACCATTGTGAAGTTTGCTGACGACACAGTGGTGTTGGGTGCCATCTCCAACAACGATGAGGCGGCCTACATGGATGAAGTGAAGAATCTGGCATCGTGGTGCCAGGACAACCACCTCCAGCTGAACGTCAGCAAGACCAAGGAGCTGGTGGTGGACTTCAGAAGGGGTCAGCACAGAGACTACAAGCCCATCATCATCAATGGAGCTCCAGTGGAGAGGGTGCAGTCCTTCAAGTATCTTGGTGTCCACATCTCCTCAGACCTGACATGGGCTGCCCACATTCAGGTCCAGACCAAAAAGGCTAGGCAGCGCCTGTATCACCTACGACAACTGAGGAAGTTCAGGGTCTCTCCAAAGATCCTCAGGATTTTCTATACAGGCGCTGTGGAGAGCATCCTCACACAGAACATGACATCGTGGTTTGGGAACAGCTGTGTGAAGGACCAAAAAGCTCTCCAGAGAGTGATCCGTACAGCAGAACGCTGCTGCAGGATTGCTCTCCCCCCGCTTCAGGACACCTACACCAGGAGATGCCGGACTAGAGCAGCGCAGATACTGAAGGACCCGTCCCATCCTGGCAACAAACTGTTCCAACTTCTGCAATCTGGTAGGAGGTTCCGCATCTTCCAGGCAAGGACAGAGAGACTCAAGAGGAGCTTCTATCCCCAAGCCATCCATGCCCTAAACACACACACCCGCCCTCTCACATCATCTATAATTGACTGGAGAAAGGACTCTCTTCCAGACACTCTAAACCAAGGCACAATGTACATTTCAATTCCTTTAATTTTAAATATGTTTATATTGTCTATCCTGTAAAATAGTCAGATGTCTATTCATATTAATGTACAGAATTCACCTGCTTGCTGCTACTACTGCACATTCACCCAGTGTATATACTATATGTCTGTATATATATATATATATATATATATATATATATATATATATATATATATATAATGTTCTTCCTCTACACCCCCCCCCCCCAATTTTTGCACATGTCGAGGAGCGTGTCAGGCTACATTTCACTGTGTGTTATACTTGGATAACTATGCATGTGACAAATAAAGAACCTTGAACCTTGAACCTACAGAAATACATATCCGCAGAAGTTGACTTGCATTATATTATTCTTAGAAATTGACTTGCAACACACATACTTTGTGACACACACAGCTTACACACAGCTTACACACAGACAGCATCAGGACCTGCGTAACAGGAAATGTGATTATATTTGCATATTGACGATGTAACCTATAAAAATAAACGAATACTGCAGTTGGGTGTGATTTGCTCTGAGCTTTTCACCCGTGCAGCACGTTAACCTACACAAGTGTCTCAGTGTTGATTATTCACCTGACTGTTTGTTAACTGTAAATCTCTGACACTCTGGTTTACTGAAGTTTAAATGGAAAAACTGTTTGTTTTGTAGCTTAGAGTATTTCTCTTTTTATTGCTTGGTGAGTTTCCCTTTTGAAATAGCCTTGCAGAAAATATTGGATCATTTTGTGTATTGATAACTGTCAGGTTTATATAGTGAATTGTCATTTATGCTTGGAAATATTTACTCATATATGCTTAGAATTTTATAATTAGTTGTAGATTGATAGAGGTTTGAGCCGTAGCAGTCTGTGGAGACTCTGTGTGCCTCCCAGAGCACTCTGGCATGCACACACAACTTAAGGTCAGGAGAAAGGTTATATCTGCTCTTACTGATTTATGGTATAGGAGGACACCTACTCTGTATCTGGTTAAGTATAAGAGCCTTTTGTTCAGATGGACCGCTAGACTCCGGGCACCAGCTTTGGGGACTCTTCACAGGGTCACATCGACCCCCCCCCCCCCACACACACACACACACACACACACACACACACACACACACACACACACACACACACACACAAACACACACACACCTACACGACACACAGACAAGGTATTCTTTGTCCCCATGTATACCTATGTAAGACATCATGTGTTAATGAACCTATACATACTCATGTAACCTCAATAAAGAGCAGTGTTACGGGGGGAGCCGACGAGAGCAACATAAAGAACTTTGCCTACTCGTGTCTTGCTTTGCTGTGCAATTGAATTGTCTTGAACATTCCAGTGAATAGGTTTATGTTACAAACCTATCAATAACCCTGTCACCAAAAAAGGAAGAAAAAAGTATATCTTGGCCAAATCAAGTGGCAGCTTCTGGGGCTGAAAAATGAAACCTAGCCATTTTGATTGACGGGTGCACCAGCAGGCTAGTGTAGCTGATAATCGTCTGCTAAGCTTGACTGCCACTAATCGGAGTCGCTGAGCTGGGGCTTTTGATTATATTTGTGCGTTTGGTGCCTTTGAGAGCATTTTTATGGAATTATATAACAAATAATGTGGCTTGCTGTATGCTACAGATGGTTGAAGATGGTGCCTCAATTTTGGTGAGTACACCATGGACACCTCAGACTTTCATTACAACTTGCCACCTACAGTAGCACAGTTCTGCAATGGTTGGAAGTATAAATGAGGGAAAGAATGAGGCGGACAACTCCACAACCTGTGTCTATAATGGGGTCTCCATATGAACTTGCTGATCTGGAAAAACAAGAAAGCATCTGTAAAAATAGGAGTCTCTATTTCCTAAGAAAGTTGAAATCGTCTAATGTGTGCAACAATTTGCTGAAGATTTTCTAAAAAATTAATAATAATAATAATAAGTCAGTTGTGGTGAGCTTTGAGTATACATTTATGTGGTCGGCTGGGGGAGCAGAGGGGAGCACCGTCAGGTCTGGTGATACAGTCAAACTAACTAAACTGATTAAGAAGGCTGGCTCTGTGACTGGCTGCAAATAAGACACATTTCAATACACTTTTGGATAATCCTTGACCGCCAGTACTTACTGGACAGACAGCAGGGCACCTTCTATAATAGAGCTTTTCAATTCCACCACAAGGACCGATACAGGCAACACTGTCTAGCAGAGAATAAGCTGTTCTATCAATTTAAGGTTTGATTGCAGTTTTAAATTTCTATTTAGCTAAATTTATTTTTTTAAATGTGTTAGTGTTGTTGTGTTGCATGCACACAGTTTGCTATTTGAGCTTGTGCTCCAGCCCTAATTCAAATATGATAGCTTTTGGCTTAAGAAAACACTCCATGATGTCTAGGTGGCTATGTCTATTTATATACAGTCTATGTTCTGCATCCAGCATATGGTACACTATTTTCAGCTTACAATGTGATTGTCCTACGAATTACAGGTCACTACTATGTTACTACTGCATCACATCAATACGCATTGCATGTACTGTTTGTACTGCTTAGATGCACCATCGAATACAGCATAACTATGACTGTCAGTTGGTGAAATAGCTGGTTTCTCTGACAGGAAGAAAATACTGCTAGGCACATGTTGTAATGCATTGGAAGTGATGTGCTCAGATCTTCTTTTTTTTTTTTTTTAAATAAAGCCGAGATGTATTGTTTCCACTGCAGATATCTTCAGAGAGTGGGTGTGTTTGGAAGCCTCTCCTAAGAGATCTGTGAAAGGAATATCGGGAAATATGTGATATGCTTAAAACGTTGCCCAAGCAAATTGAGTTCAAAGAACTAAACCAAACTTGACATTCAAACAAAATCTGCTACATCCCACAGTCATGAAGATTATATAAAAACTGGCTGATGAAACTGTAACAGATTTTTCTGTGCAGCAAAATGTGTTTTGCCTACTTTGACTGAGCTTTGATCAGAAAATGTCTGGATGGTGAGATCTCTGAATAGTTTTTTCATCCTTCAGCAAGTGTTTGTGAACTTGTCCCAAAACTTCCACCCTGGTTGGTGAACAGTAAAGCATTAGCTAGTTAATCAAAATGATAAGTGGGTATGTTTGAAGGCATGTACTTGCCACACATGTTAGGAGAAACGTGTAAGCCAGCTAAGGTTTTGTTTCTCATGTGTGTAATTGTAGTCAAAACAGTGACATATGGTTAGAGGTTTCCTGAGGGCCTAACATATATTTCTACCTAGACATTCTTTCATTTGTGCTATAGTAGGCAGTGTTTTGTGCTAAATAAGACTTCTTTTATAGATACAGATAAACTGGCCTCATGCTGACTGAGTTCTGGGGGAAAACAGAGTAAGACAGTGATAAAGTATCTTCAATTGTTCACTGGCTAAGGATTTTGTTATGCCATTTGGGTTGTACTTTTATAGAGTAAGGACAAAAATATATACTTTTTCATATAAATCCTTGGCCTACTTACACTAAGCACAAAGAGCTACATCCAGTGGGGAGGTTTCCAGTAATAATGCAGCCAGTGTTGCACAATCACAATCATGCAGGACCTATTGGTTCTTATTGTCTGCTTGATGTATCTAGAAAGTGAAGTTGGTAAAGCATGTTTCTTTTAGCCTTTGCAAATCCAACATGACTTTCTACTGAGCTCTGACTTGAACATTTTACTACCTATTATAGGTACCGATTTTTTTTGTTCCATGTGATTGTCAAAGTCTAGGTTAATTTTGGAAACATGAAAATCTTGTTGGGTGGTTGTGTAGGAAAGAACCATTATGTCTCTCTTTCTGCTGCTTATGGGTTTGACATAATGTTGTTTCAGTTGTGTAGCTTATGCCCTTGTAAAGTGTCAAAATAAATGACTCATCATGCTTTTCCAGACAGAGAAAGATAGTCAGGATGTCATCATTATCTTTTCCTTAAAAAAAAATCTCTTAAGCAAAGTAGTTAAGTCTGGAATTTATTTACCACTGACTCACCAAACTGTGTCTCTTTAGTTCAACAGTTTGTAGTTTAGTTAAAGTGACTTAAATAAAAGTGACTAGTGCATCGGAGCCAATTATTCGACTGATGGCAGTAATCTCCATTAAAATGAAAAGATTTAGCCATTATGCATGCTAATTCTAAAGAGTTGCATTCACACCCTGCTGGGAGAGTGGGAGGAACAGTGAAATCTCTTGCCATCCTGGCTCCTGAGCATTCACATTATTCCTAATTGATTAGCCTTATTATAGGCACATGGGAAATAAAAGTTTAGACTAAATTAGCTACTTCTGTGTGTTACATATCTGTCTTTGTTAACAAGAGAAAACAGTCACAAAGAGTTGCCCCTTTTAATTAGCTGAATCAATTGCACCTGCTTTAATGTAAGATTTTATTTTGTCGTGACTGCACTTGTGACTTAGTAGTCATTCGTCCGTTCATCATTGTTTTGGGACTCTGCCTTGATTCTCATTTTACATCTGTCAGCATTGATTCTGCTTTCATTATTTATTTTATGTCTTTTGTGATTACCAGCCTGATGGCGATTATTATCATGGTTTCAATAAGCTAGTTAGTCCTTAGTGTATAGATATGTTCCCTTCCTTAACTTTATTCAGTGCCAGGTTGTTGCTGTTTTCTAGAAAAACCAACCAAAACAAAAGCATGATTAAAAGTGACTTTAAAACTTATTTTAAGCATTTATAATTTCAGTTGGTAATATCACCACACCACATGATATTTATCATAATTTCCACACATCCAGATGAGGAGAAAGGTGATTATGGACAATGGGCAAGACAAATAGAAACTTAGGAGCAACAACTCTCATCAGATTTTGTCTTCTGACACCCTTTGAATGACATCAGCATTAAAGATTTTGGCAGCCTGCATCATTCCCTAGCAAACTTTTAAGAAGAACCGAACAATTTCACAGGTACTGAATTGTAAATAACCTGCAACCATCAGAGATACAGTGGGGCAAAAAAGTATTTAGTCAGCCACCGATTGTGCAAGTTCCCCCACTTAAAATGATGACAGAGGTCAGTAATTTGCACCAGAGGTACACTTCAACTGTGAGAGACAGAATGTGAAAAAAAATCCATGAATCCACATGGTAGGATTTATAAAGAATTTATTCGTAAATTAGGGTGGAAAATAAGTATTTGGTCACCTCAAACAAGGAAAATCTCTGGCTCTCACAGACCTGTAACGTCTTCTTTAAGAAGCTTTTCTGTCCCCCACTCGTTACCTGTATGAATGGCACCTGTTTGAACTCATCATCTGTATAAAAGACACCTGTCCACAGCCTCAAACAGTCAGACTCCAAACTCCGCCATGGCCAAGACCAAAGAGCTTTCGAAGGACACCAGGAAAAGTATTGTAGACCTGCACCAGACTGGGAAGAGTGAATCTACAATAGGCAAGCAGCTTGGTGTGAAAAAATCAACTGTGGGAGCAATCATCAGAAAATGGAAGACATACAAGACCACTGATAATCTCCCTCGATCTGGGGCTCCACGCAAGATCTCATCCCGTGGGGTCAAAATGATCATGAGAACGGTGAGCAAAGATCCCAGAACCACACGGGGGGACCTGGTGAATGACCTGCAGAGAGCTGGGACCAAAGTAACAAAGGTCACCATCAGTAACACACTACAACGGCAGGGAATCAAATCCCGCAGTGCCAGACATGTTCCGCTGCTGAAGTCAGTGCATGTCCAGGCCCGTCTGAAGTTTGCCAGAGAGCACATGGATGATACAGCAGAGGATTGGGAGAATGTCATGTGGTCAGATGAAACCAAAGTAGAACTTTTTGGTATAAACTCAACTCGTCGTGTTTGGAGGAAGACGAATACTGAGTTGCATCCCAAGAACACCATACCTACTGTGAAGCATGGGGGTGGAAACATCATGCTATGGGGCTGTTTTTCTGCCAAGGGGACAGGACTACTGATCCGTGTTAAGGACAGAATGAATGGGGCCATGCATCGTGAGATTTTGAGCCAAAAACCTCCTTCCATCAGTGAGAACTTTGAAGATGAAACGAGGCTGGGTCTTCCAACATGACAATGATCCAAAACACACCGCCCGGGCAACAAAGGAGTGGCTCCGTAAGAAGCATTTGAAAGTCCTGGAGTGGCCTAGCCAGTCTCCAGACCTCAACCCCATAGAAAATCTGTGGCGGGAGTTGAAAGTCCGTGTTGCTCGGCGACAGCCCCAAAACATCACTGCTCTCGAGAAGATCTGCATGGAGGAATGGGCCAAAATACCAGCTACTGTGTGTGCAAACCTGGTAAAGACCTATAGTAAACGTTTGACCTCTGTTATTGCCAACAAAGGTTATGTTACAAAGTATTGAGTTGTATTTTTGTTATTGACCAAATACTTATTTTCCACCCTGATTTACGAATAAATTCTTTACAAATCCTACCATGTGGATTCATGGATTTTTTTTTCACATTCTGTCTCTCACAGTTGAAGTGTACCTCTGGTGCAAATTACTGACCTCTGTCATCATTTTAAGTGGGGGAACTTGCACAATCGGTGGCTGACTAAATACTTTTTTGCCCCACTGTACATGCATATTAATATGAAAGCAATAAAACCAGTTATTAAGTTATTAGTTGCTATTTAAATGCAAGTGCAGATAAGGTAGCAGTATCTCTGACAAAGACAGATGGATATCACTGTCTCATAAAAGTATTTGGGCATTTTATGAGACAGTGATGATCACTTCTGAGCCATCATAAAGCCCTATTAAAGACTTGAACAGAATGTGAAATTAGATGTTAAAAAAATCTCAGCCTTGGCCCTGATAAAACCTGCGAAAGACACGTCTCTTCATCAAAAACTTGTCAGTGACCTGAAAAAGTGTCTGCCTTGATTAAAAAGTATTGATTGAGAATGGAAGGGGATCTGGGCTATTTTCTGTCAGCCAGAAGTGAAAAGAACAACCAAACTCTCAGCTTTCTATGGTGTTACGACGTGCACTGTCTGCCTAACCTGCCGTTTAGCCCATTGAAAGCTCAAGGGCTTCTTAGATACAGATTTGATTTTAAATAGAGCCTTCTGTGATTGTCACTGTCAAACACATACAATGGGACTTAGTTTGACAGTAGTTGTATTTGAATACGCTCTCGTATAACAGCATGGGTAATGTCTTTTATTCCTTTCTTCTGTTTTTTCATCTTTGGCACAAGAAAAAACAAAATGAAATGAGTTATCATTATAACATACATTTGTGCCGACAATAGAAACAGAAACAGACAGACAGTACATTCTGCAGCCTACACAGCCTCTTCAGTTTTGAGTAACAGTTCCTGGATGTGCTGTTGACAGTGATGATTAGAACCACAGCTGTTTGTTCTCTCAGAGCTGGTATGACTCAGAGCTTCATGTCTATCTAATATGTGAAACACTTCTCATATGCTGGAACTTATATCTGCTATCGTCCCTCAACTCCAACTGGCCCAACTGTCTTTATTGCTTATTGACTTGTCGGCAGTTTACATGAATACCATGCCATTGTGTAATGCATTTAGAAGGCTTCCTGTTAACTTTCCTATAAAAGTCAATCTGAAATGCATTGGGCAGTCCAATAAACAAAGATAAGGTTGGATCACCACCTGAAGATTGATTATCACCTAAAAATTGATGTTGAAGAATAGAGCAAAACCCAGAAATGTGTTCGTTGTATAGATACTGCATATTATTTGTGTCAGTACTTTTATGAGTTCAGTGGAGGCTATACACATTTGTAGTGCTTCCATCAAATAAGCAATTTCGGAGGGTGGGTAGCCTGATACAGGTTTCCCCCCTTAGGGCTTATGCTATCCGCTCACTGCTGAGAATATTCAGTATTAGAAACTCCCATACTTGACCTGATTTTCTGCTCTTGACAGTACATGCCAAACTGCTGTCCCTGTGCACTACACTCTCAAGACCTGAATGGTGTGCAAGACTAAGTACTCGGACTTGTGCCTTTAAGTATTACATATGTTTAGGGTCCAGATAAGACTGTAGAAACCATCCAACCATGCAAACCTCCAAGTTGTACTAGAGGATGGTTAAAAGTGTGGTGTGATGGGGATAAGGAAACAATGTTTAGGGTTTGGGAAACACTGGTTTTAGGCAAGATAGTTAGATATACTACTTTCCTATATCCACATCATATCCTTACACCTAACCACATATAAAAAAAATCAGTATTCCAACCACTTTTAAGTAAAGTGATAAAATTATAACATGGTGTACGCCTGGGTTTCATTTATAATAGACAGTAATTTATTACAGAGAGACTAGGAAATGAGCAGCTTTAATGAAGACCAAAATATCAGATAAGTGGGTAGCAACGTCAAAACTTCTTATTTTGTGGGACACTGTCAGTCAGCCTGAAGATCTGAAGAGGGACAAAACATTATTTGGTGATAAATTATGTGGCAAGTCAGACTCACACAGGCTGTATGCTTGTGCATTAAATGTATCTATATCATTGTTGGAACCAAAATATTAGATAGAAAATGTCATAATGTTTTGGCTCATTAGTATATACTAGCAGTAGACATAAATTGTGATTTGTATTGATCCCATTTGAACATCACTCCTCAAAAGAATGAGCTGGTTCATGGCAAGCTGTGCAAATTCATGGTCTTGAGAGGATTCATAAATACAAAAACCTTTCTGCAATGTACAGAACACAATTGTGCCCCCAAAAGATCAATCCATCGGTACACAAACAGCTGTTTCTTGAGCTTTACAAAAGTCTCCATTGTTGTGCAATCCCCACATTGTAAAAACTGCAATGTCTATATGATTGCATATATAACATTTGCAAGTTGATTCCTCATACGTCTCAATCCAAATTGAGTTAAACCGGATTAAATGGTATGTAGAAAGTAGCAGTGCACTGAACAAATTAATAATATTGCTGTAAGGGGACATTTTTCAGCAAAATGACTAACTACTCTAATATATCATATATAAGTGACACATTTTATTTTTCAGTGTTATACATAAAGCAAACCCAAAGTTTTTCCTTCGCAAAAAACACTGACATTTTTGCTCTGGCACTTCAGCTTTGTAGTGTTTGTTTCAATTACCTTCAGTTTGGAACTTCAATTAGGAAGTCTGTGATTGGCTTAAGCTTCCACATGACTTAGTTTAGAATGGCACACACCCACATTATGTCCAAGTCATGATGAAGTTGTAATTGTTCCAGTGTTAGAGCAAGAGAATAAAACATTTTTAAAGTTTTCATCATTTTGTGAAGACAGAAACCTTAATAATTCAAGTTTGAAAGCTAAATAAGAAGGTGAGCAAACTGACTAAGAAGCCTGAAGACTCTTGAAAAAAACCTCAGAACTCAATTGCAGAAATAAGAGAACCTCCTTGAAGCATGGCCTTGTCATCAGTGTTCTATTAATCTGGCCTTTAGTGGAGTGGCTTTAAAGATAGCACTAGAGCAGGGCATATGACAGCCTGCCTGGAGTTTGATGAGTGGCATTTAAAGAGCTTTTAAGGGTACAAAGAAAAACATTATACGGGCTGAGGAGGAAGCATGAATTCTTTAGGCTAAAGCTACAAGGTAGAGGTCTGTGCGGGAATGTTTTTTTAGTCCCGCTCCCGCCCGCTCCCGCAAGGTTTTGTACCGCACCCGACCGCTCCCGCTGTATATTCAGTCTTTGTTCACCCGCTGCCCGCTTAGAATAATTTTCTACCCGACCCGACCGTTCCCGCTAAATTTAGATCTGGTTTCCAAAATCTCACATTTAAATGGGGTACCACCAAAAAATAGAGATAACAGATAAAACTGCAGGTTGTGCAATGATTGTATTTATTTTTCTTAAACAAGATGCATTTATCTGTCAACATGCAACATTTATCTTTTAACATGGAAAACGTGTTGCAAAAATAAAATAAATAAAAACGAATACAGCATTGTGGCCTACTTGTTATTTTTATGTAAAATACAAACGTAACATTTTTCTGTCAACACAGTAGGGAAAGTGTCGCGAAAAAAAAAAAAAGTCACTTAAAATTGTAAACAAAAGAACAAAATAGTTGGCCACTGCGAAATTAAATGGTTGTTTAAACTATCAGTTTAACGAAAAAATGTCCCAATGTCGAATTCAAGGTCTCTCCTACAAAAGAAAATATGCATATATAAATACAACAATAAACGACATCTCAAAATTATAAACTATTAATCAAATGAACGAAACTTACTTAAAAAATCCAAATTATTTTAAATTTCCATGCAGGAAAAGAATGTCACTGACTGATGAGGGTTTCAGTACTGAACGTCTCTCCTCCAAAATCCGACCACAAAGGCTGAATGCTCTCTCGGAAGGTGCACTCGTTGCCGGGATGCAGAGGACAAATCTTGCAAGGTTGCTCAGGGCAGGGAACTGGGAACTGTTGGAATTCCACCACTGCAAAATGTTTTGTTGACTTGATAATTCAAGTTTCATGGTCCTGTACTCCTGAATCTGAACATCTAGTGATTTTGATCCACATGATTCTTCCTCTTCCTCCCAATCTGAAAATTTATGAAGAACAGTAGGCCTTTTGGCAGGTGTTGGTTCAACATCCTCATCATGTGCATGATCAAACTTTAAATCTTCGATCATTTCCTTGACTCCCTGTATCACATTCTGTCGCCCTCTTTCATCTAACATTCTCAGACCTCGCAGATTTGGTGTCAGAAAGGTTGCTATTTTATAAAGCATGTGAACAGAATGGGATGAAGTGCTGTCTGCTGACAGTAATTCTTTCAGCCGTGTTACACAGACGGTTGCAATTTCAGAGAGCAGAGGGTCTTTTGTGGCTGATGTACAGTGCTCAATTAATCGCACAGACCACGGAAGAACAAGTGAGGCACTGGGAGCTGTGTTATCAGTTTCCAAGTCGTCAGTTGCCTCTTTGAAGGGTTTTAGGAATGATACTAGTAACTTAAGAGTACTGATGCTAATGCGTCCGATCTTGTCATAATTATTGCTCTCAGTCAGCACAGATGCAATGTCTTCGTACTGTTCCAAGACAGAATTTAACATGTCAAAGTTAGAGTTCCATCGTGTCTCTATGGATTGTTTCAGTGACTTTTTAAGCTTGCCCTGCTGTCCTGAGTGTTTGAAATATGTAACCAACTTTTTAACATCAGTCAGAAGGCTAGCGATCTCTGGAGACTTTTCGATTATGGCAGTACCAAACGCACTGGAGAGAGTCACGTTTAGTATGTGCGCTGTGCAGTTTAGCCTCGTGTATTCTCGTAAGGCACTGATCATGTTGGCTCCACGATCTGTGACAAAAATAATCTTTTTGCCCATGTCTCTCGCATCAATGCCAAACACTCTGAGATTCTGCAGCAGGTGCCTTCGAATGTTTTCACCTGTCTTTGAGGTGCTTGGGTCAAAAGGGGCAGCAAAAAGCACTCTTGAATGTAGCTCAGATTGCTCATTAACGTAATGGATGGTTGCAGACAAAAAGGACGTTTTTCGATATGTTTCTGTCCATATGTCTGCTGTAACAGCGCATCCAAACTTCGATATTGTTGCAGTGATTTCCTCCACAACATGTTTACGTAGACTCTGAGCCCTCATTTCAACATTTCTTGACACCGTTGTGGGGTGTGGTAGTATCTCACAGACATCGAATTTTCCTATTCTTGCTGCTGTGTCGACCAAATGTTGGGCCAGCTGTGTGAAGCCTTTTCCAGAGATGGTATCATACGGTCGAATGTCTTGGCAAACAAACTGAACACATTTGTCTCTGGATTCTTTTTTAAACTTCTCTGGCACCAGCAAAGATTTAGTAAATGCCAGTTTTGTTTGCCCCTTTGTGATGGGACATGAGTGCCGCCTTAAACCTGAGGTTCCAGTCTTGTGACTGCAAAAGGGTAAAACTTTGAGGCATTTATCGCATTGTACAAAGGGTAATTTTTTTCCATTTGCGTCTATGACGCATGAAAAAGACTCCCATACATCAGACTTGCCTGATGTGGGTTTCCTTAAAGTAAACTGACCGTTGTCTAATCCCAGCTGAACGTCCTTCAAGGAAATTGCATCTTCAGTTTGCTCTGCCATGTTGGTAAAGCGCGCTCTGATGCAGGTGATGCGCGCACAGAGTCACAGACTGTGCAAGTAAAATGCACGTGCAAAAAGCACTGATCCATGCGCTCAGTGCGTGTAACAGGCGTGAGCACTGGCTGTACCAGTGCTCAATTAGAATGAGGAAATCACAGATATGCTGTTCCGAAAAAATGTCGGGCACGCTATATTTTCAGACCGCCCGCTCCCGTTCAAATTACACCAGAGTTACTGACCGCTACCGCATTTTATTTGGAAATTTATTCCCGCGCCGCAAGAAATCTGGTCGGGTCCCGCGGCTCCCGCGGGACAGCCGCGGGAATGCAGACCTCTACTACAAGGGTAACAGGCAAACATTACACATACTGATCATCATGTCATTAGGTCTATCCCTGCTGGAAATATGATGGGGAATATCTGACAAGAGGGGTTATTCACCTTTTAGCAAAATATTTAACCCAAGCCTTCACAGCAATGACATAGTTCAGAGCAGGTGCATGAGTCTGTAGGGAAGGGAATGATTTTTAGTACCCAAAACATGTGTTCTATTTATATCAACTAGATCTTTTTGTGCTACATGAGTGCGTTTTCATGAAGCTTCAGCATGTATAAGGCAAGTGTGGGTGTAATACTGGCAAACTTGTCATATTGTATCATTTGAAGTGAACAAAGGGAACAACCATAGGTTAAACCATCATTCAGGGGCCACTGGGTCATTAAGATATCCAATGAATGCTTCCAATTAATGCAAAGCAAGACATTTCTTCTTTAAAGTCTATTAAAACTTAGAGAATCAGAACAGATCTGCACATAAAATGTGCAAATCTATTTCATTTCTAGTTTCAGTTAATAGAAAAAAAGGAGAAAAAGACATCTTTTTATTTTAGTGTGACTGACTACTGACAAAACCTCTAATGTTTTCCTGATCAAAGGAACTATTGATAGAGGGATGTGTTTTTCTTCCTCTAATTAGCTGGTGACACATATATTGTACTGCCAGACAACAAAAGCCCCACCTCATGCAAATGTGGAGCAACTTTTCATTTGCCTCATCAGAAGAGCTGACTCCATGCTGATGCTGAAGCTAAATATAGAGCCAGCCCTATTTATTCATTCATGTCTCTCTGGGGTGTTTTCTGGTATTTTTGTGCTTCAGCAACTTGTTTTTTGCCATGAGCAGCTGGATTTACAGCGCTCTGCAAACAGAAGGCAGCTTGTTATCAACAAACATCACTGTTTGATCAAAGGGAGGCAAGGCAATGCAGTCATATTTCACTGACTGACAGCATTCTGAATTTTTAATGGAATACTTTATGGGTGTTTTCAATAAGTTAATCACATGCGACACAGCCCAACCTTTGTATGTACAGTCATTTACAGGCTACTTTACTATTAACATCTCTTCTTATGTCAGTGAACTTTGTTTAATGTAATGAAATTTTCAGTTCTGCCTGTAAATCAGCTCACTGAAGGCTTGACCAAACACGAAAGGGGTGGACAATTTGGAACCAACCCATATGCAATTCTTTTTTTTTTTTTATCGCCTCTCAGCGTTCTCAATTATTTATTATTAATTTAGCAGTTTTATAATATAAATAGGATTAAACAACATATAGAAGACTGTTTTCCATGGGGTCACTGGGTAAATCCAAGAGTATTAAAAGGATTTTATGGTACAGAAAGATGTGTTTATTTATATGGCTCCATGTCCATCTTTTTGTGATTGATTTAATCATTAGGGCTTTAAATACTGCATGTCAAATGCTTAGTCAGAGTGGATTTATCCCTCTAGCAGAGGGTGGATTATTTTAATATTCCCAAGTTGCTAGACTAATTTAGATCTCATTTAGTAGTCATATTCTTTCTCCTCTTTTTTCTCTGTGTGAAGTGTAACTTTTCTGAATAAGGTGGAATGATTTTGCTAAACTTAAAAAAATGCCTGAAGCTTGGCAACACCAGCATAAAGAGTTTATATAAAATGACCATTGGAAAAAAAATAGAAAGCCATCAGAAGAAAACTCTGCAGAAGCTCATCAAATGAGTTTTCTACACATAGGTACTGGTAATTTCTTTGACCATACTATACAAACAGCAATGTAGACAATGTAGAGTTTCTCTTTGTGATGTAATTTTTTTATGTACAGATAGCACTAGGATAATAGGATGATTCTCCAGCAGCTTTCTTCTAAGATTTATTTGAAATAAACTAGAATACTGTATCAATCACACAGCATTTTAATATGCATTTCAGGTTTAGACTTGAGTATTCTAAGACCCTAGGAAGTATTTATTTATTTATTTATTTATTTTACTCGATTTCATCAAGTACATTTATAGAAGCATCTGACCTTGATTCCTGCAAGATTCCATCTAGGACAAAGCAATATATAAAAGAAGAGCCGAGTATGTTCTTCCCCATCGCTTGCTGCATTGCGAATCCTGTCCAAATGGGGCTTAAGAAGGTATTAAAGAAGTGACTCCTTGATTAAACTGCTCGAAACTTCCATTAATGAAATGTCACCAAGAGACATTGCAAAGAAATAAGGAGATCACTCCCCCCAAAAAATAATTAATTAATTAATTAAAAGTTAAAAATTTTAATTACAATTTTTCTCTCTTCCGTTGCAAATTGGAAAAAAAAAACTTTAAAAGTTCTGCTGAACTTTTAAACTACTGAAGAACCCAATCACTGCACAGGCTGTTTCATCAAAATATATTCATGGTACTTACATTTAATTTACTTACTATGTGGAATTTTCAGAATTACATACATGGCATTATTGGATCATAATTAATTTTTTGATGTAGATATCTCTTTAATGTTGTAGATGCTATTGATTTTAACTATGTACACATTGTTCAATAGCATGATCTATAATATTGCAAGTAATCTGCAAAATAAATAACTCAGACTTTAACAGAAATAACATGTAGGACAAAGTACAATAACTGAATTCAAAATATTTGGAAACACCTAAAGTACAAGTACATTAAATCTGAGTTCCTGAGTAAATGTGCTCAGTTACATTCCCGGTCCTATATGTGGTCTTATGAAATTGTATTGGGAATTGAAAAGTTCATAATACTCTAGTCTAATGGCTTTGGTGACAAAAACAATTTACTGTCACATAATATAAACAAGCAAACAGAAAAGTCTGGCCTCCGTATTTTCTCTAGACTGCGGAAATGCTTAAAGAAATTGTAATTATTGGTAAAAGTGAAATCGTTAAGTAATGTTGATGTCATATCAACATCAGCAATGTCAATTCCTGAGTTTAGTACAAGTTTCACTGCTGTATACCCCAGAAACTTTGACAGATAAAACAAATTTGTCGTTTCCTCCTTTAATCTCCTGAGCCTGTAAGGATGCAATGAAAAATGTTGATAAGACAACTTGAAAACACAAAACATATTGTCTGGTGGGCAAAAATGAGGAGAAAAAAATAAAAATGTTTGTGTTGCACAAATATTCTTTATAGAAATATCCTTTATTCTCCCTTATTGGGGAAATTCAAGTGTTCCAGCAGCAAAGTCAAAGGTAGATGTGCAGATTCAGACAAAAGTAAAGAACAGAAAAATAAAATAGTGACTGTACAGTAAGTGAGGACAATTTTCAACATAAGAATTTTTTTTAAATGTACACAATGTGCTGTATATTTGTACTTAAACAAAACAACAGGCTTTTTACAGAAAATGGAAAAACTGTGCCAATGACAGCAGGGATGTAAACAACTATTTCTGTTTGTTGGGAGCGCTGGTGGTTATAAAGTCTAACAGCTGATGGGAGGAAGGATCTGGAATAACGCTCATTTGTGCACGATGCAGCTGTCTGTCACTGAAGGAGCTCTCCAGTTCTGCAACAGCTTCATGCATGGGGTGGGAGACATTGTCCAAGAGTGATGTTGTTTTTGCCAGAGTTCTTCTGTCTCCTACCACCTGCACTGCACTGGGTCGAGGGGCCATCCTAGGACAGAGCTGGCCTGATGAGCTTATCCAACTGCTTCCTCTTAGCTTTAGATAAGCTGCTGTTCAAATAGACAACGCTATAGAAGATGCCTGAATCCGCCACAGAGTCAAAAAACATCTCAGTTTCCTCAGCAGGTAGAGTCTGCTTTGACCCTTCCTGTAAAGAGCATCAGTGTTGTGACTCCAGTCCAGTTTTTTGTTCAGGTGAACACCCAGGTACTTATAAGAGTCCAATATCTCAATGCCAGTTCTCTGGATTTCCACTGGTGTCGGTGTGGTGGATCCACGCCTGTGGAAATCCATCACCGGCTCCTTGGTTTTCTCTGAGTTGATCAGGAGATGGTTCCACTGACACCAGTCCACAAAGTCCCGAATCCACTGTGTGTACTCTGAGTCATTCTCACCTGTAATAAGGCCAACTATGGCAGAGTCATCAGAGAACTTTTGTAGATGGCAGCCTGGGGAGTTGATAGAAAAGTCTGCAGTGTACAGGATGAACAGGAACGGTGCCAGCACAGTTCTCTGCGGGGCCCTGGTACCGCAGACCAGCCTGTCAGAGATGTAGCCCTGTGTTCTCACATACTGTGGGTGGCCAGTGAGGTAGTCCAGTATCCACTGTGACAGGTGATGGTCCTCTCCTGACAGCTCCAGACTATTCGGGATGGTGTTATAAGCACTGGTACAGCAATCAAAGGTGCAGCCATCATAACCAAAAGCCTTATGTACCTGGACTGCTTTTCTATACACAACTGCTCAAATCAAAAGTCTCTGAATGTGTTTCAGTGATAGAGCAGCAAAGACAAATGAACCATCAGTCTGGTCTCCATTATCTGTTTTAACACACACACACACACACACACACACACACACACCTATGTATCTGTAAATAGCTGTTAGACATTCCTAAGTCATAAAGGATTTAGCGCTTGAGTGTTTGACACACATTTAACGCCTACAATAGTGCAAGAATGTGACATACAGAGGTTGCTTATTAGCATAATGCAGGCACACTGACCAGCTCCAGTGTGGCTACAAACCTTTATGATACAAATGTAGGTGAAGCTACAACAGCTGAGGGAATTGTGAAAGCAAAGAAATGGCCTAATGACTTGATGATTTGATCCAAGCAACCATTTATTAAATTTAATCATAATATAACTATCAGAATTAATAGCACTGGAAAATTTGACTTTACACACCGCATTTCAAATGTTTTTGAAATTATAAAGCAGTTTCAGAATTATTGTACTTAAAGATCCTCAACCAAGCATATTTGCAAATGCTTAAAAAATATTCTGCTTTGAATATTAATTTGTATTTGATACGTGTGAAGCATTTCTAATCAGGTAATGGATTAATTTTTTTGTAAAAGTATTGATCCTCACTGAAATGATGCAAAATGAATGGATGATTTTCCTTTTAAAAACTTGTTTAAAGATATTTCATATATCAATTTTTGTAACAGTTTGTGTCTAAGTCACAATTGTAAAAGACATCCTAGAGAGGAGGCTTCCAAATCTTTGTTTCAGTTACTGTCACTTGATTCATATGGAGAAACTTTTCTTTAATGCACATCATTCTGTACAGTGTAAGCAAAACACACAAGCTTATACAGTTCAAATATGGTTTTTGCTGGGTTCTTTAGAGAATGGTCCCGAACAGAATACTGAAAAAAGTTAAATTGGGAGACAAGCATCTTACTTACTTACCTAAGCTGTTTATGTTAAAAAAAAAAAAAACATGTTAGAAAGGTTATAAGTACTGACTTGTATGTGTTTGCATGTCTGATGCTTTCCATGACTCACCACCTCACTCTTCTAGCCAACATTTAACCTAATATGGGAGGAAATTAGAGCTCCCAGAGAAAACCCACCCAGGTCAGAGGGCATAACGTTCTATAACATTCACACCTCCAAACCTTGTAGTTGTGAAGCAACTGTCATACATCTACTTTAAAGCATTAAACCTTATGCCTTGAAGGTAATCAAAAGTAAGATTTAAATTATGCTTACTATATTTTCAGTCATGATTAACAAACACACACACTGATAAGCACAAAACCAGAAATGGCACTCAAATACAAAAGATATCCGAATAGGGAAAGTGTTTTCTGCCGATGAAGTGTTAAATGAGACATTTTTGGTTTTTTCACTTGACTGTCTGTGATTAACTCTGACAAGAAGATAAATGTAGTGTATGGCCGTCACAATGAAAGTACCCTGGGGCTTTGGAAACTACAAGTTAGTGCCGTGACTACAAAACTACTTGCACTTAACTAACCCATTACTCAACTCAAATTTAATCCATAAATTTGACAGGACTTAACCTTAATTATTCCCTGTTTTTATTAATGGACAACAAATGGCCTTTCAGTTAATAAGCTTTTGCTGTTAATAAAAATGCCTTGACGTTAATTAAAACTCTGTCTCGATGACAAATGTATGCATTCGTCATCTGTGTGAAAGGCATTCAAACAGCCTAGTTTATTTTAAACAAGCTCTGTTTTAAAAGCGGTTGTCAAGTGATGCTTTTAGGGTACAAGCTATCAGACATATAATTCACTGAGTACATTTCAATACCTTAGGCATGTTCTGTAAACCGTAAAATGCAAGAGTCAAAACAACACCATAGTGCCGTTTTCACCGAGTGGTTGTTTGCCAAAAAGAAAAAGAAACAAAAGAGACTGCATGCCACGAGCAGAGGTTAGAAAGAGAGATCCCATGTATTCATATTGTATGGGCTGACCTTTGAAAATGCCAGCCTTTGTCGTCAAGGAATGACCCTCTGGCAAAGGAGAGCAGTTTCACTGCTGCAGTGCCTACATGCATAATGTGTCCATCAGCTCGGACCCGTGTTCTTTTACTGAGAACTTGGTGTGAAGGAAATGTTTAAAATGAATGAGTCAGTTGGTGTTTTTGTATGCAAATGAATAGCAGTTAGTGTAAACAGGGTAGATAATGCACAGGACAGGAGATGAAATGAGCTTGTTTTGGGAGTTCATTTTGGGTCTAATACATTTTAACATTTACAGTACACTGAGTTTAATAGACGCAAGTGCATTTTAACCTGACAGCAAAAATGAAAACAGGAGCTGGAGGTGCAGCGTCTTTATAAAAGCCTCCTCTCAATACTCTTCCTAAACACATTTTACAACAAGAAAGAATTTTGGATTTTAAAACATGTCATTGCTTTTTGCATACATCTTGTGTACAGCACTGGAGGGCCAGTTTACACAGGCGATTACTATATGCAGCTTTATCATAGCTCTTCCATGCAAATGAGACCACAATCTCATTTCTGCATCAGCCTGTTGGGATGTTAAACTGTGTGCAATGCACTGTATTACACTTTCCTTCCCACCATTTCACACCATGTACACAGACTGTGTAAAAGAAATGGAATTTAAAGCCTTTTGTGTTTGAGTCTTTCTTAAAAAAACAAAACAAGATATCACAAGTTAAAAACTGAATGCACCTAATGCTCTGAATTAGCTTTCATGTGTTGGATTCTAATTGAACCATATGCTTTTTAATGTTGCATTCAACATTAAGCTTGTAACTGAGACCATAAATGAGGAATATGATTACTATGCAACAAACCAAGTGAGCTGCAAGATCACCATCACTGTCATAGAGTTCTGTTCAACAGGCTTAATGTATTTGCTGCACATATTATGTGCAGTATATGGTATTAACATATAATAAACATATAGGGATAGGATATAGTAGTTACATTTGTAAAGCTTGGGTAAAAATATTGGTATTATGAGATCAGAGCAGACAGGCCTACTTTACATTAAAGTTACTCCATCCTGCTGTTATTTGAAAATCCATGTTTGATTATTCCTCTGCCAAGGGGGAGGAATTGAGAGGAAAAAAAAAAAAAGTACAAAGCTGCATTCCCTGAGATCTGCTAGTGTGGTGGGTTATGGGCAAAAATGAGCCTCTATAAAATCGGGTGCAGCTTTGGATCACTGTCTTCAAAAATTCCAAAATAGGCTATTGGCCTTTGCAGAAGATGTGCTCTCCACATAGGCTTCTAGTTAATTTTATACTTTTTCTTCACTAATTTGTTGTGACCACTCTCCATCCCCCACACAAGCTGCTTCACAACACAACTCTCCACATATCCTCACTCGGTATTCTCCTGAGAGGTCAAGCAGCAAGACTGGTTTCAACAGTTAAGCATGTATATAATGAATAAATGGTTGCTGGTTGGAGCCAAGGTAGCATTAATTCCTTTCAAGCTGATTTTGCTCAAATACATGAATTATGAACCAAAAGGCCCTCTGTGGCAAACAACAATTTGTGTGCTGCAAAGCTAAAGATAGCACCAACAGCAGGTCAAGCTAACCTCCCCTGCACTGAGCCTACAGTGTTGTAAAACCACAGTAGGTTCAATGAAGAGGTGGTTCAGAGAGCTTATTTAAATGTAATGTAAGACTGAACGCATGCCCATACAGTATGAAAGAAGTGAGGCAAGTGATGCATATATTAATAATGTATGGCACAGTTGGGGTGCTGGCAATGACAAAATAGCTATTTAAATGGGTGAGACAATGTGCTAGCTTGCATGCTGGGATATGAATGTATGAAGTTGAGAGGTAGCAAAGCATTGCAAAATGTTTGTTTGGTAACTTTTTCTAAAGGTTCACTCATTCTCAACTCTACCATACATCTCTCATGTTTTCATGATTTAGTTGAATGGAAGGATTTGTTTGTTGTTGTTTTTTTCAGGACTGTGTGCCGTAAAGTAAAAATGACTTTCTGTTATGGAAAATAATCTTCAGGCCTACTTTTGAGTCTAGACATATTGTTCGTATAAGAGTTTAAGGTGACTTTAGAGGAGTGTTACGTCTTTGAAGACACAATTTATTAGCATTCATAGGTACAACCCCGCCATCCACCCCTGCCCTTCTCCCAGCGCTTGGATCAAAACGATGCCAACAGCAGGGCAGAGGGACGTGTGTGGCATTCTTTTTGACTTCACATCTATGAGAGACCTCATTTGCAGCTCAGGTGTCATGTGCAAATTCTTTCAAAGAGGTAAAGTCATGGAATACTCAGCTTATCTGCAACGCTTTGATAACAAGCCTCTTTGCAAGAGATTGGGTGTGATTTGAAAGATCAATACATCAGGAATAAGGAGAATGCACGTAGATGTGCATATGCTTGACCTTGTTTTGTAAAAGACAAAACAAGGTCAATAGAAACTTCCAGGACTTCCTCTCTCCTCAAATGTTGGCTTGTACAACAGATTTGTGATGTGGATGCACATCTGTGGTTGACAGTGAAAACTCTTTATTCAAGTAATTTCTTGAATATTATTTAGTATTTCTCATTTCTTATTAAAGTATTATCCATCCATTTTGATCATTTGGCATAAATGACCATGCATAATGACTGATGAAAGTAATTTTGAATCAGATGTTCTCAGGATGAGCTCTTGCCTTTCCTAATGCATCTGATATTTATTTGCTTGCATGCAGCTTGTTTTATACACTCAACAAAAATATAAACGCAACACCTTTGTTACTGCTCCCATTCCCCATGGGATGGTCGTAGAGACCTAAAATTCATTCCAGATACACAATATAACCATCCCTCCCAAACAGTGGTCACAAATCAGTCCAAATGTGTGGTAGTGGGCACATCTGCTATATTGAGATAATCCATCCCACCTCACAGGTGTGCCACATCAGGATGCTGATCTGACATCATGAGTAGTGCACAGGTGTACCTCAGACTGCCCACAACAAAAGGCCACCCTGGAATGTGCAGTTTTGTCTCACAGCAAAATGCCACAGATGCCACAAGCAATGAGGGAGCGTGCAATTGGCATGCTGACAGCAGGAATGTAAACCAGATCTGTCGCCCGTGCATTGAATGTTCATTTCTCAACCATAAGCCGTCTCCACAGGCGTTTCAGAGAATATGGCAGCACATCCAACCGGCCTCACAACCGCAGACCTCGTGTAACCACACCAGCCCAGGACCTCCACATCCAGCAGGTTCACCTCCAAGATCGTCTGAGACCAGCCACCCAGACAGCTGCTGGAACAATTGGTTTGCACAACCAAACAATTTCTGCACAAACTGTCAGAAACCGTCTCAGGGACGCTCAACTGCATGCCCGTCGTCCTCATCGGGGTCTTGACCTGACTCCAGCTCGTCGCCGTAACAGACTTGTGTGGGCAAATGCTCACATTCGATGGCGTCTGGCACGTTGGAGAGGTGTGCGCTTCACGGATGAATCATGGTTCACATTGTTCAGGGGAGATGGCAGCTGAGAATGTCCCAGTTCTTGCATGGCCAGCATACTCACCGGACATGTCACCCATTGAGCATGTTCGGGATGTGCTTGACCGGCGTATACGACAGCGTGTACCAGTTCCCACGAATATCCAACAACCTCGCACAGCCATTGAAGTGGAGTGGACCAACATTCCACAGGCCACAATTGACAATCTGATAGACTCCATGCGACGATGTGTTGCACTGCATGAGGCAAATGGTGGTCACACCAGATACTGACCGGTTCTGGGTCCCCAGACCCCCAATAGCGCAAAAAACTGCACATTCCAGGGTGGCCTTTTGTTGTGGGCAGTCTGAGGTACACCTGTGCACTACTCATGATGTCAGATCAGCATCCTGATGTGGCACACCTGTGAGGTGGGATGGATTATCTCAATATAGCAGATGTGCCCACTACCACACATTTGGACTGATTTGTGACCACTGTTTGGGAGGGATGGTTATATTGTGTATCTGGAATGAATTTTAGGTCTCTACGTCCATCCCATGGGGAATGGGAGCAGTAACAAAGGTGTTGCGTTTATATTTTTGTTGAGTGTATGAAGGAAGGGACCACCACAGCAGAGGTATTGTACCACTCTAGCAATTTTTAGGTGCTGAGAAATAAAAAGGAAAAGTAAGGAAAAGAATATTATTTTTTCAGTGTGCCATGTTTCACTCTCTTACATCAACCATAATCCAGAGTGACAGCTGTTGATGACCTACGCCACATGTATGCCAACAGCAGCGCCTCAATTATACAGCATGAAATTGTAACTGTCTGAATTCCAGTTGAACTTTTACAACTCCATGCCTGTTTGCACTTGAACAATGTTAAGCCCACCACGAGCCAGTGTGGGCACTTGGGCTGCCGTAGGTGGGTTTACGCAGAGATGGAGAACACTGCTTGCAGGCTCTGGAATCTCATTAAGTATATTGTTTTGCCAGAATGAAAGCAGAGGTGTACTTGGCAACACCTAACCGCTTCAACCAAGGGAGTCAGGAAATCTCTGTGGCTTAGTAACATCTCTCATTGCAGAAAGAGCTTGTCAATGGGATTTTGGGAGGATATGCTGCTGCCTGTCACCGTGACAGAGGCAGAACTCACTTGACACAACAACATAACACTTTGCCTCTAAAGGAAAAGTTTGTTTTCTCTTTTTTTCACTGATTGTAGTTTTTATTAGGAATTGCAGCTTAACATTCCCATGAATTTGTTGTTTCCTAATGAACAATGCGGTCGTGGTCGTTGATTAGTTAGCTTGAAAGGTTAATTTATATTTTGCATGGCAAATATTGTCTCAAACATTAATTTCCAGCTAGTAGGAAAAAAGTGAGAAATTGACGTTTACCTGTGCTTAAGTGTATAAACTTCTTAATTGCTACAAGATACACGTTACAGCAATTATTGTTGTGTGTGTTCTTGTGTTCTTAGTTGTATTGAATTCAGCAAACATTTCCACTGTGAGGCAGATTCCAGTCACTGGAATAAACAATGATTGCATAAAGGTGGAAATGATTACTTAGGCCTTTCTTACTTTGGACAAATCAAGATTGTATCCAGATTGATTTTAGAAAGGCCTATACACTAAAAAGCAACATGAAATCACATTTTGCACATTTGATCCAAACCACGTTTGGTGGTTAGGTGGTTTGAAATGTGATTACAATTGGATTTGTTCAGATGTGTCTCACTGTGGACACTTGAGATGCACAAATCGCATTTAAAATGAGCTTTTGCACCACTCACTCATAACAGTGGTGTCAAATCTACAATGACAGATGTGCTGAGAAAATCCATGCAGCTATGCACCAAACATTATGGAGAACATATTGATGGGTTTGTGTACAGGTTTGGTGATGTTTGGAAATACAAATCTCACCTGATTACTCTCAGTCTGTGTCTACAATCTGGAAAGAAACCCCAACATTTTCTGAAAGAGTTTCAGTATTCTTAAGTCAACATTCAGACACTGTGCATGGAGAAAGATTCCAAAATTGCAATGCCTATCAATGAGTTTTCTTAAAAAGCATATTGGCTTAACATGAGTTATCATTAAATAGATCATAGTTTATGACTGAATGGAACACAGATGATCTGAATTTATAGAGACCCAGATTATTTGGGATGGAGGCAGAAATTGGCTCACCGTTAGAGTGAGTGGGGACATGTATCATCCCTACAGCACTGAAAAAGTGATCATTTGAAAAACTTGATGCGAAAATGTGTCAGAAACAGTGTCCACAGTCTAGATGGACCATGACATAGAGGTGAAGAAATGTAATCAGTTGCGCTCTGTTTATCTGTGCCAAGGATGAGGACCCCACTTCAGTGTCCCCATTCTGAGCAGCAGGTGACGTCTTAGATCTTGAAATCCAACTTTATTTCCTCTTTTCCCATATTGACAGTGTTTGTAGATATATTAAAGTATCTTTATTCATTTGAATTAAGCCAAAACAATTAATTTACTATTGGTACATGTGTAATAGTTTTACATTGCAGCACAATGAGCCATTAGCTTGAGTGACACTGACAAAGTCATTAGAAGTACTTTCTCCTGCTAAGAATGATCAGAAAACTGCAGACTGTGTACTCTGCAGATTGTCTAGGGTATCCATTTCTGGTTTCTAATACAAATACTTTCACTTCTGTTCATTTGGAGAAACATAAAAAAAATGTGAACAGACTAAAAAGTATCAACATGGCTACACTGAGTTGAGAATATATTTGTTTTCCATAATTTTATGTGAGCAAACCATTTAAAGAAGCTTCACATCTCTGGAGCTACTGGCAGCTTTTAATGGAGATACTGTAAAGAATGGCTATTTTCAGAGATCAAGCCATCTGCTTTTTTGTTATGCTCGACTACTGCGACACAGTGCTTATTATCCAGTATCGAAGTGACACTATTTAATTTGGTGTGTCTTGTCCGCTGCCATAAGATTGCGGCTCCTTCTGGTTCATCCAGTGAGATTTGGCAAAGACGGGTGCTTGAGAGATGCAGATCTTTAGAGGAGCCTTGTTTTTGCAGAGACGCATTATTCTACAAGAACAGTAGAAATTGTAATGGGACTTCAAAATTGCTTTTTGTTTGTGCACCTCACCTGATGCAGCCTGAAGCCAGAACACACAGTTTTTGCCTAAATAAACACTCTGAAACCAGCTTGTGTCTACCTTTCTCTCCCTCACTTTCGGTGCTTTTATCTGCTCTCATTAGGATGAGAAGCTGCAGTGGGCTCTGGGAGGACATGTGCTATGACATGGTCACAGAATTTTAATGAGGAGATTTATTAAGAGCTGTATTATTCCACCATTCACATTTCCTCCCTTTATGAAGCTAAGAGATTTGGTCAGGGAGGCCTCTTCCGAAACATCTTGGACCTGAGTCAGCCTCTGTTTAACCTTTTTAGATACATCTTTATATGTTTCCCCTTAACTGTGAAGACTGAAAAAAATCCACTTTGAGTGATGTAATCATCAAATCGGAAAGCAAAAGGTGTTTTTTTTTTTTTTTTTCCTGCCCCTCCTACACTCTAAAGTGCACTTTCAATATAACCGTGTGCTTTTGGCACCAGATACCAAAACTGTTGCTTAATTCAGCATTTTTATTATTTTACTGTTGTTGTTTTTAGTATGACCAGATGAACATAACTTCCTATTTCTAACAGTGGGGTTTTTGTTGTGCACCTTCTGTTTTAGGTCACCTAACAGACTCAACAGATGTGATTGAGAACCACATAGAAGAGTGGTTGTATGAATAAAGATGAATCAATATGAGTTTGGATACCTGACCTGACCACACAACAGATGCTTTTACTGTGAGTACAAATATAATACACAAGAAAGTATAGTCATTCAAGCTATAGTGGTAGAGTCTAACTTGTTAGTTTACTTAAGTTCTGTACTTAAAGTAGGAAGAGAATATTTCCCCACCACAACCACACGTTGCCAACAAAAATTTACTTTTGAACCCTGCCAACTCTCAGAGCTCTCCATCAAATTAATCCTTCTTTGAGGTTCACTTTTGCTTTGCATTCAGTTTCTATTAAGCTCCCTCGTAGCCTCTTCCAACATGTTTATTTTTTTATTTTTTTGTATAGGCAGAATTTCTTCAGTTATTCATATTTTCCACCATTTCTTTGAAAATACTTAAAAACAGAATGTTAACTGAGCTTTGATTTTCCCAGGAGGTGCAAATTGATGATAGAGTTTCTGGGGTGCTTCAGTGTTTTAATTTCAACAAAAAATGGAGTTGTAAAAGTTCAACTGGAAAAGAAAGAAACAAAAAAAAAACCCTTTCATTTTGTGCATCATTTTGTCATGTTAAACACTTTGACACTCCAATGTGCCAAAGCAATAATAATATCAAGACCCCTTTAGCTCATGTTACAGAAATGACTATGTGAGCAACTCCTAACAGTTTCACAGTTACATTGTATATGTGTCCATGCACAAATACAGGCTTAAAGCACCAGACTTGCTTGTGGTTCTCTAAGGATGGAATTTATGTAGAGGCTAAATTGGCACTAAATACCACATGATGACCTTCAATGACCTGTCAATTCAATTGTATTTATATCACACCAAGTCATAATAACAACCACCTCAAGCTGCTTTATATTGTAAGGTAAAGACCCTAGAATAATACAGAGAAAATGCCAACAATCACACGATCCCAGGACAAAAGGCATACTGTGGAAGAGAGCCAGACATGAATATTAGCTAATGATTACATGCAAAGCTTCCATTGCAAACTAGTTCATGTATTTATTAATTCTAGGTTGGACTATTGTAATTCATTATTATTAAGCTGTGCTATAAGCTCCTCGAAAAGCCTTCAGTTGATCCAGAACACTGCAGGGACTAGAAAGAGCAAGTATATTTCTCCCATATTAGCTTCACTTCATTGTCTCCATGTTTAATTGAGATTCCAATTTAAATCTTTCCTCACGTACAAGGTCCTAAAGAATCAGGCCCCACATCTTATCTTAAAACATCTTATCCTCACAGTATCTTAACAGACCACTTTGCTCTTAGACTGCAGTCTTACTTATGGTTGCTAAGGTATGCTTCTTCCTGCTCCTTTTTGAACATGAACGTTATTTGGAGTTGTGGTTGCTCGTTTTCCTTTTGTTTTGCTTTGTTCATTTGTCTCTTTTAATTCTATTTTGTTGTACTTTTTCAACATGTTCAAAATGAAGATTCAATCAATCAATCAATAAGGTATCTAAACATAGAATGGGAGATAGAGCCCCTCTACTATGGAACCAGCTCCCAGTTTCACTCCTCGTGTGTTGAAGCACTACTGTATTTAATCATTAGTAATTATTAAACTCTGTCTGTCTATGCCACGGTCTGTATTTTGCCCCGTCTCTCTGTTCTCTTCTCTTTTCCCTCACTCAACCAATTAGGGCAGCTTGCTGCCCCTCTCTTTGCCTGCTTTTACCGATGGTTTTCTTCTTGTTAAAAGGGAATTGCGTGATTGTCTGGGTTTCTTTCTAATATTGTAAGGTCTTTAGCTTACAATATAAAGTGCCTTGAGGGAATTGTTGTTGTTAATTTGACCTATATCATTAAAGTGAATTTAACTGAACTCATAAAAGTAAAACCATATCTGCTGAAATCCATATTTGTTCATCTTTTCTGTCAAGCACAGATTCACACATTCTTCTTTCTGGCTGTTGAAGCAATTTGAATAATTTTCTTTGACAGTAAACATTCACTTTTTTTTTTTTTTTTTTTTTAGCTCATCAGCTAGCTCATCAATGACAGCTGTAATTCTTGGCTGTTTGACATGATGTCTCCTAGTTTCTTTTTTTTTCATTGCCAAAGATGTTTGGAGACTCTTTGAATTTCTTCTCACTCATTATGGATGGATGTATTTCCACCATGGCAGCACGGTTGTACACTAGCTGTCTGTTTGTCATAAAATAATCTATAGCGTCTTATAATTTGGAGAATTAAGGGGACAAATAACAATAATAACAAATTTTCCAAATAAGGTATTACCCCTTTTTTCACTACAAAAGCATTCTATTTGCTAGACCTTTACACTATACTGTAGGTGACAAGAAACCTTTGGTGCTGGGGGGTTGGTTTTCAGGGCAGTAAGTGTTGACCAATTCACATCCATAGTAGGTCTTGGACTGGTTGCACTGATTTATTTTTAAGGTTTGTGGTGTTGATTAGATTTACTGACTGAATTTGTACCTTTATACTAGCTTTAGTGGCTACAGGTTGGAAATCAGCCATATAGCTCACGTACCATCTGCTTATATCTTGTTGATCTCAGTTGGCTAAATCCACAAAGAGCAGTGAATATTGTAGTAGCTGGAGCTCACAAAACAAATTATCAGGTGACTTGCTTCCCCACGCTGCACTGCTAGGGTGCAGGGGTCATGTAGTACTAAATCTCTTACTCCAATATTTAGACGTTTGCAAAGGAAAACAGTGTATTCGCAGTACAGGGCACTCCACCACATGCTCAATGAATCAGGAAGCAGCACATATCCTGCATAAAGTAAGAAAGCCACAGTTTCAAAACAAGCTTGACGAGGGAGAGGCAGTAAACACTAACCTACTGCAGTAACATACAGTGTTTGTTCAATTTCTCCTGATTTGTCAGAGTAACCTGGTTACTTCTGCATATGTAAAGGGTAGATTTGCTAGGTGGCTTTTGTGCTTTTGTTTCTGGTGTAGCTGTAACACATTGTGTCTCAAATGTGTGTGATGTATTTTTCAGATAGATGAACGAGGTCCCGGGTTCCATTTCTCTTCTCATAACTGAAAATGACAGGAGGACACAGGTTAGATATTTAATCTGCTGCCCCATTCGGTTTTGCGGGAAGAATTTGCCAACTCTTGAAGGCAGAACCATTAGGAAGGTTATGATGGTGAAAAAATAAATATTACTGAGACAAAAAGAAAGACAAGAAATAGACCAATGGATGGGGATATGCTTTTGTTGCTGTTTTGTTTAATGCAGCTAAAGTGTGCTTACTGAACACTTTAAAAAGTAATACCTTTTTGACTGAATATTCAGGTATTAATCCAATCACCAATATATGATGTGATGGAGGGGGAATGTTGTGTGTGTGTGTGGGTGTGAAATGGTTTTTGGGGGCTTTTTTAGTTTTATCAGAATGGTGGGGATCCCATAGCAAACAGCTGGTCTGCAGATTGCAGCTCCTTGTTGATGAATAAGTTCAGAGGAGAGTGGCCAGATTAAGTGGGGTAGAAAGGATACCATGACCCAAATAACCACAATTGTGACGAGTGCACAGAAAGCACAACACACCTTAGCCTTTGCCGGACCCTTCTTTCATTCACAACATCCACCATGATAATCAAACATATCATAAATCAAAAGTAATTTTAGACAGGTTTCAGTTCAGTGGATGTCAGGGACCTCACCAGTTGGCAGGTCTGAATTTGAATGTGGTAAAATGTTAGCTTGGCAGCATGAATGTGAAGCACTTTTTAAATAAGCATGAATAGTTAGCATCACATAATCTTAAAGGGAGGTTTCCAAAACATCAGAGTCCACGACTCCAAGGAATGAAAGCTATTTTCAGAGCAAAGGCAGGCCTGACCTAGTATGGGATGACTGCTTATATTGAAGCGATTGTTGGTATAATTCTCTCTCTCTGGTGCTCAGTGTATATTTTGTGAGGGTTTTTTTTTTATAATCCATAGCATTTCAGTAAATCTTCTTTTCATTTCTCATGATGTTTAAGATCAATAGGTTATCATGTCTTTTTAGACCTCAGAGATAGAAATCATATAAATCCCCCTGCTGAGTCCATGCGGAGCTCTTCCCGGGTCAGCCCTGTGTGGATGTTGAACTGCTATCAGGCATCTGTCAGGGATTGACCGTGTGCAGATTGTGCTTGCTAACTTAAAAACACAGAGCATATGTGTGCAGCTCTATTTTCCCGATAAGTCAGTCACCCAATATCTTTCTTAGAGATTATTTCCTATGATGTTGAAAAGGCTGAGCAATATGTCAAAAGGTATGAGACTATACAGGAGCTTCAAGAGTCAGAAATGTAACTGGCAGTAATAACAGAAATAAACACAGCTTTTTTTTTTTTTTCTTTTTTTTTTTGCCTGTCCCGTTTGGCTCTTTTGCCATCAGAATTGTTGTCTAAAGGCAAAGAAAGATGCCCAACGGATTTACTTTACCAAATTGATCATCCCAGCCTTGCCGTAATGGTCCATTTGATTCACCTTTTATTGTTTATTTTATTTTCACTTACTGAATACGGGACAGACTTGACTGGGGGAAAGAAGGGGAGAAAGAAAGAGGGAAAGAGAAACAGCTGAGAAGAGGGACGGGGGAGAAGGGCAAAAGACAAAAACCAACAGAATGAGCAGAAAACAAAAAGCATATATCGATCACCTGGGTCACCTGCTGAGAAAGAAAAAAGAAAACAAGCAGAAGAGAACAAAAGTAATAGAATAAACAACATCACAATGATATATGGGAATATGACAGTAAATACTAAATATTAAACATTATTGTGCAGCACATAAGATCAACAGAACACAGTGTGCTTTGAGGTAGGAGCCAAAAAGGGTGTAGTTTGTGGGTGTGATCACCCGTGTGTACACCTGTGAGCATGGACGTGTTTGTTTTTTTGTTTTTTTTTAAAGGTTCCTTCATGTAATGAATGAAAATAAACACAGCTTTAATGTAACTTCAATATAAAAAAAAATTTAATATCTTCAGATGTTAAAAGGTTGTGCTGGGCAGCCAGAAATGAAAAGGAAAAAAAAAACCACTGTATAATAGATAAGAACTATCCTCCATTTTATAGAATGAAAAATGAACAAACATACAGCTGACTCGGTTTTCTGTGAAATGTAATAAAAGTAAAGCAAGCATAAATACACTATTTAAATGAACTAGCCTAAAAAGATTAGCTGTCATACATTAAAGCGTTTCCATACTGTTAGGTATTTTAGTACCATGGTAGCATTTACTGGATATTGTTTTATAGTGACATTATACAGGAAAACTCTGTCATTCAATAAGGCCCCTTTTGTTTTAGTTATTTTTCTCTTTGACCCAAGAATTGATGTGTGAGAATCACAGGCTGGTACAAGGTTGAAATACCACAGAGATCACTCCCTCAGCTACATTAGTTTCTTAATCTTTTAGACGCCTGATGAAGGCCAAATGGTTTGTTTCAGATTTCACTAATGTAAGAACTCTTCGTTTTGTGCCTTGAAAATATGTCGCTGAGATAATCACAATTGTAGCTGAACTGATAAACTACACAAAGGATGCTTCTTCACCCATGGGCAGGAAGACGCTGCCTTATCTTGGTCTGTACTGGTTTAAACTGATAAATCTGCTGTCTCATGAATTTTACCCTCTATATAAACTGTTATACTTGTGAATAAAGTTGAGTCACTTTGGGAAGACAATCTAAAGCAGTCTCTGTTTTCTTGTTCTCCCAAGCTGCTCCCGAGCTCGTACTAACACGCTGAATGGCATGCTTGAATATTACTTGAGAATATATTTGACTGTGTTACAGACTAAGGGACATTCTCTGCTGATAGGTGAAGGTACATTCTCTGCTGATAGACGTCCACGCCTCGGAGGAAGCCGATCCACGGAGTAGGCCCTGGAAACCGTTTCCTTCACATACCAAGGCTTCAAATACTGACATCCTATCAAATACTGCTTGCTTTGCACAAATAAGTCCAAAGGATTCCTTTATCTAGTCAATTGAAGCCTTGATGTGCTAGCTACAGATAAGGGTCTTCTGTCAGTGAGTAACAAAGGCCAAAGGTAGCCAAACATATGAACAGTTTTGGAACAGAAGTTCACAGTATAGAGAATTATACTGCATAGTGTTCACTCCTACCAGTAGGAGAAAACTGAACCTTTTCATTCCCTTAAGAAAAATGTCAAATTTTCTTTTCTCCAAAATGTGACATTTACCCAGTCTTCTAAAAACCATCCTGTCACAAGCCCTCAGCCAGCATTTGTACTGCTTACATTGCAATGATGTGATGATATGAATCACTTCTACAGGAAAAACACTCAGCAAAGCCCCCAAGCATTCTGATTTACAAAGTTGGATTAGAGTCTTAAGCTATCTCCCCAAACTCTTCCCCTCCATTCTTGTTCTATCATTTTCTCTTTCTGGGAGAAAATTGGCATCATTTACTGCTGTCACCGCGGAGCTCATTGTCCCCCATTATCCCAGGGACAAAGCTACCGTGACATTGAGTTAATCCGTGCTTGTTTCAATTTAGCTTTCGGGGGGAGAAAACAGATAAAGAGTTCAGGTAAGGAGGCACCATACCCCAGGCATAACAGAAGAACTGAGCTGATTTCTATAAGACCGTCATGGACATGTTTGTTTTTCTGTAAGTTGTTTTTTTTTTGCTTGGTTGTTTGTTTTTTTGACTTCAAATTGCTTCATACTTACTGTACAGTATAGAGTAACAAGACAGATCAACTAAAACTAATCTTTTAGACAATAAAAGGAAAAAAGGTGTTGTGGCGCATCAGTTGGCCTCACCACAAAAGGTGAAGCACAAAACAGTGCTACTGAAGTTAGGCAGAAGCTTTAGGAAAAACTGGCAGTCCTATTTATACTGTTCTGCTCTTCCACTGAAATGTAAACCATCATCAGTAAAGCTCACTGTCTTAGATAAAGCTCTTTCCAGGAGTCTAATTATAGCAAGTCCAATAAGCTGAATTGTGAACCTAGAGAAAGCTTACCTAATTATATCCACAGTATTTACCTAAGAGACCAGAATTAGTGTTGAGAGAGTCAGAAAGTTGATCCAAATAGGTCTGCCAAGTAAATGGCTTTACTTGGCAGACCTATATTTCTCTTCTCATTCCAAAATGTGGCATGTGTTGTTTTATTTTTAGGTTTAGCTTTTGGACAGTCTGTGGTTGCTGACTGGGCTTCGTTTCAGTTCAGCTCAGTTAATATAGGTCAGATCAGTAAGGTACGTTTTATATTTTATATTGAAGTCCAACAATCCAAAAGTTATTTTTAGCACCCTTAGAGTAGTAAACTGTACTGTAATATTTTCCTGAAAAAAAAAATTTGCTTAATGTACCGTTTATTGTGACTCCAGCTGAATATTGTAAATGCCTTTGAGGCAAATCAATATTACCAGGAAGTTTCTATACACTTATAGTATAATACAGCATTGTCCTGAGGTACATTAGTCCTGAGTCACACTCTCTTGCTTGAGACTACCCCATAACTCATCTGAGCAAAATCAAGACAAGCATCACATCCCGCTATTTATCATAAATTCAATGTAAAGGATTTAAACTGTAGAGTGATATTGCAGAAAATCCAGGAGACTGGAGACTCTGGAGAAGCACAGAGACTAGTGCGATCGTGGCTCAAGAGTTGGGAGTTCGCCTTGTAATCGGAAGGTTGCCGGTTCGAGCCCCGGCTTGGACAGTCTCAGTCGTTATGTCCTTGGGCAAGACACTTCACCCGTTGCCTACTGGTGGTGGTCAGAGGGCCCGGTGGCGCCAGTGTGCGGCAGCCTCGCCTCTGTCAGTGCGCCCCAGGGTGGCTGTGGCTACAATGTAGCTTGCCATCATGGGTGTGTGAATGGGTGGATGACTGGATATGTAAAGCGCTTTGGGGTCCTTAGGGACTAGTAAAGCGCTATATAAATACAGGCCATTTACCATTTAGTGGCATCATTGAGCAGTAACTTCAGATGATTAATTTAGACGTGGTTTAATAGTTATATGTTGTGTGGTGTGGTTTCTGGTGTTTATGTGGCTGAGGGCAATGTTAGCAACTGGTTAGGTCAAGCTAGTGGTCATTCTCAGGGTAGTTGTTAACATTTTGGTAACTGTCCAGTACAAAGGATAGCTGAACTGTGTTATTCTAGAAAACTAAAAAACAAAGCAAAGGAACTAAATCTTTGGTACGTAGATGAGGACATGCAGATTGAACCTGTTAAAAATAATTTTATAACATAATTATAATTCTATAACATATCATTACACTTCAGTTTTTGAAATGTTTCACTATAGATCACGCTGCTTTGTAATTTTTACAGTAAAAACATTGCTGTCGTAGAATATTACAGGCGTACTACAAAATTAATTTCAAGCTGGCAAATCTAATAGCCAATAGTTTGAATTCCTCTGAGAAACAGAGTTTGCAACATTGCTATTAAGAATGTTACCTCGAATAGTGATTCTCAAATACTGAGTGCTGGTCTGCAAATGTGTTATCGGATGGGAGCTAACACCTCTCCACCCCCACCATCCCCGGTCCATTATCTTTAATCATAACATGAGCTTAGGCAGACAACCGAGTGTGGTACTGTAGACTGTGGATGCATTTATGTGTTAAATATAGTGTTTGACACACAGTGCACTCATAGACGCCAGCAAATTTAATTTAACAGAGCAATGTTTCAATCTAACAGATATCTGTCCAGCATTGTCATCTTGTCAGCTTCACTTTGAAAATGAATTTTGTTGTCTATCCCAGGAGTTTGTCTTGATGTATCCTGCTCTTTATTTTCTTTATTTGGTCCAGCATTCAAATATTCTTTTGGAAAGATATATATTTGTCTGATATTTTATGTGTTTTTCATCTTTTGACATTTCCACAGAGGCCTGTTCAGTCCTCTACACAGCAGTATTAGACAGCTTTGGTCTGTTTGGCCCAGCCTGAGAATACACTGGCTCTCAATCAAACAAATCACCACCACCTGAGTGATGGATGTTCTGTTTATTGTTTGTGCTCTTCTTTGAATTTTTATTTGAAAATTCCTGACAATGATTTTTGTTGAGTTCACATTTTAAGGAGCTACTTATGAAGTTTGTGTGAACCTTTTGTCTGGCCTTTGGCTTTACTTCAATTTTTGGTACAGCACCTGTGCAAGGTGCTTGTACAATGAGCATAATATGACCCATATATTAGGTTCATTGTGTCAGCCCCCCTTTTGACTCTAGAGATGTCGCCAGGAACAAAGGGAAAGCTGCAGGCATGGTGTTATATGGTACTGTGCAAAAATCCAGAGTCACCACTCATTTCTTCATAATTTTCTTCAGGAAAATTGGTAATAGGAGCAGAGTTTGTTTGAATATGTGCAAATATACATTGACTGTTTGATCCTTTGAATTTCCCCTTTCTGTATTATGCTTGAATGGCTCACAGGACACACTGGTGAGCGGCTTAACAAAATAAACGAACAAGCAAAAAAGGAAAATAGTCAGGTATTGAAAATGAGTGAGGAAGCAGCCATTGTCCAAAGAAATCTTTGAAAAACCTTCAGAAAGCCTGGAGAACTATTGCTCGAAACTAACTGTTAATAAATTAAAAGAAAGTCTCCTTGGAAGTAAAATATGACGAAATGAGAAGCTCGTGAGCCACAAATACTATATAGGTTTGTTGCAGACTGTTTCCCACTTTGATCCTACATTGTACATAATCATCAAATAATATCACAACATTTTGCTTTAAAACAGTAAACCTGGTGTTTTAAGATAAAATATACCTTCCCCTACCTAAAACTACTAAAGTTATTAAACCAAAATTAAGGGCAAAATATTTATTTCTGTATGACCTAAAGTCCATGCTATATGTTTTCTTTTAGTAGGTCATTCAGGTTGGCTCAGGCTATAATGTCTGCTTAAGACGCTTTGAATACTTTGAATGACTAAATCTTCTCAGAAACCCTGTATTAAGTATGGGAACAGAGCCATATGACCCTACTATAGTTCATCAAGTAACCCTGTAGGTTATGCCTACCTCACAAAGCTTCTAGTAACACCTGTATCCCATGTAAGCTTATGTGACCTTCATTGTGACATTTTCTAATCTGAGGGTCAATTATTAAGCAGATATTCAACATGTAAGAGCAGTATTTTTACCAATCACACATTAGATCAGAAACTGATGGTTAGTTATCATGCTTGTAATTTCTTAACCCATTGACAATACTCAGAGTTATAGTTCTATAATAAAAGACACCTCATATTACAGGAACTATAACCTAAAACAAAATTATTTTTTATTAATATACATCTTGTTTCTAATCTGGCTAATGTAGAACTTTTATAGAACATGAAAAGAAATAAATCATAAATCCTTTTTCAGCAAAAACCTTTTTTTCGCAACATTTTTGTCGATAAATGGCAGTCATTCATACCCGTGTGCTGTAGCAGGTAACAGTGAAGTATCAAAGTGCCTCTTTTAATTTGAATTTAACTTAAAATTACTTTAAAGTGCTCTAAGGTCACAATGTCTATGTAAAATCAACCTTGAAAATTTGCAGCCAGGAGAAGAAATGGCAAATTTGCTGAACCTGGGAATGGCCTTCCTATTCTGTCCCATCCCAGCAGGAAATCAAAAAGACGATAGCAAGTTAATATCAACTTGCGATCTATTGATTGCACTTGTCAGCTTTTACAATCTGGCCTATTCTGTTGGTCTCAGAGTTTCCTGGTAGCTGAGGTGAGCCCGTCCTCTACCTGACAAACTGCTACTCCTTCAGCTGTCCAGTTCTCACCACTACCCGACTCATCACCCCTCTTAAAGCTGCACACAAGAGCGCTATCACGATTCACTAATCCTGCTCATTAAGTCAGGCCCCTGGGCTCTCATTACTGTACATCTATTCCCACATGCCTTGTATCAGACTTCTAGCTTTCATCTTTGGCAGCATGTGCAGATGACATGAATTTGCCATGTGCAATATAGTATGTGTGTCAGGATTTTGATGTCTCTGTCAGCTGCAGGACCAGATAACATGGGAAAAGGCAGCTACTCTCACTTCATTTTGGTGGTGAAGGGAAAATTGCTTGGATTGCACTCATGCTGCTTGTTACAGACTCTCTGTGAGCTTCTATCAACGTTACTTTTTATACTATAAAGCTGGCCTTTAGCACACACTGTATTCACCTACGTTGGAGCTAAAGTGTTTTCTTTTGGACTCTGATATTCCTCTTTGAGTTGCAGGGATAGTTATAATGTTATGTGTGTATTTGCTGTTTGATACTGCACATTAAGCCTCCGGGCAGCATCCATCTTGCATTTATTGCTGTTATTCTTTGTGTTTTATCTTATTGCGCTATACCAAATTCACCCTGAAGTTCTGAGAGCACAAAAACAAATATACTTTTCATAGGCTGAAAAATTGAGTTTCCTTGACTTAATGCAATTCTGCCTGCTCTTCAGCTTGTGTAAAGGTTGTGGCAGAGTGGCAAGTGCTCGAGGGATCTATATTAACCTCCCTTTGAAGTTACCCATACAGCCCGTGAGCTCTTTGGATTTCCTTATTAAAAGCCTTTCTGATTCATCTCGGAAACAACTGAGACCAATCGGGAGCACCGTCGTCAGAGTCCAACCTGCATCTGAAAATCCTGGTGATGCATCATGCCCATCCAATCGCATAAAGCCCTTTGACAAACGGTGCTAAAATGCCAGTGACAGGCAGCAGGAGATGGGCTTGAAGAATGAAAATCATCCGCTCTCAGACTGAATCACAAAGTTGAGAAGCTTTGGCTTTCCGTCAAAAAATATGCACAGGCTGATGAGGTGTTCTATTTATAAATGACTGGTAGTAAGGATTTTTTCTAATCCCAGAGGGGGAAGAGAATAGATGTGAAATACTGTACCAGAGGAGTTAAGTGTATGACAAGGTATTACGATGAAAAACCAGGGGTTGTCTAGGTGATAACAGCTAATTATGACTCAGCAGTTTTCTTTATATCCTCCACAGAATGGAGCACAAGTTGTCATTTAAAACTGTGTAACTCTAGCAAATTGTTGGTACATGGGACATTTTGTTACACAATTTACTCTTTTATTTAAATATTATGTGTCTAGATGGGTGGGCTCCAGCACCCATGTGACCCTAATAAGGATAAGCGGATAAATGGATGGAGTCTACATGTGAAATTTTTTGATCTGGTTAAAAAAAGGTAAAGTCAACATAATATTTAATAGCAATAAGTGAGTAAAAATGGTTTCCAGTGTGTTTCACTGCTGCAACTGATTGTTGCATTTGACATATGGCAGGAAAAACAACATAAAAGTCACAAATGATTCCCAACATATGGGTACCAGCAAGAGTGAAAGGGATCATTTACAGAATTGTAGTGAAACCAGCTGTGACATGGGTTGTGGAGAATAACTTAATTGTTTCTCATACTCTCATAAGGAAGTATCTTTAAAGAAACCTTCATTTTCATTCTTTGTCTAATTTATATGTCATCACTCAATGTACGCAATATATTTTTTCACTCTTTCTATATGTTTTGTGGCCTGTTTGCAACAGTTCAGTTGAGCTCAGGCTGTTTTGGCTCCTATCTGTTCAAGGCCCCAATGAGCCCATTCTGTTCTGATTAGTCAGCTTCCAAAAACTGATTTCTGCTGATTCAAGAGACCATTAAAAATATTGTGCATAAATAGTAGATCCAGACCACCTAGGTGCGTTTCATGTGTCATGAACAAGTATCTCTCTATAGTTATTTTATCACAGTCTGATTTTGTTTTTCGGTCTAATTATATTTTAGACAGCTTTTGCAATACAAGTAAATGCACCGTTACTACCCCATTAAAAAAATGAAAACTACCAAAGCTGAACCTCAATCTAGACCGCATCAACTGCAAAGTGAGGTATTTATTCATTAAAATAGCTTTCAAAAAGTGGCCCATCTACCACAGTAGGGAATGCATGTTTTCTACAAACAGTCACATAATTTTAAATTCCCATCTGTTGTTATTGCAGTAAAACTGATTTCACAGAACTGATTTGAATCCTGGCAGGTTTGGTTATGCACAAAAACCAGGTTGTTATTAAAAGAAAGGACATACTGTAAGTGGAGTATCTGCACAAGCCTGCACACTGATTTTTAGTTGTTTCAAGTGAAGCTCCTGTGATTGTCAAGAAATCTGTCCAAAGTTGTCCAAACTCATAGATTCTGAATTTTCTATTGCTCTACTCTGGTCCACATTATCACAAAACAACCATCGGAAGAAGTTATAGACAAGCAACAGATCTAAAATTTTCTTTCCATTTTTGTAAAATATACAAAGGGTTGTACTCTTCAAACATGCACATCTAAAGTCTTTGACACTAGAAGTCAGGCTATCAGGAGCCAAACAGACTCCTAAATTGACCACATGCTCAGAGTGGCAATTATAGACGTTTTAATTTGCCAATTTAGCAGCAGGCAGGCTCTCAAAATGTGTTTTCCCTCCCCAGTGCTTCATTGAAAGCTATAAAATAAAAACACGGAAAGTTGCTTAAAATAAATCAGCACCTTTACAACTAATGTAATGGAGCAAATATGCATGTAAATCTGGGCTGGGTAGATTAATTAGAAACATACTAGGAAAAGATTACAATCAAAAATACAATCAAATGGCTGATTTCTCTCTTTAATGAATAATCAAGAAGGAATGTTTATGTTGCTTAGTGAAAATAATATAGCAATCATGGCCTTATTAACTCACTGGCAAATCCATTCATCCATCCATGATGGGGGTAGGGGGTGTGGGGTGGAGTGGGGTTACTGGAAACTATCCTGTTGTTTAGACTGTGGGAGGAAGTTGGAGTACCTGGAAAGAACCCAAGCAAATGTAGGAAGAACATGCAAACTTCACACATCAGAACTGTGAGACAACAGAAGTAGATTCATAAAGTAAAACAAAACAGTCCTAAATCAACCAAAATCTTCATATTTTAGATTCCACAAAGAATCCACAGTGCACGTCAATGTTAGACTTGCTGTTTGATGGTTAGCATTTTAAAAAGAATGTGCTTCATGTGTCCTCTCCAAGCATTTTTTTCAGTCAAGAGTTTATTAGCAAAAAGTGTGATTAAACTGTCTGTGCTCATTAAAGTTGTTTACAATGTCACGAGTATATGTATCTACAGTAGATATGTGTATCTTGCCCAAACACAGGAAAAAAATGAAGGTCAAAAAGACAAATGTTTTAAATTAATAAATATTCTTAGTGTCAGGGAGACAAAGGGTGGAGGCGGTGGTCCTCATTTCTATTCAAGATGGGTGTGCAGAGGAAACTTGGCCAGTTTAAAGTTGAAACCTTGAAGCGTTACCTAATGATCTGAGTCACCTTCACTCCATTTAAATAAACTATATCAATACATATTGAAAGGGGAAGATTGTGTTAGCCTGTTTAAGTTGCTTTGCTGGCTCTTTTCATCTTCTTTTCAAGCTCTTTTGGTTAACGATCCTGGCACCTGCCAATATAAATTAGGACTGCTTTTCACATTTTGAAGCTGTGGATCTGTATTGAGATACCTTTCAGGAGGGAATAAATCCTGTGAGCCATTATAGGCAAAAGAACAAAGTATTTAGCTGAATTGAGGATGTTTTTGGGAGCACTGTTGTCCTGACAGTAGTTGTTGTCATGCCAAAATGACTGAATCAATTTGTGGCATAAGGCCACTTTTGCCCCAGGGATGTTTCTTTTTTTCCTTTTTTTTCAATTTTACACTTCATTTCATTTTTACATTAAACATTAGATATTACTGTCTGCTCAGTGTCTGAATGGCACCAAAGTAACATTACCTGGGGGTAGAAAGATGCACTATACTCATGACAGCCACCAGCCAATATCACAGAGGGATGCATTTTAAACTTAACCTGGCTCGCTGCTGGACAACACATCCACCAACCTCCAAGGAAAAAAAAAAAAAAACTCCAGATGGCCAATCTGACTGTGTCATCCAAACTGGAGTAAACATGCTCATACTTCTCCATGCCTAGACGTCAGGGATATATAACATAGTTTGAAGTTATAAGCAGGCCAAAGAACTTCTTAGCCCACTTTTAGAGTTATTACAGTAAAATAATGAAAGTTGCAGAAGAAACATTTAAATAATAAGCTCACATTATGGGTTAAATACATGTTGATACCCAACCAACCATGGCTTTATCAACCAACCGTCCCTGGCAAAAAGTAAAAGAAATAAAAATATAACTATAATGGATGGAGTAGACTTTTTTTTTTTTTTTTTTTTTTTTCTTTTAAACGACATCAGAAACAGCAGTATGCGACATTACGTGATGGCAGAGCTTCAGTTCATCCTTTGTCATTTTTTTTTTTTTTTTTTTTTTTTTTTTTTAATAAATAGGACAGGGGGAATGAATGAGAGAGAGAGGGGGAGAGAAAGAAAGAAAACCAAAGGGGAGAAGAGACGGTGAGAAGGGGGGGGAAGAGAGAAAAAAAAAAAAAAAACTCCTGGGTCACCTGTATGGAGAAAAAAAACAAACAAACAAACAAACAAAAACAAACAGAGGAGACAGCAAACAACAAAGAGCAACATAATAATAGAGAAAACAAAGCACCATCACAATAAACTAGCTAGTCATAGATATCAGTATTTACTAAGTAATAAACGATATTGTGCAGCACGCAAGATAGACAGCGCACAGTGTGCTTTGAGGCAGCAGCCAAGAAAGCTTTAGTCCGCGTCTGTGAATACCCATGTGTGCATACCTGTGTGGATCAGCATGCTTGCATTCCAAAGGTTTCTCCATGTAATGATCTGCTAGGGAGTGTGGGGGGGCCACAGCCCCGTCCTCCAGGGTGTGAAGCGGGTATGGAGGAGATCAAAACTCCAGACATCCAGAGGCCCCCAGAAGGAGTAGACTTTTAAAAAAGTGTAATACTTTTATTCATTTGTTGAGTTGGTTGAAATGTGGTGACTCTGAAGGCCAGGGCCAAGTTACAAACTGTTCTCAATTTATGAAGTGGGGTATGGAAACATACACACCTATCACCCACAAAGTGCCAATATAGTAAACTCCAGTACGTATCTGTTGCTTTATAGACAATTGTATGTTGTAATAATAATAGTAATCGTGATAATAATAATATAGGGTTGACACAAAATCATAAGACACACTTTATTCACCTAATGACGCACCAGTGTATGTATGGATGCCATTTGGAAATCACTTCACTGTAGATTTTGCAGTCGTGCTTGGACAGAAAGGCCCTAAAAATAACCGATTACAGAAAAATTGTCAGCTCTATGACAAGTTAAATCAACGAGAGGCTTTAAGATTGCAGTGGAATAGATTAAGTCACCATTATGATCAATTCATGACAGTGGAACAAAAATTACTCCCTTCTGGTTTTGTTCTGTCTGCATTCGTATCATATACAGAATGAAGTAAAGTCTTTGAATGAAATCAATAGGTAGGCACCCAAGAAATGATCAAATCATCAGTTCATAGTATTTGGAATTTGTATGGAAATTTGTTAGAACTGGTGTATGAGTTATGACCAAAATGTATTTTTTGAGATGCCGGTGACCTTTGACCTTCCCACTCTTAAGTGAATTACGGAGGCCAAATTGTAAATAATTTAAAATATTTTTTGCAGTGTATTTATTTTTATGAATATGATACTGTCGGGCAATCCGAAAACATAATTATTTAGGTCATGGCTGCTGCTATTGTGTAGGTATACACATTTCAAGGTCTTGCTTGAAGGATTCAACACAAGATCCTTGTATGTGTGCTCAAAAGCAGACAAATACCACTCAGTACACATCCCTCACCTGCCTTGCAATTTTCTTCTGTCTGTTATCTCCAGTGCTTTCAGTGTAATGACGAGTGTGTGTGTTCTGAAGCTTTGAAGCTCTTTAAACTGCACTGGCTGGATGAGTGGTCACAGATATGGAGGGGAAACCACACGCACTGCATAATGACAGTGTGTGTGTTTCGATAAACCCTTTTCTCACGGGCACTAGAACCACCCTGGCAGAAAATGTGATTACACTTCTCAGCGGGAGGTGCAGTGTAGCATGTTGTTGCGGGGGGTTTACCTGGCTTGTCATTGAGACCCATGTTTGTCTCTTACCTCAACCCACTAACATCTTTGTGACGCGTGTAAGTCCGAGGCAGATTGCGGAGGAAGAATTTATGTGTGATTTTTTTTTTCCTCTGTTGTTTTTTCTTTTTTTTTTAAGTTGAACGTGAGTCAGTTAATAATGACTGAATGATGCGTAATGTGGATGACAGGATGACAGCATGTGTTGTAGCCTCACTGGTGTAAACTGACTATTAAGTTAAAGTGAACTGAAATATGAGTGAATGAAGAAACCAACATGCTGTGGTCACAAAGTGGGTTTTTAGTTTGAGCCAGAATGGTAAAAGCCTGCCAGCTCCCAACAGCTCTCGTGACTGAAACACACTTTCCTGAAAAAGAGAAAATGAATAACTCACTTACAGTGTGCCAGAGTAGACATAGTAGATGTATGATAGCTGATATTTAAAGTCTTTCTTTTCTTTTCTTTTTTTTAATGCTTTACATTAATGGTTGAAGATATCCTTTTAGCAAGCCCAACATCTGAAAGCCCATAGCTTTGCCTTTGATGTTTAGGGATAATGCTGGTGTTTCTCTTGTCAACGAATGTTATGAAAAGATCAATAATGCCTTAGTTCCTCTTTTGATATTTTACCAGTGGCTTTTAGTTCCTACTGAAAAACATATCTTTCAAAATGAACGACAAATATACAGTTTCCTCATGTGAAATGGTCAAGTACAGAGCACAAGACACTGTTCTGCAATTAAAATAAGTGGAAGTCTTAGCTTGAAGCACATACTGAAAAAATGGGGTGGGAATGTAAGAATATCCATTTAACTGCCATTGCAATTACTTGGAAAGAACCCCAGTGAGAAGCTGAACGTTAAAAACAAATCCAGAGCTAACCAATGCCTGCTAGAGGAATAAAACTGAAACCTACTTGCAAGTATTTTGGTCATGTCCCCAAGGTGATGATGTTGTGAGCTGAAATCTTGTTTTCATAATGCTTTTTAATATAAGTAATATTTGGGGGAGGGTGGAAGAGTGGTGCAGTTTTCACTCCTGTTGTCTCACAGCAAAAGCGCTTCTAGTTTGACTTGTTGGCTGGGTCAGGCCTTTCTCTGTAGAGTTTGCATGTTCTACATGTGCCTGTGTGGACTCTCTCAAGGTCTTTTGGCTTATAGGTAACATACATTTCACAAGGGAATAAACAAGCAAACTTTGTCCGTTTTACTTGTAGTCTTGTAGTACTATTTCATTTTGTCTTATTTCTTAATATTTACTTGGTTACTCTAATAGTAAAATGATAGAGTAATTGTAGGAGGTAACAGGTAAGAGATACAGCTGATAAATCTGGAATTACAGTAAGTCTAAAAGTATGTTTCTCCGTCCCTATTTTGAATAATATATTTCTTAGCCACTGGCCTTGATAATAACATGAATAAACCCTTCAAACGAATCATAAAACATCTTAATTTGGATATACTTGGTAAAACTTTCCACTGTACATTCTGTCATTTTTGTCAGGCACTGGTTTGGGACACCGTGTGTTTCCAGGTTTCAAGCATGAATGCCAAACAGTGAGCCACGTCTGGAGTTTGAAGCGAACAGAACATTTCATTAAAATCTTCATCAGTCTCTGTTTTGTTCTCATGTTATTTTCTTCCAGACGGCAATCTGTTCTGCCAGACCTCAACTCCTCAAAGTGAAATTTCAAAGAAGGCAAATGAAATGGAATTTATTCATTTTACTTGATGCCATACTGAGATTAAGCACCCAGATTCAATAGTTTGTCTTTCAAATAATGCTACAAAAATCAACAGCCCTATTTAATTGAATATATGGATTCCAAGATTGACCTTCTTTCTTTTTTTAGAACTAGTTATCTTTGCTAGGAACTTGAAAATGCATTATATTACTGACAATTCGTTTTTTCAGTGAGCAGAGTTTTGCTATAATATCCACAATATCCAGATATTTTCATTAAAGACTTGTGATCCCTTTTTCTTATTACCAACTATTAAACAGGAAATAATGCTTCATAGCAAAATCCGATCCATAAAATTCAAACAAAGAACCAGTGAAAAACTTTACACGATAACACATTTGTCTTCAGAAGACATTGGTCTCTAGTGGGTGTTGCAATTATGACAGGGATAAAGGAGGAAGCGGAGTGATATTTTTAGTAACAATTTCTAACCAGCTTCAGCATTGCTGATTGTCTAGATCACAGCCTTCCTCCTCAGTCTGTATTTTCAGGTTCGAGAGGTGATGGTGAAAAGTCATATCTTCTCAAGATCACAGTTTATTTCCTGTTTGGACCTTCATGTTTTGCACTTTTTTCCACTTAGATTCATTCATTTCATTTTTATTTGCTGGTGAAGTTTAGTCACAAAAATCTCAGTTGGGTTTAGTCCAAATAAGGATCTTTTACTAAAATATGCCCCTAATGTTGCTATAAGCTACATACGTCACTGAAATCATGCCAAATTGCATAGAGTGTGAGAACATCCTGCACATATCTGTGACATGGCAGTGGCTTAGAAACTACGACATAGTCCTGGGACTAAGAACAAGCTGGTTTTATAGAAACTACAAAGTCTAGACTGTAGGTCAAGGTGGATTTGCCCTGATGATGATACACCTGTTGGTCAGGATTGTTTTGTTCTTGTGCCAAAACCTAATTAAACTTTTCCCATTGCACAGTCACATAATAATATCACTACATATTATGTCCACAATGCCTGAAGATTATTCAAATAGCAGTGAAATGGTTTCTCTGAGCACCTATGACATCAAGCTGTTTTCTTCATTGCCTGCTGGTTCACTAGATTTGATTTCAGCTGCTGAAACAGAATGTCCCCTCACTACCACTTCATTAAGCTGCTGATTTTACATTCATATTAAGTTCATATTTGTAAATGAACTATTTAAAGATCAATTTGATGGTGACTGAAACACGGAAAGAGGAGCAAACAGATTTCAAATGCATTATACATTTTATTAATAGGCTTGTTGTGTTGTTATAATGAAACTCTGCTCTCCTGGCATCTTTGAAAGTCTCAATTCCCTCAGTCATTTTCCAAGCCTGAATGGGCATCACAGCAGGTTATTTGCTCTAAGCAGTGTCTTTAAATGCAGACAGTTAATGACAGCAGGTCAATAATGTGTTATTTGCATTCCCTGGCTGCTGTGCCTTAAAGGCTAATAATGACATTATAACCGGGGAAATCTCAAATGATCAGCATCAACCCACCACACACCTTCTCAGATCATTTCACCTTAAATATTCCAGGAAGTCAGATCAATTCTCTTAGGTAAGTATGTGGTGCATGCTGTGTTTGGTAACACTGAGACTGACAGGTCAAGTCCAACTGGGGACCAGCTAAAAGCTGAGGTTGTTCTTTTTGTAGGATTCCTTGGTCTTGTGACAACTGTTGATGAGCAAAATCTAGCCTGGATGGAAAATACAGCTAGTAGTGCTCTTGGACACCTTCAATTCACCAGCCTGTCATTGTGAGATGATGAGGAAAGGGGATGCAGGAGAAAAATGAACCTGAATGAAACAAGGTGTGTTATGAGACATTGAAGACAGGCAAGAAGAGAACAGTAGTTAAAAAGGGGTTTCAGTGAAAGGGAGCATTGACTATGAAAAGATGGCTACCCGTCCCTGACCCTGGTTCTGCCGGAGGTTTGTTCCTGTTAAACAGGGATTTTTCTTTCTCACGGTCTCCAAGTGCTCGCTCATGTGCTTGGTCATGTGATTGTCTGGGTTTTCTCTGTATTATTGTATAGTCTTTACCTTACAATATAAAGAACCTTGAGGTGATTGTTCCCGTGATTCGGTTCCAGAAAAATACAAAATTGAAACTAGAGAATTTGGATCGTTTGGCTTTTGTGTAGTTAGGCAAGATTCAGTAAGAATCTGGTATGAGGCGCTAACCCACACCAGCCCCATTAGGGTCTATTCCCTCCTGTCAGCAGTCTTTCCAGGCTGTCATCTGGTCTTTCCCTGATTGTCAGCTGCCCTTTTGCAGCGGTCACTGGATCACTCCAGAGTTCTGATTCAGTAAGAAGGACTAGATGTTACAGTCCCTGATAATGCATTACTTTAGATGGAGAGACTCTTGAGGAAAGGCAGCCCAGAAACTTTGTCGCAGCACGCATCATTGTGTGCCCTGAGCTAGAATCTAATATTGGGTGTGGCTGGCTAAGCTCTAGACTGGGAACTGCTACTGGTTGGATTTGACTGAGTTCCGATCTGGAGACTATGGGGGAGTCTGTACAACAATGAACTTCGAATTGGGTGCTGATGCCCTGAGGACTGTGGGGATTCTCCTGCCTCTGGACTTCAATTGACTGATTTGACTTACTTATTAAAAAGCAAGAGAGAAGTGATACTCCCTAAAGGATAAGTGGAATACCAATATGTTTGTTATCAATGTAGAAAAGAAAGAGTCATTAATTTTCTGAACATCACTTACAGCAAGACCATGTTTTCAAAGCACACTCTTAGAGATTATATTGTTCACTGTAGAGGGCATATAATGCACGTAAGAACAAAAAAATGGTTATGCATGATATCCTGCATTAAGTCTGTAATGCAGCACATACATGAATCTGTGTCCAAACAGATTCATAGACACGCATTCAAACACACCCACACTCTTACTCCCACAGACGGCAAAGACATAGCACAGCTTCCAGACTGTGTGTTTAGAAAGGCAAACAGCTTGTAGGGACAACTGGTCGCAAAAAATGAAAGAAAAGAGACAAATAATGTGCATTAAGTCATTGCAGAGATTATAATGTCACTCGGGAGCTGCAGCCCTGCACAAACACCCTGCTGTGCTCTATTTCAATAATTTTCCATAAACCAATCTAATCTCCCTCCCTCCTACACTGTGCTTTAAGAAGATTTTATAGGCTTTTGTTTGAGAAGCAGATAATTCCTTATAAATCATAATAGCGCTCCCTGAATTGTAAAAGGTTTCTCAGCTTAGTGGCATGATTGGTTCACAGCAAGTATGCATGATAACACCTGTATTGTTTGCGATGGACTTCAGATGGCCTTATTTCAGACCACACAATACAAAGTTATTTTCGCACAGACATATATCTGACATGTACGATATGAAGTGTGATTCGTCACCGCATGTGTTCTTCCTAATTAAAATAGTCCTTAGCAGAAGTATATTGCAATTGAACTTTGGTGACCTTTTCATTTTTGGCTTCTTATATACTTCTCTTTTATTTTGTCCAGGCTAATTCTTCACCTTGCACTTTGAGTGTGAATGTGTGGCCTTGAGATATTTCCAAGGGACCATATGGCAAAATACCGCACAATATAGGTAAGATTTGATCTCGTTTTGTCAATTTTTGTGTCGGAGACAGGAATAGTTTTAGTCCTTGACCTTTCTTTTCCCAGCACACATACAAAATGAGGGCTTGGCAGGATATCCACTATTCAAAAGATATTTAATCCAATAAATATTATGGAAATGTAAGAAAGACATGATAGTGCACAGTGTTTCTTTTTATAGTGTATGTAACCTTTCTCTCAATGGCTAAAAAAGAAACTACAGTGTTTAATACCCTGTAGTTTCTTTCAGTGAATTAGCAGCTATGTCAACATATTCGACTGTCTCATTAAGTGTATAGCTCACTGTCATCAAGTGAAACCTCTTTTCTCTCATTTCCATTAAATTCATTCCCACATACAGCTGTTACCCCATACCTAAATGCCCTGAGTAGGAAATCCCAATTTGACTCCTACCAGACTCTTACAGCCATTAGTGAGCATTTCTTTTCTTCAAAGTCTTGAAATAAAGTGAAACTGTCAAAATATATCCTAAAAATTTCCATAACAGATGTGGAGAACATAAACAAGTCAAACAGTCTAATAACACTGCCCTCCACATATTAGGCCTTGCATATTATTTAGTCATTGCAGGCACAAAGTATTCTAGTTTTCACCTGTCATGTACATAGCCTGTCTTAGCTGCCAAAAAGGTGAATTAAATGGACTTAAAAGTGTTGCGTTCTTGCACAATTAACCACCTACCAAAACGTGTGTGCTATATTTCTGTTTTTACAGAGTAATTTTTAGTATGGTCTGTCGGTGAAAAGGTTTAATAACTACATTAACATCATATTGATGATCTAAAGTGACGCACCACCAATTTTACACACACACACACACACACGGGTCATTGCTCGTAATATTACTGCTGTTCACTTTGTGAAAATAGTTGCATAATATCTTCAGTGACTCAGCAGGGAGCTTTTCGAAGTTTGAAAGAGAAAACCCTGATGATTTCTAAATTCAGAGACAAATGCCTACAAAGTAAATGTAAGGTGGGTAAATACATAAGCAGTGAGATGATATTATTTGGATGCACTGTGGGAAATATTCCACCAATTTTGCATGTCAGAGTACATCTACTCAGGAAATTATTACCCTGCATTTGAAAACAATTGAATATCTTCTGAGACCCTGCAGAACTTTGACAAAATTACTCGATAGATAAACAATCCTATTGGCTGAGTGTTCATTAAAGTGTTATACCGAAACATTCACAATAGCAAAGGAGAAACCATTCAGCTTTGCTCCAAATCAGTCTCAAGGTTGCCTGTGTTACATTTTTGTCACACACCTACCTATTCATCTTGATTTTCTTGTCTGAAGTCCCTGTGAAATATGAATACAAAAATGGGCAGTAACTGTCTGTTTCCAGTGAAACTACGACAGTCCCGCTCCTGACAGAACAATGTTGACACAATAGCTATTCGGGGGCTTTAAGCGTTATCACATAATCTTGATCAGCAGATGGAAGTGCCCACTTGTTCAAATTTATATTTGAGTTACAGGGTGATGCACAAAGCACTCAAAGAGTTATCTGGAGTGATTTTTGGATTGACAGACTTGGAATTATCATAGAAACAAGCATTAAGAAAGCCAATGTTAAGGATGCCAATATCATGCCTATACAATTAGTATAGGAAAAAATAAACACCACTTGCTGTTTCCACCACAGACTCTCTATATAGGTTCATGTATTCATGTCCCACCAATTAATTACACTGATTTGCAGTTTTTAGACTGTACCAACTTTAACTTTTCCAGCTAAGGTCCCAAATTGGAAGCAGCGAGACTAAAGTAAAAAAAAAAAATGTAAAAACTTACAGTAATGCAAACAAAGATGAATTCACACGTGAGCAAATGTTAGATGATTAAGCTACAAGGAATGCAGGAGGGATAGCAAGTGTCAATCAATCACCACATACCAAGCGTCAAAGCCTTAACTTCCCAGTAATAGTACAACAATATTCAAAATGACCTCCGCCATCAAACAGGGAGATGCTAAAATTAGCCAATCAAGATGGTAATGACTTGTTGAAAAAGAGGGTGACTAGCTGTGATTATTCTGAATGGAGTTCATTTGGTGTGAAGGATTTTTTTGGTGTCAATATTTAGTAGCTGTTCAGTCTGAAACACAATCAAATAAAAATGCTGATTTTGCAAATAAATTCTTAAGGGAACTATGCAAAGTTTTCCTGGGTCAGGGGTCAGCAGTTAGCTGACTAACTTATTTGCCTTATTTCTTGTATATATGCTAAAGTTAGTGTTCCAGGTTGCTTTTTATTGCCTAAGTAGGTATCAGTCTACTCAAAAATCACACAAGAATGTTCTCCAAATGTTAAATTCCTTTAAAGGTTAAATTCCTGACCAACCTAAAGAGTTACACAACTGACTGAGAAGGATTACTTAGAAGGAGTTGGAACAGGGACGTAACTGAAAATTAGTGCATTTAGTCACTTTAGTGATACACTGACTAAATACTTTTAATATAGCATTTTAGTTTGTATTTGTATATTTGACAACTCAAATTATTTCTCAGTTTAGGACATATTTGCCCTCTCTTATACTTACTCACAGAGCTTTTTTTTATTTTTTTAATTACTTGCACAATGGGATTCTGATGGCTATAAATGTGCTGAAAAAACTGACAGTGTGCATACTATGAACCATTTGTAGCTGTCTGATGAGTTGTTAAATGCAGACACCCATTATTCCACCTATACATCTGAATATAACATTAAACGTATGAAGAGGTTGCAGGTGCAGCAGAGTGTGATGATGATTATGGGTGCGATTCTATGATTATAAATGCTTCAAAATGAGGCTTCTGCTGTGAAAGTGATGTCACTGAGCATCAGTCTGGAGCCTCTGTGAAAGCTGTCCTACTTTCTTGATGCACACTTTAAATCCATCATGATATGCAGGAGATTCAATGCGATGCTCTTAGGCTTTTGACACTTTATTCTGGTTCACTCAGAAGGAAATGACGCTCGTGAAAAAAATAGAGATATTTGAAGACATGCAGAATTATTTCCACTTTTTCTATTTTTATATCATTACTTTCTCCATTTGGCCTCAGTCTTAGTAAGCCCTGCAATGAAACAAAGCAATGCTTACATTCAGAGCTGCGGGGGATTTGTTTTCATCCAAAGTACGTCCAGCTTAGAGCATACAGTACTTAAAGAGAATGGATTTGTGTCTGGTTTTTGTTGGCACTGAGAGAATCAAACTGTTACAAATCATTTGAAGCTGGTACTTTGGCTCTGACATACCTTTTTTATACATCTAACACAGGTTTGGATTGGATGGATTTAATACAGTGTAATGTGATTATATTAATGCCCATAATATAAAGTAAAGTGCAGTTGTACAAGATGATTCATAGGTGTCTTTTGTGACGTGGAAGATGGTGCGTCACATATTTTCATTAATATCTTTTTTTGGTGAAAAGGAAACTCCTGAGGCTGAGAAGATAAAACACAGATAGATGAGGACATATTTTTAGACCTCACTGAGTGAAAGCTTGCTAAATCATTTTTGACCAACAGTAAGGGGAGCCGACAAGCTCTGACTCAGTAATTGCATTCCTCTTTGGAATGTCTCTGGAAATCCATCATGCATTGTTTCTGTTAGTTCCCCCTTTTCATCCCAGGATTCCAAGAACACTGAAATGTTAATGGAAACTGTTGGCACACATGCTACAGATGTTAACTTTCAAATTACATCTACATTTTCTCTTGTACTTAATTGCAATCTGCTTCAAATTAATCATCTGATAACTAAGTAAGATGAACAAATGTACAATAAGTATCACAACCTCCAAGCTGTAATTTATAATGAATATTCTATATAAACTTTAAGCCCAGTGGACATGTGCATTGTGAAGGAAAGCAGCCATCACCCAAATCCACATCTACTAATCCCTGTGCAGAACTTCTTAGCTCTCTAAGAGTATATCTCCTATCTTTTTGTAGGAGTCTTTGCTTTGCAAGTTTAACGTTTTGAATAACTCACAACAGTGACGAGCAGAAATTGTAGCATCTAAAATGGTAGATGTTTTCCATGTTCTTTGTTGCTCGCTTAGCATACAAGAGGCATAGGGAAATGTGGTTAACCTGGGTTTGTCAACAATCTAATGCTCACTAAAACAGAAAAACAGCCCGCTGAAACACAAAAATCACACAAAAAGAAAAATCTGTCAAATGTATTTGCTATTCTCTAACATGTTAAGATTGGCATGGTCTTATAATGTAAGTTAGCTAAGCTGACTTAAACAACCTCTGTTTTCTATTGTGAATGACAATTTTAAGAAATGCAAATATGTTTGGAAAACAACCTATCAAAGGAGCTTTGATTTGGTGAATCCTCTTGAAAATTTGAGAAAGAGGCCTCTGTTTCTTCCCATGGCTCCCTAGGAAAACCTAACCACTTATTATTTCTGCCTGAAAATATGATATGCCATGACAGAGTAGATTTTGTCACAGTTAGGTTGTCAGGATTGAATCTGTTCACAGCCTCAAATTCAAAACATGTCTGATACAATGTCGTCTGCTGCTACAGTCACAGATGTTACACAGAAGTACTGAATGGATGAAAACAGGTGGTCATCATCATCAGTGTGTAAAATTAAAATCAATTTGATCTTGTAAAATAATGCACTCTATCTACTAAGTGCCATAGCAGTACACCTATTTTACAGGTCTTGGAAATTGTCCATGTTTGGCTCTTTCTACTACCATTCAAAGTACAAATCAAGGCTTCTAGCTTGAAAAAAAAACCTCCTCACACATACTTGGTGTGAACACACTCTGAGTGTTTGTGTCTTGCAGCTGAGCGGCCACATGCATCGGCAGGAAGAAAGAGGCAGGTGTGATGACAGGAGGGAGGGCTGGTGGTAGAGGGGGGTTGGGGTGATCAGGAAATGGTGTAGGGAAATCTAATTTATTTTTCATACGCTGCTGAGATGGAATGTCATATATCATGCTATGCAGCAATTTTGTGCCCGTCCCAGGCTCACAAAAGATGAAAGAAAAGTGATCAAAGATACCGAGGGAGAAGTCAGCTGCTGGAGTTGCTATGGGATCCACTTCCAGTGAGAACAACATAAACTGTGTTGAATTACTCATCCAGTCGCTATTGGTTTTTAGTGTGGCACAATTCACTTCAAACATCAATGTTAGAAACTTCAACAATCTAACATCCTTTGGGTGAAGCATACACATTTTCTTAGATACGCAATGCTTTTACATTTTTATTGCATAATCAGAGATAAAAAGATTGAATGAAAATTGGACTAATCTACAGACAGAATGAACTAGATGTGTTAAAGAAACATCTGCACTGCCTTTTGATTGAAACTTAAAAAAAAGAAAAAAGAATAGCTTGCTAGGTTTTATTTAGACCACAGACTGTGTATAAATAAGCCCATGTTTAATGGTCATCAGATTTGCATTGCAAACACAGCCTGAATATACACTTGCTGGCAACTTCTATTGTATTGAAATCTGAAGACTGTGGAGTGCATTTGAGTAAAGTCAACTCATGGTCTTTCTCAACAAACTGATTTGAAATGATTTGAGCTTTGAGCTTCGCCACATGTCAAGAAAATATTCCCACACCATTACACCACCACCAGCAGCCTTTGAGACAAGACAGGACTGATCCATGTTCGTTATGTCAAACTACGGGTTTGAATTTTGTTGCAAAAATCAAGACTCAACAGACTAGGCAATGTTTCCAGTCGTCTGTTGTCCAATTTTGTTGAGCCTGAGTAACTTGTAGCCTGCGTTTCTTATAACTGACAAGAGTGTCCAGATATAAGAAAGAGGGTTTTATATGCTGTGAGGTTAAAGATGCTCATCTGCATACCCTGGTAGTAATAAGTATATCTGAGTCTCTGTTGCTTTCCCATCAACTTGAAAGAGTCTGACCATTCACCTCTGACCTCTGGGATCAACAAGGCATTTTATTTCCAGAGAACTGCTTCTCACTGGATATTTTTGCTATTACAGCCAATTCTCTGTAAACCCCAGAGATGGTTCTGTGGGAAAGTAGATTGTAGATCAGCACTTTCTGAGTTGCTTAGACCAGCTTGTCTGGCAGTAACAACCATGCCATGTTCAAAGTCGCTCAAATCACCTTTCTTTCCCATTCTGATTCTGCTCAGTTTGAACTTCAGCAGGTCGTCTTGACCATGTCTACATAACTAAATGCACTGAGTTGCTTCCATAAGATTGCCTAATTAAATATTTAGGTTAACAAGCAGCTGACAGTAACAGTAACAAGTGTACCTAATGAAGTGGAAAGTGAGTGTGGATAAGTTTATGGCAAATCTGGTCTTCTCCTTGTTTGATCCTAAATAAATACTTTCCTTATGAGGTGACAGTCTGTTTCACACGTTCAGTTTTGTAAGTAATAAACCCCACTGGAAAAAAAATAAGTTCACCATTTGAAAGTCCCTTGGGTTCCCACATCATGTCTGACCCATCATCAATATTAACATAGTAAAAAAACACAATACAATCACCCATGCCACTCCTTTTCAATTACTTATTTATTTCTACTTGCAGCTCCTTATTGATTGGCTGCAGCATTCCTCTTTCTAACCTTTTCCTTTTTTTTCTGCTTTGAGAATTTTCTCCGCCTTACTACACTCCAGAGATCAACCAATTACAGTATCTATATCAGGCTTAGAAGCTCTTTCTACTTCACTGGCGCCATGGAAAATGTTCTGATCTGCCCCATGTTCCACGTTATGATTTCCAAAGGAGATATCAAGATACATGTAGAGTATAGAGCATACAGCATCTTCACTGCAAGAAATGTCCTTTTAGCAGGCCATTTGTTCTCTCATGCCTAGTTCTTTTCTTCCCCCCGCTGATGTAGTTTGCTAGTGGGTGTGTTATTATCTTCAAACGAACAACTGATATGCATTTTGAACAAGTGTAATGTTACCCCACTGCCAGATACGGTACATCAGTCTAGTTTTCAATAGTACTAGATTAATTGATTGACTGATGCTTTTTTTTTTTTCCCCAACACAACATTATTGCAGATCTAATTATCAAGGAACAACACTCAGCAAACCCACACAGCTCTTGTCTTTTGCTTTATGAAGATGAATAGAAACTAAATTAGTGAGGACTGTGGGTGGGTGTAACACTTGTTTTATCCCTATTCATTCTTTTCATTACTACATTCTGTCGCCTTCGACATTGCCCACGTCTGGTGCAACAAAATAAAAGTCTTTGAGTCTGTGTCAGAGCAACATGAATTTAATGAGCTCAAAGGTTTGCATTACTGATGGGGTTTTTTCTTTAAAGTGGACCTAATAAGCTTTTACATATTTTCTGCAAAATACAGTATATCCTCTCACAATGGTTGCTGCTCCTATTAAGCATGGAAAGACTTTATCCAAATATTGACATCAATGTATGCCATTATAGGGGAAAATGTCAGGCTTCAGACTGTTTTAAATGCTTGATTTCATACATGTTTTTTCCCTCCTTGAATCTGTTTGATGTTGTCAGAGGGAGTATCCCTAATGTGGCGATTTGAGCACAGAAACTACATCCACCTGGTGTTCAAATCTTCTTTTTTGTGGCATTCAACCAGGTGAAAACTGGCTTTAAAGTGAAATTAGAGGGGAGCTTAAAAAAAAAAGCTTGTTTTAGGCAGTGGGTGAGCTGAAGGGCTTCACCAAGACCAAATATAAAACAAATAAAAACTATTTGTGTATCATGCAAAGTAACTTTTGTAAAGTCCAAAAATAAAATGTGAACTTGTCTCCTTTAAGATCTGTTGATTTCAAAATATCATCTTTATATTCAGATTCAGATTACTGATGACTGTTTTGGTATTTCACCTTTGGTAATTAAAAAAGAAGTGTGAGATCAGACTACAGGCACAGATCTCATTTGTCACCCTTAAATGTTTCGTTTTTTACAAGTCAGTTCAATGTTTAGGCTCGAGGATCTTTGTGAAATTTGGATAAATAATTAAGCGGCATCAGTGCTGTCTTAGAGATATCACATTTTAATTGAAAGCATGCATAACAAACCAGAACCAATGACTTTTTAAGACAAGTGTTTACAAGAAATACACCACAGAGTTGTATCATGGGAAATGTAAGTCCCAGTGTTCTTGGAGTTTAACACAGTCTCATTAAAGAGAAATTGTCTTTTCTTTTAAAGTGTTTTGGTTTTTGCTTCTTAAAATTCAGAAGCAGAAAAAAGTTGATGGAAAATAAAGTTTCCAAGTAGAATTTTTATGAACTGTCATCCACATTGTGGCTGACTGGTGTAGTTGTTATTGTCGTTATGAAGACATCAGCAAGTGCAGCTTCAAGTGACGCCTTTGAAAATCCAGAGCACAAAACGCGTTCTTGTGTTTAACGACGGATGTAGTTATCATCACTGAAAGGAAGTCATTAAAACCAGAAAAATGTAATGCAGACTGACCTGACTGTTCTTCATTTTAATCCTGGAAAACCCATCAATGCATTTGAAATGACCCTTTTACACAATTATTGCCATATGCCTCTAAATTGGAGTTTTCAGCAGTGCTTCATAATACAGGCAGGTATTTTGTAGAATCAAGTTTCTGTATATTATAACTATTTCAAGCTGGAAGTTGATCTAAACCAGGGGTAGGCAACTCCAGGCCTCGAGTGCCGGTGTCCTGCAGGTTTTAGATGTTTCCTTGATCAAACACAGCTGATTCAAATGGCTAAATTACCTCCTCAACATGTATTGAAGTTCTCCAGGGGGCTGGTAATGAACTAATCATTTGATTCAGGTGTGTTGACCCAGGGTGATATCTAAAACCTGCAGGACACTGGTACTCGAGGCCTAGTGTTGCCTACCCCTGATCTAAACTTATTATTTATGTAGTTAAAAATTCAAAATCTTCAAACATTTCCAACATGATTTTCTCATCCTTTATGGGGCGATCATGGCTTAAGAGTTGGGAGTTCGCCTTGTAATCGGAAGGTTGCCGGTTCGAGCCCCGGCTTGGACAGTCTCGGTCGTTGTGTCCTTGGGCAAGACACTTCACCCGTTGCCTACTGGTGGTGGTCAGAGGGCCCGGTGGCGCCAGTGTCCGGCAGCCTCGCCTCTGTCAGTGCGCCCCAGGGGGGCTGTGGCTACAATGTAGCTTGCCATCACCAGTGTGTGAATGGGTGGATGACTGGTTGTGTAAAGCGCTTTGGGGTCCTTAGGGACTAGTAAAGCGCTATATAAATACAGGCCATTTTACCATTTTAGTCGCAGCAGGGGTCACGAAGCTCAGTCAAGGTGAAGTTACAAACCCAGTTTTAGTTTAATACAGCAGGTCTTCTTACTTGATCAAAGCAGATGAATATTATTATTGCAGCATTCAACTGGAACAACAACAAGAATATTTCTTTATCGCTTGATGTAATTACTTATTACCACGGGATTACTTTGTGTTTTATTGACGTGTGATAATTAATGAGATTCAGTCCACAAATGAAACCCTCTGCAGCGGCACCCATCAGCTAAAGAAATTTGAATCAAACTAGGCCATCTCTGTTGCTCAAATCTGTTGCACACATTGAAGAGTTTCTGAAAAAGAGGAGAATTAATCAGCGCTAAGTTTTTGATCCCACTCCCCTATTCAGTGTGACAACCCCCCCGGAGCTCAGCTAATGCTGCTAAAATTTGCACAAGCGGGCATGTGCTTTTGTCAGATGTGTTTTTCTCACTTTGGAGAGGAAGAAAAGTTGTTTTGCTGTTTAACACAGAGTCAAAAGGCAGAAGATCAATCCTGATAAGAAAGAGCATCTTTTTTGTGATACTGTATCATTTTTTTCCTCTATAAATCATTTGCAGTTTCAACTTTCTTCTTTTTCCTGGTGCTGTCCCTCACCTGTCTCCCCTCTGTGATTAGCTTTCAATTTCAGTACAACATCAAGTGTAGGGCTTTTGTGGACAAGTATGTAGACAGAAATATGGTAGTCCAACATGTTTCATTGCTTCTCATTGCATCATAGCTTCTGCATTATTTTTATGCTTTGGAAATGTTTTTGAGAGGAAAGCATGAGTCCAAGGTCTTCTTTTATCCCCCTGAACATGTTCTCACAAGTGCGTGGGAAAAATTGAGCACTTTTTCAAAAAGTGTCTGATTGAAATGACAGACAGAATAAAAAAAGGAACTAACTGGTGACAAATCCTCTTTAGTATATGAGGCCAGATGTCTCTTATGGTGCTGGAAAATATATTGTACAGTTATCAGAGTCTATGAGATTCAAATGCAGTGAGGACAAGAAATAAACCAACACAGAAAATCGAATCTAATTTAAATCTGAAAAGATGAAGAGAAGAAACACCACGAACACTTAACTACAAACATAATTCACAGGTGACATGTCCTCAGCATAGATTTTCAAAGTTAGTAAGATTTGTTCTCTTTAAAGTGAAGAAAGAATTGTTCCAGATCATTAATATTGTTAAAACATTTAAAGGACTCCTTTAAAAAGAGAACAATAAGGTACAAAAGAGCTAGAGTTTAGAATCAAACTGCTTTACGTGGTGCAGGAGTATAGGATTTTTGAAGTACTGTGCATCAATGACATCCTTCTGAGGGTACCTTGTCAAAAGAAGCAGTGAGCATCCAGCAAGGATCGATAAATGGATTTCAGGAGGCCTCCAGACTGAGTTTGACAGTACACACACTGCTCTTTCTGACACTTGCTTTGAATGTTGTATTTCAATCAATATACTTTACTGAATGGGCATCTATGGTCAGCACAATCCTCCCCACAGCTTATCGAGCCACAGTGTGCATTATGTGCTCTGCAGCTGTAGTCGTAAAACCCAATTTTCATACTGATACTAATGCTACGTGTGATTTATCATTAGTCAGACCTTAAAGGATTATACCATTTGAACCATGGTGGTAATGCAATCGTAAAAAAAAGCCTGTTTGTTGTTAAGATAAATTAGTAGAACCTAGGCCAGACTTTATTTTGAAATAGTTACTTTTAGACATCTGTTTTCTGAACTGTGATGCAGCACAGGAAGAAGAGAATGTAGTGTGGAGAGAGCTGAATTAGAAATTTAACTCTAACAGATGACGCCAACAGAACAAAACAAAAAAAATAAAAAAATAAAAATAACAGAGTTGTGCCTTTGCCTTTGCTGCCTCCAGTATCACAAGTTGATTATATACTGGTGACACCACAAAGCCCACAGAGTTCAGAGGTGGGGAGACTCTGAAAAGTATTTATCTTCAAGCCTACTATAATTTTCCTGCTACTGTTTATTTATTTATTTGGATGTATATGCACGCAAGCCTTCACTGATGGAAGATGACAAAAAGAGGCATCAGCATCTGTGACAGGGACGTTCACTATATCTGTTATGTTACTGCTTAGTTAATTTCATGTTTTAAATGTTAGTAAGTGCGCCGCCCTGCGGTCCCTTTAAGTCGATATTTTGTGACAGTAGAAGAAGAGTTAGACAGGAAGTTCATGTTTGCTTGCGATGCTGCTTCAAGATGGCTGCTCCACATTCGTGTCCTTCTTTGGGTGTTTGTTAAAGCATTGTCTGTAAGTACTCAATGGTAAAGCAACGAGGCATTCAAAGTGCTGTCTTTATGTGTGATGGACCACAGTTAGCAAGTTTTCTATGTGCTATTCATATGTAAATGAGATCGCCAGTTCATATGCTAATTAACGGTGCTAATCGTCATGTTAGCTCTTCGAATGCATTGTTAGATCATTGGCACATGTTGTTGTTAACAGTACAGATTATTAATGTACATTTCCACATATGTTTTATTGTTACAGTTTCACAAAATGAAAGAACCAGTAAACTTCTCAAGATCTCATCTATTGTCTGGAGTTCCTGGGTTCATGTTTAGCTGTGTGGATAGCTAGTCAGACTTCTAGCGAGGCCATTTACAGTGAAAAGACAGCACCACAGCAAACATCATAGCTACAGAAGCCACCGCGTGGAGCTACAACCATCCTATAAGCTAAGTAAAGTATACGGGCGGACACAATCAAAATACAACAAATCCAAAATGTCTGAAAGTAAATCCTCCAAAGCCGAGACAGAGTCAGTCCGTTCCCACAAACCACCATCAAGAGCAGGTTCGTCAGCTAGCATTGAACTGCTCAGAGCAAGAGCAAAGGCTGAAGCTGCCCAAACAAGAGCCTCATATACAAAGAAAGAAATAGAAATTAAAGTCGAGCAAGCACGCTTACAAGCTACTCTTGACGCGCTGAGAGCAGAACAAGAGAAGGAAGCTGCCATAGCAGAAGCTAATTCTTTAGAAGCTGGTCTACTTGAATTAGGCTTCGAAACACGCAGTGTAGCTTATGGGCTACCCCTATCTGAGAGCAAAGAAAAACGCACTGCGCAGTATGTTTTGGAACAAACAGCTATCAATGCAGCAGAATCAACAGCCCCAGTAAAAACTGAATACAAAGACCCTACACCCGCCTTTCAAGAAATTGCTATAAAAGAAGGAAACAAAGCAAACTGTGCTGCTACTCATAACGAACTGTACAAGCCCCCATCCACCAACTACAAAGAGTTTACACCTCTTGTTCAGACACCATATAAATCCAGTTATACTCAGGGCAATGAACATGCCCCGAGCCAACACACTTACGACCTCGCCAAATATCTAGCCCGCAGCCAGCTCATTACTACAGGCCTTACCAGCTTTGATGACCAACCCATGAGCTACTGGGCATGGAAATCATCTTTCAAAACCGCAATAGCAGGGTTAGACCTTTCACCAGGAGAAGAGCTGGATTTGCTGGTGCGCTACCTTGGTAAAGATTCAGCTAAACAAGCCAAACAAATGAGAGCTGTCAATATCAGATGCCCTGAAGTTGGTTTAGCTATGGCTTGGGACAGACTTGAAGAAATATATGGCTCCCCAGAAGCTGTAGAGCAAGCTCTCTTTCAAAAGGTCGACAGCTTCCCTAAAATCACACTTAAAGAGCCTTATAGACTCCGTGATCTTGCCGACCTAATGTTAGAGCTAGAGACAGCCAAGTTGGACGGTTACTTACCTGGCTTGACCTACTTAGACACATCAAGAGGGATCCAAGCGATAGTCGAAAAATTGCCGTACAATCTACAAGAAAGGTGGATGAATATTGGTTCAAGGTACAAGCACGATTATGGCGTCAGCTTTCCCCCCTTTACTGTGTTTGTCAACTTCATTCGCACTGAAGCCAGAACACGAACTGACCCTAGCTTCAGCGTCCACAGCCCTAACCAACCCATAACATCAGAACGAAGACACATGCACGAAAGGTTCTCCAAAGGACCCATATCTGTTCACAAAACTCAAGTACAGGACAAGGCAGATGCAGAAAAGTCTAAGTATGCTGTGAATCCAAATAAACAGTGCCCAATTCACAGCAAGCCTCATCCTCTGAAAAGGTGCAGAGGGTTCAGAGAGAAACCCTTGGAAGAGCGCAAACAGATCCTCAAAAAATTAAACGTCTGCTTTCGCTGCTGCTCATCTACTGACCATTTAGCCAAGAACTGTGAATCAGAAACCACGTGCACTGAGTGTGACAGCAAAAATCACATTTCTGCCCTCCACCCAGGTCCAGCACCATGGGAGTCTAAATCGCCCCCTTCCCCACAGCAAGGCGGGGAGAGAGACAAAGCAGACACCCAAGAAGTCACGTCTCGGTGTACTGAGGTGTGTGGGGAAGGAGTGAGCGCCAGAGAATGTTCAAAAATCACACTAGTGAATGTATACCCTGCTGGACACAGAGATCAAACAAAGAAAATGTATGCAATCTTGGACGATCAGAGCAATCGATCGCTGGCACGTTCCCAGTTCTTTGATGTTTTTCAGGTCCAAGGAGAGAGTCGCCCGTACATGTTAAAGACGTGTGCCGGACTCACAGGAGTATCAGGGAGAAGTGCTTCTGGCTTTATAGTAGAGTCAGTGAATGGAAAGGCAAGTCTTCCTCTGCCAACACTCCTCGAATGTAACGAAATTCCAGATAACCGCTCTGAGATACCAACTCCAGAAGCTGCCCAACACCACGCCCATCTACGACAGATTGCCAACTTGATCCCGCCATTAGACCCAAATGCTGACATACTACTACTGCTGGGACGAGACATGCTTCGAGTCCACAAAGTCTGGGAGCAGATAAACGGCCCAGACGACGCCCCATTTGCTCAGAGACTCGACATGGGTTGGGTCGTGGTAGGTGACATCTGTCTCGATGGAGTGCACAGACCCCCACACGTGAACAGCTATAAGACTTTCATACTGGAGAATGGCCGTGCAAGCCATTTTCAGCCATGCAACGGTCAAATAACTGTTAAAGAGACATTTACCAAAGCTCCTGAGCGCAGTCACAGCCTCCCAAGCCTTCCTGTGTCAGGATGTAATGTGGACAGCATTGGTCAGCAGGTCTTCACACGAACAGCGGATGATCACAAACTTGCACCATCAGTTGAGGATATGCAGTTTCTCCAAATAATGGACTCAGAGTTCTATCAGGGCAGCGACAATAGCTGGGTTGGTCCTCTGCCTTTTCGATCGCCTCGACAACGGCTCCCGAACAACAGACAACTAGCCTACGATCGCCTTATGTCACTCCGGCGCACTCTTGAAAAACGACCTGAAATGAAAACACACTTTCTGGAGTTTATGGAGAACATGCTTACCAGAGGACATGCTGAAGTGGCACCAGCTCTCAGTCAGAACCAGGAATGCTGGTACCTCCCTTTGTTTGGGGTTTACCATCCAAAGAAACCCGCCAAAATTAGGGTCGTGTTCGACTCAAGCGCCCCACATGAAGGAGTCTCTCTCAACGACGTGTTGCTAACAGGCCCCGACCTCAACAACAGTCTTGTTGGGGTGCTCATAAGATTCAGAAAGGAGCAGGTGGCCATAACGGCGGACATTGAACATATGTTCCACTGTTTTGTTGTCAAAGAGAGCCACAGAGACTTTCTCCGCTTCTTGTGGTACAAAGATAACGACATGTCATCTGAAGTTATAGAGTATCGCATGCGAGTGCACATTTTTGGGAACAGTCCCTCCCCCTCTGTCGCCATATATGGGTTGAAGAAAGCAGCAGCGACTGGTGAGCTAGATTTTGGGATTGAGGTGCGGACATTCATTGAGCGAGATTTCTATGTCGATGACGCTCTCAAGTCATTTCCTACTGAAGAAAAGGCCATACAAGTTCTCCAACAAGCTCAACGGGCTCTTGCTTCTTCAAACCTCAGACTACACAAAGTAATCTCCAACCGCCCTACAGTCCTAGAAGCTTTCCCACCAGAGGACAGGGCAAAAAACATTGGAAACTTAGACCTGTGTGCTCAAGACTCGCCAGTGCAACGCAGTTTGGGGCTGCTGTGGAATGTTGACACAGACACCTTCACATTCAAAGTTGACAATGAGCAAAAGGCCTTCACACGTAGAGGTGTCCTCTCTACTGTCAACAGTCTCTACGACCCTCTGGGGTTTCTCGCTCCAATCACAATTCAAGGCAGACTGATTCTTAGAGAACTTACCAGCTTGACGGACGACTGGGATGCAGCACTCCCAGACAACATGAAGGCAGAGTGGAGCAATTGGAAGGACTCACTTCAAGATTTAGAAGATCTCCAAATACCACGCCCCTACACTTCTCTCTCTACATCTGGCGCCCAAACCAAAACACTTTGTGTATTCGCTGATGCATCCGTGAAAGCCATTGCAGCTGTCGCTTACATCAAACTGTCTACTTTGAACAAAACAGAAATCGGCTTTGTGTTTGGAAAAACAAAGCTAGCTCCTCAAGCCGGCCTCACAATTCCAAGACTAGAGTTATGTGCCGCAGTGCTTGCAGTTGAAGTTGCGGAGCTGATAGTAGCAGAAATAGACATCATGTTTGACGACATTGAGTACTACACTGACAGTAAAGTCGTGCTAGGCTACATCCACAATCAGTCACGAAGATTTTATGTGTACGTGCATAACAGGGTCCAACGCATCCTCCAATCAACATGCTCCAACCAGTGGAGGCACGTTCCATCCGAACTCAACCCAGCAGATCATGGGTCCCGCTCCGTTGCAGCAGCGCAACTGAGCAGCACAACATGGTTTAAAGGGCCAGCCTTTCTCCTCAAACCGTCCGCACAGTCGCAATCTCCAGTCACGTTTGACCTTGTGGATCCCACTCTTGATACAGAAATACGTCCGCTGGTGACAACAAATCTGACACAAATCGCAAGGTCAACAGTAAGTTCATCCCATCTTGAGAGGTTTTCCAACTACAGTCCTCTCCTCAGAGCAGTTGCCCGCTTGACCCACATTGCTCGTTCCTTTGGTCGATCCAACCAAGCATCCAGCTGTCGTGGTTGGCATCTCTGTCAACCCACAGTGGAAGAATTGGAAAATGCGAAGGTCTGTATCATAAAGAGCGTTCAGAGTGAGTGCTACGAAAAGGAAATAAAGTGTATTCAGGAAGGGATCCCTATTCCCCCCTCAAGCAGTCTTTGGAAACTGCATCCTATTCTAGATAGCAATGGACTCTTAAGAGTTGGAGGCCGAATCATACAATCTGAACTGGGTATCGACACCACTCACCCTCTCATCATCCCTGCCCGACACCACTTGGGAACGCTCTTAATACGGCACTATCACGAGACTGTGAAACACCAAGGAAGACATTTCACGGAAGGTGCCATTAGAGCTGCAGGATTCTGGATGGTAGGAGCCAAAAGGGCTATCAGCACAGTGCTTTTTAAGTGTGTCACATGCAAGAAATTGAGAGGAAAAGCGGAATGTCAGCAAATGGGAAACTTACCATCTGAACGAATGCAAGTTGCACCCCCCTTTACATATGTGGGTGTAGACGTGTTCGGGCCATGGGACATTGTAACCCGGCGCACGAGAGGAGGACAAGCTAGCTCTAAAAGGTGGGCCGTGATGTTCTCATGTCTGTCAACAAGAGCAGTCCATATCGAGTTGATCGAATCAATGAGCACAGACAGCTTTATAAATGCTTTAAGGCGACTTTTTGCAATCAGAGGCCCAGCAAGACAACTAAGATCGGATTGCGGTACGAACTTTATCGGCGCCTCTCGGGAACTGAAAATGGACGGATCGAACATGTCAGTCAAGGATGTCGAAGGCTACTTAAGCAAACAAAACTGTTCATGGATCTTCAACCCACCTCATGCATCCCATATGGGCGGTGCCTGGGAGCGGATGATTGGGATTGCGAGGCGTATCCTCGACTCTATGTTACAGGACTGCAAAAGAACACTACTAACACATGAACTGTTGTCAACATTCATGGCAGAAGTCTGTGCCATCATGAATGCTCGCCCCCTGATTCCTGTGTCCACCGATCCTGAGTCACCCCTCATCCTCACGCCGTCGATGCTGCTCACGATGAAACCAGACTCAGCAGCGCCACCCCCTGGTGACTTTGGAAAGGGGATATTTCTGAAAGAACAATGGAGAAGAGTACAAGGTCTCGCTGACATGTTCTGGTCCAAATGGAGACGGGAATACCTTCATACTCTTCAGTTGCGACACAAATGGCAGGACAAGAAACAAAGTCTCAAGGAAGGAGACATCGTTCTGCTCAAAGACATTCAGGTGAAGAGGGGCGATTGGCCCATGTGTATCATAACCAAGACTTTCCCAGGGAACGATGGACTTGTCCGGAAAGTCGAAGTAACTACTTCGCACTCAGGCAATAAGAAGACTTTCTGTCGTCCTGTAACAGAAGTGGTTTTGCTGCTGTCCCCCGAAAAGTTTAGTGACTGACAGTTTAATGTGGGATTGTTATAATCCCAGGCGGGGAGTGTTATGTTACTGCTTAGTTAATTTCATGTTTTAAATGTTAGTAAGTGCGCCGCCCTGCGGTCCCTTTAAGTCGATATTTTGTGACAGTAGAAGAAGAGTTAGACAGGAAGTTCATGTTTGCTTGCGATGCTGCTTCAAGATGGCTGCTCCACATTCGTGTCCTTCTTTGGGTGTTTGTTAAAGCATTGTCTGTAAGTACTCAATGGTAAAGCAACGAGGCATTCAAAGTGCTGTCTTTATGTGTGATGGACCACAGTTAGCAAGTTTTCTATGTGCTATTCATATGTAAATGAGATCGCCAGTTCATATGCTAATTAACGGTGCTAATCGTCATGTTAGCTCTTCGAATGCATTGTTAGATCATTGGCACATGTTGTTGTTAACAGTACAGATTATTAATGTACATTTCCACATATGTTTTATTGTTACAGTTTCACAAAATGAAAGAACCAGTAAACTTCTCAAGATCTCATCTATTGTCTGGAGTTCCTGGGTTCATGTTTAGCTGTGTGGATAGCTAGTCAGACTTCTAGCGAGGCCATTTACAATATCACTATACAGAATATGCAGCAAAGTGCATCTCACATCAAAGGGACGATTCTCCAAATTGCTGCCAGCTTTAATCATACGTCACTTTGATTTCTTTCATTATCTTTTATTATTGCTGATACTAATTAAAATGGACTCTTATCAGACTTTGAAAGGAAATCACATATTGAATAAGAAACAAGAAACAAAAGTTAATCCTTTTATTGTAGCAGGAATATTGGCTTTCTGAATTTCATGCAGATTATTTTGATTTGATGGGAATCTATTCTAGCAGCTCATCTTCAAACACATTTGAAACATCCTTCATTCTCCCTACAATGGAAGATTCACATCAGACATGTTCCTGTTTGACAAAAAGCTGGCTGACAGCTGGCTGATTACTTTTGTGCCCTTCATATTCTCCCCCCATTGTGTACCTCTGTCCCAGGCATATTTCTCTTCAATGAGTTCTACCTGTCAGCCATTTTGCAAACATGTAGACTCATTGTATATGAGGGACCCTATTTCAAGCCTCTTGTCTCTCATTCAGCAAGCTTAAGCTCTTTAACACATGCAGTATGAATTATATAACAATTCCCCATATGGACAGTCTTCTGAATAGCCACATATTTTCCTGGCATGAGTGTTTGCGAGCCACAAATGGAGACTAATCACCTCATATCATATCTGTCAACAGACTGATTAGCTTTCTCTCAATCTGAGGATAGGCTTGGGTTAAATTTATATTTGTTTACAGTTCTTGGTATTTGTTTTATCCTTCTTGCACTGACAGATGGGTGGAGTTTAGCACTTTAGAGTTCTCCGTGTTGGGTAAAGTTTGGATTACAGATGGCAGCATTAATTCCTCTTGCAAACACTTTCCCTCTGACTGTCTAGACATTTCATGTGCTTGCATTGTTTGAGCAGGTCAGCCAAAATAAGTAAAGCTTCCACTTCCCTTACTGTGAGGTCAGTAGGTCAGATAAGGTATCCCTATGAGATCTAAGCCAATGTCAGTGATGACCCCAATTTGAACCCTGCACTCAATCCTTAGGGTAAGGACTAGGGATGGAGGCAGCATTGACGATAACTCGGACTTCAGAGATCGAACAATGGAAAATAAAAACTTCCAACTGATGTTGAATAACAAATACATGGGCCACTGAGACTGGCAAGTGCTACATTATTTGTCAGTTGGCCAATAGTAGTTAATAAGGTCAATATACTTCATATCAGTGTATGACTGGAATATATGAGTTAATTTCTGATCATTTCAGACTTTACAGCTGCTGGAAGATTTTGTATGATTTCATCTTATTAGAAAAAAATACTTTAAGAGTTGTGGCATGGTAATCTTAATACACTGATTTAAAAGGAGATCACTCTGTAGTGCATTTTGTTATTTTTGTCATGTTTCAGACTTGTTTTAAAAATGAATTATCTTATCAGTCTACATGATTTTGTTAAATACAAATCCTAATGGTCCTCGAGATTAACAGGCAAAGTACAGACTGGAATTTGTTGCAGGGCCAACAAATATCTACGGGAAAGAATTCATGCTCACCTTCACGTCTGTGGCTACCAGCTAACCGAACCACACACATGTCTTTGAGAGGAAGCTAAAGTAAGATAAGATAAGATAAGATAAGATAAACTTTATTAGTCCCACGTGTGGGAAATTTGTTAGGTTAAGGCCACTGACCTTTGCCAGTGCCATCTTACCCTTCCAACCATACATACATTACAACATCATATGGGGAAGACAGGTCAGAGAGGTATAACAATGGAAAATGCACAACATGAGGAAAGACAAGGAGAAAAAATAACTCCCCCCAGACTGAGCTCCAACAGGGAGATCATCCCAAAGGGTTGGTTCCTGCACAGTCATCTGTAAGGTTTACAGAAAGTGGCGTGGAAATGAGAAAATATTCAGTACCTCTTTTATGCAAGAGGTCAGAGAACATTGACCAGACTGCTTCAATCTAATAGAATCAAAACAGTCATTACAACCAAGGTAGCAGATAAGCTACCACTACAAAAACTATGCCGGTAGCAATCTGCAATCTACAGTCCAGATTCACACACCAAAACTAATGAATATGGAGAACTGAGACTTGAAGCATTTTCTAAACTATGTACATCATGTATTATCCTAAATAACCATATGATTGCCACTCTTACGATGCCTTTAAGTAGTCAGAGGGCCCGGTGGCGCCAGTGTCCGGCAGCCTCGCCTCTGTCAGTGCGCCTGTGGCTACAATGTAGCTTGCCATCACCAGTGTGTGAATGTGTGTGTGAATGGGTGAATGACTGGATATGTAAAGCGCTTTGGGGTCCTTAGGGACTAGGAAAGCGCTATATAAATACAGGCCATTTACCATACAGGCCATTTAGTTTGTACTTTGCTAAGTAGCACCTTAGCTTGTTATGGACAATTTCCCTTTTTTTGTTATATAAGCTATTCATCATTAATCAGGTTCAACCAGTTCTATTCTTTGACATTTGACAGTGTTGCTTTAACCATTTAAAACATCCACATTAAGCTGCCTCCCTCTCTCTTTCACCTGGCACGCTCAAATTATGTATCTATACAAGGCTCAGTGCTTTCCATGACAGCTTCTTGTATGTTCCTGTCTTTCTCTGTCTTCCTCTTAAACTTAAATGTTCTGCTCTCATACTCTGCTAGCTCTCTGCCGTTTGGTTGGAGGATGACTGGTGCCAGTAATCAGCTTTTTCTGGTGGCTTGAAAAAGAAGTTAAGGCACTGAACAGCTGCCAGCCATCGTGTGCATGAGTGTGTGTCTGTTTGTGTGTGCATCTGAATGTCACCATAGATGGTAGTCTTTAAGCAGAGCACATGAGAAAGTGAAATAAAATTGAATTTTGAGGCTGTCAACCAGCACACTTTGAGCAGCCTGTCAAAATCTAATCACAGATGGCTTGATCAAACAGTGTGTCTCACTCTGGTAAAAGGTTTTCTGCCTTCCACATGTAAAATTAAGAAAATCTTCCACCCACAGAAAAAGACAGCCTGTAGGCTTTTGCATACAATGTGAGCTTGAGTGGCTTTGCCGCTGGTGTTGTGCTATACATTGGAGCTGTAACAAGGGTGATGGATGGAGGCTGTTACTCACAAGTGATTTGCATCATCTTTACTGTTGCCACAAAGCTTACGTGGGAACCATCATAAAACACATTTTTTCTCTCTTTTCATGGTAACAGAGCATATCTACAGTTGTTTCTCTCCTTTCTTTGGTCTTTAGCCTATCGGGCACAGCAGGGGGAAAAGGCAATTGGTCTCCATAAGTTTTTTTGCCCGGACTCCCTCTGCTCCAGTCGACCCTCCTTCGCACCGTGATCCACTTTTCCTTCTGAATGTTCCTAGGCTATACATCTCTTTCTTCCTTTTCCACCCTCCTCTCTACTGTATCTCACTCTCCCCCTCATTCTCACTCCCCACTGCAATGGCTCCATGTTGTGGTGCACCTTCAGGCTGTGTGTGGGATGATGTTGTGGGTTGGCATCTGGCAGCCTCTGATAAGAGAGCGAGTGAGCTGGTTCTATTCCTTCTGAGATTCTTTTGAATTTTTTTTTCTTTTTGGGGGGGGTTTGACGGAGTGTCCAGGGAGACCACTGGCCAGGATTTTTTTTTCACAATGTCTGAAGGACAGTGCCAAGAATATACTATACAATAGAAGTGGAACACCCTAGTCTCACAGAAAAACATGAAATGATCATGACCCTATATATTCCATGGCTGAGCCATGTTATGTGGAATTATATGCTTTCCCATAGAAAACAACAAGCCTTTACACATAATTTTAATTGTCAGTGTAATATGGTGTTGTCATCACCAGCTTTCAGAAATTGTGAACTGCAAACCCAACCAGCTACTTTAATTTAGGCCCCAACGTCTGGACTGGGTACAGTAGGAACACACACACAAAACTTAATTTTTGGGCAGTTTCTCCCTTTCTTCTCTGCATTCTTCTCTCCTCTAGGGGAGGTTTCATTTGGGAGCACCGGTTGATAGCCATATTCAGATCTTTTTTCAGATGTGTTCAAGGCTGGTCTCTGGCTGGGCCACTCAAGGGCCATTGTCCTATTGGAAGATGAACCTTTTCTCCAGTCTGAGGTTCAGAAAACCCAGGAGCAGGTTATCATCAAGGATGTCTCTATACATGGCTGCATTCACCTTTCCGTCACTAGTCTCCCAGTTCCTGCTGCCAAAAAAATCCCCACAGCATGATGCTGCCACCACCATACTTCGGTATAGGGAAGATATTGGTCAGGTGATAAGTGGTGCCTAGTTTCCTCTAAACATGACGCTTGGCATTCAGCCCAAAGAGTTCAGTATTTGTTTCATCTGCCCAGAGAATTTTGTTTCTCAAGGTCTGAGGGCCCTTCAAGTGCCTTTGGAAAACTTTAGTCAGGCTGTCACTCTACAAGGCCTGATTCGTGAAGTGCTGCAGGCCTTCTGAAAAAAAAAACACACAAAAGGACAGCCTGCAGTGTTGCTCTTCAGAGAGCAACACTGGAGCTCTGTCAGAGTGGCCATTGGGTTCTTGGTTACCTCCCTGACCTAAGCTGTTTGTCCAGCTCTAGGAAGTCCTGGTGGTTCCAAACATCTCCCATTTACAAATGATGGGAGCCACTGTGCTCAGAGTGCACTCAGAAGTTGTGCACCTGAAGTTTTATTGTTATTGTTGCCTTTTGGGTTTTTTCCCCTAAACTCACTTTCTGTAAAAACAAAACAATAAGTAAAAAAATACCCTAAATAGACTGAGGAAACCCTTACCTATGCTAATAGGTTTTGTGGTTGTATCACTAAAAAATGACCATTACACTGTAGTTTCATCCACTGCTAATATGAAAGCTCTATGAGTGGCCTGTTTATCAAATACTGGCACAAAGGTGAGGAAATGTGTGTTTGAACTTGCAAAGAGGCACTCTGTAAAAGTTGACCTTGGAAAATCTAAATATTCCTTCACATAGTGATTGTGAATAGAAAATCTGAGCAATGGGCTGTAGTTTATCACAGTCATTTTTTTTCTAGAAGCTATGCTTACCTCATAGGACAAATACTGCAATTTATGTGTATTAATTCGACTCCCAGTCCTCCTTTGTTGAATAGTGTGCCTTCCTAATAGAAACATCTCCCCTGTTTCACTTTTTCCATTTGTTTCATTTTGTGCTTGACCTAGGGCTAGAAGGGTGGGCATGGGGACTTTCACTATTTGTCAGTCTGCAATTAATTCAAAATGTTCCTCTGGGGAAAGAGCCAGACATACCTAACTGCTATAATCATCTCCATGTTTAGGCCCTGTGAGAGAATGTGGGGCATCATTAGCCACAGATTGATTGTAGCTTTGCTAGCAGTGGTATTAGATATCCTCTGCACAAGGAGTGTATTTGTATTTTGCTTCAAAACAAACAACAGACACTAATTTATTTGGATCACTGAGTTTAGCATATAAGATATTTTTTATGAAAAAAATGGGCTTGTTAGCATCGCTGCAACTAAGTGTTGCAGCTAGTGGGAGGAAGCAGAGGGATCTTTATCATAATAAAAGTTAAAGAGCATTTCTATATGATATTAGCTACAGTGAGAAAACCACGGTAAAAAGTAAGGAAAATCTTTCATGTGAAATGTTCAAAACTATGTTTTTATGTTGGATCAAGTTTTTATATCTTTTAAGATGTGTAATTAAGAAAGAATGAAGTTTTTTTAACCCAGTAAATAAATAATGTGGATTTGAGATACAAGATGATTTTGTAATGTACTTATTATAATTACTTGCCCAAAAGTTTGTCATATAAAAATTCACTGTAGATTTTCGAGAACTTTGAGTCTTTAAGATGTTTTCTTTCCTACAGCATTAGCCTTTTGGCTTTTTTACACTGATGCCTGGATTGTGTTGCAGACACAGACACAGTCAGCTCAAGGCCCAACAGATGAGCAATCATTCCTTTTATACTTCTTTGATGTCCGCTTGAAGTCTACCAGCTGGGGTGAATGTGTAGTTTGTCCATTGTAATGGCATAATTTAAATTCCCCATGGTCTAGTCTGCAAGGTTACAAATTTCAGGCAAACACTGGCATCCACACAGACCCTTTTACTCACCATCTGATGGAGATTTTCACTCAGGTCAAGCGGAGCTGAGTGGACCCTAGCGGACTCGTGGGTGCAAAAAGTATAATTCAGGCTTGAGGCAAATCACTATGAATAAAATATGACTTCACAACTTGCATATTTATTAATTTCTTATCCTCAGGCCTTGTGTGTCTCAGGATCTTGATTCTTGTGTTAGGCATGCTGTCAAGCATAGGAATACGTACAAAAAAAGTGATAATGCAGAGATACACATGTACACTGTCATGACCCTGAATATGTTACGCTTTGCTCCATCTCACACTTGAACGGTTCAGAAGGTCTGATCTGAAATTTCAGCAGTATTGTGCAAGAGGCCAACTAAATATTGAATGAATAAGAGACACAAGTAAGATGTTTTAGTTGGATAAAGGGAGCAAGAGCATGAGGCGTAGGCAATGACTTGTCAATTACCCATTTAAGTCTGATACAGAGCAGAACCTATGACTTGCCTCAGGTGGTGTGAGGGATGTTATGTGATGAATACAAGAGCGTATCCACCACTGGAACTATATATATAGCTTTAAAGTCAAATTTGAGTGGGAGATTTCTGAAAGTGCACAGAATACTGACTCATCCCTACAAGGTTCTCTTGTTTTACAATATATCCTTGTATACTACTAAACCCCTCCTATTAGCAGCTACAGAATTGTCATTACAATATTCTAAAACGCTAGTTTGTTGTGATTCTTCTCTCTATTCGTTGCTTTTTTTTTACTTTTTATTCAGGGCCTTTTATATAAACTAAACATGGTTAAACATGAAAATAAAAAAGTAATGAATGAAAGGACTGTAAAAACTGTGGTGCAGTCATGATTACAGACTCTTTTTGGTTTGCTGTAGCTCTCTCCTCTTAAACTAATTGCTTTGCTGCAGTCTTAACTTTATGGCTAACAACAGACCTGACGGATAAGTCACACATACAGGTATAGTTGAGCCTTTGCTACACTGTTTGGCATAAAATAATTGTGTGACAGCTTTTCAATGATCAGCATTTTCACTGTAGTTTGTTTGGACGAGCTGCCCACAGCGAGCTTTCAACACATCTGCTGAAAAACGATATCAATGGGGAAACTGCCTCAGCCAGCTAAAATTCAAACTGAAGCATTCAGTGAAAGAATCTGAGTAATTACAACTCTCACGTGACGGGACTGAAATGCCAGTGACCAACAACGATTTCACCAGCTAATTTCTTTACCTAGGAGGAGCGGCGTCAAGTGTGTGTCACTGTGCGACAACCTCCAGATGGTTTAAGCAGCCTACATCATTATGGTGGTTGAAAAGAAAATAAAACCCTGTCAAAGCCCGACTCTCCATCTGCAGGATCCGCGTCTTAATCATGCTTCTGGCACATTTTTGTTGCACAATATCCCTGACAATTCAGTGCAACCTGTTCTGCTCAGATGATTCAGCTTCACCTCCACTGGCACATTATCTGCTGAATATGAATTAAGCTCATATCAGACATTCCAGACTGCCTGTGCACATTGTATAGCCATCATGATCAAGCTTCTTACTTGGCTTAAGACTCTGGCAGCTCACGTCTTAATTTATCTTAAAACTTATTAACATTTTTATTAATTTTTTTTTTAATCTAAAGACCACTAGCATTGTCCAAATTGCTTCTCTGCCTTTTTTAGACTTGAAAACATTATGGAATTTTAGCATGTGAGATATTATTATGCCAGACAAAACAACAGCGATAGATGGACATTGTCTAATTTGATAAAGGTTAATTGGGTCAGAAAATAGCTTTAAAATGATGAACAGTCACATTTCTAACTGCTGGCCTCAAGTTGGCATCAATTAATTTGTTGCTGTTTGAGGGTGTTCAACCCCCCACCCCCTTCCTCACCTACAGTACCCGCCATCTTCCCCGCACCCCACCTCCTGTTGTTAGCACTCATTTCTGTGCAAGGGCAGGAAATCTTTATCTTTATTGCAGGGTTTGTGAGTATTCTTTGATTAATTATCACGTGCGTGACAACATGTGTTTGCCTTTGGATGTCAGCGATATGCCTGCACTGAGCACATGACAAAGGTAAACTAGAGGAATGAAGAAGGTAGGCCTACACAGCTTTAACATGTCTGCCTTTTGCTACTTTGATGACTTGTTTATGACGTGGCTGTCATGTGTGATGAATGAAAATGTAGGGAAGAAACAGTAAAACAAAGGGTTACTCATATGCTCACAGAGAACTTACACACACCCACTCACACCCTGCAAATGTTAATGATGTCAAAGATGTTGATGTATCAGCAAGTGCATGCTGCAAACAGTGCTGAAAAGAAAGCTTAGGGAGATTTGTTTTTGCTCAAATGCAATTAGGCTTTCTTTTCCTGAACTATTGGTTCGTTTATTAGACAACTTATTTGAGAAACACGACGCAAAACTGCTACATAGGGTGAAATGTAAAGCAATAACAGCAACAACAGGAAATAAGTTCAACATCATCAGTAACTGATATTTTCAGAGAGTCAGTGTGAATTAAACTTTGCAAGGATGTCAATATTACATGTTCATTGGAAATACATATCCTTAAATCTAAGACAGAGAAAGCGTAGGGGAAAACAAATCCCTCTTGGTACTCTTGATAGTGATCCTTTTCTTTTTTGTACATTAAAGGTGCTGTTAACAACTAATTCAATTTACTTTTAAAAGCCAAAATGTAGCAAACACAGGGCTGAAGTTGTAGCCCACAGCTAACACACTCACTGACTAAGAATTGAAGTGAACACAGCTTTCAAGAATGTCTCATTTTCAACAAAAGTTAAGTCTGCCATATCAAAGTTTGCTTCTTTACCCACCCACAAAGAATAGATCTGTTTAGTTGTGTCTTACATAGCCCCGTCTAATTGTGTAATGACTTCATAAGCTGTGTGAGGCTGAAGGCAAAGTGTGGATTTTTTATTTTCATTTTATAGTTAAACATCCTGGAAATTTTATGTCTTTCAGTTAGATTTCATCTCAGACTTGAGATATATTTGAATAACTTCTGTCTGTAATGAGAGGAAAGGAGACTGATAGAAACCAAGAAGAGATGAGTAGTTTGTGTAAGATTGAAACATAACTATACAACTGGTAATATTTTTTCTTCCATAACAGATTTATGAACATATGACAAGTTGGTTTTGTTTTGTTTTGGGATGTTTTTTTCTGTAGCTTTCTTAACTTTTAGTTTCCTTCTCAGCAAATATGAATTTCCTTTTTTTTTCAAACCATCATTAGGAGCAGTGAAATAAACACCAGCATAATACAAAAAAATGCTGGCTGGGAAATGCTTGTATATCTATAAAATATATACAGCTTGTTAGATTAGATTTAATTGGTCAGTCTTGAGTCACCTGCTTGCAAAGATTAAAGTACTTACCTGGCTACTACTATAGAAATATAGCCATGATGAAAAGAAAGTACACCCTCTCTCAAATCTAAGCTTTTATGTATCTTTTTAAAGACAAGTCTTTCAGTGTTTTTCCCAAGTGTTCTAATATTACCTTTAATGTTTAACATGTCAACTTAGGTCTGGAGTATCTGATGTCGCTCTTGGGTTATTTTGCAGTCTGACCATGTGGCGAATTTCCTGGGAAGTCCAGTTCTGGGAAAATTGGCAGATGTCTTTGCGTAATCTTTGTGAATAATTTTGTGAATAGTTGTCTCTCCCTCGCTCTCTCTGTTGACCCTGTGATGGACTGGCAACCTGTCTAGGGTATACCCTGCCTCTTGTGCTGGGATAGCCTCCAGCACTCCTTGCCCCATGACACTGAATTGGATTAGTGGAAGAAGATGGATCAATAATTTATGTTTAACTTGAATAAGTAGAGTTTGTTTTTCGTTTTTTTCTGGATAATTGAAAAGAGAGAAAGTGCCCCAATGCCCACCATTAACCAGCCAGACTGCTTAATGCTGCACTGGCATTTCCTGGACACCAGAAATAACTGTTCTCACTTTGTTACTCTGTCCTCATTAAAAAGAAAGGTGCCAAGCATGGAGCTTAACCACAGCGCACAGAAGAGCTAACTAAATTTACAGTCCTTTAATCACTTTATTAGTGTTTTATGGTTTACAACAAATATCATTAAATTTAGGATATTATCTGTATCTGTCATTTCTCTACTGACTGTACCAACACTCAGTTCATCATTGGTTTTGTATTTTTGTATTCAGTATATAACACGCAGTGTGCAGATTTAGATGGGGAACAGAAAGGACCTTAGAACAGTTTAATAGCTTGATCCCATTTCTTCCTTTAGTATCCTACAGTAAAGTATTTTCTATTATCTCTATAGACAAAAGGCTGTGTGTGTGAATCTGCTGAAGGAAAGTCTGGACAGGATTTAGACACTTGTCACCCTCAAGAGTGAAGCTTGTCCAGGCTTAAAAATTGTCTCTAGAATCCAAAAATCAGCTGGCAGTGATGAAATTTCCAATTTAACATCAGAGCACCCTTCTGAAAAAGAAAAAAAACTCTTGGTACAACAGAACTTTGTTGTGCCAAGACTCCCAGCTATCCAGGAGGTTCAAGTCTGATACAGGACTGCATGTAATTCATAGAGCCATGTCTGAGAAGCTTGTCAGGACAGGTAGCTGAAAAGACGAGCTCACAGCTGGTTGATGTAATCCTCAGTAGCTGGCTTTTGTGTTCTGGAAAGGTGGAGCTATTCAGTTAATCTTTTCTTTGCTACCAGTCACTGGCAATTCTGTGCAACACGTATGTTTGACTGAGCACACAGATTACTTTGGTTAACATCCAGAGAAGGTTTCAGCCATTGTATCCTCCCTCCATTTTTCACTCTGATAATTTCCATCTTTTGTCGAGATTATTCCAGAATTGCAAAATTCACTTTCTAAATCCTGTGAGCAGTTGTCCTCTTATGCTTGTACATACTCTCACATATATATTCTAATAATCAAATCAAAAGATTTATATTACGTGAAAGGAAGAAGACTGCTTAGCCTGTCATTTTACACCTGCGTAAGGCACCTTTATATATGCTGGCAACCCCGTACGGTAGTGAGAGAGAGCTGTTGTCACTACTTTGAGCGTCAGCACCCACAAATGATGCAACATGACATCAGTGGATTGTATGTAGCACAGTCAGGCTTACTGAGCTGTCAGCCTGTGACATGTTTTATCAAAGCATACCAGAAGAAAGAGAAAGATGTAATGCTCGAGAGTCCAGCTCCGTCTGCACTGCGCTCTCTTCCCGTTGTTAAGGAGACAGCAATGTATTGGAAGATTTGTGAACAAAGCTGACAACTGAGGCAAAAAAGGACAAATCTCGGTGAAAGGACTCAGCTAGAGGTTTTATTGTTTTTTCTTTTAACACGACAATGGGTCGAAGAAAGAATGAAAATTTGTATAAGATTGTCCTGACGTTTACAGCCTGGCTTACCTGCATTAGGAATTAAACTGATGCGGACAAGGCTTTGTTGGTGCCAAGGGAAGGCAAAACCATCAGAGTGACCGTCATCTCCCTCAGGGCTAACTCAACCTATATAGTACAGTCGGATTTTTGTCTAACAGATGGCAACACAGCTGTGTAAGCATGTTCATGTGATGGTTACCCTTGTACAACAAATTTCCACTTACAAAATACACCTTGTTTTTGACAAACTTTTCGTCCTTGTGTGTTTGTGTTCCCCTAATTCAAGCGTGTCCTCATTACTAGGGTGTGGGATGCTGTCTTTATATCAAAGCCACTGGCATCTGAGAGAGAGGCACAATGTCTTCTTTGCGTTGTTGGGCTGATGCACTCCTTACACCAATGGTTAGAATGGTCTCATTCACAGTGGGTCACAAAAAGATGCTTGGTCATTGTCATAGTTATGGGGTTTTAATTCTGTTACATACGGTCGTATTATACAATTATTGTTCTCCATATCTTATCTTCACAATCTTTTACCATCAACTTGCTTGATCATCTTTATGTTTTGTACTAAGCAGTTAATGGTTTCCACCATTATGTCATTTTCTCCTTTCAAACTAGTGTTCTTTGTGTTTTCCCAGTTTCTACATTTTTGTTGTGTATTTTTGTTCTTTTGTGCATCTTATTGTTTGTTTGTTTTTTTGTCTGTTTTTTGGACCTTACATTTTCATTTTCAGTCACCTGTTAATGATATTTAGCTTGTTGGATTAAAAGTATGGTGTTTGGATTTAGTCTTCTGATTCAAGTGTCTTCTGTTTACATCTTTAAAACCATTGAAGTAAGGCATCACATCAACTTGTTGTGAATGGCTGTATTTCAACCCAAGTCACAATCTTTTTCCCAAACATGACATAGCCTTTAGAAAGAGATAAAATATATTAATCAGCCCAGTTTTGTTTCCTTTGGACAGTTTGTTCTTTATGTTAAGCTAACCAATGCTAATACTGTAGTAATACTGTAGTTAAACTAGTCTCCATACAACTAAGTATATACCTTGCTTTCAGCTAGATTTCTTACTCAGTTTATAATGTATAAAAAGTTTGGGGTCACCTGAATAATACTTCAATCTAGTTCAAACTGACTGAAAGCCATCAGCTGTCCAATCAGTGCATTTTAGCAGTCAATAAGATTTCTTTCTGGTTTGTTTCTGACAGAAAATAATTTCCAATAATACATGTTCTCTTTCAGCAAATGGACAAAACAAGAAAAAAAAAAACATTAATTACTCTAATCTCGCATTTCTCCACATTACTGTGTGGAACCTTTACCGATAAAATACAAGAACAAGAAGTTTGAAAACTGCATTTGCTCATGGATTTATAAATTCATTTATGAAACTAAATTCAAGGAGCTCAAGCAGAAGCTCCTAATGGTGCAATAATATTCTATATTACGTGCCTCAGGAAAAAATAATCGCTTTTATTGCTCATGAATTCTATTTAAAAGTACATATGGGCGGCATTTTTACATAAAGTGGATAAAGAGTCTCATACAAAGACAGCAACCAATACGAAAAATTTGAAAAGGTGAATATTTCCCAGTGCTAAAAGATCTCTGAACTTTTGATGCAATCATAGACATATAGTATATTACAAAAATACTACAATAAAATATATGTCTATAAAATATCTAACAAAGTAGATGAACACTTTGTGTCTATTTGTTCGACTTCTATTGTTGTGTCGTAAGTTGAATTAATTTCACAGAAGCTTATCTGTAAGATCAATAAGGAACATCTGTAGTCACTCATCTGTAGTCACTTCCACTTTCCCACACTGTCAAGCTGATTGTGACATCACTGGTCTAGTCCAATCGGCTTTCTGCCGGCCAATCAGCCTTCACTCCGCGTACTTTAAATCTCACTGTGTCTGTCTTGCAGTTTCCTTCCTCCAACTAACCCTCTCCCCGATCACCATCTCTAATTATTCAGGCTCTATTCAAGACTCCATCTTTATCTCCACCACCAGCGTTTAGACTCCAGGGGGTCCTGCCCTAATCCCATTGAGGTCTAACCGCCAAATACCTCAAATTGAATTCTGTACATAAATAAACCATGCTCAATTCCTTCTAATGATCTCTTCTTATTGAACTATATGTCAGCGTCATTGATGTACTGTGGAACTGTATAGAACATATCCTTGTTGGTATTTCTGTTATTTTGTCCCTTACAGTAAATTTTAGATGGTGGTGCAGGCTTGGTAAAGGTCATGAGTAAATAGATATGGGCCTCAAACATGGTCCACGGTTTATACTGTACGCCTTTGTGAGTGAACCTCTTCTCTTCCTGAAAGGTCACCTCTGAATCTCTTCTGCCTACATTTCTCTGCCCAGTAACCGTAATACACGTTGAATATACGTAGATAATACTAGGAATCTTTCTGAGATTATATCTAATACATATGAATTTCTACAGAATTTCTATATTTTTTGATAATATTTACCCACCAAAATTGTACCCTTCAAGTGAAAAACTGCCAATGAAAAACGATACATAAAATATAAAGGCAGATTCTTTGAGGTTATAGGACTTTTCAGCTGCTGTTTCTAGATGGTGTCCATTAAAATGAGTACATGAGACAACCTGTCTGTCATCACTGACAGCTCTCACCATGAGGCCTTTTGGGGATCAGCTTCAGAGCGCTGAGAGGATCAGAACAGTAGGCAGCCAGCCTGCAGTACTTGGCTAAAAGAAAAACCTTTTGCACAGAGTTTCACAGTTTTAAATAGTGCTGATTTTAAATTGTTACATTAGGATTGAGACAGTGAAACCTCAGAAAAGTCTGTAGCATAAATATTAGCACCACATTGTAGCTTTTTTCTACGATACTAAAAATTAAGAAAAGGACTTTAGCTGTGTGAACTGAAAAATGAGAAATCTCTCTTTCTCTCTCTCTTTCTCATATATCTATAACATGTTGCTTTTTTATTTCTAAGAATTTTGTGTTGTATTTCTTCTTGGTATTAAAAGGTTTATAGTACCATTTGGCCTCATCAAAACTGTGGATCATAATTTTGGTAGTTCCGCTGTTTTTTTGGCTTTGTTTTTTTAAATTAACTTCTTTGGTGAAAGTGAGTATTGCAAAAAAAAACAAACCACTTTGCATGAGCTTTCTAAGCATTTCACTGTGACACACAACCCAAATGAGGAAGCATTTGTGATATGATTACAGATTGATTTTGTAAATTAGAAAAAATAGTCATATATTTCTTCTTCTAAGTTATTGAAAAGCACAGCCTACACATGAAGAGATGTTGCAAGGTAGTCACACATAAGTCACAATGCTGCAACTAGCACCTCACACATACATAATAATGAATATCTGAATTGACGTAGTTAATGTAAAACAAATTACAACCATGCTTCCATGGTTCTAGAGAGAACCATGCAGACTACAAGGCAGAGTTTCCCATTAATCAAAATTGCTCATGTAAAAAAAAAAGGATGATTGAAATTGATTTTTAGGTTTTGAGTGTATTAGGAATTAATGATACAAATATCTGGGGGAATTAAAAGCTAGCTGTATGAAGTCAAGTGTGGCCATCCATTTGGAGCAGTCAGCCAGGTGTGAGGACTGTTAATGTACAGAGGCAGGCTGACTTTTTCCATGTCTAACACATGTGGTTTGTGTAATATTCTTTCCAAATTTCTGACTACAATGGTGCAGACACAATGAAAAAAGGAAACAAATGAGAAAAACTGTGTAAAATCATATATAGCGCACAGCATAAAAAAAATGTAGTAAATGAGTAGTTCATGTAACTTTTGCATTTTGTCTTAACAAAATTGTGTAACATCCCAAGAAAGAACACAACATGCATTGTTTGTTGTGGAAACTAGTTCAGGTACCCTACACTTGAACTAGTTTCCACTGCATGTATGTCGGTATCTGTAATGACAGCTTATAAGCATGTGCGTCATTAAAAATAGCTTCTTAGCACAGTTTAATCCTGAGCTTCATTCAGACAATCCTCGTGTGATTTCTCACACCTTCTTTGCATTGCAAAGTACATGCATATGAAGGTTATAATAGAGAATATTAATGTAAAATATTCTCAAGCATAAATATCAGACCTGCTCATTAAACAAGCGCTTTTGGACCATATGGTCCAAAGACTATACTGGCATTCTGTCAGAACTGGATTTATGGCTCTCAACCCTGTACACAATCCATGATCACACAGGCTCATTAAGTTACATGCAACTGAAAATGTATAACGTTAGTTTTGATCATAAAGCTTAATGGAGCACTGTAACAAAAAATACACCTTGTTTTTGACAAACTTTTCGTCCTTGTGTGTTTGTGTTCCCCTAATTCAAGCGTGTCCTCATTACTAGGGTGTGGGATGCTGTCTTTATATCAAAGCCACTGGCATCTGAGAGAGAGGCACAATGTCTTCTTTGCGTTGTTGGGCTGATGCACTCCTTACACCAATGGTTAGAATGGTCTCATTCACAGTGGGTCACAAAAAGATGCTTGGTCATTGTCATAGTTATGGGGTTTTAATTCTGTTACATACGGTCGTATTATACAATTATTGTTCTCCATATCTTATCTTCACAATCTTTTACCATCAACTTGCTTGATCATCTTTATGTTTTGTACTAAGCAGTTAATGGTTTCCACCATTATGTCATTTTCTCCTTTCAAACTAGTGTTCTTTGTGTTTTCCCAGTTTCTACATTTTTGTTGTGTATTTTTGTTCTTTTGTGCATCTTATTGTTTGTTTGTTTTTTGTCTGTTTTTTGGACCTTACATTTTCATTTTCAGTCACCTGTTAATGATATTTAGCTTGTTGGATTAAAAGTATGGTGTTTGGATTTAGTCTTCTGATTCAAGTGTCTTCTGTTTACATCTTTAAAACCATTGAAGTAAGGCATCACATCAACTTGTTGTGAATGGCTGTATTTCAACCCAAGTCACAATCTTTTTCCCAAACATGACATAGCCTTTAGAAAGAGATAAAATATATTAATCAGCCCAGTTTTGTTTCCTTTGGACAGTTTGTTCTTTATGTTAAGCTAACCAATGCTAATACTGTAGTAATACTGTAGTTAAACTAGTCTCCATACAACTAAGTTGTAAATTTCCCCCAGGGATCAATAAAGTATTCTGATTCTGATTATCTTTTGTTTTGTTTTTCTTTTTTTCAGGTCCTCGTTGCATAAGCTAACATGGACAAAGTGGTCATCAGTCTCCTGTTCCTGGGAACTGCAGTTACGATGGTCCATGCATGTCCCAAATACTGTGTCTGCCAGAACTTGTCAGAGTCCTTGGGGACTTTATGCCCCTCCAAAGGTCTGCTCTTTGTTCCACCAGACATTGACCGGCGAACTGTGGAGCTCCGGCTGGGTGGCAACTTCATCCTAAAGATCTCCACCCTGGACTTTGCCAATATGACAGGTCTGGTGGATCTCACTTTGTCCCGGAACACCATCAGCGACATCCAGCCTTTCTCATTTATTGACCTGGAGACATTAAGATCGTTACACCTGGATAGTAACCGGTTGACTGAACTGGGACCAGATGACCTCCGAGGACTGGTTAACCTGCAACACCTGATCCTCAACAACAATCAATTGAGCCGTATCTCTAAAGTAGCCTTTGATGACTTGTTACTGACACTGGAGGATCTTGATCTGTCATATAACAACTTGCGCACTGTGCCTTGGGAGGCCATCCGAAAGATGGTTAACCTCCATCAAATGAGTCTGGACCATAACCTCATCTCCTTCATTGCTGAGGGAACCTTTACAGATCTCGACAAACTGGCACGCTTGGACCTCACCTCTAATCGTCTTCAGAAGCTCCCTCCAGATCCTATCTTTGCACGTTCCCAGAGCAATGTGGTGATGAGCACACCATATGCACCCCTGCTCTCACTAAGCTTTGGTGGAAACCCTTTGCACTGCAATTGTGAAGTGCTTTGGCTTCGGAGACTGGAACGGGAGGACGATATGGAAACCTGTGCTTCTCCTGCCAGTCTAAAGGGACGCTACTTTTGGTCTGTTCGTGAGGAGGAATTTGTGTGTGAGCCCCCTCTGATCACACAACATACACACAAATTGCTCGTGCTCGAGGGACAGACAGCTAGCTTGCGCTGCAAAGCTGTTGGCGATCCAATGCCAACTGTGCATTGGGTTGCTCCTGATGACCGTTTGATTAGCAACTCCTCCAGAGCAACTGTATATGAAAATGGGACTCTGGATATAACAGTCACCACATCTAAGGACTACGGTACATTCACCTGCATTGCTGCTAATGCTGCAGGAGAATCTACAGCGTCCATTGAACTATCAATCATTCAACTCCCCCATCTGAGTAATGGTACAAACCGTACCACCCAGAACAAGTCAGGCCTGTCAGACATAACAAGCTCTACTAAGATCAGTAAAGGGGAGCCTAAAACTCTTCCAGAGAAGGTGGTGTCTGTATCAGAAGTGACCGCTGTTTCTGCTCTGGTCAAGTGGAGTGTTAGCAAAGCAACTCCAAAGGTCAAAATGTATCAGCTTCAGTACAATTGTTCTGAAGATGAAGTCCTCATTTACAGGTAAGAGTGATTACTGAAACTTGATTACATCTAAGTATGGGCTAAAAACTCTCTCTTCAAAGTGGCACACTGAGTCTTGAGTGTAATCTTTATCTTTAGAATACATACAGTTGGATTTCTTCTCTCAGCTGTTAATTGTTTGGTGGGTGAGTACTTGAGACAGTCAGTTCCTTTGAAGTGTTACTTGAAGATCAACATTCATTTTTCTTAATCCTTCTTGAGATTTTTTTGTTTAAATTAAGAATTGACGGGTTGCTGTGTTCACATTTTTAAGCAAAAAGTGCAATCCAAAGTGCAATCCTTGCCCTGAACCATTAATTAGAAATCCAAGAAGAAAAAGGATTATAGACCCTCATTTCAATGTATCCTTCTTAAGCTGCTCAAGTCCATAAAGTGTGAGCTTGGAGACTGTTACTGAAGATCTTTGGGCTCTGTGAAATCAATTTCCTATGTCAAATGAGACAGTGAAAGCGGCAACATTCAGCAAAGATAACTGTTTGGAAATACAAAAATACAGCCATGCTGTTTAATATTAAATTGATGCATTTAGGTACATTAACCTCCTAAGACCCCAACTCTTTCATTGCATGCATTTTTAATTTGTCTTTGCTATTTTGGCTGATTGGGACCTGATGAATGTAAAACCAAAGAATTATCTTTTTACCTGATGTAGTTTCTGAGAAGAGGATATCAGGCCCTCGTAGAGCTAAATTTCGTATTGTGGTCTAGACTCTAGGCAACCCAATATGTGATGTCCACATATGTGGACACCAGGTCCTAGGAGGTTAAAGGATGAGTAACAACAATCAGATTTATTCATACAGTATGAGTCCCAATTTATAGGACAACTTGGCCTTTTTTGAAGAGAGGGGAAGACATGCACCAAAGGGCCGCAGGTCAGACTCTAACTTGGGCCTAGTGCTCTCCGGCCATACGGCATATGGTTGTCTGCTCACTCACTGATCTAACCCGACCCCCTACACCTTTTTTTTTGCCACATAATGTGTTTTGTTTCCTCAAACTAATGTTAACTTATGTAAAGAAACTCACTGAAGGATCCTTGAATGACTAGTATGCTGAAGTTTATACATTACCACATTATGGTCTGTTTTAGGCAGGAAATTGAGCATTTTCATTTCAGGCTTACTAGCACTGATAACTGAGGCTTACTTTCTCTATCAAACACCATATCTGATCACCAATACCTGATCTAATGAAATAATAAGAAAATCCAAACGGCTGGGTATTAGCTAGGATTCTAAGAATAGAACTGTGCACAGCAATTGTGAAAGATATCACTCTGCCCAAATGCTTTTAATGCAACTTGCCATCACTGTAAATTCAATAATAAGCTGTTTATCTGATATCCTTGCTTTCATACTTAGTGCCAGCTTTTCATGCCAGAAAAAGGGAACAACATGAATTTTGAGATTTTTTTTTCATCCCAGTGACAGAAACAGTGGATGACTCATCTGTGTTCTAGTAAACGGCCTTATGAATTTTCTCTAATTTGTACAAAACTGCAACTGTAAGGCTAATGTAAGCTTTGTAAAATGTATTTTCCTTTTTCATTCAGTGATTCGCAGCAGCAAAATTGTTTCCCTGAAAAGAGATTATTTAAATTGCATTCTTGATGTTGTCAGTCAAGACTGGCCCCATATAACAAAACATGTACATTTATTTGTTTGAATGCTAGTTTGAGATATTAAAACCATGCAAGTTCTTAAATGCAGATTTAAGGATGAATTTCTTAGTTTAACTTCACTTTAGTGCACAGTTGGTAGCCATTAATTTAAGTGTTGAGCACTGACTTTGCTTACCATGTGATTTGATGCTTTATTCTTTAATGTAATCCTCAGTATGTACTTTATATACAGAAGAAAAAATGGCCTAAAGCAATTCATTTATCTGCACACCAGAATACACATTATAAACTGGAAGGAAAAGATAATGTGAAAAGACAGGACAACTACTGTTTCTGAATTAATACTGATATCCTTTCATAGCATGCATATGTGCACCCCTAGCTGGCCGATGTAGTTTCCCACTGCCTGCACTGAAACAATGGCATGATTAAAAATCAATCACAGCCATGTGGAGCAGAGGAGGGATTGCATGAGTCCACTGGAACATGTGAGGAAGCACAGCTTCTTCCTGGTTATGGGAGAAAGAGGCAATTAAGGATGAATAATGAACTGTAGCCCCGCTGGTGTCTGGGCTCTTTGGTGGAGGCACTTCAGAGGGATCAAAGCTTTCAACACATATGCTATAAGAAAACAGCAAGCAACAATGGATGAATGACTGAGGAATCTATTTATACATGCCCTTATGGGTATGTTGGAGTCTAAACCTTTTTTACCCCAGTGTTTTCCAGTTTCACATCAATAAATTATTTGTTGTATTGTACATGTAATTACAAAATTGTGTTGGAATATGATACATTTTCAAATCAAAAGTTGAAATACATTATGTTTTATACACCCCTCAAAAATGGCTTGGATTCGAAAGTTTGTTGAGGCTTCTCTAACCATGATGTTAAAGCAAGATTGAAGACCAATTATATTCATCTATTGTCTTTTTTGGCAGAAGATCAATGGCCAACGTCCATTCTATTTAATTCTGTTTAATTCAGTTCAGTTTCCAAATCACAGAAAGTCACTTCAAGGTGCAACCTGTTCCTTATGGTACTGCTCCTGTGTTAGATTTTTAAAAATCTAATGGTCTAGGGCACGGTAGCTGAAAGTGGTCGTCAAATTATACGTAAAGTATCCTAAACACAGAAAAAGTATTTTCTAAACTGTGCATGTCCACTAATTGGCATTACCAGAGATTTATTAATTTAGCATCAAAACAGCATTTTAAATCCAACTACTTTGAAGTTTTGGATTCGATGGCAGCATGTGCGACCTGTCAAGCACAGCAAATTACCCTACAAAGAAGCAAGACAATTGTAACACTTAAAAAACTTTACTGCATTCAGTTGGAAAGTCATGCACAGGGTTTTAAATTACATGTTTTGACACGTGGAGAAAGATTGATTTACTAATTAAATGTCTCTGAGATCAAATATCCAGATGAATGAGTGGATAAAAGCAGTTGCTGTCTGTGCAACAAAATACAGGTTTTGAAAACACCCTTTTCATTGGCAAAGCTCTTGGGCAATTAACTTACTGCAGATTTGAGTTTCAGTTTAACTCAAAAAGCACTGAAGCTTAATTAAGCAGTCATATTAAAACATCAGAAATAATAACAAATTGACTTGAAACAACTTAATGCATGTTTAATGGATTGTACAAGATATTACATTTAGCCAAAACAATATTTAAAAATTGTCCATTCACTATTTATCTCATTACTATTTGCTTGCATGGATATCAAATGGTATATACCGGGAGCAATGAAGTCATCTTTTTGAATTACTTTGTGCATATAAATAACTACTTAGCATGGTTAATTGTGTACTATTTCCTTGATATGTCAAAGCATAAGATATTAATTCAAACTACTTTCAACATTTTGGCACTATGGCCTTGTTTTGAATCCCTGTGGCAAGAAGTCTGTATTTTTAATGTCGTCTCTCTGTTTCTGTTTTCAGAATGATTCCCATGACTAACAGGGCCTTTGTACTCACTAATCTGGTCCCAGGGATGCAGTATGACCTGTGTGTCTTGGCCATTTGGGATGATACTGCTACGACTCTCACTGCCACCAATATTGTAGGCTGTGTCCAATTTGTCACCACTGAGGATTACCCACAGTGTCAGTCTATTCACAGTGGCTTCATGGGTGGCACTATGATCCTGGTCATCGGTGGCATCATCGTGGCCACACTGCTGGTTTTCATCATTATCCTCATGGTTCGCTATAAGGTGACGAGTGGGATCCAGACTAATAAACTGCCCACTGTGAGTAACACATACTCTCAGACGAACGGAGGAATGAACAGGTTCAACGGTGCCCCACCACAGGTCAAATCTACAGTGGTGGTCATGCGTGAGGAAATGGTAGAGTTCAAGTGTGGATCGCTCCAGAGCAGTCTCTCTTCGTCCTCCTCCTCTTCTAACTCGTTAGACAGCCAAACAGCAAGAGGGGCTGGTGACCGCTACAGCATGCAAAGCAGTGAGTGCACCACCCTGCCCAGCAACAAGTTCAGGAGGCACGGCCCCAAAGCACGCCCAAACTTGGACCACCTTTTAGGGGCCTTCACCTCACTGGAGCTGCGAGGGGCAGGGAGAGATGGCGCAGGGACTTCTGGACCCTCCACCAGTTCCAATGCTATGGCAGTGGCTGTGGTACCACCGTCTGATAAAGAACCATTGCTTGGAAGGGCAGAGTCCACAACCATGCTGGGACGCATCCTAGGGCTCCCCCAGGAGGGTAAGCCAAAGAGGAGCCATTCGTTTGACATGGGTCACGTAGGGGCCACACAGAGTCGCAGCAGCTACCCACGCAGGATCAGTAATATCTGGACTAAACGCAGTCTGTCTGTTAATGGCATGCTGCTGCAGTATGATGACAGTGAGGATGAGAAGCCCAGTTTTGAGAGCTCCGAGTGGGTAATGGAGAGCACGGTTTGAAGACCATAAAGACCACATGTGAGATTCATGACCAAACAATAAATCTATATGAGAATAAAAGAAACATGAGTGAAAAGTGAAGGATATCCCAAAGGGAAACTATCTTCTGCATGAAGCTAACCCAAGTGACAATATAAGACACTCAAATCAATAGATTCCTGGTCATGATCTCATCTCTGACAGTGTCAAACTGTATTTGAAAAATGTCCCCATTTTAAAACAACTGCAGAAATGGCCCACAAGGAATATTTCCCAAACCACAGGGTACATGAGATTATCCCTGAGGGGAGAAAAGGGAAAGAAAGACAAGAATTTCTAAGTGGATTTACTATGTCTTTATTAAAACAACTGAATACCAAGAGGATTTGCCTCGATTGTGGTGAAGTGGATCATAATGTCATGGACCCTCAGCATGAAATGGGACTACTGCAACAGTAGAAAGACCAGAGGAGCTAGTAGAAAATTAAAACAAAGTCATTTTTATTTTCAGTCATTTTTTCTATCATTTTTACTATTTATTATTTGAGGCAATTCATCAGCAGAAGCACATCTCGGTACTGAGTTTGTAGCTGTTGGTCACATACAAATAGACCCTCTCACACATACACATATGTAGAGGCTACCATCTCTCATACAGCCATTGCAAACACTTTCAAATTGATAACATGATTAATTTTCAGTAACAATATGGTCCTATTTTCTAGATACCATAACAATGAACCACAGCAAGCCAGTCTTGTATTTGTACCTCAGGTTATGTATCGTACGTTGTTATTTTAAAGCAAGTAGGACTACAGCTAAGATTGAACACAAACAGCTCCACACACAAAGTTCTTTGCTTGATTGTAAAGCTGTCAAAAAACTATTTGTTGCCATCCAGTCAAAATCCAGTGTGTTTCCAGCTCAGGTTAAATCCTGCTCTAACAAAATGTCAGTTTGAGTGCTTTGATACTCTCCCCATAGGTTAGCCCTGGTGACAATGGTCCCTGCAGGCAAAAGGCCCATTGATGTAAACAGAGTGTTCGCCTCAGGGTACGGTTTCAGATGTTATCAAGATATATTATAGTCACTGGACGTGGATGGTGTTTGAAATCCATCAAGCCCACTTAATCATTTGCCCAAAGCTGCCAAAAGCAGGATCTATCGTCAGGCTGTTATTCTCATGAGGTAACACAAACAAGAGAGTATGGCAATTACTCATTTAGCCAGGTTAAATGGAGGAATTTGTCATTTGATAAAGGTCATCGTGCTGCTTAGAAGAAAGGAAAAAAGGGGAACGATAACTCATTAAGGGCCAAACATTTCACCAAGTTACATGATACAGAACCTTTGTTGGTTTATGTATTATTTCAATTGATCCATCAGAGAGCCCATTTATCTTTCATTCTCTTTCATACAGTGCTGTACATTGCAGTAAAATACTTTGAATTAGACTCTACTCAGATTACTGCTGATCAAAACTGCAACATCTCTGCATTTTAATGCCTTTCTCGATATTCTGTGGATCTCTGCTGCATTTTAACATGTGGGATGGTCATCGGTTTTCGTTTCTTCCCTACAGTAGGTGTACCGTTCTGTATATTGGCATTCTTTTTGTACAATAACTGGGTGAGAATGTAAATGGGGATGGGGGAAGGGGACAATCGTGCAGTAGTACTTTTATTTTTATGTGAAGCAAACAGTGAGAAGGTGCTTTACTGTGACGTACCAACTTGATCATTGTTAGTTGGCTTACTGAAATGGGAGTGGAGGAGTGGCTTTTGTTAAAGGGTCAAGCCACTCAAATGACTAAAATACTTATTGTCCAACTTATCTCAAGTGGTATTCCTGCATGTACACTGTAGACAATCTTGGTTTTATTTGCTCATGGTTTCAGAGAGCTTTGCCTCTAGTGCAATACAACGGTGTTGGAAAATGCAGACCAATATATATATAGTTTAACAATGTATCTCTTCTATAGATCTGTTACATCTGTTACAAAAATGATCAGGACCCTGTTTACCTAAAGCTTTAATCATTGTTTAACCCAATATCACCACAAAACGTGCAATAGACACGCCAGTCCACCGTGTCCGTTTCACTCTTTGCCTCTACGAAGCGTGAAAAGGACACGCATGTCGAAGTTCCAGTAAGCTGCAGTAAAAGAAGAGGGAGATATTTTATTTCAAGCCAACTTGAAAAGAATCACAGTAAAGTGTTTAAATAGATATTATTAACACATTTACATGTAAATACATATTAGCCCCCTAGCTTAACCATTTGTGGCGATTAAGGACCTTGGAATGTCCTGCATATGTTTTTTTGGTCACTACTGACTTCTTGGTTCTAAATATATTATCTGCCACTGCTGGTAATGCGGTAATGTAACTTCTGTATGTGTGTCCATTTCATGTTTTGGAGAGGCAAAGCGTGAAATGGACGCGGTGGACCAGAGTGTATATTACATGTTTTGCCGCAATACTGAGTTGCACTGTATCCGTGCCATACAGTATATCCATTCTAGCCAGTGAGCCACACTGCTGACATTAAGTGTGTTTAACTGTATATGACATACAGTATATCCAAATGAGCTTTAAAATCATGAGCTTATAAATTCAGCAATTTAAAAAGCACAAACATTCTCTAATAATGTGTCTAAAATAAATGATAAATTCAGAGTAATACCTACAAAGTGGCCAACGACATAAATCATTTGTTCAAGATGATTGCAACAGGGTTATGGGACGAAGCGTGCACTGCTCCAATGGATGAATGAGACTTTTTTCTTATTATTCTTATTATTCAGTTGCAGGGATAGCACTTTGTTCCAGAAAGCCACATGTGCATTTAGGACTGAGACAGTTGAGGCATGGAGTTACTTTTGTGTCATTTAAAATATTACATTTGCATTATAAAACATAAAAAAACAACCTTGTTTTTAAATCCAAAGGTTTTACTGTTGAGCTCACTCTCGTGGGCAGTCTCTGTTGGTCAGCATGGCAGCTTCCACAGTTTGCAAATAAGAGAGTGAGAGCATAAATGACATAAAATCAATGTGTAGGTGTGTTTGCACATAACATTCATCTTGGTAATGGCAATAATGTTATGTTTAAACTACGATTGGTATTATTTTACTTCACTTTTTTTTGCCTGTAGCCAGATATGGATTTTCATAATCAGTTTCCACATCACAGTTTGTTGAACAAAAGCAATCTACATGGAGTCCTTTATAAAACGAAACATTCTTTGTGTTATTGTGGCAAAGGCTAGATATAAACATACCTGTGCAGTGACTTTTCTGCCTTCTTTGCTCTTTCTATGCTTTCACCACACAATTATTTACCAACTGTCAGTGTTGTGACTCTAATCAGTAGAGACATGTCATATTTCACCTTAAGACCCACGTTCGACTTAACCAGCAGCAGTTTTGGATTTACACTCAAAAGTTTGATTGATATTAAATCAATGAAAGGAAAACTAAGGAAATAAGGAAAAAACATCTATACAGTTTTTTCTTTTTCTTTTTTTTTTTTGCAAAATTATCTTGTTTGTTTGCATAAAAGTGACAGAAAAGTACCCATATTAGTCCTTACTTCTTTAAGAACCATATATTGTTTTATAATAACATTTCTACTGTTTTGACAATCGTTCCCATTTTCCAGTTCAGTTCCAAAATGATCTGATTCATGAATTGAACAAAAACTAATTCAGCAGCAGCAGCAGCAAAACCGTTCTCATCAAAACCCTCCAATATCAGTGTAAATGTTCTTCTGTACCAGAGCTGTAGCCCAGGTGCAGCAATAAGCTACACAGACATGCTTCTGTATCACTGTCTGATTTTTTTTTGTTCCCAGCATATTGTTTTCCACGAAAACCTGTATGAAACACTTTGAATCACTGCCAACTATGTAACTTTTCGCAGGAATTTGCTAGCCTGAGGAATACCTACACAATGCTGAACAGAAAAAATCGAAATGACTGAGCCCGTAATAAAGTGTTAATCTTTATCTTTGAGATTTTGAGTCCTCAACGAATGTCGTTTTACCCTCAATTTAATGTTTGCCAAAACATTACAACTTTTTGAACAATTGTTAGCTTACATTTTTGAAGATTTTTGTCTTTGCTGCAAATGAATGAGTGCTACAGACCGTGTGATTCATAACATTTATTATTTATTCTTAACAGAATAAGTCAGATTACCCAATATCATCAGCACGTTACTTTAGTATCTCAGGTATTTTGTTTGCAGACACTTGTCTGCCTAATTTGCCAATAACAGTTGGTTTTAATGACAACGATGCAACAAAGTCACAAAAAAAAAAACAAGTTAGGTACATTTTTATCTATATTGTCCACTTTCATGCAACAAATCATCCTCCCTCTTTTGGTTTCATTTCTATTAATTTCTCATTATATCCTGATAGTTTCACTCATTATTATAAGCGGAGAGCATTTTACCTTACATATTAAAACAAGTTGTTTTGCTAAAGATTTTGAAATTGAATTCATTGTGACTATAAGCAGAAGAAACCTAAATCTATTCCCATCTGTTTTATTTCATCTGAAGTTTCAAGGATGCTTATTTTGGAATTTGAGCAAATAAAACCAGAAAACATTTGCTTTTGTGACACTGGGGGTACACGTTGAAATATGTATTTTAGTGAATGTGTGAAGTGACCCTTTAACCTGCCGTCTCTGCTTGTGACATCATATAACATCCCCCTCCACTCTGCTAACTAAGATATAAATTTAAGTGTGTATTTGACTCAACATAGTCATGATTCTCACCTGAGGTTCCAGGACAAAAACAAGAAAAAAAACCTGTTTATGTGTGAAAACATTTTGCTACAAAAGAATATAAAATATTGTCTAATTCCTATGAACCAAAATGGCTCTTCTGTCTTTCTTCTTCCTGCGACATCAAGTTACTTTACAGATTCCATTATTGATGACATTTTTCAAATGTGATCCTTATGAATGGAAAGTGTTGTCTAACCGCGTCTGCCTACAAAGTACAAAGAAGCTAATGGAGTGTTCTTCCCCTCATGCGGTGTTTGTTTGCCGCAGATGAGCCACGGGTTTTCCTCCTGAGGTCCAGCTGCTGTAATCAGGCCAGTTGCTGCTGACTCACCTCAGCACTGCCCTTATTACAAATCACCGGTACATGCAGCTCCTGGCCAGAGCCCATAATAAGGCCTTAATTCATATAATCTGTCAGGAAAGGTGCTTACGGCAGCACAGAGTAAATATAATCTCCACAAGGGCCAAGCGCTGCTTGATAAGACAGCGATGTGCACCTCCTGAAGGCTCAAGAGGAAGATGACCGCTGCGTGCTGAACGTCGGGAAGTTCGTTTGGAATGGGGCTTTGTGTTTTCACGATACAACGGATATTCAGATATACACTTTTATAGGATCTGAGCTGAAAGGTTATCAGATAGACAGCAGCATTTTTTAAGAGAGTAAATTAAGGACACTGCATTTTTTCTCACATCACAGGTTTATGTGTGAGATCTGCAAGAGCTATCAGGTTGCTATTCAGTAAAACAAGTTGAAGAAAAAAGCACCTTTAACAAACCTGACAGTAGTCTTTTTGTGTGTTTTTTTTCTTACACTGTTGTTTCTTTTTGTGACAGCTACATTGAAAACAAATCAGAGCGTCAATGTGTTTACAAAGTCTGCTGCCACTTAGCATTTATTCACTGAAACTGAACATGAGCCCAGTCTGCAGGTCATCATATTTGCATAAAGCCTTGGTAAATAAACCTGATGTTTTGATGTATCTGGAAAACAAAGAAATGTTTTTTCCCTCACTATTGCTGAAGTTGGAATGTTGATGAAAAAAAAATGTAACCGTACAGTCCACAAGAAGAAAGCTACATGAGGTAATACAGCCTGTTTCTACATCCACCTTTCTAAATATAGCGCAGGTATGATTTGCCACACAGGAAAACATGGATTCTTGCAATCGAGAAGCTATAAAGAAACAGCATAAATAATGGCAAAGCATGGTACTTCAAATAATATAAAATATTTTAAGATATTAATACCACAACAAAAATAATTCTTAAAAAAAAAGTGAATGCAGAGGAAAGCAGAATTGTCTTACTTGCTTACTTATTGAACCACTGAGTAATACAAAAAAAGTCCTTTAGTGATGAAGGGTTACACAGTCTGGTGATTTCTTAACCGGAGGTGTAATGGTTGGATGACTCATGAAAAAAAATCAGCTTCTGTCTCTCTCACTCGTCAGGCTTACTCTCGGTCCCTTTGTGTGCATACAATAGCTGTAACTGTATCTGTAATCTCTAGACTTTTCAGACATGATTTTTGCTGCTCAGCCACTCTATTGGGGAAAACAGTCAGGTTCAGTAAATGTTTGTATGATTTTCTGATCTCTAATTCTATATTATACAGGATTATCTTTGCAAGATGCACAAAACTGAACAACTGTGCAATTTGCACCTTTGCTTTTCTTCTATTTCTGAAACAGAGACCTTAATGTGCAGCACGTGAAAAGGACTGTTCATCCTTAGGCCACATGTCTTTAAGCATTTTCACTTCGAATCTATTCAGCTGAAACAAATTCTAGTGTATTTAATTTGAAATGGTGAGAGTGTCCGTCAAATCAAATGTGGCCAGAAGAGCCTCTTTCCAGTGTAGTCAGTGGACTCTGGTGAGTTTTCCTTCCAGAGGAAAATAACCAAACACATTTGATTTGATTTTTGTGAAAACAGTTCTGGGATTTTAGAGTAAATTGCTAGTAACAAATATATCTGCTGTCTACGAACTGTTCGGGGAATATTTCTGTTTAGCATGTATTTATGTAAATCACTGGATAACCATGGCCAGCACATTAGGACAGAGAACTATTATGTTTTGCTTACATCCTTTGTGGTTTAAGTTGATTCAAAAGAGTAGCATCCCAGAATGTTTGTACAGATGCCTCTTCGTTCTCTCATGAAGTGTTTGTTAGAATTAAGTGATTTATCTGCAGGTGCAGAGTGATAAACATAACAATCACGTCCATAATTACTCATTTCTTTGTGAGCTCTTAGTGAACATAAATGTACGCAAGAAGTTTTAGAATGCCCACTCCAGAATGCAAAACATGCAGCAGCTCTCCGAGTTACTTATTAGTCTGTATAATAAGTGCTTTAATTTTGGCTGGTTTCTAGGAAGTCAGCTTGAACAAAAATCATACCAGAACTGATCGATGCATTATTTATTCCCACCATGTTAGAATGTTATCATATGCTATTTACCAAAGATAAAGGTGAGTTTTGCAGGCATTGGTCCAAATCCAGAGTTTCCTACTTGATGATAATTTTTTTAATCTGCACACCATGGGCTGACACCGCCATCTTTGAAGAGATATGACTCAAGAATCAAATCCAGTTTCTGATGAAATTAAATGGTCCAATCCGTGGCTTCACAAAGAAAGGTAACTTCTATGAAACTTCCTCAAAAGCACCCCTGCTTCAGGACTGATTATTTATTAACAAGTGTAAAATGTTATTCTATTTCAAATAATAGCAGACAGTTACTGCAGGTACCTCTTAGTAATTTAAAGGGATAGTTTTACAAATTATCACTTTAACCCTACCTACCATAGAACCAAGTCCGCCAGAGCTTATCTTTATATTTTTACATGCTGTAGTGCCATTATTGGGAGCATTTCAAATTGCTATACATCAATACAACTGTTATATCCCAAATGTTAATAATATGTATGCATTAAGTCCATAGTAACTACATAAATTGCAAAAAAGTGGAAAGAAACTACAAAAAATTGAAAATCGTTTTTGTTTCTTTTTTACATATATTTCTAGCTAGAGAAATTTAAGACGTTTATCCCTCAAAACTGTAAATACAAATAAGTAGCACAAATTAGTTTCCCACCACAGGAAATTTATTTTGAGTGTCTTCATAGTTTTATTTTCAGATATACCAATTTTTATACACTGCAGGAAAAACCAAAAATAAATATCATGTAAATTTGTAAAAAAAAAAAAGTGCATCAAAATAAACTATTTCCAGCAGTGCAATTTGAGTTCTAAGCATCCCAGAAACTATACAGAAAAGCATAAAGTCAAACACGACTTTTAAAAAACACCAGAATAGGCTTACAAGGCCCCGAAGATAAAAAACTACATTTTCCGTGAAAATGATGTCATTTCCGGTTTGGGGCAGGAAATGGCAGACATGCGATAGTTTGTGCTAACAGCTATTCCAATGTAGGAAGTGTTATGAACAGCTGATCAGGACAAGCTGATGGCATAAAATGTAAGTACAACTCCTCCGGTTTCATATGCAAAAAGAATTATTGCGCTAGCTTATGTGGTTGCAGTTCTACAAGGATTAGAATTTAAAAGGAAGAATTTAAAGGATTTAAATAGTTATGCAAAACAGGGTCCAGAACAGCAAAACAAACAAACAAAAAAATGTACTATTCATCAGGTGCAAGCTGTGTTCCAGGTCAGGAAAGTGCACCAAGCAGGACTGCTCAGTAAAACAGTCAATGTCTCAAATAACATGAATGAAGCATAATTAGCAGAGTCAAAATTGCAGACACAAACAGTGGGAGCTCAATTCAAGGTTTATTTATTAGGATGACGTGTGCAAGGGGACGGATGAATCCCAGACAGAGGTTTTCCTGAGAGATTTATTTCAGAGTGAATTCTCAGTCCGACTGGCTGGCACATGACAATGTGAGACGGGGAGAGAAGCTCAGGCACACACTAGGAAAGAAAAAAAGGCTGAATCTGATACCAGTGTTGAGCTGTAGAATCTGGCAAAGGCTGGATGACTGAGCCAGTCCTTAAATATTCACGAGGGATGCGATCTGGTGCAGGTGTACCAGTTACGGATCAAACAGGAACTGCTGAGAGTATGTGCATCCAGGAAAACCTCTGACAAAGTAAGGCCTGCCCACTCACACACGTTCAAACCAAAGATTCACAATGAGGGACAGGTCCATGTACTTCAAGAAACTGAGGAACAGGCAACAGCTCTAAAGAAACAATAAAAAGCAATAGTTAATACATTTATAGAGTTTATCCAAGATGATGGAAAGAATTGAGCAAAGTCTCAGATACAGTATGTGGGGGTGTAACTGGAGGCAAATGCATCACAGTGGGCTTAATCATGGCATTAAAAAAGGGCGGAGCCTGTCACGGAAGATTTAAAGTAGGGAAGTAGTAGCACAAAAATATGTTAACTAAACGAAATGGGATACTAATAACAATAAAAATAATAATTCAAATGTGGCATTCAGAGCTGTGCATGCAGAAAAGGATTTATTTACAGCAGCAGGTGAGATATGTACACATGTACAGCAAATGTGGGGAGTGGCCTCCAGGGATTCCAAGGGAAGGTCCAAGGCTGGGGGAGGAAACACACTCACACTCCTCTTCACTTAGCCCATGATACAAAACACACTCAGTCCAAAATCCACGCCGTGCCTCATTCACACTCTTGCTAATCCAGGTAGGGTCCAGGGAATACAGGCGGGGGTCCAAGAAGGTGGAAGTAAGTACAACGATCCACCGAGGACCAACACTCCACCAAGGCCTTAAGTACTGCCTGAAGCAATTAGCAGAGATGAGCAGCAGGTGAGTAGTGCGTGAGCGTGGAGTCCAAGATGGCCCAAACACCCAGACAGCGCCCTGGAGGAAAAGGTGAGTACAGCAAACCATGACAGTCTGACCCGACCCAATGAGCATGCCCAATATAGTTTTTCATTCTGACTCTCACAGAGTCCCATGTAATACGTGCAATAGACACGCCGGTACATTGTGTCCATTTCATGCTTTGCCTCTCCAAAACATGAAATGGACAAGCATGCAGAAGTTGCATTACCAGCAGAGGGAGATTATATATTTAAAGCCAAGGAGTCACTAATGAGCAAAAAAAACGTATAAAGTGCATCGCCAGAGACGATTATGCTAGGTGACTAATATGTATACATGTAAATGTGTTAATAATGTTTGTTTAAATACTGGCTTAGTAGATAATTGGAGTGTTGGCTTGAAATAAAACATCTCCCTCTTTTGTTACAGCAACTTACTGCAATTTCTGCATGCATGTCCTTTGGAAAGGTAAAGCATCAGATGGTGTCAGTCATGATATCACAGAGACCATAATTTACAAAACAAACTTTTTTTTTAATTAACCTGAAAATAAAGAAAGCATCTAAGTTTTTAGGAAAGTGTTAATTGAGACCCAAAAGCTACACCTGGGGTTTACATATACATATTCTATTTGTTTAATTACATGTAGTTCCCCACTCCCCAACACAGCCCTTAGACTACAACCACCTCGACTAATGCATAACGTTAAGCAGATTTCTGATTTTTCCCCACAGAAAAATTTACCTCGGATAAATAAGCTAACCCGAAATAAATCCTACCAATAAGCAGAATTGAAAATGACATTGGCCTCCACACAAGCTTAAAACTTTCATTCCCTACACAAATATAAATAATTCAGTTTAACTCCATATCATTAGCACTAAGGCTAATGATATGCCAGGAGTCTCCACACACACACACACACACACACACACACACACACACACACACACACACACACACACACACACACACACACACACACACACGGCAGTATATGCAGATTCAGCTTCCTCACTTGAGTGGAATAAGTGTTCTGATTTGTGCCAGCTAGGATACGAAATAAGCACTTTGTTAACAGCAAAGTTTTGATGAATAGAGAAAAAGCAGGCAAGATTTGTTGACTATCATTGTTTCTTTGGCTGTGCTACCCAGTAGGCGCGTTCATCCTAATTATCTTGATCTGCTTTCATCTTTGACTTTCACTCTCAGTGCTTTACTCCAGAAACTACTACTTAAGTTTTATTTTGCAGGGCAGTAACCCCGTTTAGGCTGTCTGATTTTTTTAAACAGTTACTTTAATGCAGCTTTTGCACGCTAGCAGACCCACAATGCATCTATCCATCTTCTAGGATGCCTGAGCGTGGCCCGCAGCAGTCTGTTTTGTCTTTTTATAGAGTCAAAGCAGATTTTATTGGAGGTCATGAATAAAGGTTTTCATGTCCAACATGCTTTTTGAAACCAAGCCTTATCTATCATCGCCCTCATCACTACATTCATGGTGTTCCTGTATTCCTTGAATGCTATATTAATAACCCTATTATTAATAGCTCCTAAGGGACACACTAACTCAGCGTGGGGTTTGTTTATTCCTGAGACAAAGTTGTCTGGGCAGGGAAAGTTTAAAATTTGTGCCTGCCAGATGCAATTTTGCCTCTTCTCCGAGTCGGTCTGCTTTCTATCTGGCTTAATAAGTATCACATTAGCTGTCACTCTGACTCTCTCTCTGTAACAAGCAATTAAGTGAAACCTGTATAATAGTGTAATAATAGTCAAACTGCAATAAAATGCTTCTCTGGATGGATAGAAAATGCAATTACATCACCCCATTATTACATTAACTGTCATTTCTACAGTTTCTTCATGATGGGCTCATATTTCTATTAATTCCAGTCTTGATATTTTCATGTCTGCCATACCTAACATGATTTTATGAAGTATTTATTCCTTGAATAATTTTACCAACGTCTAGTTATTTCAGCAGATGTAGTAATGACTGGCTGAAGAAAATCATTAACAATTGTAGAGTAAAACTTCACTAATCTATATAATTTATTCAGATTCAGCAGTTTGGAGACAAAGTTAGAGAAATAAGGCTGAGATACCTGAGGTGGGATAATGAATAAATTGAACAATTGGACCTCTTAGCAGCAGAGGAAAAGAGGAAGACTAAAGAGAAGTTTTATGGCTATAGTGAAGGAGAACATGCAGAGGGCTGGTCTGACACAAGAAGCATGGGGGAGATAATCCTCTGTGGTGGCCCCAAAGGAAGCATCTGAAAGAAGATGTAAAAGATTCAGTCCGTTCATTTACATTAATTTCCCAATACAGCAGGCATGCAGGCTTCACATAACTCTATACACAGCAGACAGCTAGTAGGTAGAGAGTATGGTGTTGTATTAAGGGCTCAGCATTCTTCTGTGTAGGCAAATACCTACGCAAATGGGAGAATAATAAAAAGAATAACTTCACTCCTTTACATATTGAAATATTTTTTTTCTATTTATTTTACATTTAAGTTTTTTGTGAGTTTTCACAATCAACCGGAGCTGGCCTCCTGTGATGCACCTACACAATGTCTGTGTTCCCCTAAACTTTCCCTGCATGGGAGCTGCGCTAAGTTTCCAAATAACCAGTCAATGCGTGCCCTGCGTTGCATCAGTACTTCTCCACCTCCACTGATTATTTTTTCAACACCTCCATTTTTTCATCTTTCAGCTCAAGAACTCATGTGCTATTCAGAGTATGATGTAATATGCGATGTGAGATTTGGCACTGAAATCACCCCTGTATGCTGTCGATAGCCCTGTTAAGTGAGCATGTCAATACTAACGCGTGAAGGTCACAAGCAAAAAAGGGGTAAACCTCAATCATCAATTTAAAAAAAAAAAGAGAGAGAAAAACGAACTAAATCTCCCCTGTCAAATAGTGTTATCAACAGACACACATTTCTATAAATTAAAGTAAGTCTATGAAGGCTTTTCAACCTTATCTGTGCAAACTCAACCTATAAGCGCTTAAGCAATGCTTCATTCAGCTGACAGTTAATCACAAACTTACTAAAGAAAAGCTTAGATAAAGTTGTGTTTACTGAATGTACCCAGGAGAATAAAACTTTGAGCTCTAAAATGTAATTGCTGCCTTGCAGACTGAAAAAAAGCTCTGGAACAGAAATGTAAAATCTGTCATGATGGAATTTCTAACTGACTGTTAGAAGCGATGCAGCAGTTTGACAGCTCGAATCAGTTGGTTGACAGACTGATTTTTTTATTATTCAAAAATCTGCGATGATCTGAGCAGAAGTTTAATACATTTTGTCTAATGACAGAAGAAGCAACTTGTGTTCTGGGGGCCTCTGGATGTCTGGAGTTTTGATCTCCTCCACACCTGCTTCACGCCCTGGAGGACGGGGCTGTGGCCCCCCCACACCCTCTAGCAGATTATTACATGAAGGAACCTTTTAAAAAAACAAAAAACAAGCGCGTCCATGCTCACAGGTGTACACACGGGTGATCACACCCACAAACTACACCCTTTTTGGCTCCTACCTCAAAGCACACTGTGTTCTGTTGATCTTATGTGCTGCACAATAATGTTTAACATTTAGTATTTACTGTCATATTCCCATATATCATTGTGATGTTGTTTATTCTATTACTCTTGTTCTCTTCTGCTTGCTTTCTTTTTTCTTTCTCAGCAGGTGATCCAGGTGATCGATATATGCATTTTTTTTTCTCTGCTCATTCTGTTGGTTTTTGTCTTTTGCCCTTCTCCCCCGTCCCTCTTCTCAGCTGTTTCTCTTTCCCTCTTTCTTTCTCCCCTTCTTTCCCCCAGTCAAGTCTGTCCCGTATTCAGTAAGTGAAAATAAAATAAACAATAAAAGGTGAATCAAATGGACCATTATGGCAAGGCTGGGATGATCAGTTTGGTAAAGTAAATCCGTTGGGCATCTTTCTTTGCCTTTAGACAACAATTCTGATGGCAAAAGAGCCAAACGGGACAGGCCAAAAAAAAAAAAAAGTAAGATTTAATAACCCAGAACATCGACACGGGAGAAAAATCGCTAACCAAAAAAAAAAAAAGAAGAAGAAGAAGCAACTGTTTGCTGTTAAATGTCTTAGCTGCACCAGTTAATCTCTTTTTATATTTGGTAAATGATTAAATGACTGTTGGTATAATGAACCTATAGGAAACAGTCATCTGATTTTGATGTGCACTTTAAGGTCTATTTTGTTTTTGCGTGTCTCGGCTAATGGATTGGATGGAACTGTTTGGTGGGAAAAAATTAAATTAAATAAAATCTCACAGCATGTGGGCGACAGATCCTGAGGTAGAGTGTGGAATCCACTAATTGGAAGGTGAAAGGGGTTCGCTCCCAGGCTCCTCCACTCCACATTTCAAAGTGTGTTTAAGCAAGAAACTGAATCATAGACTAGGCACAAGAAAATGTGATGTACAAACATACAAAATACAGGCTTTGTGTGAATGTATGTTTGAAGGGGTGAATATAACTTTGTGTTAATCAAGATGAGTGGTTGATAAAACAATAAAATGCTATGGATGCAGTCATCTTACAATTTCTATGCCCTTCACCAAACTGCAGTGCCAGCTAGCCAGTGAACACAGCAGAGCTAGCAAGCATAACAGACAGTTGTTCCCCCAAGTGTTTCAGGAGGCACACACTGACCCCAAAATCATCAGGTGATTCAAACTAATGTTGTGTCTTCTATAGCATAATAGCAATTATGGCTTCTTGTCAAATCTGCCCAACAGCAAACTCTAAATGTTTCTGACCAACTGGTTCCTTTTTTAGTAGGCTCGCGCCCAAAAAAACAAAACAAAAAAATAAATTGCAACCAAATTAAATAACAACTCGAGGTGAGAATTAATGTGAATATATAAGATAAGTTAAGATTACTGCTGACTGTAGCTATCACTGCAATAATGCAAAATCTAATTTAGTGACCCGCAGCATCAGTAGAATTACATACTGCAGCTCCTGATCAATAATGTTCGTCTGCCTTTCCTTAACAGGCCTATATTGTGTCTCACTGCTGTTGTATCAGTGATAACAAGAAGTGCCAGCAGCATTAATTAACAATATATGTTTGTCAGTAATGTATGACATTGTAGGTTATTGGAAGAAAAATAAGATAATTGGAGTTATCTACACATTTGCCAGAGATGAGGTGGAAACAAAGGAGACAAATTACACAAAAGCACATGCGACTTTCAGATGGACAGCTTTTGTTTTGCTGTCAGGAGAAGCAAATAAGCTCCATTAATGGTGGCGGTCTAAATCATCCTTTGACTGCTGGCTGAAGAAACATCACTTTATTAATGTTATCTAAAGATTTAGTGTCGCTACTAAAGCTGAAACCAGACAGAAAATACTTCAGCGAACAAGTAATAGAAGCCTCTCCTGAATGAGTTACAATTCAGTGGTAAGATCGGGTAGGTAATACCAGAGAATTTAGTCAGAGTTTAGAAGTGACTTACCTGGATTTACTGATGATTTAACTGGAATTTACAGACTCTTACTGGTGATAGTCTGTGGTAACACTGCAGAGTTTCCACTAACCTTGCAAAAGATAAAAAAAATAACAGTAGGAACAATGGCAACTGTGCACAAAGATGGCAGGAGTTGTGTCAAAATGTTTAAAAGACATAAAAGATGTATAATAACCTGTGATTATATTATGTAAAATATCAAATATAAGATATAACCTTAATAAATGTAACATGAATATGTTCTGTTGACTAAAATGAACCATGCACAAAGTACTAACATCATAACAGTGCTCACTGTTGCCTCACAGCAAGAATGTCCTGGTTTTGGGGCTTCCTGTGTGCAGCGTGTTCTTTACTCTGTGGGTTCTCTCCAGGTATTCGAGCTTCCCCTTAAAGGCTGTGCCTGTTCAGTTAATTGCTGATTCTAAATCGACTGTAGATGTGAATGTGAGTGTGAATGGTTGTCTCGATAGGAATTTCTTGAATGTGTGCCTTCTTTTTTCCTCTGTTCTCTGTCTTCCTGTCTATGTCCTGGAAATCAGTCTCAATACGCTCTGCTGATAGGTGTCTGACTTCCTAAAATGCATCAGAAAAAGAGAGAAAAGGCTTGACAGAGGAGCTATAATCAAGGATTCATAGACGTATCCTTTGTGGAAAAGTTTTTTACCTTCATTGTGTAAAAGAGTCATAGCACACATCAGCAATATACAAACTGTGATGGGAGTTTGTATATTGCCTTATATTCCCTTAAACTTTGTATCCATTACTTACATCTGTTATATAAGATGACCAAAACTGTAAGATTTGCTGTCAGATGGCAAATGCTGTGAATTTAATAAAACCAGCCTTAAATATAGGGCAAAAAGTGTCACTGTTAGGATGGTAAAAACTGTTACATCTGAGATGATAAAACAGAACATTTTTTGGCTATGACAAAACAGTTTATGAAGCATCTGTGCCAAATTTCATATTGATTTGACGCCTCTTTAAAACTAGGTTTCAAAGCAAGGCTGTCTCATTTTGTTAAATATTAGTTGCCTCCTCTCTCTCCTTTTTGTCTCCTCCTCCTTTGTAGATGGACTAAGACATGAGGAGAGGGATGAGGAAATGTGCAAACTAAACTATATACAGTATTTGTTTCTTACCCAGTGACATTAGGATAGACCCCACATCCCTGAGCTGGATGGATAATGGATGGAGATCCGTTCTAGGTCTGTGTCTTTAGCCTGTTTTTCCCATGCCATGTCTTAAGGCATGACATATGAAATGTGTCACGTCTCATAACAGGATTATGCTCATATAATCATAATTTTGTACCCATCTGATCACTGGAACATATACCAAAAAATCACAAGTTGGTCCACTAATAAATGGTCCAAAGTTTCATTTGAAAGAAAAAGCTAGTTCTACCTATTGATTCATGTTTGAGTTTATGCTCAAACAGTGAGCACCACATAACGAAGCTCTGCATGACATCTGAAGCACAGCATGATACATCTCAGTAGCTCACCCCAGCTCACCCTTTTGTAAAACATTGTGTAAATGTCACTCAGTAAATAGAGCATAGAAGTGTGTATAACCTCAAACCCTTCCTCTTGGCGGCTCCCGTCCCCGGTGCTACGTCCTCCACCCCCATGTCATCCAGATGGTTGGGATGATGAATGGGACTAAATCATTGTATCCAACTGTAGCAGGTATGTGGTAAACTTGTTTGCAAATCTCATGCATAAAAATTGCCTCTGTAATTGAAGAGACAGATTTTCTTTCTCTGCTACAAGCATTATGAATATTTTATGGCACACTTTCAAGTGTGCAAATGGTCCCGGAAATAAGTTCCATCCACAAATCATATTAACTGAAATGCTATTTTCTCAGGCCCATCTGCCAGGTGAGTCTTTTCTGGTTATATCTATTTTGTTTGCTTTCACCAGTGTGGAGATTACATGGACACCAGTGGCACTTTCACTTTCATTCTGGTGTTTTCATATATTTCCTAAAGATTAAAATGTGCAGGAAGAATTCATTTGAAGCAGCGTGTTAGATGTGTGCTCGGTTCAAACACATTATGACTGTGTACACTATGCAGCTCATTTTAAACTCTTGTTGAGTGTTTCACTGTTGAGTCATTGCCTTTTTCACAGTAGATTATCAGGATTTGTTGGGCTTGTGTCCTGTAAAGCCAAAATCTATAGTTGATCTCCTTCCAGTGAAAGCTGGCGAGTTGTACATATGCCACTTCATGAAGAATCCAAATGTTAAGTGTACAGTGACCTAGAGAGCATGCTCATTATCCTTCTCAGTCCAGCACACAAACAGCATGGACAAACTGACCTCTGGTTGGCACTTGCATGAATGTGCTAAAATAAAGTAATTCAAATTATGTAGTACTGTTACAGTGTAGAGTTATGGGACCAAGTGGATTAGATTTAAATACATCAATCGTCCCTATTCATTTGTCTGCCATAGCAGGAAACTTAATTTACCATTGATTTTCAGGCTGTTTGCTTTGTTTCAAATAAGGTTTCTGAGTTCTTTATCTGGACAGGGATATGAAAGATTAACTTGGGGCGATCATGGCTCAAGAGCTGGCAGTTCGTCTTGTAATCGGAAGGTTGCCGGTTCGAGCCCTGGCTCCGACAGTCTCGGTCGTCGTGTCCTTGGGCAAGACACTTCACCCGTTGCCTACTGGTGGGGGTCGGAAGCAGCCTCGCCTCTGTCAGCTGTGGCTAAATTGTAGCTTGCCATCACCAGTGTGTGAATGGGTGGATGACTGAATGTAGTGTAAAGCGCTTTGGGGTCCATAGGGGCTAAGTAAGGTGCTATACAAATACAGGCCATTTACCTTTTTTTTTTTTTCTGCAATAAAGAATTTCTGTAATAAATGTGCCTATATTTTTGTCATGGCACTGGGTCTGGTGACCCAGTGTTTGTGTTTGAATTATGGTTTTCTGTTTGTCTTATATTTATAGTTTCTGGTTAGAAGTTTTCTGTTCCTGTGCCTCCTCTGTGTTCCTGGTGAAGGTCTAATTCTGTTCTCCGTGTGTTGTATGTTTAGTCTTAGTTTTCTGTCTTTATGTCTTCCCAGTGTCCCACATCATTTGACTCTTGTCTCTCTGCTTCATATTCCCGCTGTTTCAGAGTCTGTCTCTGTGTCAAGTCCGTGTCTCTGTGTTATGATTCCTGTTTTATTTTGGCAGTCTGAATCATTGTCAATGTATTCTGCTTTGTTTTCTATATCTCGTTAGTCTGATTTGTCCCAGCTGTGTTCCCACCTGTTCTCCATCCTCTCGTTGTCTTCCCAGTGCATTTAAGCCCCGTGTTTCCCTTTGTTGCGTCGTGCCCTCACTGTGCTGTGTTTCTCCCTGCGTGGTCCTGATGAAATTCTAGTTCTCAGTCCCTGGTTTGGTTTCCTAGGTTGTGTTTTTAGTTTCTGGATTTCATGCTCGAGGTTTTGGTTTGTTTTTTATTAAGTTTATTTTTATAGGGAAGTCTTCCCAGCAAGAAGACTGTAAGTTTCATTCTATGTACGAGTCCTGCGTTTGAGTCCTACATTGATGACAATTTTATCTAAACCTGCTTTTAAAAAAAGTTGTGACACTGTAAAATGTGACTAACAGAATAATAATTTGCAGATCTCAAACTCTTATTGTATTCACAATAAAACACAGAAAGAATACCAAATGTTTAAGCTGAGAAAATGTATGATTACTTAAAAAATATTAGCTCATTTGGAATTTGATGGCAGCAATACAAACATGCAGTCAGGCAGGCATGTTTAGCATCCAGACTTTTCTACTATAAAGCCATGCTGTTATAAGAGATGCTGTATATAGCTTAGCATGTGTAAATATGCAAGACCATCCCTGAAAATTCATCATTTTGATAGGTTTAGTAGCATATGTTCCTATGTACATCAGAGCACTGATAATGTCTTACCATGTGGAAAAGCTGCCACTTTTAGAAAGACTCATACACACCATACTTCAGAGATTCAGGCTTTGGAACCAGGCTTCAATATCATCAAAAGATTAAGGAATCTTTTGAAAGTCTTCGTAATTTTACTTTGACAAACATGTTTTGAAATTGTTCCATTACCTTTAGCCTCAGTTATGTAAAAATCGGTGAACCTCTGCCCACCTTTACTTCTGAGAAACTCTATAAGACGCTCTGTTTAAACCATTTACATCATTGTAACCCGGGTTTAAAAGATGCATAAATAGTAAAAGATAAGTGAAGTCTGAGAATATAAATATCAAAGAGTTCATTTATTTAAATTTTCTTGTTTATTAAAAAGGTAAAAGTTCATGTAAAATTATTAAAAACATGTTTGCATTGTTTAAAATAAGTTATCTTTCTTTTCTTGTGAATTGTTTGTGAGAACTGTAATTTCCTACGGGGATAAGGTCGGTGAAGGTAACACAGGGTGGAGAAGGAAAAGGGAAAAAGAGACGAGAGCGCGAGAAGAGGTGGTGCGTGAGTTACACGGAGCATCCGGAGAAGTTAGCTTGTTTTTTATGTACTAAGAGTAAGTGTGTTTTGACTTTTCGGACAGATAAGTCACAGTGTCGGTAAGCTAGTGACATAACACGTAAAGTTTCAGCGTGAGTCTGCTGGACTGTGTGCTTTGTTTCTTGCGGCTGTGCACGCATTAAGTTAAAGTGAGGCTAACCCAGCCGTTCGCTAATAAGGACTACTGTAGGCTGCCGTTTCGCTATAGTTGTGGAACGTAACAAGCTGCAGAGGATCGTTACCGAACTGGATAACGACGGACACACCCCAGATAGTCACTCTGAGTGCCCGCGTCACTCAGAGTACCTCTGGCAACGTGGGAAGCTAAAACAGGTAGCTTGTGGAGCACGTGGAGATCACGGACCTTCCTCATCTTTGTGCTACTGCATTCAGAGCGGAGTGTTTCTGACGGAGCTGAAGACAACTTGTTACCTGGATTAAGCTGGTGGGAATTGCACGTTTCACAAGGTACTGAGTTTATTTATTTTTTGCTCGTTGAGTGAAGAACTTCCGGTTGGGAGATCGTTTTGGATTTATACTGGAGCAATACAGGCCTGCAACGTAGGGTTTATCTCTGCTGGCTTTAGGTTTAGTTTGGGACTATAATTGTTTTATCACTGGTGGTTTACACTGTATGTGTGGAGATTCTGTGTACAGTGGGTAAATTGCTGTGTGTGTTTTTGGTTTGCCTGAATACTGAAATCTGCCATTTTATTATTTTCTTGTTTTCATTGTTTGGTAAATTAAAGGAGGGTTGCAATGCTCTACTTTACATGGTGTATGACATGATTTACTGCACTATAGACACTAGTGTTAATTTTCGCGTGTAGTGCTACTGTTAAGGAATAAGCTTCATTGATCCCAGAAACAAAAGAGAAGTTAATTTAAAACATCGTACGAGAGTACACTAGAAAAAGAACCCAAAGCCCATTTATTTAATGGTATTGAGTAAATGAGGGCTACATCATCATGACCTAGTCAAAGGAGCTTCCAAAGAAAAGCGTCTGGACTTCTTTAAGTTGCTTGAAGACGTTTCACCTCTCATCCGAGAAGCTTCTTCAGTTCTAAGGTCAAATGGTGGAGAGTCCCAGATATAAACCTAGTGGGAGTATCCCCCCCACAGAGGGACAAAAGGACCCCCTGATGATCCTCTAATCCCCTGAGCCAAGGTGTGAAACTGGGTGTGGGTCCCAATCAGCCAGAGTTTCGGGTGAGTTCATTGTGAAACCTGGCCCCACCTTATCATGCGAATTCCTGAGATCAGATGGCCCAGGATGTGAGTGGGCGTTAAGGCGTCTGGGAAGGGATCTCAAAACTGGATTATAGATGGCAGAGAGTTGGTGTCGTAAACCCCCGCCTCTGTTCAAGGATGGTCGCTCACAGTGGACATAGATGGCTTCTTTCACTCTTTCAAACCATCTGTCCTCTCTGTCTAAAATGTGAACATTGGCATCCTCGAAAGAGTGTCCTTTACCCTTAAGATGCAGATGGACTGCTGAGTCTTTTCCTGTGGAGGTGGCTCTTCTGTGTTGTGCCATGCGCTTGTGAAGTGGCTGTTTGGTCTCTCCAATGTAGAGGTCTGAGCATTCCTCGCTGCACTGTACAGCATACACCACATTGTTAAGTCTGTGTTTTGGTGTTTTGTCTTTCAGGTGAACCAGTTTTTGTCTGAGCGTGTTGCTGGGTCTGAAATACACTGGGATGTCGTGCTTGGAGAGTTTTCTCCAAGCACGAAGAAGAACTGAAGAAGCTTCTCGGATGAGAGGTGAAACGTCTTCAAGTAACTTAAAGAAGTCCAGACGCTTTTCTTTGCAAGCTCCTTTGACTACGATGACCTGGATGACTGAGAACCTTCACAGACATCATCATGACCTGTTGCCAATTAGCCTAATTAGTTGCAAAGTGTTCCTCCAGCTGTTTCCCTTCAAGTTCCACTTTTGCAGCCTTTTTGTTGCCCTGATCCCAACTTTGATAATACATGTTGCTGTCACAGTTTAACATTTGATAGACTTTCCCAGTTCTATTTTGAATAAAATATTGATTTAAATTTTAAATTGTTACATGGCATTACAACTTTTCAAAAATTATATGGTTTAATATGTTACAGATATTTAAGAATAGGTCAATTAAGTTTATTCAGTGGTTCGTGTGATATATTAGAAAACCTTTTATCACATATCATCAGTGCTGCATGTTTCTTAATGTTTGAAGTGACCTGACTCACACACCCACCTTCCCACTCCACCTGTTTCCAATTTCCCAGCCTGTCACAACACTTGTTTGTAACTTTGCACCTTTTTCTTCTTCTATTTGTTAAATTATCAGTCTGTTGCATTGCATTGCTTTGTACATGCACTGTTTTGTCTGTCCTCTATTTCTGTTGACTCTCTGCAAGCCATTATTCTGTTTTAATTAGCCTAAACCAGGCATGGGCAAACTACGGCCCGGGGGCCACATGCGGCCCGTTAAACATTTTGATCCGGCCCGCCAAACTTGAAAAAAAATTAATAAATTAACCTTGTTAATGTTTTATTTCCCCTGCAATTCTGATGTTTCCTCACTAGATGGCGCACTCTAGATATATTGCCTTTTTTGAGGTGAAGCGTAGGCCTATTACTCCACGTTTGCACTTTACCCTGTGACCCACCGCCCCTCTATGAAGATGAGCGGACCCAAGAAAATGAAAGTGGACAGAGAATGTCGAGTGTTCAAAAAGGAGTGGACAGCTAAATATTTTTTCACTGAATATCGATCATCTGCTGTTTGCTTGATATGCCAAGAAACTGTGGCGGTTTTTAAAGAGTATAATATTAGCCGTCACTTTGCCACAAAGCACGCTAATTATGCTAGCAAGCTCTCAACAAAAGAACGGGAAGCTGCTGCTGAGAAGTTGGCAGCTAATTTGAAGGCTCAGCAAAGTTTTTTTCACCGTCAAACTGCCATTCAAGAGTCAAGTACCAAGGCCAGTTTTATGCTTTCATTCAAAATAGCAAAGGCCAGCAAACCACTGTCAGAGGGCGAGTTTTTAAAAGAATGTATGGTAGAGACAGCAGGTATTTTGTGCCCGGAGACCAAAGACAAATTTGAGAAAATCAGTTTATCACGGCGGACAGTGACTTGCCAAACTAATAGATGAAGATATCACCAGCATATTAAACAAAAAGTCATTCACTTTTTATTCTTTAGCACTGGATGAAAGCAACGATGTCAAAGACACTACTCAGCTCCTTATTTTTATCCGAGGAATCAACGAAACCTTTGAAATAACGGAGGAGTTTTTGACAATGGAGTCTCTGAAAGGACAAACACGGGGAGAGCACTTGTTTGAACGGGTGTCTGCAGCCATCGAAAATATGAAGCTTCCCTGGAGTAAGCTTGTTAACGTCACCACAGATGGATCTCCGAATTTAATGGGAAAAAACGTTGGCCTGATGAGGAGAATCCAGAATAAAGTCAAAGATGAAAACCCTGACCAGGATGTCATTTAAATCGGTGTTACAGCTGAATCATGTTGTGAATCCTGTGGTGAAACTCGTCAACTTCAGCACCGTCAGTTCATTGCATTCCTGGAGGAAACTGATGCGGATCACCAGGACCTGCTTTATCACTCCCGTGTCCGCTGGTTGAGTTTGGGCAAAGTGTTTCAACGAATGTGGGAGCTCAAAGAGGAGATTGGCGTGGTTTTTGGAGCAGCAGGGGAAGACTGAGGAATTTCCTGAGCTGAGCAACAAGAGCTGGATGTGTGACTTTGCGTTTGCTACGGACGTATTTTCACACTTGAATGAGCTCAACGTGAAACTGCAGGGGAAGGAGCTGTTTGTGCATGACATGCACACAAACGTGAAAGCCTTCAAATCCAAGCTGGCTTTATTCTCCAGGCAGATTTTGAACAAGTCATTCACTCATTTTCCTACACTAGCCATGCTGAAAGAGGCCGGAGCAAAAGTAAAGAAATACAGTGAGTCACTGGATGCACTGCACGGAGAATTCTGCCGTCGGTTTTTGGATTTCGATAAAATTGACAAGTCACTGGCCTTTCCTCTGTTACAAGACCCCGAAACAGCTACAGAGGAGCTTCAGCTCGAACTCATCGACCCTGCCTTAAAAGAGAAGTTCAGCTCTCTGAAACTAAATGACTTCTATGCTTCACTCAATGATGCCGCGTTTCCAAATCTAAGGCGAAAAGCGCAGATGATGTTGGCTTTACATTCAGCGTCATGAACATCAACAAAGCCAGCCACAGATCCAAGTTAACAGACCTACACCTCAGATCCATCCTGAGAATCGCCACAACAAAACTAACTCCAGACTTTGATGCGCTGGCTAAAAAAGGAGACCAACAACACTGCTCCCATTAAAATGTGTCTCCGTGATACGCACGTTGTTAAAATGAACAGTGAGCGCAGATCAAATATAACGCTTCACAGACTGACTTGCTGCAACTGTTTTGTTCTTGCACTGGTCGTTGTTGACTTTTGGCACCGGGTAAACAAATTGAATAAAAGGAACAGGACAAGTACATCTGCATCTCCTACCGTTTTTGGGGGAAAAAAAAAAAAGAGTCAGGAGGAGAGTGATGTGATATCCTGAAGGATAACAGAACTTTCAGTGCTTTAAAATAAAATGTTCATTTATTTGATTTTCAGTCTTTAAAGACTCATTTCGAAGTCAGAGATTTTATTGTAATGCTTTTCTTCATTTTCATTGGAAATTAAAGCACATGTTTTCTCCATATCCCAAGATGTGTATTTTTCCCCCAATGAGGTGATGTTTTCAAAGCATGCCATCTATCTGCTCCGGTTCCGGCCCCTTTGTCAAATGTTAGAACTCAATGTGGCCCACGAATCAAAAAGTTTGCCCACCCCTGGCCTAAACTCTTCCTGAAAAAAAGCACGAAAGGAAGAAACTAAAGTTTTGTCAGGTTACCCTTGTACCCGTGTAAAAGTTTTCAAATCTAAACCCTTTTAATTTCCTCTTGACATAATTACTACTTCTTTTCATTGAGCTGAATACATCAGAGAACACTGTGACCCTTGCTTTTCTCTTTCAAACCAGGCACAATAAATGAATATTGACAAAAAAGTATAAACTGTTTATATGTTGCATCTGCATTTCCCAATAATGCATAATTTATGCTAACAGTGCTGAGAGGTAATGATATAAACCCAAACAATAACTAATGATCCATTTCTTTACACAACACCATGAACGCTCATGAAAAATCTTTCAAGGTGCAATAATGTGTTGTTCTCTGTGTGGCAAAGAAATAAAGACAGAAGGAGATTAACACACGCAGCAGCTCCATCTGGTTGTTGCTTAGTGCTGTTTTTCACATCATTAACCTTTAGCATTTATCTGAAGCAAGCATCTATCCAGTACATATAGGTGATTGGCGCTGTGATACTTATGTGCGTGCATTAAGCACATTAACTTCTTAGGTTGAAAAAGCTGGTGATTTCTTCAGAACACCAATGGGGCAATTTTTCTGAAGCAAAAAATTATTAATCTAAAAGAAAACGGATGCTTGAATTTTTAAAGATTGAATGAGCAAAGACTTACCAGCCAGTGTATATCCTTTATCAACTCAGATTTTCTGTTCCCCTGAGACAGTAGCAGGGCTTAGAACAGTGTGTCCTAGACATCTGTGCAACTAGGGTTTGAGAAAAGCTGGCTCCACTAGCTATGTCCTGAAAGCATACCCTCCGGTCATGCCTGAAATCCCCCTGGACTACCTTAGGAATCTGCTAACAAACACATAAGTCAGGGAAACAGTACACAAGGTCTACAGAGATCCTCTGAGGAAAGGTTTTTGCATATAATTTCTCATTACTGATGCCAAACATGCATATTTGTGCTTTTACAAAATGTGGCCCCTTTTCAGGTTGTTCTATACGTGAATAGCACTGGACCTAAGAAGGATGGAGTTTATTTAAAAAGGCAAGTTTTTTTTAAAGTAGTGCATCCAGGTCATGTTTGAATTGTTTTCTGTACAATCTTTATCTCTTTAAAAGGGACAATAACAAAAATCATTTCTGCTCCAGGAACAAAATAACAATGATTCACCTTTGTTTGAGCTGAGATGTGCTAATCAACAACAATGACTCAAGTAACTGCCTGGATGGAAAAAATCTGATGTAAAAAAGATGTCTGTGTTATATTTTAGTGAAGTATTTTATAAGTAATAAGTAATTTATGTAATTTTCTCAAACTAGGGGTTTGAGAAAAGCTTGCTCTACTATGTCCTGAAAGCATACCCTCTGGTCATGCTGAATAAATTAAAATTGTGGTCTTAGAATCTCATCTCTGCTTTTCGCAGATGATGTGGTTCTGATGGCACCAGTAGGTACTGGCCTCCAGGTCACATTGGATTGGTTCGCAACTGAGTGTGAAGTAGCGGGAATTATAATAAGGACCTCCAAGTCTGAGGCCACAGTCTTCAGCTGGAAAAGGTTGGAGTGCCCCTCTGGGTGAGGGATGAGGTGCTGCCCTCCAAGTAGAGGAGTTTCTCTGGGTCTAGTTCATGAGTGAGGGGAGAGTGGACCGGGGATTCGACAGACAGATTAGGGCTACGGCTCCAGTGATATGGTCGCTGTACAAGTCTGTTGTGGTGAAGAGTGAGCTTAGCATAGAAGTGAAACTCTTGATTTACCAGTCGATATTTGTCTTTACCCTCACCAGTGGTCGCAAGCTCTGGGTAGTGACCGAAAGAATGAGATCAGGATACAAGCGGTGGAAGTGAGCTTTCTCCAAAGGGTGGCTGGCCTCTCCCTTGGAAATAGGGTGAGGAGCTCAGCCATCCTGGACAGGCTTAGCCACTACTGCTCCACATCGAAAGGAGCCAGCTGAGGTGGTTTCCGGCATCTAAAAAAGATGCCTCCCGGTGAGGTGAGGAGGCCCCGGCGTAGACCCATGACACGCTGGAGATATTATACCTCTCAGATGGCCTGGGAATGCCCCAATGTTCCCTGGCTGAGGTTACTGGGAGATCTTGGCTTCACTGCTTAGGCTGCTGCCCCTGCTACCTGACTCCGGACAAGTGAAAGAAGATGGATGGATAGAATATATTGATTGAAAGCAAACATATTAACACGAGATATGCTATGTTTAAACTAGAACTACTGCTCTAAAGATCTGAAGAGTAATGTGAGGAGTTAGAATTAGCAAGTGAATCAATGTTATAGCTTACATTTTCACAACTATATAATCAACTGGACAGCACAGATATGGCTTATCCACATGTAGTACAGCAGTTTGTTTGATAAAGCTGTGGACCACCTGACTATGTTTGTGGTGTTGTTGACATTTGGAACATTTTTAATTTATCATTTTCTGACAAAGTGTCGTTAATTGCAACAAAAGACAGCCCAAGAAATATGTACCCCAGTGAGTAAAATGGTTTATTTCTGTGTTACCACCATATATCTGTGCCCCGGGAATTCACCAATAGTATGCAGGGAAGCTTGCTAACATCAGCTGACCTACCACTCCACAGAAAAAGAAAACAAAAATGATGTCCTGCTGGCAGCAATTTCAAATAAGTCAGCTGCTGTTGCCAGTTTTCTGTTTCGCAATATCTAAGTGCTAGAATGCCAAAAAACAAAGTGTGATGAAAATGTCTTACAAGCTTTCCATTCCAAAATTCAAATGTTAAATTACTTACTGACAGCACTAATGGCAGCATTAGAATGTGTATCACGCACATGTACGCATCATCTCTTCATTCCCCTTTTCCTCTGGAACCAGTCCCAGGCGACCAAGCATTAATGGTCCATGCTGGCAAAATTGTGAAAGGCTGGAATGACAGGGGGCTGCGGGATATTGAGTGCCTTTATTGTGAAGCTTTGTCACACAGCACTCTAATGTGCTTTTTTTTTTTGTTTTTTTCCCTGCGAATGTGCTTGTGGTATCTACGTTTTACAAAGCAACTGAAAAGCAACATTTTTCCCTCCGCCAATTTTCAGTGATGCATAAAATAGTAGGTTATTTCAAATAACTGAGTCAACTTTTCTCCAAACGAAAAAGGAGCAGGTCACATTCTGAAGTTTAAAATCTTTGCTCAGGCATTATGCTCTCAAGTTAAAGTTCAGCACATGCTGACAGAACTAGGACGAATGGAGAGAAAAGTGATATTTTGGTATATGACGAGCGACACAGGAAAATAAATTGTGAAAAAGTGACAAATCTCAGTTCTAAATTATTCCACTTACCTCTGTGAGCTAAGTCATTTATGAAAAGGTCAATCGAAACATTCATCTGAGGGGTGCTTAATACAATCAATGTCAAATTAGCATATATTTTGGGTTTGTTAAACAAAACAGTCAATTCTTCAACAGAGCAGCTAGAGTGGTCTAAGTAAGTAACAAATTTAAAAGTCAGCAGGTAATCAGTCACTAAAGACAGACTGGAATGCATTGAGTATTTCCACTTTTGATCAACTTTATACTTTACAACAGTCCAAAGGGAGATGTAGCACTACATAGTCCACTGCATTTATTTTTCAGCCATTTCCTTTTTTCAATTAAGCTTTTACACATATAAGCTGATGATATATAAGCACTCACCCAGATTTTACTGCCAAAATCCATATAAATGAGTTTAAACCAGATCTCCTTTGATAAAGTACAGCAGTAAAATGCTGTCTGCACTTTTATTCAACAGCAGTAAAGACCCAATCATATAGCAAAGCACTCACAAGGGAAAACTGCTGACTTTTTATATATTAGCATATATACGATCATGATGCAATGTCACTGTTTCCTAAGCCTGAATAATTGCTCCACCACTTACCAGCATGTCATGTCTATTACTGTCTCCTTCTGGAGATTTGTCTCTTGAAACAACTATCTGTAATCTTGGCAGTATTTTCTTGTTCTCTTCTCTTGACAAAGTTTAAAAGTGCGCTAATGTGTTGACTTCATATTTTTTTGTATCTATGTGAGTGATGAAGCTGCGTGGGCTTATATAAAGAGTTAGTATTTAAGGCAGAGTTTATCCTCACACTTGGTGCAGTTTTACCGTGGTGCTTAAGTTGCCTTTTCATAAAGAGACGGATTAAAGACTGAAGAAACAAAACAAATGTGTCTGGAACACTTTCACTGCACTGACATTTTTTATGGACAATGTCCATCTACCTATAGATGGATGTAATCTAATGTATGCATGTTAAATTAGTTTGTCATTATTTCAAACCATCTGCCTGACTCTTAATGGGAGAGGGTATTAACTGGTCAAATGCAGAACTCATAAAAGTCTCTCTTATTGCAAGTAAAACGTACATTTTGAAAATACAGCAAAAGCGTGTGTGTTACTTGTGCATTTATGTAAGCTAAGCATCAAAATGGGGGGTTTTGTTACATTGCAAAAAGATATATTGAACTTTGTTCTACATGGCAGCAGATAAACTATATTGCTGTTTTATTTCAAATGATTTCTCCATGGGTTCTCAGCAGTTACTGAGCTGAATAGTGAACATTTTATTGTTTTAAGGGATATAGAAAAGATGAAATGCACTAAGCAACTGAGGGTGAATGTTTACAGAAGTCCATCGACAGAGCTACTTGCTGTTGAAGGAGCGACACAGGGCGTCAAACAAAAGAGAAGAAAACCTTCCCTCTGAGTGTCTTAGCATCTGTTTATGATCCCCGCAGCGCTGAACCCCCCAGATCAACCAGCGCTGAGTGTTTTTTCATCCTCCAAGGCGCGCTCCCCCACCACTTCTTTTTATGAAGTAAGAATAAATTGAACTGCAGGCTAAAGCTTTCTCTAAGCTATGCCTAGTAATGGTTCAGTAGGGGAAAATATATTGCTTTTTCCATATACCGAATCTCCCAGGTGTGTTATTTAACTTGTTAAGAAAAGGTCAAGTCACACAGGTGCAGAAATGCAAGGACAGCACAGAGTGAAGGTTTTTATTGAATGTCAACAAGGAAATGCTTACCATTGCAAACAAAGAGGTAAGAAAGGACAATGAGGTAGAATTATTGTGGCTTCTGCATATTTCACATAAATTGGATCTCATAAAAAATAAAAGAAAGGTTTGTAAATAAAAAATATGAAATATCCTTATAAGATGGAAAGAAAAAAAATCTTAATCTGTTAGAGACTTTGTTCATTACAAATTTGATTTAGCCCAAGAAATATTTTTGATAATTTATATAAATGCAGCAGAGAAACAAACTGAGGCCACAGTACGCAGCTGCAGTTTTCTGTCTTAAAAAACCAAAGAACCAAACTAAGATAATCTTCTTCAGTCCATCTTGCAATGATTCACTGAAAGCATGTAAAGACAAGATAAAAGGAGGATGAGATACCGTCAAAATAGCAGACTTAATTTAAAAAAAAAAAATCCCAAATGGTCGCAGGGTCCTTCAATAGCAGTGACCATCCTCCAAAGTTCTGCATCCTCTTTCCTTGCTGATGTCTCTTCACATTAAAATAACTCTTTATTGTCTGTGCACAGTCATACTTAGTAAAATAGTACAACAAAATCCTGAAATAACCTTTGCATAGATTTTTAAATGAGCTAACATTCACCCAGCGGATTTGTAGAAGTGCATGTTTTACATGCAGAGACTATCTTGGGCGAATACGCTTTTTATATGCACGCTGTTAAGCTATACTTTACTAAAACAACTGAATGAAGTGTATTCTGAATCTGCTGCTAAGTCTTTTTTTTACAAAGCTTGAGTTGTAGCTGCTAGAATGCAGAAAACACACCAATGATACCTGTTCAATTAATAAAGAGCTTCACTTTGATCTGCTGACAAACTAAAGGGATTTCCATGAATGCTTTGTTAGGCTGTGGGGCAGTAGCATTTATTATCTAAATGGATCAACTTTAAAGTTTCAGAGCTCTGATGTGCAGCCACAACTGAAAATTAAACAGCAGGACTGAGAGTGATCAGCAATAATGTAATTAATTAAAATTAAAATGTTTATTTTGCTTCTCTGTGTGATAAATCCCTCAGTTAACCACTTTCTGCAGATATAATAATTTGTCTCATTTGTAGCTGTATTGCATTTTTATTGTTATATTACGTTCTGTAGAGACTTTCAATCACCATTTTCTCTTCGTTATCACCAGTGTCTGATAACGTCTCTGATTGGAGTAGGCAAAGAAGTATTTTTCATTGTGGTCTGTGCTCATTTTGATTTTTCTGTCTTTAAATGTCCTCCACATCCTGTTTTACATTGGTTTCTCATGTGTTTTGTTTTTGTTCTTGTCTTTGTCTTCCCTCCGTTGCGCCACATCTTTGTTTTTCCCTGTGTTTCATTGTCCTCACCTGTGCCCTTTTTCACACCTGTGTCAGGTTTTAAATTGCCCTCTTGCTCTTGGTAGTCTTGCTCTACCAAGAGCAAGACTTGGTGTTCACCACTAATGTTTTTTTTTCTTTTTTTGTAGTGTTTCCTGATCCCCATTGCCATTTGTTACTTGTCACTCTTTACACTTGTTTAACACACAGTTCAATTTGTTAATTCATATAACAGTATTAGTCATGTCAGTATCTTCCAATCAGAAATAAAGATTTCCTTGGAGCAGCAGATACATCTGAACAAATAAATAACTCTCACTCCCAGGTCAGGTCAAGTTTTTCAATATCTTTTATTTAGATAAGCTTGCAGTACTATTTTCTTATCACATAAAATATGAAATGCATTGTTGGTTCTTGAGTACCCTTTTATTATCTTGTACTAGATGTCTACCACTAAGTCATGCTACAGCATGTAAATTTATCATATCTGGGCTTTACAGGTTAATAATGCAAGGAGTCAGTGAGCAGGATCTATCTCACCCTCCTGCCCTCTCTGTCCTCATCAGTTCACTTTTTCGATCTCACCTGACTCTTGTTTCACACCTCCTCCTCCTCCTTCTTCTTCTTTTTTTAGCACTGCATTTCCAGAGATGAGAGGAAGTCTGCTTTTTAATCAGAGCTTTGTAACCCTCCCAGTGGACTGGAGTTATGTCGAGCTTTTGCTTGTCACACCCTTACCTATTATTTTCTGAGTTATGTTATTGGAGCCTGACCTCTCAAGCAGCCACTCTCAACTGTGATATATTGTCAAAAGGGGAGACAATAGGTTTAGTAGGTCATCTAGGTTTAGATAAAAACCACATGACAGGCTTGTTTTCTTTTTTTCTACTGCCTTAATGCTTCTTTCCAGTCATTCTGCAGTACATGAATGTAGGAGGACTTCTTGTCATTTATTTATTTGATCTCACATTTTCTAGGGTAACAGTTTTACCCCCTCTCTTACACTCTTATTTGTTCCTGTCAGTTTCAGCTGACTGTCTGGAATTACAGTAAGACAGAGCAGTGGCCGATATAAAAATGTTAACAACTTTATAAGCATGAAAAAAAAAACAAAAAAAACTTTGCATGTTATTACTAAACAGATAAAACTGATTTTATCCTTTCTTATGGAGAAACCCATGCTGTCAGCTGTTCTGGTGGATGCTGCTGATGAACACTTCTAGCACAGTAGGAGAAAATGTAGAAGACAAATCCTGATAAGTACCAATACTGACTGATTGATTGTTAACTACTAGTGCTACTTAAGTAATTTAAGTAAAACATGTGCCTAGAAACAGGCATGACTTTTTATAGTACATTATCGTCCAATTAATCTACTTCTAATTCTAGGGAAAATGCTAACTTAAAGCTTGTAAGGTTTCAAAACAAGTGAAAAGTCTCTGGTTTAGGTGGAGAGATAAATCCACTGGGGGTTGCACTGGGAAGGGCACCCGATGTAAAAATCAAATATGTGGAGCTACCTGCTGTGGTGACCCCGATGTGGCGGAGGAGCTTCAGAGCCTGTTTCTGTCTCCAAGGTTGGATCTTAGGAAGAAACGGCATGATGCTGTGCTGTTTAGTGCTGACCTCTGCTGTGCTGAGCTATCATATTTTGTTATTGCACTTCATGAGATGATTTATCAGGCAAACAGTGTGGGTCTCTTGGACACTGCCCTCAGCAGCAGTTCAGATACACTAGTTAGTGGTTTAAGTGCTGCAAACAAACTTTTTTTTAAAATATTTTTTAATTTATTTATTTTTTAATACTCGGAACCACTCTTGAGCCCGTAAATACAATGATGTGCCTGATGTGTTAGTGGATATTACGTTAGATTATTATCTAATCAGAATAAATGGCTTTAATTTATTCATATTAATAGTTAGCATTAGAACCACGAAGGGGATCATTTTGACCCCCTTGGCAACAAGGTAACTACAACTTGTGCTAACAGTGCAGTTATTTTTATTCAGCAAAAAAAAAAAAAAAAAGGGAGAAGTTTTTATTTTGTTTGGTTTTTGCAGATAAACGTAAGCATGTATATGAATTTAATTAGCAGAATTTTTCAGCTCAGATTTTCAATTTGAATTACTAAATGTACTTCTCACATCTTCCAGCTATTATATTCATCTCTGATATCTACACAACATGTAGCGATGTAGTGGATTACTGTCTCATTATTTTTGTTTTTAATGGCACTTTGCACCTTCTTTGCACTTTCTGCACTTTTGCTTTAATTTGTAAGAGCATATCTCATTTATACTTCATTCAACTCACCAGCCTCCCCCTGCATCTCACTGATGTCTACAAATCCCAAAAGCATCCCCATCCTTATTTTTTTCCCATTTCTCACTCTCTATTCATATCCCTGACCGCGCCTTACTCTCACTCCCCTTTCCCTTCATCCTCACTATATCACCCCTCATGCCTCATAGTCAGAGACAGATAATCAATACCCGTGGCTCGGCGTTCCAAGTCTTATTGACTTTGTTTTTCAGGAAGACTCCATAAAGAGTCATTGGGGAGATTCTGTCACTGCCTGTTCCATCCCCTGACATTAAAACCTCCTTTGTTGCAGCCAGAGACAAGAATGTTGCAGATGAGCTCAAGTTGCCCGCATGACCGCTGGAATACTAAATAAAAGTGAAGTGAGACAGCAGGGCCACTTTGCACCTGCAAGACAGACCAAGTTCAACATGGTGTGACAAGAATACAAGCAACAAGTCCTTCAAATATTCAGAAAACACTTGTGTGGCTGTCAGATTATTTTTCTGTGACAAGCTGCTTGGTGAATTGTGTATAAAGAAGGCTATGAATACAAGTTTTCCAGAAAATGACTGTAAACTATCTGCAAAGGTTTGCTATGTTGTTGACTGATACCAGTGTACCAGTGTTAGTGGTTCAGAGTTTTCCATTTCTCACCTGTGGTTTAACAGAATTGTGTTTCAGAAGTTTAAGCAGGGTCATAACATCTGTTTCCATCCCTGATATACATTTTTTATTACCCATAGAGCTTCACTGATGTATAAAAACTATTAAAATATAGCCCCACCATTACACAGACAAAACAATGAAAGTGCACACGCACACACTGTAGTTTAGTCCCATTCAAAACACATTTGTCATCCTGTTGTCCTAAATCTTTACCACAGTACATATTGTGAGTAAACCCACGGCTGAAAATGGTCCCAAACATTTGGAAAAAATGATAAAATGATGCTGCCACTGATCACTTATTCCTCTACATTTATTCCTATATACCATCAACTGTCAAAAATATGCAGTACTGCTGTGAGCTGAGACTTTCTACTTAAATTCAGTAGATCAGAAGCTTCAGTTTTCTGCCACATTCTACTAAGGAATGCATACACACATAAAATATGTGTATTTCACTTGTGATAAACAAGTGTGAAACACAAGTGAAATGCAAGCTGTTACTTACAACGCATCCAGAACATACTTACAGCACTTCACTTGTGTTTTGTCAGATTACACCTTTATTCCAAAGTGATTAATTTTTCACCCACACAGAATTCTACACAGACTGCCCCAAAAAGTGGGGAAAAAAAGCTTGAAATTCTTACAGTTGTTTTTTGTTTTTGTTTTTAAATAAAAAATTGAAATACAATACGCACATAAGTATATACATACTTTGCTGGGCAGTTTATGGGAACACCTTTGGCAGTAATTACATAGTCAAGTCTTTTTGAGTATGATGCACACTTATTTGTGGGCACTTTTATGAGTGCAACATGAGAAGTGAAGTGCTGTGAATACGTTCTGGATGCACTGTAAAAACAGAACTGAAATATTTCCTAAATATTCTGTTGGAACCTATTGTGTTTCCCATTGTAATTCTATTGGTCATGACTTGGGAAAACAGTGTACATGTACATTGAAGTAAGTAAGTATATAAATTTAGCTAGTTTCTGTAGTTATATTATGTAATCCCATTTCATATTAATCTCCAAATGTGATCACGTCATTAATGATGGGTTTCTTTCCTTTGTGAAAATAAATTTGTGTCTGCCAGTTTCTATTTAAAATGACCTGAGTATAAATTTAATTACATGAAACAGGAGCTATGCAGCATTTTGTGCATCTCATCAATTCCCAGAATCTCTGCAAAAAGACAGTGGAGTGCGCAAAGTTAATATGACCCATAGAGTTGGTGTTAACATGACTCTAACCCTAATCCCACATGGTAGCCACATTAATGAGAAGCAGGAATAAATGAAATAAGCAAAGATTATTATTTTTTAATTAGGATCACAAAGAAATTGTAATAATGGCTGTCCAGAAGTTGAATATTAAATGCAAATCTTTGAAATCGGAACCCTAAAAAACTGCATATATCCACCATTTTGACCTCCTTAACTGTGGTAGGATCATTAAATATATGGGGACTAGCGTTCCATTTAATTTGTGCCACTATTTACATTGGCAGAGTTAGTAAAGCTCTATATTTTCTATCTTTATAACAGACTGTTGACTTAATAAAAAAAAAAAAAAAATTACTCCGTCAATTCATTTGGTGACTGCAATATTGGACAAAGTCTTTGCCTATATTATCAAAACTTTTAACCAGCCCCGAATTAAGGCTAAAACCTAAATTAACTACACAGTTAACATTTATTTTCATTTATTTTTTTCTTCATATAAAAAGTTCAGTAAAACTTATGATACCTCCATCATCATTTATTCACTTCCACTCCATCCATGCAAAGCTAGACAGTAGTTCAGGTGCATGCACAAAACTTCTTTTCTAGCTTGGTGGAATCATGAGGCACAGAATGTTCGAGTCATACTAGCCTGTTATGCTAGAACATAGACAGTCTTTCACTGGAAAGGAGGTCTGTGAAATGACGGTGCACACAGATGCAGTCACAGAGTACACAGAAGATAACATTCCAAGCAGCCTACACATCTTCTATAGTGAACATGTGGGATAATCCCATTACAAGGAGGCCACAGCTCATAGCTGTCATAATGACAGGGAATGGACCAGGTGACACAGCATTGAGGATAAGAGAGGATCATGTTAATTTGCTGTAGCACCAGATGCAAATATACCACCTCTGAAGGACTCACCTTGACTACAGAACATGCTTTGTTTGCAAAAAGGGTGGGAGTGTGCAGACAAGAGTGGAATCTGGGTGGTGTTGACGTAATTAAGTAGTGCACTGACGAAGGCTCCCTGCTGTTTGTCAAGCAGTTGGTGGAACTCTTCGTGGTGAACCGCACCTTAGGAGATCAAGTTTGACTACATCTATTAAACATCATTCAGACATTATTTTCCTGCATTGCTATCTCTTAATTTCACCCTGAGAGCTCATGCATGACATTCACGTAGACAGAATGCATCTCTTGTGACAACCCCAGATGTATTATAGAAGTGCATGATGCTGTCTTAGTCTGGCATACAGTATTACCAGATCCCAGGACCGCCCTGCTGTGGCAGGTACATTTTTGAACAACCTTGTTTCAGCCTGCTGTCCTGTGGTGAGAATTTGTTTATTGCACCTGAAAAAAAACATTATTCCATATTGCTGGAAACTGATGCAGCCCTGATAGTTTTATCTTTGTTGGCAAGCAGGAGGAAAATGGAAAAAGACTGCTATAGACATAGGCTAATGTAGATCCAAAAATATACAGCATACTGTTTTACATCTGCTGTACATAAAAAGGTGGTACTGTAGAATATACAGGAAAATCATTGCTTATATGGATTCTAGATTCCACAAATGTGAAGGTGGACTGTAATCCCTACAGTGATATAGTTTTATTAATAACAGGATTGAATTCCATTAATGGTAAATCTTCTCTAGCTGATTGGAAAGTTAGACAATATCACAAGTGTATTTTTTTTCTCTGTTCTTTTTTCCCCCCAGTGTGTCTGTAATGGATCTATTTTTATTATCAGGTTGGCCATGCACGAAGAAATCAGGAGTTAATCAATTAGTCTCCTGGGACATAAATATGAAAGGGACAAGAGAAAGGGAATAGTCCCGTACTATCCCACTGGATCGACCAGGGAGCATTAAGCTTATATTCACATAAGGGAGCAGTCTCCAACACAGTCCTATAAAGCATTATAAAATAATAGTAACTACTAATACGACTAATTTTCCAAAAGCTTTTAAACCCCTTTAAAATACTCAAATTTGCCACTGATGACATCAGCTCGTGAGATTAATTTTGATGGTCATCTGCTATGGACAAAAACTTGCCTAATAAAGTTCAGACTTGAGGTGAGAAATAAAGATGATCATACCAAATATTAATTTTTAAGATAGTACAACTCTGCTTTTGCTTCCATTCAGACACATGTCTGGTGGAGAATCAAGATGGCTGTAGCTGTATATACAAAATTAGAGACATTTTTTGTCTTATTTCAAGGTTTGTCTGCGAAAGTCTTTCATCAAAATATGTTCTATTCTTATTTAAATTATATTTAGTTTAGATTTGTGCTTTGCTGTAATTAAAAAATCTAACGCATGTTTTGAGAGGACTTCAGAAAGCCTAATTCTTTCGCCTTCTGTGTGGCTTCCCAGGTGATGAGGGGGCTTCAGCTTTTTCATGTCAGTTCATACATGTAACTCTAGTTCTAAGAGTATGTGCTTGCAGTCAAATGGGATTCACCATTGAATGTGTGGGAAAGAAGAGGCTCCACCCCTTGGTTCTTACTGAATTAGAGTACCTTCATTTTTCCATCTCTTCTCTTAATTAACTCTTAATTATTCCTTCTCCCTCCCCAACCGGTTGTGGCAGATGGCCGCTCCTCCCTGAGCCTGGTTCTGCCGGAGGTTTCTTCCTGGGAGTTTGGTGCTGTACAAATAAAATTGAATTGAAATGAATTAAATCAAATTTCTTTGATATTTGTGCTCACACTTTAAGAAGCGGAAGTTTTGTTTCATCACTTAGCCTCGATTGGTTTTCATGGTTTCAAGACAGCAAATCTACTTGGTTAGGTTTGAGTAAAGCTGAGTTGGGAGAAAGCCACGTCTCGATCAAGCTGTTCACTGTGTTTTCATCTTCTGGGATGAAATTGTGTCTGATGAAGATTATGTTGCCCTCACAAGAACATAATGTGCTGACTTTATTTTGTCCACATTATTCATCTCACCAGCAATACTAAGCATTTTCCCAAGAAGACCTTGTGCTTCTTGCTTAAGACTGCAGTCTTACACTATGTCATGCAGAGGTCAGCTGAAACCTGCAGAGTCAGGAGACAGCAGTGTAACGCAAACATTCTTCCCATTGTATTAGAGCTACTCTCTGATAGGGCCACTGACCCCCCCCCCCCCCCCCCCCCCCGGCTCCATTATTTTTCCCCTCTGATATAATAGATCAAGAATCTCCTGTAGAGGGAACAGATGGTCCAAGCTGAGCATAACCCAAGGCCCTTCTACCCACAGCTACTTTTCTTCTTCTCGTTTGTAATTGTGCCTTAAGGGGAGCAGCCCAAAGTGGTTTTCCAGCTTTCAGTTTTTGGCCAGAGCTTCAGCTGTAGCCACCCACTGAAAGAGAAGGATGCTGTGGCACAGATTGTAGGGTCATTGTGGCACACAGAACTTTAGCTGAGCTGTGTGGTTTGGGTAGATTTACTCCCAAGAAAAGAGAAAAAAAGAGGATGGAGTTTAATATCAATTGAGCATATTACACTGGGTAGAATCACATGACTTTAGCACGAAAAAGAGGAGATAACCACTCAAGACCTCCCAGCACATACCAAAATCATGTAATAGAATCTTTGAAAATGAAGAGAACACAGCACAGCAGAGAGAGAAAAAATCATGGAGATGTCATAAAAGCTATGAAGGGCCACCATGGTTGAAACGATTATCACAGCAAGAAAGAGGGGGAATTGAGTAAGGGTTAAAACATTTCTTCAGGTTATTGTTTCTGAAACTGTACATCCCAGTCTGAGATATGAGAATGTAGAGCAGTTATTAGATAAAGACTACCTCAGCACAGCAGCAGAGGAGAGAAAATACTTGGACAGAGAGGTGAAAATACCACTAGTTGTGTTCCTGGATTAATAACGAGGCATCCAACGAATGAAATAGGATCACTGTGGGTCCTCGAGAGGAAACTGCTGAATGCAACAACTGGTGACCTCACTGGGAGTGAAGACGGAGAAAGGTCTTGACTGGAAAAATGCAATTTGTTCAGGGCAAACCCTTCTAGATGCATGGTAATTCCCATCATGTGAGGGTGTTGCTCATATGTGACAGACAAGCCACTGTAGGCAGTCTGAGGCGTCATCATATGTGCCCATTTATTTTCTGCCTAAGTGTTTGAGGTGCCCTGAATTCATTGTGTAATCCTTTTAATCACAGCACACTTTGCCATGGGAAATGTAATGAGCTTGTTTTCATCTGTTAGCAACAGTCGCTATCAGCAGGTCATTTACAGTCCAACCTCATCCCTCACTGCTTTGTGTCCTGTTCCGAGTTGTTTACCTAAATCGCATTCAACAATGCAGCACAAGAGGATAGAAAGTCTTTTACATTTACATTTAAAATTACATTTCCTCTGTGCCTTTGTAATATCTTTGTTGTACTGAATAAGATTTAGGATTAATATAGCGGGATGGGAATGACACTCAGGTTTCTTCATAATACTGAACATTTAAGCATTAATGAAAGGCACCTGAAATGAATTCTGCAACTAGAATATAATATTGCATGCCACAGTAGGCCTTTATCATATTTCATATTTTTTAATTTATTCTTTTTTGTTTAGGAATATATCCTGTAATGCATCCTCCCATAGCCAGCTATAGGGATTATGCACCATCCTTCAGACTTAAAGTTTACAACACAATTTCAAAGAGCAATGTCCTGTATGTGTGGTATGCATACATAGTTCACTGCATTTTGAATTATGATAATAATTTTAAAAACTTGACCAGTATTTGGCACAGCTGTTTTAACCCTTTGAATTATTCATGTTTATTAATACTAAGTTAAATGCATTTCAACTTTTGTTTAAAGGAACACTGACTAAGGAGGCTATAAAGCTGCTTTTTCTAATGGCCTCAAGTATGCAGTGTCTGAAATATGACATACTGCTCTGCTTTGAGTTGTGATTTTAAGCTGGAAGTAAACAGCACAGGCAATATTATTTTCACAGCTTTCTTTTGGATAAACAGAGAAGAAAAAATTGGATAATGCTTGTGGACAAAGTTTCTAGAAGCTGTGTTCTCAGAACTTCTCCACTGATGCATTTTTTTTACATGTAGTCAAGCTCCAAATGCTGCTGGTTAAGAGCATTGACTAAAACCAAATTCTCTTCCTGCAATTTTCTTCAACAAGTAATCGAAATGCCCTTGGGAAGAGAGTGAAAATTGCTTTATGACATGTGAAAAGGCAGGGAATTTTAGATGTTGTTCAGCTAGGCAATAATCCGTCTGTTCTAAAAGTGAACGAACACTCATGACCCTAATCATCGAGGACCCAGACAATATGGCAGTTCAGTCAGCTCTTTAGCCCATGAGTGTTCAGAGTTTTCCAAAGAAAACTGAACACTTTTTATGCAGATGATTGTCAAATTTATCTACCGCTGAAACACAATGACCTTAACCCCCTCAGACCTATTTTAGAATGTCTTAAGGATATCAGAGCATGGCTGGCTCTGAATTTTTTAAACTTTAATGAAAAGAAGACTGAAGTCATTATATTTGGGCCGAATGGACCTGGTGTCCCTCCATCTGACTTGGGTCCTCTTACATCGTGTGTCAAATCAATTGTCACCAACCTTGGAGTAAAATTTGACACAGCTCTTAAAATGGACAAACAAGTAAATACAGTGGTGAGAAAAAGCTTTTTTCAGTTGAGGCAGCTCTCTAAAGTAAAACCTTTGATTTCTTTTTGTGACTTGGAGAAAGTTTTGCACGCATTTGTGACCACGCGCCTTGATTATTGTAATGGACTTTATATTGGTATTGATCAGGCTTCACTATCACGCTTGCAAATGGTCCAGAATGCTGCTGCTCGCCTGTTGACAGGGACACGCAAACATGAGCACATTACCCCTGTTCTTGCCTCCTTACACTGGTTGCCTGTCCATTTTAGAATTCATTTTAAAATTTTATTGCTTGCTTTTAAAGTCTTAAATGGCCTGGCTCCTTCTTACCTGTCAGACCTTTTACACCACTAAACTCCACAAAGGTCTCTCAGATCATCTGACCAGTCACTCCTTGCTGTCCCCATGTCGAGACTGAAACACCGAGGGGACCGAGCTTTCGCTGTTGTGGCCCCCAAACTATGGAACAAACTGCCCCTCCATATTAGGCTGGCCCCAACACTTGAAATGTTTAAATCACTTTTAAAAACACTTTTTTTTTCAAAGGCTTTCTAGGAGTATTATCAGAGTCAGTTTGTAGTCAGTTTTTAGTCAGCTGTTGGTCATTCTTAATCTTTTTACTTTGTTAATCTTATTCATTGTATATCTTATTGTTATTCTACTCATGTTTTGATATTTAATATATACACTGATTTATTTTTATCTTCTTTTTCAATTATATATTTATTTTGTTTATTGATTTCATTGTATGCTTAAGGTATGGTTTTTAACTGCTATCTCTGTTTTATTATTGGAAAGCACTTTGGTCAACTTTGTTGTTTTTAAAAGTGCTATATAAATAAAGTTGGATTGGATGGATTGGAAAGAAGAGCTTCTCAGACAAATACAGACACATCCGGTGCATGTGGATGAGCTGGTAAAATATATGAAACATATAAACATGATGTTGACTCAGAAAACAAAATTGAGCAGGACTATGATATGGCAGTTGAAGCTAATATCTCCAATTATTATTACTGGTAGATAATTTACAGCATGGTGACATGGTGGTTAGCATTGTTGCCTCACAGCAAGAAGGTGTTAGTTTGACTCCACCATCTGCCCAGGGACTTTTTGTTGACTCCATGTTTACGTGGATTCTGTCCGGGTACTCCCACAGTTCAAAGACATACAGTTAGTAGGTTTAGGTTAATTCTTGATTATTATCTTGAGATTTGCAGGCGAGTTGGATTCACAAAAGGAAAGCATGCTTCACTAATAGAAGGGAAAATACTGTAGGAGCAACAGGTAACCATCAGAGGCCTGTTTACCAACACATAGACAGTAAAGATCTGGCAGAGAGTAGAGGCTCAAGCTGGTCCTAAAATGTTGCTGGTTTGTATGTCATTTCATTAAAACTACTGACAGATAATAGCATTCGTCATATCATTGCAAAGCAATGATTGACTGAGATAATTTATGCTGTGGTGTTCATGTTGTTACTGCAATATATGAGCCACCTAAACATTGTTGCAGGTTTGAGTGATTGATTCTTTATTTTGAATATGTTGAAAAAGTACAACAAAATAGAATTAAAAGAGACAAATGAACAAAGCAAAACAAAAGGAAAACGAGCAACCACAACTCCAAATAACGTTCATGTTCAAAAAGGAGCAGGAAGAAGCATAAGCTTATTTAATCCCACCCCTTTTCCACTATCTAGTATCAATAGACTACAGAAATACCTCCTTGCAATTACATTATACAGGGAGTGCAGAATTATTAGGCAAATGAGTATTTTGTCCACATCATCCTCTTCTTGCATGTTGTCTTACTCCAAGCTGTATAGGCTCGAAAGCCTACTACCAATTAAGCATATTAGGTGATGTGCATCTCTGTAATGAGAAGGGGTGTGGTCTAATGACATCAACACCCTATATCAGGTGTGCATAATTATTAGGCAACGTCCTTTCCTTTGGCAAAATGGGTCAAAAGAAGGACTTGACAGGCTCAGAAAAGTCAAAAATAGTGAGATATCTTGCAGAGGGATGCAGCAGTCTCAAAATTGCAAAGCTTCTGAAGCATGATCATCGAACAATCAAGCGTTTCATTCAAAGTAGTCAACAGGGTCGCAAGAAGCGTGTGGAAAAACCAAGGCGCAAAATAACTGCCCATGAACTGAGAAAAGTCAAGCGTGCAGCTGCCAAGATGCCACTTGCCACCAGTTTGGCCATATTTCAGAGCTGCAACATCACTGGAGTGCCCAAAAGCACAAGGTGTGCAATACTCAGAGACATGGCCAAGGTAAGAAAGGCTGAAAGACGACCACCACTGAACAAGACACACAAGCTGAAACATCAAGACTGGGCCAAGAAATATCTCAAGACTGGTTTTTCTAAGGTTTTATGGACTGATGAAATGAGAGTGAGAGTGAGTCTTGATGGGCCAGATGGATGGGCCCGTGGCTGGATTGGTAAAGGGCAGAGAGCTCCAGTCTGACTCAGACGCCAGCATGGTGGAGGTGGAGTACTGGTTTGGGCTGGTATCATCAAAGATGAGCTTGTGGGGCCTTTTCGGGTTGAGGATGGAGTCAAGCTCAACTCCCAGTCCTACTGCCAGTTTCTGGAAGACACCTTCTTCAAGCAGTGGTACAGGAAGAAGTCTGCATCCTTCAAGAAAAACATGATTTTCATGCAGGACAATGCTCCATCACACACGTCCAAGTACTCCACAGCGTGGCTGGCAAGAAAGGCTATAAAAGAAGAAAAACTAATGACATGGCCACCTTGTTCATCTGATCTGAACCCCATTGAGAACCTGTGGTCCATCATCAAATGTGAGATTTACAAGGAGGGAAAACAGTACACCACTCTGAACAGTGTCTGGGAGGCTGTGGTTGCTGCTGCACGCAATGTTGATGGTGAACAGATCAAAACACTGACAGACACCCTGTCTACTTCCTTTTTTTGCCTCATACAACACGGATTCTGTCTTCATGTCAGTTTTTTTGCTGTTGTTGTTTTATTAGTATGTGGACAGACAGGAACAGCTGTTATTTCATGTGTTTAAAAAAAAGAAAAGTGCGAAATTAGTGGCAGGAATGACGTAGCTGTCCCCCAATTAAATGTCAGCATACCTGCAGCCAATCAATAATTGGGTCCGTATGATTATTATATTAGGACTGACAATTAAATTAGGGAGTTAAGAGAGACGCAGACGTCAGTCAAACCCTTTAAACCTAATTAACTGCTGCCGTCTGAAACTTCCAATCAGTAAAATAATCCACACGCATTCACTCTATTATGGGCTAGATTAATTGGTTCACTGACGTCCTGAGGCATGAAAGCGCCTGGTGAAATTCACATTCATATATACAGACACAGATTTGCTATTTGAACTTCACTCAAACAATTCAGGGAAAGAAGAGTTGTTCTTTCCTGTCATATCTAGTTTAGGAAGCATACATTCTTCCCACAGCTCCCAGTGAACATTCACTGTAGCTGCTGACAGTACACAGTCTCTTTATGCAGAAACTACTTCTTTTGACAGGCAATTGCTCAAAATCAGTCCTGAATGTGAACGTACAGATGAAAGGAGTGGTGTTCTTCATAAACTGCTGAGGAATAATTACTTAATATGTACTACTTAGATTCTTTCCAGGAATGTTTTTTTTTTTTTTTTTACCAGGTACAGTCCTGTACCTGCTCCTCTTTGAGACGCCCTGTAATTATACATCTTTTCCACTGTCAGTCATTTTAATTATAGTTCTGTTTTTAATTTCTAGATGGAAAAAAATATCTGATTTACCTCCACAAAACCTAATTAAATTATTTATGACTACTACTTTGACTGCATTTTGACGATTAAAGAAGAAACAGAATGGGAACTGTGAAAAGAGGTTTGTTGAGTGGGGGTTATGCGCAAATGGGGATTACAAATATTTGCTGGCTTTTGTATTTACAATTGCTCAGCCACTAAAACACCTGGGTAACAACTCTGACCTACCAGGATATGGACATGGAACTGTGGTAATTGGGGTGTCTGCCACCTTTGGGTACTGTGTATTTCAAAGTGAGACCTTGGGCTTGTTCCAACACATTTTGCTGTTGCTCTGGTATACTGGGATTTTAGGATTTTTCGTGGCTGGGTCAGTGCCTCAGGCACTGATGACTTCCTGAGCAGTTTATGCAGTAAGTTGGGGCCCATTGTGCTGCTGGGCAAGGGCAATGCCAGTGGGCTACAAGTTAATAATATGTGTAATATTTCCATGTGTGTGCGGGTGAACGGGTATGTTGGTATGGGTGTGTATATACATACATATATGTACATACATGTATGTATGTATGTATGTATGTATGTATGTATGTATGTATGTATGTATGTATATATATATATATAAACACCCAGCACGCCCCTGCGGGCGGTTTATCCTTCAAGCTCGGGTCCTCTACCAGAGGCCTGGGAGCTTGAGGGTCCTGCGCAGTATCTTAGCTGTTCCCAGGACTGCGCTCTTCTGGACAGAGATCTCCGATGTTATTCCCGGGATCTGCTGGAGCCACTCGCCTAGCTTGGGAGTCACCGCACCTAGTGCTCCGATTACCACGGGGACCACCGTTACCTTCACCCTCCACATCCTCTCGAGCTCTTCTCTGAGCCCTTGGTATTTCTCCAGCTTCTCGTGTTCCTTCTTCCTGATATTGCTGTCATTCGGAACCGCTACATCGATCACTACGGCTGTCTTCTTCTGTTTGTCTACCACCACTATGTCCGGTTGGTTAGCCACCACCATTTTGTCCGTCTGTATCTGGAAGTCCCACAGAATCTTAGCTCGGTCATTCTCCACCACCTTTGGGGGCATCTCCCATTTTGACCTCGGGACTTCCAGGTTATACTCGGCACAGATGTTCCTGTACACTATGCCGGCCACTTGGTTATGGCGTTCCATGTATGCCTTGCCTGCGAGCATCTTGCACCCTGCTGTTATGTGCTGGATTGTCTCTGGGGCATCTTTACACAGCCTGCACCTGGGGTCTTGCCTGGTGTGATAGACCCCAGCCTCTATGGATCTTGTGCTCAGAGCTTGTTCTTGTGCTGCCATGATTAGTGCCTCTGTGCTGTCTTTCAGTCCAGCTTTGTCCAGCCACTGGTAGGATTTCTGGATATCAGCCACCTCCTCTATCTGCCGGTGGTACATACCGTGCAGGGGCCTGTCCTTCCATGATGGTTCCTCGTCTCCCTCCTCTTTCTTGGGTTTCTGCTGCCTGAGGTATTCACTGAGCACTCGGTCAGTTGGGGCCATCTTCCCAATGTATTCTTGGATGTTCGTTGTCTCATCCTGGACTGTGGTGCTGACACTTACCAGTCCCCGGCCCCCTTCCTTCCGCTTAGCGTACAGCCTCAGGGTGCTGGACTTGGGGTGAAACCCTCCATGCATGGTAAGGAGCTTTCTTGTCTTTATGTCAGTGGCTTCTATCTCCTCCTTTGGCCAGCCTATTACCCCAGCAGGGTACCTGATCACGGGCAGGGCGTACGTGTTGATGGCCCGGATCTTGTTCTTACCATTCAGCTGACTCCTCAGGACTTGCCTGACCCTCTGCAGGTACTTGGTGGTTGCAGCTTTTCTAGCGGCCTCTTCATGGTTCCCATTCGCCTGCGGGATCCCCAAGTACTTGTAACCGTCCTCTATGTCTGCAATGTTGCCTTCTGGTAGTTCAATCCCCTCAGTTCTGACTACCTTCCCTCTCTTTGTTACCATCCGACTACACTTCTCCAGTCCGAACGACATTCCAATGTCATTGCTTTATAGCCTGGTAGTGTGGATCAGTGAATCGATGTCTCGTTCACTCTTGGCATACAGCTTGATGTCATCCATGTACAGGAGGTGGCTGACAACTGCTCCGTTCCGTAGTCGGTATCCGTAGCCAGTCTTGTTAATGATCTCACTGAGGGGGTTCAGGCCTATGCAGAACAGCAGTGGGGACAGAGCATCTCCTTGGTAGATCCCGCACTTGATGGTGACTTGTGCTATGGGCTTGGAGTTGGCCTCTAGTGTTGTACGCCACATCCCCATTGAGTTCCTGATGAAGGCTCTTAGGGTCCCATTGATCTTGTACAATTCTAGGCATTCCAGTATCCAGCTGTGGGGCATTGAGTCATAGGCCTTCTTGTAATCAATCCAGGCAGTGCACAGGTTGGTCAGTCTGGTCTTGCAGTCTCGGCTGATTGTTCTGTCTACCAGTAGCTGGCTTGGTTAAATCAGCTTCTTCAGCCAGTAGGCGTGAACCATGTCGGGCCCTGGTGCTGTCCAACTCTTCATACTGGAGACCCTTTCTTGGATATCTGCCACTGTGATGGTTACTGGACCCTGTTCAGGGAGGTCGCTGTGGTCAGCCCTCAGATCCTCTAGCCACTGAGCATTGCCGTTATGGGTTGCATCCTTCTCCCATTTGCTCTTCCAGTATTGTTCCATCTCCAGCCTTGGTGGTGCTGTTCTCTTATTGTTCCCTTGCCACTGAGAGTACACCTTTGCTGGTTCTGTGGAGAACAGCTGGTTTATTCTCCTGCCTTCTATCTCTCTGGTGTACCTCCTCAAGCGGCTGGCCAAGGCTGTGAGTCTTTGCTTGGCAGTTTCCAAGGCCTCAGGTATGGACAGCTTGCTGTATTTCTTAGGCACCTTATTTGTCGCACCTTTCTGCAACTCCGTTAGTTGGCTAACCTCCCTCCGTGCTACTTTGATCTTGCCCTCTAGCCTCCTTCTCCATGGAGGGTACTGCCCCTTGTTGCTGTTCAACTTGTAGCCAAGCATCTCACTGATCACTGCTGCCGTATTGTAGATCAGCTTGTTAGTGTCGGTAATCGTGGTTGTAGGTATTGCCCGTAGTGCTGCATTAACATCATCTAGCAGACCTTCTGAGGGTACTTCACGTAATCTTGGTAACCGGCTACGGGGGATCCAGGTTTCAAGCTTGGCCATGATCCTATTTTTCAGGTCAGTTCCTCTCGCACTCAACGATCCTTCTCCTATCGCACTTGGGGCTATGTACCCAATCTCGGGTGGGGGTGATGATATCTCCCCCCTGACCTGGCGTCCTGACTCCTCCTTGCCGTAGCATTTGTGTTGTACCTCGTCAATCTCTAGCTGTGAGAGCAGTCCCTTCTTTCGAATGTTGGATATATAGAATATATAGTCATATATATATATATATATATATATATATATATATATATATATATATATATATATATATATATATATATATATATACAGTGGGGCAAAAAAGTATTTAGTCAGCCACCGATTGTGCAAGTTCCCCCACTTAAAATGATGACAGAGGTCAGTAATTTGCACCAGAGGTACACTTCAACTGTGAGAGACAGAATGTGAAAAAAAAATCCATGAATTCACATGGTAGGATTTGTAAAGAATTTATTTGTAAATTAGGGTGGAAAATGAGTATTTGGTCACCTCAAACAAGGAAAATCTCTGGCTCTCACAGACCTGTAACGTCTTCTGTAAGAAGCTTTTCTGTCCCCCACTCGTTACCTGTATGAATGGCACCTGTTTGAACTCATCATCTGTATAAAAGACACCTGTCCACAGCCTCAAACAGTCAGACTCCAAACTCCGCCATGGCCAAGACCAAAGAGCTTTCGAAGGACACCAGGAAAAGTATTGTAGACCTGCACCAGACTGGGAAGAGTGAATCTACAATAGGCAAGCAGCTTGGTGTGAAAAAATCAACTGTGGGAGCAATCATCAGAAAATGGAAGACATACAAGACCACTGATAATTTCCCTCGATCTGGGGCTCCACGCAAGATCTCATCCCGTGGGGTCAAAATGATCATGAGAACGGTGAGCAAAGATCCCAGGACCACACGGGGGGACCTGGTGAATGACCTGCAGAGAGCTGGGACCAAAGTAACAAAGGTCACCATCAGTAACACACTACAACGGCAGGGAATCAAATCCCGCAGTGCCAGACGTGTTCCGCTGCTGAAGCCAGTGCATGTCCAGGCCCATCTGAAGTTTGCCAGAGAGCACATGGATGATACAGCAGAGGATTGGGAGAATGTCATGTGGTCAGATGAAACCAAAGTAGAACTTTTTGGTATAAACTCAATTCAATTCAATTCAATTCAATTTTATTTATATAGCGCCAAATCACAACAAAAGTCGCCTCAAGGCGCTTCATAGATACAGAGAAAAACCCAACAATCATATGACCCCCTATGAGCAAGCACTTTGGCGACAGTGGGAAGGAAAAACTCCCTTTTAACAGGAAGAAACCTCCGGCAGAACCAGGCTCAGGGAGGGGCGGCCATCTGCTGCGACCGGTTGGGGTGAGAGAAGGAAGACAGGATAAAGACATGCTGTGGAAGAGAGACAGAGGTTAATAACAGATATGATTCAATGCAGAGAGGTCTATTAATACATAGTGAGTGAGAAAGGTGACTGGAAAGGAAAAACTCAATGCATCATGGGAATCCCCCGGCAGCCTACATCTATTGCAGCATAACAAAGGGAGGATTCAGGGTCACCTGGTCCAGCCCTAACTATATGCTTTAGAAAAAAGGAAAGTTTTAAGCCTAATCTTAAAAGTAGAGATAGTGTCTGTCTCCCGAATCCAAACTGGAAGCTGGTTCCACAGAAGAGGGGCCTGAAAACTGAAGGCTCTCCCTCCCATTCTACTTTTAAATACTCTAGGAACAACAAGTAGGCCTGCAGAGCGAGAGCGGAGCGCTCTAATAGGGTGATATGGTACTACAAGGTCATTAAGATAAGATGGGGCCTGATTATTTAAGACCTTGTATGTGAGGAGCAGGATTTTGAATTCAATTCTGGATTTAACAGGAAGCCAATGAAGGGAAGCCAAAACAGGAGAAATATGCTCTCTCTTTCTAGTCCCTGTCAGGACTCTTGCTGCAGCATTTTGGATTAGCTGAAGGCTTTTCAGTGAGTTTTTTGGACATCCTGATAATAATGAATTACAGTAGTCCAGCCTGGAAGTAATAAATGCATGAACTAGTTTTTCAGCGTCACTCTGAGACAGGATATTTCTAATTTTAGAGATGTTGCGCAAATGGAAGAAAGCAGTCTTACATATTTGTTTAATATGTGCGTTGAAGGACATGTCCTGGTCAAAAATGACTCCAAGGTTCCTCACCGCGTTACTGGAGGCCAAGGTAATGCCATCCAGGGTAAGAATCTGATTAGAATCTGATTAAACTCAACTCGTCGTGTTTGGAGGAAGACGAATACTGAGTTGCATCCCAAGAACACCATACCTACTGTGAAGCATGGGGGTGGAAACATCATGCTATGGGGCTGTTTTTCTGCCAAGGGGACAGGACGACTGATCTGTGTTAAGGACAGAATGAATGGGGCCATGTATCGTGAGATTTTGAGCCAAAACCTCCTTCCATCAGTGAGAACTTTGAAGATGAAACGAGGCTGGGTCTTGCAACATGACAATGATCCAAAACACACCGCCCGGGCAACAAAGGAGTGGCTCCGTAAGAAGCATTTGAAAGTCCTGGAGTGGCCTAGCCAGTCTCCAGACCTCAACCCCATAGAAAATCTGTGGCGGGAGTTGAAAGTCCGTGTTGCTCGGCGACAGCCCCAAAACATCACTGCTCTCGAGAAGATCTGCATGGAGGAATGGGCCAAAATACCAGCTACTGTGTGTGCAAACCTGGTAAAGACCTATAGTAAACGTTTGACCTCTGTTATTGCCAACAAAGGTTATGTTACAAAGTATTGAGTTGTATTTTTGTTATTGACCAAATACTTATTTTCCACCCTGATTTACGAATAAATTCTTTACAAATCCTACCATGTGGATTCATGGATTTTTTTTTCACATTCTGTCTCTCACAGTTGAAGTGTACCTCTGGTGCAAATTACTGACCTCTGTCATCATTTTAAGTGGGGGAACTTGCACAATCGGTGGCTGACTAAATACTTTTTTGCCCCACTGTATATATAGTCTATATATATATATATATATATATATATATATATATATATATATATATATATATATATATATATATATATATATAGCACGGAGGGAGGTTAGCCAACTAACGGAGTTGCAGAAAGGTGCGACAAAGAAGGTGCCTAAGAAATACAGCAAGTTGTCCATACCTGAGGCCTTGGAAACTGCCAAGCAAAGACTCACAGCCTTGGCCAGCCGCTTGAGGAGGTACACCAGAGAGATAGAAGGCAGGAGAATAAACCAGCTGTTCTCCACAGAACCAGCAAAAGTGTACTCTCAGTGGCAAGGGAACAATAAGAGAACAGCACCACCAAGGCTGGAGACGGAGCAATACTGGAAGAGCATATGGGAGAAGGATGCAACCCATAACGGCAATGCTCAGTGGCTAGAGGATCTGAGGGCAGACCACAGCGACCTCCCTGAACAGGGTCCAGTAACCATCACAGTGGCAGATATCCAAGAAAGGGTCTCCAGTATGAAGAGTTGGACAGCACCAGGGCCCGACATGGTTCACGCCTACTGGCTGAAGAAGCTGACTGCACTCCACGAGCGTCTGGCAGCACAAATGAACCAGCTGCTAGTTAACGAAAGACACCCGGAATGGCTAACTGAAGGCCGGACGGTCCTGATCCCCAAGGACCCCAAGAAGGGACCGGTCCCCTCCAACTACCGACCAATAACCTGCCTCAGTACTACATGGAAGCTCCTGTCAGGCATCATATCGGCTAAGATGAACAGGCACATGGGTCAATACATGAGCGGGACACAGAAAGGAATTGGCAAGAATACCAGAGGTGCAAAACACCAGCTACTGGTAGACAGAACAATCAGCCGAGACTGCAAGACCAGACTGACCAACCTGTGCACTGCCTGGATTGATTACAAGAAGGCCTATGACTCAATGCCCCACAGCTGGATACTGGAATGCCTAGAATTGTACAAGATCAATGGGACCCTAAGAGCCTTCATCAGGAACTCAATGGGGATGTGGCGTACAACACTAGAGGCCAACTCCAAGCCCATAGCACAAGTTACCATCAAGTGCGGGATCTACCAAGGAGATGCTCTGTCCCCACTGCTGTTCTGCATAGGCCTGAACCCCCTCAGTGAGATCATTAACAAGACTGGCTACGGATACCGACTACGGAACGGAGCAGTTGTCAGCCACCTCCTGTACATGGATGACATCAAGCTGTATGCCAAGAGTGAACGAGACATCGATTCACTGATCCACACTACCAGGCTATACAGCAATGACATTGGAATGTCGTTCGGACTGGAGAAGTGTAGTCGGATGGTAACAAAGAGAGGGAAGGTAGTCAGAACTGAGGGGATTGAACTACCAGAAGGCAACATTGCAGACATAGAGGACAGTTACAAGTACCTGGGGATCCCGCAGGCAAATGGGAACCATGAAGAGGCCGCTAGAAAGGCTGCAACCACCAAGTACCTGCAGAGGGTCAGGCAAGTCCTGAGGAGTCAGCTGAATGGTAAGAACAAGATCCGGGCCATCAACACATACGCCCTGCCCGTGATCAGGTACCCTGCTGGGGTAATAAGCTGGCCAAAGGAGGAGATAGAAGCCACTGACATAAAGACAAGAAAGCTCCTGACCATGCATGGAGGGTTTCACCCCAAGTCCAGCACCCTGAGGCTGTACGCTAAGCGGAAGGAAGGGGGCCGGGGACTGGTGAGTGTCAGCACCACAGTCCAGGATGAGACAAGGAACATCCAAGAATACATTGGGAAGATGGCCCCAACTGACCGAGTGCTCAGTGAATACCTCAGGCAGCAGAAACCCAAGAAAGAGGAGGGAGACGAGGAACCATCATGGAAGGACAGGCCCCTGCACGGTATGTACCACCGGCAGATAGAGGAGGTGGCTGATATCCAGAAATCCTACCAGTGGCTGGACAAAGCTGGACTGAAAGACAGCACAGAGGCACTAATCATGGCAGCACAAGAACAAGCTCTGAGTACAAGATCCATAGAGGCTGGGGTCTATCACACCAGGCAAGACCCCAGGTGCAGGCTGTGTAAAGATGCCCCAGAGACTATCCAGCACATAACAGCAGGGTGCAAGATGCTAGCAGGCAAGGCATACATGGAACGCCATAACCAAGTGGCCGGCATAGTGTACAGGAACATCTGTGCCGAGTATAACCTAGAAGTCCCGAGGTCAAAATGGGAGATGCCCCCAAGGGTGGTGGAGAATGACCGAGCTAAGATCCTGTGGGACTTCCAGATACAGACGGACAAAATGGTGGTGGCTAACCAACCGGACATAGTGGTGGTAGACAAACAGAAGAAGACGGCCGTAGTGATCGATGTAGCGGTTCCGAATGACAGCAATATCAGGAAGAAGGAACACGAGAAGCTGGAGAAATACCAAGGGCTCAGAGAAGAGCTCGAGAGGATGTGGAGGGTGAAGGTAACGGTGGTCCCCGTGGTAATCGGAGCACTAGGTGCGGTGACTCCCAAGCTAGGCGAGTGGCTCCAGCAGATCCCGGGAAAAACATCGGAGATCTCTGTCCAGAAGAGCGCAGTCCTGGGAACAGCTAAGATACTGCGCAGGACCCTCAAGCTCCCAGGCCTCTGGTAGAGGACCCGAGCTTGAAGGATAAACCGCCCGCAGGGGCGTGCTGGGTGTTTTTTTTTTTTTTATATATATATATATATTCAGCTGGAGAAATACCAAGGGCTCAGAGAAGAGCTCGAGAGGATGTGGAGGGTGAAGGTAACGGTGGTCCCCGTGGTAATCGGAGCACTAGGTGCGGTGACTCCCAAGCTAGGCGAGTGGCTCCAGCAGATCCCGGGAATAACATCGGAGATCTCTGTCCAGAAGAGCGCAGTCCTGGGAACAGCTAAGATACTGCGCAGGACCCTCAAGCTCCCAGGCCTCTGGTAGAGGGCCCGAGCTTGAAGGATAAACCGCCCGCAGGGGCGTGCTGGGTGTTGTTTGTTTTATATATACACATATACACATATATATACATACATACATACATACATACATACATACATACATACATGTATGTATATGTTGTGTATCCTTGAGGTGTTAATGGGGTTATTGTAAATGTGTATATGTGCGTATGTGTATATACGTATGGATAGAAACATATATGTATAAAAAAAAATTACACATAACATACAGGGAGTGCAGAATTATTAGGCAAGTTGTATTTTTGAGGAATAATTTTATTATTGAACAACAACCATGTTCTCAATGAACCCAAAAAAACTCATTAATATCAAAGCTGAATATTTTTGGAAGTAGTTTTTAGTTTTAGCTATTTTAGGGGGATATCTGTGTGTGCAGGTGACTATTACTGTGCATAATTATTAGGCAACTTAACAAAAAACAAATATATACCCATTTCAATTATTTATTTTTACCAGTGACACCAATATAACATCTCCACATTCACAAATATACATTTCTGACATTCAAAAACAAAACAAAAACAAATCAGCGACCAATATAGCCACCTTTCTTTGCAAGGACACTCAAAAGCCTGCCATCCATGGATTCTGTCAGTGTTTTGATCTGTTCACCATCAACATTGCGTGCAGCAGCAACCACAGCCTCCCAGACACTGTTCAGAGAGGTGTACTGTTTTCCCTCCTTGTAAATCTCACATTTGATGATGGACCACAGGTTCTCAATGGGGTTCAGATCAGGTGAACAAGGTGGCCATGTCATTAGTTTTTCTTCTTTTATAGCCTTTCTTGCCAGCCACGCTGTGGAGTACTTGGACGCGTGTGATGGAGCATTGTCCTGCATGAAAATCATGTTTTTCTTGAAGGATGCAGACTTCTTCCTGTACCACTGCTTGAAGAAGGTGTCTTCCAGAAACTGGCAGTAGGACTGGGAGTTGAGCTTGACTCCATCCTCAACCCGAAAAGGCCCCACAAGCTCATCTTTGATGATACCAGCCCAAACCAGTACTCCACCTCCACCTTGCTGGCGTCTGAGTCGGACTGGAGCTCTTGCCCTTTACCAATCCAGCCACGGGCCCATCCATCTGGCCCATCAAGACTCACTCTCATTTCATCAGTCCATAAAACCTTAGAAAAACCAGTCTTGAGATATTTCTTGGCCCAGTCTTGACGTTTCAGCTTGTGTGTCTTGTTCAGTGGTGGTCGTCTTTCAGCCTTTCTTACCTTGGCCATGTCTCTGAGTATTGCACACCTTGTGCTTTTGGGCACTCCAGTGATGTTGCAGCTCTGAAATATGGCCAAACTGGTGGCAAGTGGCATTTTGGCAGCTGCACGCTTGACTTTTCTCAGTTCATGGGCAGTTATTTTGCGCCTTGGTTTTTCCACACGCTTCTTGCGACCCTGTTGACTACTTTGAATGAAACGCTTGATTGTTCGATGATCACGCTTCAGAAGCTTTGCAATTTTGAGACTGCTGCATCCCTCTGCAAGATATCTCACTATTTTTGACTTTTCTGAGCCTGTCAAGTCCTTCTATTGACCCATTTTGCCAAAGGAAAGGAAGTTGCCTATGTCATATGCCATCATGAACATAATTTGAGTCCCTATATACAGGGGGATAATTCAGTCTAGATAATTTTCTTGGAAACAAAACATGTCAACAATGTCTCCCAATTTTTTTTTTTTTAGTTACAATTTAATGTTATTTAAAAAAAATATTGCATAAAATGTCCAATTTTCTCACAATTTTCTTAAAAATAATCACATAATAGAAATAGATACACAACGTTTTGCCAGGTAATGTTTCGTCTGTTTATTTCGTATAAAATTATTCAAAGGTAATAGCACCAAATGGATTTGCACTGAAGCAGTGATACATCATCTATAGTTACATATAGCATAGTTTGAACTAATAAACAGCTGGTGCAACTAGCTTCAGGCTTTTCATCCAGCACAACCAGCAGGCTGTTATTTTAGCTCAGAAGGAAATATATGAACAGTAATTGTCATGTTATTTGAACATTCATGCTCCCAACATAATGTTAAAATAACACCAAGGATTTCCTGATCTCTCAATATATCATCATCACCCTTTAATACTTTGGTTACGAACAAAACTAATTATATCCCAAATACAAAGCGGTAGGCTTTTAAGCTGTATTTCCTTACTGCAGAGGCAGTAGTGCGAGAACCAGAGCAGCAGTCTTGGTGCTTATCAGTGTCTAAAAAGGTGACGTTTGGGTCAGCAGTAGGTCACCTGAGTTTGTGGAGCACGCACAGGCCAACAAGCTGTAAGATGCAGTGAAAGATACTAAACAGCTGGAGTGATAAAAATAGAAATGCAGCTGTTCTGTCAGATGACAGGTCTTCCATCTTTTTCAGTGAATGCAGACATGGCAAGCCCATTGCCACACACATTCATGAAAGTACCCTTTACTGCAGTGATTCTAAAATTTGCTAAAAGTGTAACTTTTTTTTAAAATTATACTTTTTTTTCTTCATGTAAGTGTTCATGCTTAGCAGGAGCCGAGGAAGATGAAGAGTCATTTAAAGACTCAAATGTCAGTGAATGACATTTGCAACATATAATAAACCTTTAAAATGGCGTTACCTTAAAGAAAGTGCTTTGGCCCTTTGCACCTGTACCCCCACATAAGGTGTCTTTGTTGGACCAGTTTAAAGACAGCTAAATAGAAAGGCAGCTTACTTTAGCTGAGATGAACTAGTGGCAAATTATCCAGTAATTCTCACATGTATATTGTCTTCTGACGAAGCATTTTACAATGTTTTTCATATTATGTTATGTTACTATAAGGGCAATAAAAGACCCAATGCTGGCCCCAATATGTTGTAATTCATTTAAAGGCTTCCAATGGATTTTCCTCCTCTGTTTAACAAAACCAACAGTAACTTATCTACATGTTCACAGCTCTGTGCATATTACCGCATTTAAAAATATAAAATCCCTTGTAACGACTGATTGTTGTGAATTGGCGCCATATAAATCATAGGCAATGGTACAACGATACATTGATACGTCTCCAGTCAAAGACAACAAAACCATCAAAGATGTAGTTTTGATGATCATGGGTAGATTTTTAGGAGTTTAATAAATGAAAGAAAATGTTTGACATGTGGAAGTGACTTTTGGGGGCAAAAAAAATCCATGATAGGATCAATAATTCTCACTGAGTATCCTCGGTTAGGTGGTTATTAGTTTTCTCCCTCAACCTCTAACACATCAATCTTAATCAGCAGACACATTTCTCTATTGAATTCAACAGTAGAAATACATTTGCAAACTTTTAGAAAGCAGGTTTGAAAAGTGGTGCAAGACGAAGGCATCACAGTGTTTAAGGTGAAATCGTTGGAGGTTGAGTGCAGATTGATGTCGCACTCTTTCTGACTGTTCATTTACAGTTTCTGAACTGTAAGCTCTGTCTATAATTTGGAACAGGAGAGAAGCACAATCACCCACTTTTGGACTGTTAGCTTTAACCTGCATTGTGCAATGTTTCTTTCTACCCCTTGCTCAAAGGATCTATGCAGAAGGCCTGTTTCTGTAAAACAGCATCTAGATTGTGTGTCATAACAACACAGCAGTTTTCCTTTTTCATAATTTTGACCTAAACAAGTCAGTCAAAAAATTCTCAAGACAGGCTCACCATCGGAGTAAGTTATGGGTAAAATCTACCAGTAAGACGAGAGTGATAAAAGTGAATCGTTACAGATTTCTAGTATGTGAGTCAGGCAACTATTGTCATGTGAACACAGTCAAAGTGGTGACTAGCTGCTATTGGCTCATTTACGAGGAAATGCACTCAGAGGGGCTAATTAAAGAGCAATCAGGTAAAGGCTTACAATTTCTAATTGCCTCCCAGGGGTCTAAGGACATGAACTCAAACTGGAAAGAAGGAATTTAAAAATGAATTTATACTGTATGTCTAAAGAACTAAAATACTATTAAGAACAGCTGTGCTTTTACTCTAGAAGTAACATTCTAAATATGCCTTAACAGGGTGGAGAGGCAGCTAAAATGTAAAGAGTTAACAGTATAAACTCATCCCAGCAGCATTTCAGAGGAAAGTGTCAAAATCCTTAATAGGATAAGGAATACAGGGAGTGCAGAATTATTCGGCAAGTTGTATTTTTGAGGAATAATTTTATTATTGAACAACAACCATGTTCGCAATGAACCCAAAAAACTCATTAATATCAAAGCTGAATGTTTTTGGAAGTAGTTTTTAGTTTTAGCTATTTTAGGGGGATATCTGTGTGTGCAGGTGACTATTACTGTGCATAATTATTAGGCAACTTAACAAAAAACAAATATATACCCTTTTCAATTATTTATTTTTACCAGTGACACCAATATAACATCTCCACATTCACAAATATACATTTCTGACATTCAAAAACAAAAACAAATCAGCTACCAATATAGCCACCTTTCTTTGCAAGGACACTCAAAAGCCTGCCATCCATGGATTCTGTCAGTGTTTTGATCTGTTCACCATCAACATTGCGTGCAGCAGCAACCACAGCCTCCCAGACACTGTTCAGAGAGGTGTACTGTTTTCCCTCCTTGTAAATCTCACATTTGATGATGGACCACAGGTTCTCAATGGGGTTCAGATCAGGTGAACGAGGTGGCCATGTCATTAGTTTTTCTTCTTTTATACCCTTTCTTGCCAGCCACGCTGTGGAGTACTTGGACGTGTGTGATGGAGCATTGTCCTGCATGAAAATCATGTTTTTCTTGAAGGATGCAGACTTCTTCCTGTACCACTGCTTGAAGAAGGTGTCTTCCAGAAACTGGCAGTAGGACTGGGAGTTGAGCTTGACTCCATCCTCAACCCGAAAAGGCCCCACAAGCTCATCTTTGATGATACCAGCCCAAACCAGTACTCCACCTCCACCTTGCTGGCGTCTGAGTCGGACTGGAGCTCTCTGCCCTTTACCAATCCAGCCACGGGCCCATCCATCTGGCCCATCAAGACTCACTCTCATTTCATCAGTCCATAAAACCTTAGAAAAACCAGTCTTGAGATATTTCTTGGCCCAGTCTTGATGTTTCAGCTTGTGTGTCTTGTTCAGTGGTGGTCGTCTTTCAGCCTTTCTTACCTTGGCCATGTCTCTGAGTATTGCACACCTTGTGCTTTTGGGCACTCCAGTGATGTTGCAGCTCTGAAATATGGCCAAACTGGTGGCAAGTGGCATCTTGGCAGCTGCACGCTTGACTTTTCTCAGTTCATGGGCAGTTATTTTGCGCCTTGGTTTTTCCACACGCTTCTTGCGACCCTGTTGACTATTTTGAATGAAACGCTTGATTGTTCGATGATCACGCTTCAGAAGCTTTGCAATTTTGAGACTGCTGCATCCCTCTGCAAGATATCTCACTATTTTTGACTTTTCTGAGCCTGTCAAGTCCTTCTTTTGACCCATTTTGCCAAAGGAAAGGAAGTTGCCTAATAATTATGCACACCTGATATAGGGTGTTGATGTCATTAGACCACACCCCTTCTCATTACAGAGATGCACATCACCTAATATGCTTAATTGGTAGTAGGCTTTCGAGCCTATACAGCTTGGAGTAAGACAACATGCAAGAAGAGGATGATGTGGACAAAATACTCATTTGCCTAATAATTCTGCACTCCCTGTAGGTTGGATAAGGAAATCATAGCATGGCAACATTCCTATTTTTAATTGCAGGTAGTTTGCCTTAACAGTGTTTTTGAGGAACTGTAACCAAGATCTTAGTTGTTAATAAAAATAAAATGTGTTAAAGGATAACTTCACTTTGTTGCAAACTGATGCATTTGTGTATATTTATGCTGCAGGTGAGAAGAGTAGGTAAAACAGATTGTTCGGACAATGATGTGAGAAGTTGTTGTGAATTAGTACACTTGCAGTTTCTAGTACTGGGCTGGATTTGTAGCAATTGCATGTAAAGGTCCTCCTGTGGAGTAAAAGTGTTTTCACTTAATCATTATGGAGAGGTTCTGACTCACTGCCATTTGTGTTTGACTGTTAAGTAGGTGTAAGCTTAAGTGTAAATGCAAAGTTCCATAGATGAGTAGACTGTTGTACTAATAGATGTTGAGTACAGGTAAGGTCAAGGTGTTTGGAGTGAAGCTACTCGTCACTAATTTATCTTTGCCTTTAGACTCAGCCTGCTTCTTTAACATGCGAGACTTTTATTTCACAGTGTGATGCAAATGAGTAAATTAGTGATCTGTAACACATGAAATAACAAAATTAATGTACTTGCAATCCTACAGTTAGAGCTATTTGTACTTTACTAGCCTATTTTAATATCATGCATCTTTCTCTCTAAGCAGAGCTACATTTCAGAGGATGATATTGTATTTCTTTTATGTAAATACATTTGTCTTATAGCTGTAGCTGCTAGATATTTTACAACCAAACAAGACTTAGAGGCTGCTCAGCAGATACCTATTTGCTTCAGGTGGCTGTAATGAAGAGCCACTACTGTGACCAGTAGGCAGATAAGACTTACCCACCTTAAGGGGATTAGTATCTTCTCCACACAGATGTGGTAGTAATGTGACAGGTCAGCAGCCCATTTGTGCACACCAGTGTTTTCCTTGCAGTGAAGATGCCAGCTACAATTAAAATATACTAGTAGGTTTACACCAAAATGCTGACCCACAGAGTTTACAGTCAGCTCTCCCTCTACAGTGTATTTTGTGTATTTTTTATTAAGTTTATTAAGTTCTTAAGAGAAATTAAAGAAGTTAATAAATTTAGCAATTTCTCTGTGAAAAATTTGTCAGTCCTTTCAGGTTGGATTCCTGGACAATGTTGTCTACACCAGTTTTAACTAACTGTAAAAAGAGAAAGTAGAAAACAAGCCAATATTACTTCAAATTAAAAAGCAAAAATCAAGCTTTGAACTGGTGTAAAAGGTTGTCCTATGTCTAGGGCAAGTGTTCTCTGGCTGCCAGAGAATCTAAAGATACCTCAGAAAACAGCGGGATGAAAGAAGATATGCCATTTGTTGATTCTTTACAATGAAATGAAACATTTCATGAACAACACTGAAAGATTTGGGAATTCATAGTAAGAAAATGCACTGCTGTAAAATCTGACAGTAAATGCAACAGCATTGGGTTGCTGTTCTACTTCGTGTTTCGTGCTCTTGCTAAGCAAAGAATGATATGATGCTGCACCAAAAACCTGCTTCCAGTTGCTTTGGTTGCTAGCAAATTGCCACAATCACCCATGTTTTGCATAGAAGACCTCAACCAATCTGCAAACACTCATTAAGTACTAAACTGTACAGTGTGACCAAAACCAGGAAGTTTATGTTGCAGCACCTTATTCGTGACAGTTTTCACCCAGCAAAAGCCAGCAACCCCCACTGACCGGGTTCACCCACTTGTCTCTAAGCCTGTGTGACAGACGTGTTAGATTAGTCCTTGAAATATTGTTCTTATTTTATATATTTAATCAATATTTACTTAAAATTGAGTTTTAATAATACTTTACATCAATCAGTAGCATTAAAAAAATATTCAGAACTCTTACATTCATTGAATAGTAGTATCTTCTGCTTCTATGAACCAGCTTCCATTGGTTTTTACTGACACCCTGTCCATATTCCTCACTGTTGGACAAAGTTGACCACATATCATTTTTAGTCTCAAACAACCTAGAAAGCTTTGACTTTGATTAAGTTAGTGGCCTAGTTAAAAACACCTGTGCTCCACAAACATATCTGCCCTGGCTGTGATGAACCAGCAAAAAGAAGAAGAAACACATAGTATGTATGTATATGTGTGTGTGTATATGTGTGTGTGTATATATATATATATATATACATGGCACAGTGTAGCTGAGGGAACAAATGCTATAAATATGGGGAGTCCATACAGGGAGTGCAGAATTATTAGGCAAATGAGTATTTTGTCCACATCATCCTCTTCATGCATGTTGTCTTACTCCAAGCTGTATAGGCTCGAAAGCCTACTACCAATTAAGCATATTAGGTGATGTGCATCTCTGTAATGAGAAGGGGTGTGGTCTAATGACATCAACACCCTATATCAGGTGTGCATAATTATTAGGCAACGTCCTTTCCTTTGGCAAAATGGGTCAAAAGAAGGACTTGACAGGCTCAGAAAAGTCAAAAATAGTGAGATATCTTGCAGAGGGATGCAGCAGTCTCAAAATTGCAAAGCTTCTGAAGCGTGATCATCGAACAATCAAGCGTTTCATTCAAAATAGTCAACAGGGTCGCAAGAAGCGTGTGGAAAAACCAAGGCGCAAAATAACTGCCCATGAACTGAGAAAAGTCAAGCGTGCAGCTGCCAAGCTGCCACTTGCCACCAGTTTGGCCATATTTCAGAGCTGCAACATCACTGGAGTGCCCAAAAACACAAGGTGTGCAATACTCAGAGACATGGCCAAGGTAAGAAAGGCTGAAAGACGACCACCACTGAACAAGACACACAAGCTGAAACGTCAAGACTGGGCCAAGAAATATCTCAAGACTGGTTTTTCTAAGGTTTTATGGACTGATGAAATGAGAGTGAGTCTTGATGGGCCAGATGGATGGGCCCGTGGCTGGATTGGTAAAGGGCAGAGAGCTCCAGTCCGACTCAGACGCCAGCAAGGTGGAGGTGGAGTACTGGTTTGGGCTGGTATCATCAAAGATGAGCTTGTGGGGCCTTTTCGGGTTGAGGATGGAGTCAAGCTCAACTCCCAGTCCTACTGCCAGTTTCTGGAAGACACCTTCTTCAAGCAGTGGTACAGGAAGAAGTCTGCATCCTTCAAGAAAAACATGATTTTCATGCAGGACAATGCTCCATCACACGCGTCCAAGTACTCCACAGCGTGGCTGGCAAGAAAGGGTATAAAAGAAGAAAAACTAATGACATGGCCACCTCGTTCACCTGATCTGAACCCCATTGAGAACCTGTGGTCCATCATCAAATGTGAGATTTACAAGGAGGGAAAACAGTACACCTCTCTGAACAGTGTCTGGGAGGCTGTGGTTGCTGCTGCACGCAATGTTGATGGTGAACAGATCAAAACACTGACAGAATCCATGGATGGCAGGCTTTTGAGTGTCCTTGCAAAGAAAGGTGGCTATATTGGTCGCTGATTTGTTTTTGTTTTGTTTTTGAATGTCAGAAATGTATATTTGTGAATGTGGAGATGTTATATTGGTTTCACTGGTAAAAATAAATAATTGAAATGGGTATATATTTGTTTTTTGTTAAGTTGCCTAATTATTATGCACAGTAATAGTCACCTGCACACACAGATATCCCCCTAAAATAGCTAAAACTAAAAACAAACTAAAAACGACTTCCAAAAACATTCAGCTTTGATATTAATGAGTTTTTTGGGTTCATTGCAAACATGGTTGTTGTTCAATAATAAAATTATTCCTCAAAAATACAACTTTCCTAATAATTCTGCACTCCCTGTATCTGTATACGTTATTTCTACATGGGAACCACTGCAGGTTAGAGAGATAGAGAGACTCCACACTAGAGTTCATTTTTAGTCATCTGGCCTTTGTTGCTTCGCATGCATAATACAGGCCAGTGTAATTTGGTGAAACCTCTGCGCTCTCATAAAATGAGTGTATCCACTGCAGAATATTATCAGGAGAACATTCATTAATAGGCACTCTCTGAGAATCTGGGCTCTGGGTATTGAGCGTTTACTTGGTTGTTTTCTCAGACAATGCGTCTCAGCCATCCACCCTCAACATCCTCCTTATCTCCACCTGCTGTTACGGGCCTACCGCCACACTCTATGATGGGGGCTCATTTGTTTTCCTCTACCCGAGGATATTGTTCACTGAGGAGCCAAAGGTGATACGGATAGCCTGATCTGTCTATGTCTTATTTTTTGCCACACATGTAGGCAGTAAAAATGGTAACATTTGCATAATGCATTTTCCAATGAAGGTTTTTCTTTTTTGTCATCACCACCTGCTACGAAAGTGAGAGAACCCTTAGATTATTCAATTTTTGTGGGATTCCTGCTCAACATTTGCTATACAGGTCTGTCATTCCCCAAGATTGACAAAACAGGAAACAAGGAAAAATGATTAAATAATTTAATTTTTTTTTTTTCTTTCTTTTTCTTGCCTTCGGTAGCTAAGACAACTTCAAGTCAACAGCTTGACAATATTCACGTACATTTAATTTGAAGTCGTTTTGAACAATGTTTCTAATTTTATACAGTCATTTCAATGCTACCTCAGTTCCTGTGCCTGTTTTCTCCTGTTAATTCTAAATGAGCTATACGTGTAGTTGGCTGTGTAAAGGCTGACATTTAAAATACTAAACCTCCATGCTGAATAGATATATGAACAGAAAGAGCGAGGCAGCAGAGGATGAATCGATACTGCTCTCTTGTAGTGTATCTCACTTCCCTTTTATTTCTTCCCCCACTGCTAAACCAAGGATGACCTTGACCCTATACACTGTATGACTTAATGAATATTCCCAGTGAGGTTTTTAGTGCAGCCCCATGCTGCAGGAAAACAAGCTAATATTGTATCTGATGTGATGTAGAAAGAGTGCATGAGATACCAGCAGATACGGCTTTATTCTTTTGATCCTGATAAAAATCTATGAAATTATATTTAATAAAATACTCACTTTTCATCGATATAGGAGACAATATAGTAAATCATGGGAAGGAAATCCAAAGTATTAGAAAAACAAGACACGACTTCAACTTAAACAAGCAAAAACTTTCATTCAGTATCCAAACAACCTCTCATGTGGCACATAAGTGACTGAGGATTCCCTTCTAGATTGAGGCTGAGCTGACTGTCAGTATGAAGAGTAAAGGGGAACTATGCAAGGGAAGGATGTAATAATGAGACTCAGACAATAGACAAAAATATATGTCAGCACAGATTTTATTAAAGCTAAAATCTGTGACAACCTGCCTCTTTTTTGGCTGCTGGGCTGGCAGGTTGTCTTTTCCCCCCTTATCTTAATTCTCAAATTCTCCTTCCTTTTTAGTCTGTTAACCAGTGACGCAAGTGAAAGAGGAGAGGAAGATTGCCTCTTTCATAGGCGAGGAAGAGAGAGCAGACAGACAGCAAGCATCTTGACAAAATGAGATATCTTCGCCTCGTAGCCTCATTTTGAAGTAGAGTCAACCAAAAATGATTTGTGGCATAAGTGCATCATAAACTGTTTTGTTATAGCCCGACTACTGCTTTATTTTATCTTCGTGCTCTCAGATGTAACAAGACATGATGTGTGTTAAATTTATAACATGGCACTTTCTTTTGAATGGCATCTTTTAAAAAGTTGTGATAATATCTCATACCTCACTTAATCAGATGTAAGCAGAAATTTGATCATCTTGAATACTTGATACAACTTAACTTAATCCTGCCTTGGTTTTGTTGCCACACCTTTATTTATTTCTTCAGTTGTTAAGCATAAAAATACTTCTGAAGTACACATACATGTGCATGCCAATTGCAGTTCCTTAGGTAAGCCACCTCATTCCTTTGTTCCCCAGATGCTTTCCAGGAATTAAGATATCCTTCAACATGGTGTACTATTAACTGAAAAGAGAGTAGATGAGGAAGCACAAATTATCTGTATTGCTGATGCCCTGTGAGTGTGCTCAGGTTGTCAGTGATTTTAAACACCTGGGCCTAGAGTTCCCAGTATAAAAGCACACTCCACTCCCACAGGAATTTAGAAATTACAACTCTCCTCCTAATCTGCATGGTGCTGGGATCTATTTTTTGCTTTTCTATTAAACAGTACCTAACTCACCATGCTAGCACTCATGCACAAAGTGCATGCCAAAATCACTGATTAATTAACAACATATCGTGGCATTTTCTTTTAATAACCCGAGTTACTTCTGATACTTTCTATTTTTTAATTTATTCATTTATTTTTTTGTTTTGTTTTTTCATTTGCATGATGAGTTAAAAACTGCTTAAAAATGTGAGGATGTGGGAAATCACGACTGCATATGAAAGAGAAGCTCAGAGAATTCAGCACAATTTCCAAGCCATGGTACGAACAGCTGAACAGCTGAGAGGGCAGACTGCAGTTTACAAAAGTTCTGGAAAAACTTTTATGGACTTGATCAAATAAAATCAACCTGCACAATGGCACTGATGAGAAGTGTAGAAGAGTATGGCCTAGAAGCTCATGACCCAAGGTACCGACCACTGTCAGGTACAACAATCACTCTCTTTTTTGAATGTCTATGGCTGCTGCTGGAATGGGCACAACTCGACAACATTAATTAAAAAATGTTGCTGATGAATACAGATTTAAAGGAGTTTTTACTTTGGAGCCATTAGCTTAATGCTTCAGACCCATTGGGTACATGCAATAACTAAAGCTAGCCTATAACGAAAGCAATCAACCTTTTCATGGTGAATAGGGGGAGTATTCTCAGTGAGCTCTTATTTCAATCAGCTGCTCAGTAAAAGATGCCAGCCATCAACTGCAAAGTATTTCCCAATAAATGTTTTATTTAACTGATTAGTTTAAAAATCACTGTTTGAATTGAATACTCTTCAGGATACAATATATAAATAAGTAAATAATACCTTCATAGAAAGAGAACACCTACCCATTAGGTACTTTCATGTGGTGTCCATTATTGGTTTCAGAGTGTTCAAAGTGCTGAAGCAAAGGCCTCAAAGAACAAAATACGGTTTGATAGATATGGTACACACACACATACATACATACACATAAACACCTCACCTCCAACCCTCCCTTCCTTTTAGCTCGAATGTGCCAAATGTGATGCTTTCTGACAGAAAGCATGAAAATTATAACATGAAACGGGAGTCGGACGTTTAAAGAAGAAATTGCTACTGTAAACCACATTGGCTGCACCTCTGCCCAAACCTCCTCTATCATAGTTAGGACTGAGCTGTAATAATGTAGATTAAAAGCACCGGGTCATTTGTCTTTATATAGGTCTAATTTCTATGCTGTGCCTACACTCTGACATAACAGAGTCAGAAAAAATGAGATTCCACTTGTGCTTATTCGTCACACCCTCCTTCCAGAAGTGTATGCTTTGGAAGCATTTATTGTTCAAGTTCAGGTCGTCCTGTTGTTCACATCTGATTTAAGGGTGCAATTTCATAGCAATTGGCCAGAACAGGCCTTTTATTTTGAATAGTCTACATGAAAAGAGCATGCTTCGGTGTATAACTCAAAACCAAATACTATTAATTTAATCTTAATGAGAAAAAATACATTTGCAGTTTCTGCACTGAGAAATATGTTTTCATTCAGTTTAGGAAATATATGTAAAGATATTTTAAACTGGAGAGTCCACAATAAATACAATATAATGAAAATCAAAGTCTTCTTGAGCCAGATCTACCTTTTAGCACCCCAATTAACAGTAGATGAGCTCAGTGCCTGCTGATATGCGAAAGCCTGACCTCTTCTAATTGAATTTTTAAACTTATATATATTTATTTATTAATTACATTACAGCCGATGCTCATGAATGCTCTTTGCATTCTCCTTTGTCACTCTTTATGTACGCTGGAACCACTGCAACCCTAAAGCATCAACCTTAAAGAATCAGGAAGCTTAAAGTGGAAGGTTATTAGTAAAATGTCTAAACCTAATAGGCATGAAGATGTAGTCATTACAATGGCTCTTCATGTATGTGAAGCTATTACGGCTACTACAGGCCACTGACTATTAACCTGTCTTCTCTGATTAAGTGCAGCTATGAGAAAAAGACACAGATATCAAGAAGAAGAACAGATTAGAGCAGAAATGGTTGGGGCGTAATGAGCATTAAAGGAATACTGTGTGGTAGAGCTATTGAGTAATTTATGCCAATCCATAGCGTTATTGTTAAAATTACATTTTAGCTCTTAAAGAACATGATTGATGTTTAAATTCTTCCATTGTACAAGTTATTAACAAAGAGATGAATCATTTAAAGTGTTATATGGTTTAATCAAAGGCATATCTATATTCCACCTTTTAATGTTGTCACTGAATAACTGTTGTAACCTGTCCAACAAGCAGGTTCTCTTCTTTTCCTGCTAGTAGTCCACAGGATGGGTCATCAAACAGAAAAGGCACTATTTAAAGCACATTGAGCTGAATAAAAAAGTATAAAGAATCAGTTTTTTGTCACACATCAAAGAGACAACTCTACGGCCTTTATTGTGACCTCCATCTCTGAGGCCGTGTTAAGCTACAGACAATGTGTCAACAGATTATGCAGAGATGGTTGAGGCATGTACTTGTGAATATGGGAGGTTGGAACTGTCAGTATAGAACACGATCATTACATGCACAGTACCAGTCAAACATTTGATATTTTTTCAAGGTTTGTTCTTTATTTTATTTTTTTTACCATCTACTATATTGTAGAGCATACTGGTCAATATGGAATTATTTGGCAACAGAAGGAAGTAATATACACTGGTTTCTTAGCTTCATGCTTCATCCACAGGAACACTGTTGATGATATTTTCATAGATAAGCCTTGTTCAAAGAAATTATTACCTTGATAATGTATTCACCTGTGCCATTAAAATCTAGTAAATATCTAAATAATGATCTGAGCACCTCAACAGCAGTCCTTTAGGCATGAAGGTCAGCCAGTCAAAAACATTTCAATAACTTTAAGTGTCGTAGAAAAAATCGTCAAACATGTTTTCTAGGAAAAATGCCTTAGGAAAGGAAAGTGTTTTCTAAAAGTTTATTAAATATAAACCAACCTCAGAGCTGGCCCCTCAGCACAGAACCCCCATCAATGTTTTCCAGATTTCAAGGAGCCGATAGATCTCAAGAGCAAATGTTCAGGGCAGACTGCATAAATCAGGCCTTCATGGTGGGTAAAAACAGTACTAAGGGAGACCAATTAGAAGATACACGAGGAATAGACACTAGACCAGAAGAAAATTTTGCTTTAGTGTTTTGAGTTCAAGCGTTAGATTTGTAAGGTGAATGGGTGGTAGTGAACAGTAATGTGTAAAAGGCTCCCGCTACTTTTCAGTTCTTTTATTTTTCTCGTTAAATGGGAAATAGGTGCAGCGATTTATTTGTTTTTGCACAGTTCTAACAAGATATATTTGGTTTGACCACTTTTATTTTTCAAAGCAAGCTTTCTCAGAATTTCTAATAACACTGCTGTCTGGCATGTAACTTCTTTAAGCAGTCTCCAGTAGGAGAATAGTTCCCCAGGTTTCTTGATTTTACTTTATTTGCAATGTGTTTTCAATCAATTTCATGATAAAATATGATGGCATTGAATGATGGAACAAAATCTGATAGTGTATTTTTGCAGATCCACCACTTCGGACAAGATCTCCAACATCATGCCTCCACCATGTTTTATAGATGCTGTAGACACTCACTGCTGTACCTCTCTTGATCTCCTCAATAAAAAATGACAACAATTTGAAACAAAAACTTCAAATTTGGATTCATTTCTCCACAAGGTTTGTGTTGCCCCTGATTTTCAGTCCAGTTCTAGTGCGATTTGGCCAATGTCAGCCTTCTCCCCCTTCCTCCCTTTCTAAAGAATGGCTTCTTGCCAGCCACCAGACGCATCTTTCAGGTCCTCTGTCAGATCTGGATTTTTTTTTTGCCTATTTCTTAAGGACATGACTTTCAATTACTATTTAACTGCTTTAGATATCTTTCTCTGTCTGCTACCTTTTCTTTTGTCCTCCACCTGTTTAAGTATCCTCAGTTTTTTTAAGAACACACTGCACACCATGCTGAGCTATCCTGGCAAGTTTTTCCGCTAATAGCCCTTTGGGTATCACCTTGCTGGCACAAACATGACTGTTTAATACCTATCCGCATGTGTTGTCTCTGATATTTTTCATAGATTCAGCTACATGAATCTGAAAAATTTGTGTGTTTTTGCAACAAGCTAATGCCCGTTGTCTGTTATGTGTAGACTGATACGCTGGTTTCTTACATGTTTTTTATTTGACAATGGTACAGGTACAGGACTGGATTAAAATGGGTGAGAAAGCACCCGGTGTCCAAAGAAACACTTTGGAAGACTTTCAGAAAGCCTGGGGAATAACTGTTCAAAAACCACTTTAAAAAAAAGTCTCTGTCCAATGTATAAAGAAATGAGGGATGGCTCAAGACCTTTGGAAGTCACTGTATATTCACTGATATCAAAATAGAAGTTGGTAAAAGCTGTTCACTTATGTTAAAAACATTAGTTTGATATTGCTTTGGAGCTGGAGGTCACAAAGTAATACTCATGGATGCTATAATGTGGATGACTCCCCTCCTGTTACAATATATATGGTCTATGCATCATACACCAACAGTCTTAAATCAAGAAAAAGATTAAACTTCAAGGAAGGAACTTTTGGATATTGAAGCAATCTCTGTTTCTGTGCTGCTCCCAGCTACAGACATGTAGAATTTCCTGAATATATAATTATGGTGGCCTAAGAAAACTATTACTCACAATTTCATTTGGTGCCCAAAACAGCAATAGAATGGCACAGCACAGCCAAAAAGTGTAAGCTGTAGTAAACCAATCAAAAATTGAAATGATGGCTGCAGTCAGAAAGCTTTTCTCTCTAGCATGGCAGCAGAAAACTATATCATGACAATATGTCCAGACTGACTTCACTGCTGCAGTCAAAGCGCTGTCAGAGAGCAGCTCTAGGAGATAATTTGAATCCCTGAATACAGAGACCTCTCCTTGACCAGTAGCTTTCTCTCTTTCACTCTTTGTCCTTCCTGTACTTGATCTGACAGCAGAATTTCCAAAGAAAATCACAGAAGTGGTCTGTCTGAGAAGTACACTCCTTAGTTCAAGTTCAAGGGTGACTTCAAAGTAATGTCTCTTACACTTTGATAAAACATGCCTCTGTTGCATTTTCTTTGCTCCACACTATTTCATCCCGAATTTCATTTTTTTAAAACTCTCATTATTCTCATTGCTGTACAAAAGGCTTCTGATGTTTGTTGGCTGTATGCAGGTTTCAAGGTCTTGCACAACACAAAAATGTTTCACAAGCTCGACAGGCTAGGACAGCTTCCCAAGTTGATTTATGTAAAGATGTCTGATGGAAAGTGTCAACATAGTTAATGAGGAAAAAATGCCAGCCTTAATGTATTTTTGAGATGCAACCTTATGATAAGAAATTGCTCTTAGAAGCCCTCAAAGTCCATGACAGCTCATAAAACGCTGACCTGAGATGTGTCCACCTGAATGAAAGAAATAATTACCAGGTGCACCAAGCCATATCTCTTGATTTATTGAAGTATTGATTTTGTTACTCAATTTTAAAATGGGGTCTTGGTGACATATGGGGCTGGAGATGGAAGATAAATGTTATAAAAGCAAACATAATAGTAGTAGTAACTTTGATTTACTCCTTTCATCAGCTGCTTATTTATCATGCTTAATTCTTTGCAATACCCAACATTAAGTCACAAGGTCTAAAAAATAAATATGTAGTGGGTGGCTCATCAAACATACAAATGCTACATTCTTTGAATTCCTCTTCAGCAAAGCCATTTATGATTATATACTCCAATGTACTGATGAATAATTGACGTGGAAGTGCAACACAGCTACTTCTGTTTGATGTGAGTGTCCAGAGTGGAATAAAACAATATTACTGCTTGTTTGTTCTGCCTCTAAATCATGCAGACTGTCATATTTTTTTCATATTACGTCTTGTTTGTTTTTCACTTGTTACGTTCCCAATGGTAAGTCTCATTCTGCATTCTCTGATAATACAAGCATATATACCAAGCAAACATTTACAAGAATTTCATCGTGATTTACTAAGACCATTAAAATGTTCCATTAGGGTACTCCAGGCAAAAAGAGCTTACACGGAGTAATGAATATATAAACTAGTAAAAGCATGTATTTAATGAAAGCTAGATACACTTTCTGTACAAAGCGTACGCCGAGCATATGGCTACCTAGTTGCAAGCGGTGTGGTAATTGCCTTCTATGCTCGATAAACAAGCAGGTTTTGTGAGTCGTGTGTTTTGCTTTTGTTTTTTTCATTATTAGCTTGTGCACTGGTGGCAGTTATGTTCAGACTGGACAATGATGTGTCCCCATGGTAGTAAACTGAACAATCAAGATAAAAAGACTTTGGAAATGGCAAAAGATATAAATAAAATGTAGCTACTCTCTGGTATGGCAAACGGAGTGTTTTAAATATTTAGGCATAAATTTACCGAAAGACCTTACAAAACTATTCGAACAGAACTACCTACCCTTATACAAAGAAATAAAGGAAGATATAGTAAGATGGAATTTAATTCCTTTCTTTAGTTTTAATTCAAGAATTGATTCTATTAAAATGAATGTATTGCCAAGATTTTTGTATCTATTTCAAACCCTACCAATAGAGATTAACCAAAGTCAATTTAATGAGTGGGATAAAATGTTATCTAGATATATATGGCAAGGTAAAAGACCAAGGGTTCGCCTTAAAACACTACAGCTGGCTAAGCAAAAGGGAGGATGGGGCCTCCCTGACCTCAGATATTATTATTTTGCAGCGCAGATGAGAGCAATAATATGCTGGTGTAACCAATCATACACTGCCCAATGGAAAACCATTGAGGAACAAATGCTGTCTATACCTATTCAGGCAACTCTAGCTGACAATAACTTACAAACCTATATAAAAAATACTGATAACATGTGGGTGAAAAGGACCCTTAAAACATGGAGAACTATTATAAAGGAATATAAACTCGAGACCAATATTACAGTTCTTAAATGGTGTGCTTACGACTCAGAGTTCAAACCTAATGAACTGGATTCTAGATTCAAGGACTGGACAGGTAAGGGCATAACAGCCCTGTGCAGTATAATGAAGGATGGAAAATTGTTCAGCTTTGACATGCTTAGAAAAACATTTTCATTAGAAAAAGAAGACTTCTATCGATATCTGCAGTTAAGGCACTATGCCGACACGAAGATGAGAAACGTAACAATGATAAACACATGCTTGATGGAACTGTTTATAAAAAGCTATAACTCAGAAACTATTGATAGAATTGTATCATGTCTCTATAAGGGTCTAATGGATTTGAAACCACATTCGACTTCATATATTAGAACAAAATGGGAGAAGGAAGGAGGGATAAAAATATTAGAGGAAGAATGGACGGCAATATGGAGATATCAGTGGATGTGTACCAGCTCACAAAAGTGGAGGGAATTTGGCTGGAAGTGCCTAATTAGATACTTTATAACACCTTCTCAGAAGTCTCATTATGATGATAACCCCCCTGCTTGTTGGAGGAACTGTGGAAATCAAAGTGCAAATCATTACCATATTTTCTGGGACTGTTCAATCTTGAGGGATTATTGGAGAGAAATACATAATGCCTTACAGGATATCTTTAAACGTGAAATACCTCTCGAGAGTAAGACTATGTTCTTTGGATATATACCTCAGGAATGGCCTAAATATGATAAACATTTAATAAATATTTTATTGGTGGCCTGTAAAAAGAATATCACCAGAAAATGGTTATCCCCAGAGAGCCCAAACATAAGTACATGGATGGAAATCACAATGGAAATTTATAACATGGAAAAGATAACAGCTTCTGTTAACCACAAGCTGGAGAAATTTACATCATATTGGGAAAACTGGGTTAAATATATCACGCCTCATAGGCCAGATTTTACTATTACAAACCAATAATTATGATGTATGTATATATATTTATAGGATCACCCCATACCAACACATCCGTGTTTTTTTTTTTTTTTTTTTTTTTTTTTTTTTTCTCTTTTCTTAGGTTTGTTAGTTTTGTTTTTTGTTTTTTGATTTTCGGATTATGTGATGGTTTCAATTACTTCTATCGTTGTAAGTATTCTTCCCTTATGACTTGGATGTAAATTAAAATACTATTTCAGTATTTAAGGCAGATAACCTAAGTATGAAGAATGCTTACATGATGTACATACTGTGAATGCCTGCTTTTGAAACCTTAATAAAAATATGAATTAAAAAAAAAAGGAAATGGCAAAAGATAAAACTTGTTTTGATGTCATCAGCTGTCCCCTTGGATCTCAGAGTAGTGGACGGGATCGATAATCATGTCATATCATATATTTTGCTATTATCTTTTGGAGACATTGCTGTACTCAGCAAAACTGACTGCCTGGAGTTTTCTGATTCATGGGTGACCTTAATGCAATGTGTCAACGAACCAATGATGCACAATGAGGCTTCACCTCACTTTGTAGACATTATTAATGTTACTCATGGAATTTTGCTTATGGTTGTAAACATGGTGCCCATTCTCAGTTAATTGTAATTTGATAATGGACTGGACTGTAAGTGACTGCAAAAGTGGAGCAACCCCTCTTTTATGTTTTGCTTCACGGAGCCAGAGTTTCTTCTTACGTCTGAACATTTTCTGATGAATGGTATGGGTTTCTCTCCGGGCACTCCAGCTTCCTCTCACAGTCCAAAGAAACACAGTTAGTGGGTTTAGGTTAACTGGTTACTCTAAATTTCCCATAGGTGTGAATCTGTATGTCCATGTGTTAGCCCCACGACAGGCTGGCGAACTGACCAGGGTGTATCCAATCTCCCTGGAACGTTGAATAGAATAGAATAGAATAGAATAGAATAGAATAGAATAGCCTTTATTGTCATTGTACAGAGTACAACGAAATTGGAGTGCCACTCCCTTGGTGCAAGTTTCAATAATAAATATAAATGTAAAATATAAAAAGTACAAAAAAACCAATCGTAAGTACTCAAACAATAGTATGTACAATATATACAGGATAGCAGCATTAATATAATGACAGTATGAATAGCAGCATAATATAATGACAGTGACGGTATGGAATAGGTTCAATTGTTTTTGTGCTTATTTACTACGGTGATAGCTCTGGGAAAGAAGCTATCCCTGAATCTGTTTGTCCTGGTTTTATGTGACCTGTACCGTCGGCCTGACGGTAATAGTTCAAACAGTTGGTTGCTGGGGTGAGAGTGGTCCTTGATGATATTGCCAGCTCTGCTGAGGTACCGAGAGTTTGCAGTGACCTCCAGGCTGGGCAGAGAGCAGCCAGTGATCTTCTGGGCTGTGTTGATGACCCTCTGCAGTACTTTCCTGTCTGCAGCTGAGCACCCTGCATACCATGTTGTTATGCCGTACGTTAGGATGCTCTCTATGGTGGCTCTGTAAAATGTCACCAGCAGCCTCTCCTCCAGGTTGTTCCTCCTGAGCACTCTCAGAAAGTGGAGACGCTGCTGGGCCTTTTTAACCACCGCTGTAGTATTTGCAATCCAGGAGAGGTCATCAGATATCTGCACGCCCAGAAACCTCATGGAGTGTACCCTCTCCACACAGCTCCCGTGAATGTAAAGTGGGGCCGGGTCTGCTCTGCCCTTCCTGAAGTCCAAGATAAGTTCTTTAGTTTTCGTGGTGTTCAGTTGGAGGTTGTTAACTGAACACCACTCAGTCAGTCTGTTGACCTCATCTCTGTAGTCCGACTCATCCCCCCTTGAGATGAGTCCAACCACTGTGGTGTCATCCGCGAACTTTATGATGGTGTTTGAGAGATGGGTAGGGGAGCAGTCGGATGTGTAGAGCGTAAACAGGAGGGGACTCAAAACACATCCTTGTGGAGACCCGGTGCTGAGTGTGATGGTGCTGGACCGGTGGGGGCCGAGTCTGACAGACTGTGGTCTATTTGTCAGGAAGTCCTTGATCCAGAGGCAGATGGGGGTGGAGAGTCCCAGGTGAGACAGTTTCTGGACCAGGATCTCCGGGATGATATGATTGAATGCTGAGCTGAAGTCCAGAAAGAGCATTCTCACATAGCTTCCTCGGTGCTCCAGGTGACTCAGCGCAGTGTGGAGCGCTATGGTGATAGCGTCCTCGGTGGAACGATTTGTCCTGTAGGCAAATTGGTGGGGGTCCAGAGTGGGAGGCAGACCGGCCCTGATGTGCTGACAGACCAGTCTCTCAAAGCACTTCATCACTACAGGCGTAAGTGCAACAGGCCTGTAGTCATTTGGGCTGGCCACAGCTGTCTTCTTGGCGATGGGGATGATGGTGGAGGTTTTGAGGCAGGGCGGGACGGTGTTTGATGACAAGGAAAGGTTGAAGATTTTAGTGAAGACTCCGGTCAGTTCGTCAGCACATGCTCTGAGAACCTTTCCATGTATTCCATCAGGACCTGCCGCCTTCCTGGGATTCACTGACCTTAGAACACACCTCACTTGGTGCTCCCTAAGTGTTAGTGTGCCAGTGCTGGGGGCGGGTGGAAGTGGTGTGGCAGCTGAGGGCTTGGTCGTCTCAAAGCGGGCGAAGAAACGGTTTAGATCCTCAGCCAGTGAGGCATCAGTTGAATTGGATGCACTGCAAAAACATGTAATTTCTTCCCATTTCTTTTGTTAAAATACAAAAATGGCAAAGAGAACACAGTTTGGTAAGCATGAAAAGTATTTTCATACCAGCAAGATGATTCCCAAAGAGTAATTAGTCAAAATCTATGCATCTGGTCATTCAGTTGATCCATCTACTGCCCAGTGAAGCCTCATCACATAATATTAAAGTATTAGTTTTGTAAAAGTAATACCAAACTTTTTTTTTGTTTTTTGTTTTTCTCCACACAACTATGAAATTGCTGAGCCAGTTAGGTGTCTATACACTCAGTAAATGTTGAGAACTATTCACAGTCAGCAGTTCACCAGTACTCTGCTGAGTAATCACTAATGCCAAGTTTCTGGACACTAGCAGGTCAATTTGTTGTCACTCTGCACTGGTGTCTTTATTCTTATGCTTGTTTTGGCTGGATCGGTTTTCATACAGTTTCCTGTGGTAGCTATCTTTTTTTTTCTTTAATATATATCGTTTCTGGTGTGCTGTCAGACTTTCCTGGCAGAAATTATCCACATTATCATGTCCATCCCTCATATCATGCATATTTCATTTTGCCCATCCTATGACCAAACTACAGTGCATTAAGTTTCAAACATGTCATCGTACAAAGTTTAGCACTGTGTCGAGAAATAATGTGTCCTTTAAATACTATAGAGCTTCAACTTAATGTGACAGGATTCTTGTACAAATCCTCTTGCATGGTTATTGTCAGGAAGCGATTGTCTGACCGATGTTGGAGCTTGATTAGGGGTTTAGTCTGGAGATTTTAATCAATAGAGAAGAATGCCGAGGCCAAGCCCAATTAAACGCATGGGCCCATTATATCAAAACTGATTGCATCGGCCGTACAGCTCTACACTCGACAAAGGGAGCAGTGATCAATAGACAACCTCTCGAAAGGGACAGGCTTAAGATTGTAGATTTCAAGGCAGAAGTAAGAAGGCTGAAATCCTTTAATTAGCTTTGAGTTGGACTCGCTAGTCTGGGACTATGATTTATAGATCTAGAGAACGGTCTTAATGGTTGGTGGTAAGTGGTGATCGAGGATGTGGGTTTCTTGGTTTAGTTGTAATATGAATTGTGTGTCTAGGTGAAATGCTTCAGCAGCTGTAAATATTTGCTTACTTTTCACTAAATGCTCAATGTTATTTAGTATGATATGTCATTTACTTATGTAAAAGTCCCTTTAGAGTGTTAGCAGTAATGTAACACCTGCCACAAAAGGCTTAATTTCATGCCATCTTAAGTGTCAAAATTAATACAGCAGGGATTCATTAACTGTTCAATAAAATATACTGGAGCTACTCCAAACCTGTTATTACCACAACAGATATTTTTATTTTCAGTGCTGCAATTTCACGCACTGCTAGACTTGCCCTTGGTTATGACCCTTCGCCCCACTGTTCCAAACCAACAGATTTACTTTCTGCAGTGTTTTATCTCCTCTAAACTGCTTTGACAAGATATTTGTACAAATGAGAGTAATGTTTTGCCTGGATGACATAATGACAAGAAACATATTGGCAGAGCTGCTGTTTGCTGTTCACTTCATTAATCGGCGGCATGTAGAAGCAAATGTAGTCTCATCAGAGGACTTTCTTGTACGTGTAATATATAAACTATATAAAGTATGCAGTTAATTACACACCATTAAATAAACAGTTTGTAAATCCAATTGCTCTAATTACTTTGGAGTCAGTTTGAAGGCAGTCGTTTCCAGGTGTGTGTAAATATCCAATTTAAAGTACTAAGTGTCTTTTAAGAATTAAAAATGCATTACATAAATCACTCCATATGTTTTAATCTGAACAATGACTAGATTAGTCCGAAAAACTCCATTAGTGTTTGTAAAAATGCAATTATGAACCTTTTAATTTATTGTATTTGAGATAACACACTCAAAGTCGCTTTATTAGGTACACCTTGCTAGTCCAGGGTTACACCCCTTCCAGAGTTGCATTAATGCTACGTGGCATAGATTCAACAAGATCCTGGAAACATTCCTCTGAGATTTTGGTCTATATTTACAGCACAGCATCATGCAGCTGCTGCACTTTTGTCAACTGTACATCATCGATGCAAGTCGTTCATTCCATCACTTCCCGAAGGTGCTCTGTAAGACTGAAATCTAGTGACTGTGGTTCAAAAACCCACACTGAGATGTTTTGAGCTTTGTGACATGACACATGATCCTGCTGGAAACAGCCATCAGTAGATGGGTACACTCTGGTAATAAAGAGAGGGAATGGTCAGCAATTCATGAAACTAGTCACTTAAATCACCTTTGTCCCCCTTCTGATGCTCGGTTTGAACTTCAGCAGGTCATCTAGACCATGTCTACATGTCTAACTGCACTGGGGTGCTGTTATATGACTGGCTGATTCAATAAAAAGGACTAGATGTTACAGTCACTTATAATGCATTGCTTTAAATGGAGAATATCTTGAGGGATGGCTGTTATGAGGAAAGGCAGCCCAGACACTTTACCAGTTTGGGACACATTGTCAGTAGTGGACCTTGGATTCATCGGGTGTTTCAGCCATTATCACTAGACACCCTCATCCAAGGAGGCCCTGCCAGGGTTGATCAGGCCCTGGAGTGTGTCACTGGTTTATGTTAACTTGTTATTTCTCTTCTTCTTTGTTCTGTTTAGTTTCCTACAGTTTATTTTCTATTCACTGCAACTGAAAAATAATAAGCAGATAAACAGGCGTAAAGTCACACATGAGTGTATTTGAAGACAAAGATGTCATAAAAATAGCATTTATGAAATAAATTTTTTAATAACACTTTTTGAAAATTGAATTACTTGAATTGAATTATCAGTTCCACTTTGTTTCATTTCTATTAAACACTAATATCATGTTGGCAAATCCAGCATGAGAGTAAAGTTTTTAATTACCTAAAGATATTTCTCAGTAAATTAGCAAAGTAATATTTTTTCCAAAGGTGGGCCCAACCTTCTTGGTTTCACCAGCATCTTGATGTTCCTATTTTTTCTGTTTTGTTGTGTCTATGGTCTATTTTGGTGCCCATGTTTTCAGCTCGTTTGTTTGGTTTGGTTTTTACCACCTCTGGTTTCAGTCTGTTTGACTCTTCTCTGCCTGTGGTTTTGCTCAGTCTGTTCTGCAGCCCTGTTTGAATTAAGATGAATTTCTTAACAGTTAATTTCCATCTGACCTGTATGACCACTGGGAAGCAGGCTGCAGAAGTGAGTGCTCTCTATGAAGTCAATTACATCGGGGGCCATGCTTCAGAGCTCCCTTTTTTCCAGCTTGATGTGAGTGGAGACAACCTCCCTGCTAGATTCAACAGAGTGGACAGAAACGGACATCCCTTCATGTGAACATTTGAACCATAAGGGTGTAGAAACTAACCTTTCACATCCTGGTGCTCAGTGTCCACATCAGTAGGCTTTTCTAAGTATCAGCGGTCATCATCGAGAACCAGTTTTGTAAATGGGGCCTTCAGGATTTTTCAGCAGCTCCTCTGCTTTCTTCTCAATCCAGCCTTCTTATATTTCCTACCTATCCATGTTGTCTTCTATCTTAATGACCTCATCCCGGAACCTTGCATCTGTCTCCTTTCCTCTGTGCAGCCATGCAAATGCAAAGCAGCCAGTTTAAAACATTGCCTTGCAGTAAACATTGGCTGGCAGGTATCTGTTTCATGCAGGAGGATCTCTGCATCTTAACACCATTCAGATTTGTCACTGAACTCTTCCATCTATGATAGGATTTCCTCACAGAATTAAATTGTGCACAGTTTGATTTACTATCCTACCAGTGTCATCTGGATTACTCATATCACAGGTTGAGGGATCTCGTGATATTAAAGTTTAATGTGGATTGTCCTTCAAGAAGGTGGAATTATTCTTAATTTAAATATGCTTGCTAGAGACATCTGATCAAAGGTGCTCTGTAACCAAATGGAATTTAACCTAAACATTTCTGGGGGTGTATTGGATGTGATAACCTCTGTCAGGATGCAGTGCAAATGTGGAACTGGCTTGTTGTTTTTGTCTGACCTCAGGATGCATGATGCATCCACCAGTTTCTACTGGTCCCTTATCAGACACCTTGACTCTATCAACTAATCCGATCATCTTAGGCTTGTGTTTCTGCTTCTGTGTTAGGATTTTCCTTATTGTAACTCAGCTGTCTCCCTGCCAGCCTCATATTTTTCTTTTCCAGCTTCAAATCATCTAATTTGCCTGCTTGCCCATTTTCCAACATATACTTCAGTACCTTTCGCTGACTTCCCTTCTCTCTTCACAAGCTCAAGATCTCTAACTTGTCCAACTTGTTTTGTAATAACATTTTTAATTCAACATGCCCCTTGCTCTGAATTTGTCTTCCATTGCCTGATCATGAAATCACTGCAAAACATCTGTCTGTTTATTCGTGACTTGACCATATTTGCAGTTATTATACTGACATACATTATTTTGTCACAAACAGCCAGTATGGTAGGTAAAAGAAGAGAGCGAATGTCTCAAAAACTAAAGAGAAATTTTAAAACGCTGTAAACCAACAGATTTCAGATGTATCTCATGAATTTTGCTTATATTTTTAGCAATGTTCAGAAGTTCACCATAAATAGATTCAGTAAGAGGCTTGAAAGGCTTCAGACGGCATAAATGAATCCAAGGTCCCAAGTACATCTTAGATCATCCATTATTCTTCAGTAATCTTCCAGTTAAGTCAGTTGCCCTCGTGCCCTGTGCTTAACATATGTTATATATTAAATGTTACATGTTTTTAAATTCATTAATGTAGGAGCGCCTTAAAATAAATTCCTGAAATCACAGTGCTGAAATCTAGACTCCGCAATGTCTCTTTGCATTGTGTATCCTATGGGGATCATCAATGTACATCTCTGTCTTACTTATTTTACTTGCACTCACTACTTTCATGCAGTATTTAATGGCTAGAACACAGCTTTACATTCTCACTGGGATTTTTGATTCTGCACAGGATGAGAAGATATTGAAGCGATCCAGTGCATGCTCTGATGCCCAGCTAAAGCTTTGACAACTGCTCTGGGAGGTTATGTGATGCTTTTACATGGTTTTCTCCATCTCCTTACACGATTCCTTCTCATAACTTTGCGACTGAATATGTAGGAGGAATAGGTTGTTTACAACACTAACTTAACCATGAATATAAATGTCACTTGGCCAGACTGCAGCTGGTTCTTGTCACTGCAAAATTTAGTGTTTCCACTTATAGCAAATCTAAATTCCTCCACTTTCTGCACCCAGTGTCTGCTAACCTTTCCAGTTCTATCATTGCCCAGCTTGTGTCCTTTGTCAAATAAAACAAATGTCTCAGTATCCACCCTTTGCCACTTGCAGTCTTGTCTTTTATTTATGCATTCACTACATTAAGCCCATGAGTCTTCTTTATCCTCTATTCATACCCCTTTCCAACACTATTTGTCATTGCAATCAGATCTGTGTGTATTGCATGTTTTCACTGAAAATTGCACTGCTAAATTGATGGTCTGTTTTCCACAACACAGTATGTTCTGTATTTTATCTGTGAAATGCTGCATGCGCTCTGCTATGGCTGCATAATGAAAGTCTCTTCCATTGTACAAACGTGTGAGGAGCATTTTGCTGGTTCAAGAGTAAACACTATGTCAGCATCCACATTATCACAAGGAAATGAGGTGTTGAAAGCGTCGTCGTCATTTTCAGTTATAGAAAAAAAAATGTGGCACAAGGAAGCACATTATTCTTTTGTGGCTTATTTGCTGGCAGTAGAGCAAACCGAATTTTACCTCTGGAAAATTTGCTATTTTAGAGTTGCTTCAACTTTTAACAATTTGAATTTAAGACTTTTATGACAATTATGAATACAATTTAAGGCCTATTTTACATCCATGCTGGCTCAAAAGATGGCAGAAAAATTCCAGTGCAATCCAGTCTATTGTGAGGTCTCGAGAAGCTTTAGAAATGAGCACTGATTTGTCTGGGTTAATGGAATAGCAGCAAAAAAAAGTCTGTTAGTGTAGAATGGTTTGCACTGAGGCCAGCATTTGGAGATGCTGACAACATAAATAGAGAACAATGGTTGTTCATGGCAGGTCCTGTTCTCTGTCTTCCAATGCAGTTCTAATACTTTTATATCCAAAGGTCCTAACATGAGGATCTTGGATACTTATCTTGGATAAGGTGCAACCAGCTTCATCCATACATTCATAAATGCACTGGCGCCCATTCACTTTTCTAAGTGCCTCAGTGCTGTAGCACCAGAAACTTTATTCATGCCCATTGCCCCACATAGACTGAAATCTTAAGTGCATTAAGGAGGAAATTGAGAATAAATAATATTAATAAATCATCCAAAGCCATAAAGTTATTTGTTGAATACTGTGTAGGGAAGATGGGCTTAGAAGACAGAAATCCTAATTCTTAGTTGCAAACCTTGTCCCTCATACGCTACATACTGTAGCTTCAGGATCAATACTTGTAAACATAATGGTTACAACAGCCTTGATGATGGCCCACTGCTTGCTAAACCTAACATTAACATCACATATGCACATATAACAAAAGACAGTAAGACACAGACACATGAGTTTCTGATGGAATATAGTCCATAGTCCAAGTGACCAAACCTCTTGGGTCAATATGCTTTTCTTTTACTGCCTTTCCTGATTAGTGAGTTTTGGGGGGTTTTCATGAGCCAGGTAACCTTGCCTATGCACCAGCAGCAGTTTTTTCCATCTGCACTTGTTATAATGCCGAAATAAAAGGAGTACAATGCATGACCCCTGGTGGTGAAAAGTTTCTCTTTTTAGAAGAGATGACTGTCTTGGAATAACAAGGTGAGTTTTCCTTTGCAGAGGAAAACACCTCAAAGTATTCAGGTCTTGCAGGTTCTTTCTGAGTCCAGGTGGGGATCAAACTAAAAGAATGACTAGGAGAGGGGACGACAGAACAAAGTCAAGAAACTGAAGGAATAAGACTTTTTAAATCAGGTAATAAACAGGTGATGGATGTATATGCAAGCTGGACCTCACCAAGGATGGTTTTAACCAAACGTCAAGGATTCATATGATATGGCAAAATTTCACATAAATATCTGATATGTTAATTTTTTTCCAATTTAACTCTTCAGAAAATTCAAGCTTGCTGCCTGTTTGTGTGTTTGAAGCAACCGTGTGTGAAGATGTGTCGCTTAATAACATAGTGTAAACATCTACATTTGTGTTTTTGACCTTATTCTCTATTCTTAGACCCCAATTCCAGGTTTTCATTAAATGTAAGATGCAGAATAAACCCTGAAACTACAAGCAAGAAAACAGCTATCCCGAGCTACATAAAAGGAGGTTTATTTATGCACGTAATGGTTTTATCATCACAATAACATGAATTACTTCTCATGAAAGCTTTAACATATACTGTATATATACACAGATCAAAGGAAGCTATGGGGCTATGTTTTTCATAGTAAATAGAACGAGTAATTAGCACATGGAGTAATACCTACTGTACAAAGATGCATCATTATATGAACTCCTGTGAGTTGGCGGTCTCTCGGCTGTTTTTATACCTGTCCAAATGGGTCACAGGGTTTTATCTCTGCAAATGGCACGGGTCTCATTAAGGTATCCATAATCCATATACCAGTGCCAGACAGCCATTTATTGCCCTCTGGACCATCTCAATTACTTTTGAAAAATGCTGTGCTTTTATTTGAAGACTTAATGAGTATTAAATCCAGATGGGGTTCATTGCTTTTCTTATTCATTATTTCACATGGCTGTTAGGACTCGAGTTTTTGGAGGTAATCATCAGCTTAGACACCTTTTCTGTGCAGTCTTCTTATGATGAATTGAGTGAAATGTGATAAGGGTTCATTGCATTGTTTATCATTTGTCTATTTTTGCCTGTATGTATTCTGCCTTATATCACAGCCTCTTTTATGTTACGCATTCCTCATCTGCTTTCAGGTTTTTCTGGCTGTCTTGTTCCTGCCGGAATCCTATAAGATGTTTTCAGTTAAAGTCCGGAAATACGTCAGAAATCTCCACATCTCTTGATATTTTTCTTCTTTAGGGAGGAATTTATTTGACACGCAGGTGTCACCCTGGAGCTTTCCGCTAGACTGGCAATAAGATAGAAGACTATGTGTGTCTCTGTCTACGTGTATGTACAAGCACACACATTTTCTTGAGACAAAGAAAGACGGAGAGATGGAGCACCCTTACACCTCGTCTCTCTCCCCCTCCCACACACCCATCTTCTGTCCTCCCACGCCATCCGTACCATTACAATGATAATAGGATTTGGAGGGCTGCATTATTGCTGCTGTCTGAGCTGGGCCTTGTGATATCCCTGTCCGCACCGTTCCTCTTGACTTGCATGTTAGTCTCCTGATTCATACTCCATTCACTGAGGGCGCCGTTAAAGACCGAGGGGAGTCGTCTGGTTCATGGTCGTTACAACCCTTCACTATATAGACTGAGTTTTATTCTTGGCAGGCTGACCGCGCAAAAACTAATCTGAGCTACAGGGGACTCCTGTTTAATGGCAGCTCTGCTGTAGCCCTCAGCAAGGCTTATTTGTTCAGACGGAGGTTATGTTTATGGCCATTCATAAGGGCAGTTTTAAGAAGCCATAATTTCCAGTGCAGCCTGCTGCCTTTGGGGTTTTTTAGTTATTTTTAACAGCTGAAAAGTGGAGCAGAATTGCCAAGGTCACAAGTGAAGCTAAACCCCCAATGAAGTGTATCTACAGTACGGTAAGTAGCGATAACATGGCAACCCCAAGTAACAGCCTCACAGTTGCACTTAGCTCTTTATTGTGTGAAGTCATTCCTGAATACTTTGTCAAGTGGAATTTTGTGAGTACTTCCACTTCCACTGGGTGAAGATGATTCCATCAGGGAGTACTGGTGTGGATCTTCTTCTGTTCAGGTGGATGGATATGCCAGGACCCAAGGTTTTACAGCAGAATGTTGCATTTGAAATTATAACTGTCCTTAAGATCACCAAACTACATTTTATCATGATACAGTCAGACACACTCTGTGGAGCCCCGTTAGCACATCTTCCTATCATATAAATTACAAAGCAGAAAAGCATTGAAGCATTCATTTTTCATTACATTAGCTCCTTACAGCATTTAACATTGATTTTAAAATCCATTCTTTGGTTTTCAGAACTTTAAAATCAATGCTTGGCTTTAACTTTATATCCACACATTTTTTGTACAAGCCCTGAGGTCTTCAAATACCAGCTGCTCCTTCCCCACCGCTCCTAAAGATAGTGAAGATGTAGTCGTTGCTCATATGCTATGACCGGTGAAAGAATCGTTATCGAACAGACCAAGTCAGTGGTGTACATTAAAAATCATGTGGCTTATTAATTTTCTGCAAAGGTTTTATTCTTTTTAATAACTGTGAAGTGCTTGCTTTTGTGGTTGTTCTTTTTTATTTTTAAGGGTTTTTTGTTTCTTTTTTTTTTTGTCAAGCTGTATTGCATCCATTTGTCCTCTAGGGGCTCTATTTACTACAAGAAGGTTTTTTCTTTTCTTCTACTGTTTGTTTGCAGGCCTGCTGCCACGCCTTGATGCACAGCTGAAGTCACTTCCTCATTAGTAAACTGCATAAAAGCCACACTCATCCAGGGCAATGCTTTTTTCCCCTGCATACCCAGTGTCTGAGTAAATCTGTGGTTAGGTGTTTTTGTTTCTTGTTTTTACCTTGGAGACTGTGAAGTCTATAGCTTCCTTTCTGTTAACACGCGTGTGAAACATGGAACTTTCAAAAAGAAATCGCTTTTATGCAGAGTTGGGTTTCTTTAGAAGTTTCAAGTTGTAGGTTGCTTGGTTGTAAAAAGCTGTTTTGCTTCTAGTGTATATAAATGCATTCTGACAGACTGATTTTTGAAATTGTTATTATCATGTTGTGGTTTTACATGCATGCAAATTTCTGTACTGTTCAAGAAATGCATCTGTAAAACAAGCTTGAAGTTGATGGTGTTGCGTGCTCAGTCTCTGGGTGACCAACTGGTTGTTGCAGCTACTTGCAGTCAGTCCCCAATTGTGGAAAAAAAAAAACTCAATGTGATCACTGGGCAGCCACCAATTTTTTCAAAATTACAAGAAAACAATAATTTAGCCTATAATTTTTCAAGGCACCTAAATTATTATTCAAGCTTCAAGTCATCGCATTCATTCAGTTAGTGCTGTGCTCAAGTTTATGTTATCCTAAGGTGGAAATACTACGTTTAAATTAAGCTTTTCCTTTAGGAATACCAGTATTCACTTCCCTGCCTGCATTCCTTGGCATATGGGCTGCTTATTCTTCCTAGTCTATTCTTTTTGTCACTTCCGCTTTATCGCACTGTCAAACTCAATTCTGTGGTCATCACACCGGTCCAATAGTTTTCTTGCCTGCCTTCTCCAACCCAGTCAGTCTTAGTTACCTGTGCTACAGTGTCAGTAACATTCTGTCATTCTGCCTTTCAGATTCTTAATAGTGGGACCTCCCTCCTCCCCATTTTCACCTCATCCTATTTACTCAGATACTCATCCAAGACCAGCTACATCGCCATCACCAGGGGTGTCCAAGTAGTTGATTAGTCAAACTCTGGTTTGCTGATATTGGATATGTTCTGTACTACTTACTCTGTATGAATTATATCAATGTGTAAGCATTTAAAGCATTTTATAGAGTGGATTCTCTGTACCATCAAACTGGAAGTTTTTCATACCTCCTCCAGCAGGGTGTGACAACAGCAGAATAAATACTTAAATGTAGACTTTCACTCAGTGTTCAAGGATCTCATGCTGCACTTCAGCTCACAGGCAGTTCAAAGGTAAACCATCTGCACACTAAAAATGTTTTTGTTCTTCTTCTCTCTTCTCAGTCACTGTATGGTGGCATTTGGTATTTCAAGCTGCGCACAGTAGGCTAATTCCTGTCCACAACATAGCTAGATCAGTGTCTGCTGGCCTTATGTTGTGGGTAACACTTAGAATACTGCATCCAAAGTTCTTGTTTTTGGGAGTCACTGCAGATTAAGATCTCTTTTAAAAATAAGTGCTTATGAATTCTCCATTGCTCCGACATGCCAACCTTTACATACACAGTACAATGCTGGTAGCTGTATGTGTACAACAACCTGGAGCAGTATGAAAAATGTCTTTTGCATTCTCCATCTCTCTGTGGCTTTGCCTTCTACCCCTTACAAAGCAGCTTTCTTGTGCATGTCTTGATGCATGCTCTTTCTTGTGCAATTTGCAACTATGACAGTAAAAACTTTCTTTACACAACTGGTAACTCTGTGGGCAACATAAACAAATCAATAAATCACTGAGTTAAGACAGGATTCCATTGTTTGGAAAAATTTCACACATGCAAGCTGTGGGTTTGTTACTTGGTTAGTGCAAGTTCTGTTCCTGCATTTATTCTAAGCATTACAGGTAAAGTGCCATAACTGAGTTATTCATTGTGGTTTAAAGTAAATGAAAAATTAACAGATAAATTAATGGAGGTGGGAGCTGTTTTACATGTCCAAAAAAAGACATAATTTCATTTCAACTAGTAACAAAGAGCCAACTACACTACATGATTTCTCTTCTTCCACTGCTAAAATCTTTTGTGTTTTGCCCACAAAGGTTTGCAGATTTAGGAATGACATCCATTTGCCATGGCTTTGATGCTGCTTGATGTACACCCATTAGTCCCAGCATCAAAACCACTCACAGGTGAAGTGAGTAACACTGGTCAGTGTTTTATAGTTGTTGATATTTGACACATATCAGCTACCTAAATATTGTTGCACACCCAACTGTGGCAACAGGATTTGTCAGTGCTCCTTGTTACTCTGAAAAAATGTTCAGAAAGGGTTCAAGGACCACAATAACAGACCTAGGTTTCCTATTATTAAGAATTGCTGCTAGAAATTACATTCTTCACAATTTTTCAATAATAATTACATTTTCTAAGAATTTTACCTCAAAGTTAGAACTAATATGAAAATTTATGCTCATACGGTAGGCTACTACTAGGAGTGGTGAGTGGTACTTATAAGAGGGCTAAGAATTTCTCAAGAAAAACATCACGAAGTTGGCATATGGGCTGCTTATGGGCTGGAATCAAGTTCTGCCCCCTTTTTACCCTCCAAGTGAGGAAATGGAACATCCACACTTTGTATAATCAAATCTTCAGTATAGCATACCCTATGCAAGGCAGCTAATAAAAACAAATTGGTTGAACAGCGTTGTGTATTGATATTTAGGGTGTGTTAACTAATTCAAATTTGCTCAGATAATGAGTAACAACAAAGTCAGAAAACACCCGACATTACAAGCTGCTAGTAGCTGCTGCTTACACTTTGATTTCCTTTCTTTCTATAGTTTATACAGAGGCTTAGGGAGGCAGGTGAAGGTGAGATGGACTTACAGAAAATTATTGATACCCTAATTTTTCCTTTAGTGCCTTCACATTTTGTTTCCCTTTTTCTTCCTTATTTAGAATTAAATGTAAAACTTGAAATTCACAGGCTGGCCAGAAGATGCATTTTGTCCAATCCATTGCTTATAATCAGTTCTATAGTTCTATAGAATCTTACAACTATTTCATCCTAACCGACAACTGTTGTCTTGCTTCAGTTCTTTGGCCCCTTCAAATTATAATTAACAGTGATAAAATGGTCACAGTTGGGGTTGTGGTTAAGCAGCCACGCAGAAGACGAGGAAATGCTCAGTTTCACATTAGTGTTTGCAGGGCATTTGGTACGACTATCTCGGGCAACCTGTTTGTCAGCCCCACCACGCAGGTTCCACCACCCATTCATTTTGTAAAGGTAGTCGCATGAAGAGTCCTAATATTTCACACATACAAATCAGTGAACGTAGGTTAATATGGGAAAGTAGGGCACCATCCTCTGCACCTGTTTAAATGTGTAAAACCTTTCAATAGATGATACTAATTAAATATCGTTAGCTTCATAGCATAATTGCCTAAGTCATTTGACTAAGTCAATGACTTAGGCACTTATGCTATGAAGCTAACGATATGTATTGTAAAAGTAATGTACAATATGGCTGGAAGGCACATTTTCTAGTTCTCTGCACTCTGGGTAATGTGATTTAATGTTGGTAGTGTATCAGTTTTTTGTTTATTTGTTTCTTTCACAGTTTAACTTCATGTGGTAGTGCCTTTCTCCTCAGTCTTTACCATTAACTGTGTGCCCCAACTGCTGGTCCACTCAGCAGCCTGGACTGCCAGAGAGTTTTAAATGAAACCTCTGATTTTCATGAAATAAAACAAAAATTTGTTTTTATCTTTTCAAAACATATATTGTCAACGCCAGCCTGAATTAACTTCAACAGTACTGTTTCAGTAGAAGCAGCTGGTTATACATGGTTATGTCATCTCACAAATGGCTTTATCTAGTTTTTAAAGTCGGCCTTATGTTCCTGGATCACTCACAGCAGTTTCCATTTTGCTTACTTTTGTTTACCCTTGTTCTCCTGCACAGCTCCTCTGGTAAAAGACTTGATGGCAGGAAAAGAGTGCTTTGAGCAGGGGAAAAAGAAAAATGGAAGAGATTGACAGTTGTGTTTGAAATTCTTAGAAAGCAATCTTTCATTTCTGGGTATTGTTGATATCATTTCAGATGATATTGTTTTTGGAAGCTTCCCTCAGTGGTTATCATTTGGTAGACTTTTTCCATGGTATATTCCTTCTTCTTGCCATATGTTCAGGCCTTTAGCTGGGTTATTTTTTTAGACGTTTTTCAGGGCACTTGTCATTTAAAATTATTCATTTTATATAATTAAGAATGTTTTCTTTTGCACATTTGACCTGGTGCATTTTTTTTCTTTCACAGATGTGAAGTATTTTGCAGGAGTCTTAATTGCAAATGGAAGGTCTATGAGACTATTAAACATAATTCATTGATAATAACAAACACAAAGACAAACTACTGTGAGTTTGGCACAAAATGTGGTTGTGTAAGAGTAGAACAGATGCAGGAATCTAGTCAATTTTTAATTCAAGAAATTGACGCAGTCTATAAACTTCACATTGGAAGGGCTTGGTCTAACTTGAAGTTGTGCAAAGGGTGGAACAACACCAAATGTGAAAAGCCATCCCATGGACCCTGTGAATTCTCGGGGTTCGGCAGCGGATGAAGTCATCACATGCCTAATTGCCAAATATCCATCAAAATCTTCAATGGTGTACAGTTAAGTATGTTTACATTTAAACTGTCACTTTAAATAATAATTTTTTAATGAAAAACTGTACCCTTAGAATGCATCTGTCTTAATAGATTTGCTGCCGTTTTCTCATCTGCTCTAAATCTGTCATTTTATTTGCCTGTATTTGTGTTATTGAAGTCGTGAAACATGAGAAACGTGAGTGAGAGCCTCTTAGTTCATCCATAACAAGCAGACAGATGTGCTTCTTCGGGGGGAAACCTCTGGCTCACTGAGCTGCTGTTGTTGATGGACAGGAGAAGTCCACTCAGGGCACTTCTCAGTCTGATTAGTGAAGTCTCACTGTGGATGGCATAATTGTAATTACATGCTTTTTCATCACTTTTGGATTGAAAATGGCTTTGATGAGAAAACTTGCTGTTCTTACAGAAATAATGATCTCAGTGGCCTTCAGTCCTGAGTCTTTTATGAGAGCTGCTGATCTCCTCTTCATCTGGGATTTTTATTCCGGTCTCCACAGGCATTCGGCTTTTTTCTCTTTTTTTGGATCTCAGTTCTCTCACAAGTTTGTCTTTTAAGAAATAATAATTTAATAGAATGAAAGTTCTTTCAGCCAATAATGTTCATGTTCTCAAAAAGCAGTCATGGACTAAATCAAAGGAAATTACATTGCATAGTGTGTCAGCCTACATTCTAAATGTCACACAGGTCTCCTGTTAGGCAAACTCCTGCATTTTTCCACATTATTCTGGTTAAGACCAACACGTTCTTAGGGAATCATATAGTCCGTTTTTGTTAGATGTAATTCGAAGCTGGTGCTTCTGATGTGTACTACCTGTAACAGTGGAATAGTGGCCATGTTTTAAAGATCTGGCATTTGGAAACCTGGAAGGATGGCCGGAATAAGTCAAGTTTGGCAGCAAGGAAACTACTATTTTATTACATGTGGGAGTTTTGTGTTGCTTTCTGTAACATTTTATTTGTTTTCGCTTCCTGGCTTGGTATAATTCTCTTTTCTTTCACCAACCTCCAAACAGTTGAAAAAGATGACTGTCCCTCTCTGGGGACCGATTTATAATATATATTTTAAGAGCAGACATGGTCACATAAACTTAATGACTATGTAAATATTCAAAAACAACCATTCCTCTTAAATTAGGAAGTAATTCTTTCTATTTTTTATTTTTTTATTTTTTTATTTATTTTTTTTTATGAATATAGCATATTACAGTGTTGGGGGGGGGGTTGTAAGTTTTTTCCAATGTGCATGAAGGCGAGTGATAACAGAAGCAGAATTTTTCATTAACAAGACTTTTTTTCAATTTAGAGTGATTTTACTTAGGCTGAAAATGTAAATGAAACCAACCGCAGCTCATTTGATTTGCATAAAGTGTCAAAAAGTGCATGACTAATGTTTTCTGCTGTTCAACTTGAATACTGAGCACTGGTGGATAGAGATGCACACATGCCACAAAAAGAAAATGACTTTTTTTTGTTAAGTACACTGATGCCATAAACTCACCAAGAAAATGAATGAATAACTTAAGATATAAATATAAATAAATAATTAAATGTAAAGTGCTATATTAAAATTGTAAAAAGTAAGCAGATATAAGTGACTCCAGTTATGCTTCACTAAACTGGAACCTCCTGTGAGCCTCTGTTAAAAATAAAAAGCATGTTCTGGCAGGAGGTGGCTGATAGAAACAAAAACTTAAAGGTGTATAAAAGGTAGCAGCTTGTTAGATTTTTGTTCTGCTGTGTTTAATTGTATCCTCGAGTGAACCCTTGTCAACTTTATAATGCGGATTTGTGTTTCTCTCTGTTCCTGCCACAGTGGTCAGTCTGGAGTAATGAATCAGACAACTGTTTGAATAAATGTTCAGCCCTCCCTCACACATTTTGTGCATGAAAATACTTACTGCAGAAGAACAGACAAGGATTGTTTAGTGGTGGCAATTTATTTGATATGCATAAAATCCCAACACTGTCAACAAATAAGGAAAAATGCTGATTGACTGTCAAAAGTGTAGAAAGGCTGCAAATTCCTATCGGAGTTTACAGTCTTGCTTGAGGCTCTGTGATGCTGATTTAGACACAGCAGGCAACAAAACGCATATGAGGCTGACTTAAAAGTTGTTAGTTGTGCCAAAGCTGAACCAAACTGAACTGAACTTTCCAATTAGTCCCAAGAGGAGAATGCATGCTTGTATGACATCAAAAAACAAAACGTATAAACATCAGATTTTTTTTAAAATGTTTTGCTGAATCATTAAGCAGATAGGATATCTTTTTAGAACCAGGAGATCAGCTAATTTAGCTTCATCTTCATGTGTTTAAAACGGAGTAACAGATCAATTCTGTTCAACCTTTGTGTTGGTTGTGTCATAGGCTCTACAATCTGTCTGAAACGCTCAATAAGTGTGGACAATATTTGTTGACTAATCTGAGCCGTGGGCAAAAAGAAAGTCAGGGAAGCCACGCCCACCAACACTGATCAATGCACATGTTAGAAAAAGAAAAAGCCATTACTATTATTATTCTTGCCTATCTGCACTATAGTATAATCATATAAGCACATCCCGAGAACTATTTTTAAAGGCAGTGAGACTCAATTCAGCAATTCAGCGTCACATACAAGTGTAACTGCACTTTAATACTATATACAATACCAAAATTTAAGTAGGCAAGAGTCTCCTTCAGTTTAAAATTGTAAGTTGCCTTATGTTTGAGTGCAGTCTTTCAGCAGTATGAAGGCCCTGTAGAGTCATTTTAGGAAACATGTCATTAGGTCATGTGTGAGGCATCTCAACAACAGATGTAAAGGTTCTGTCTGCTGTCACCTCTCTTCAGCTGCTGCACATCCACTTCTGTGTCACAAATTGCCTACAGGGATGGAAAAGTTTGCTAGTGCTACTGGGTTGAATTAATGACTTTTGACCAAAACTATTCCATCCATCCATCCATCCATCTTCATCCGCTTATCCGAGGTCGGGTCGCGGGGGTAGCAGCCTAAGCAAAGAGGTCCAGACCTCCCTCTCCCCAGCCACCTCCTCCAGCTTGTCCGGGGGAATACCAAGGCGTTCCCAGGCCAGCCGAGAGATATAATCTCTCCAGCGTGTCCTGGGTCTGCCCCGGGGCCTCCTCCCGGTGGGACATGCCTGGAACACCTCGCCCAGGAGGCGCCCAGGGGGCATCCTTGCCAGATGCCCGAACCACCTCAGCTGGCTCCTTTCGATGTGGAGCAGCAGCTGCTCTACTCTAAGCCCCTCCCGGATGGCCGAACTTCTCACCCTATCTCTAAGGGAGAGGCCAGCCACCCTTCGGAGGAAGCTCATTTCCGCCGCTTGTATCCGCGATCTCGTTCTTTCGGTCACTACCCACAGCTCGTGGCCATAGGTGAGGGTAGGGACGTAGATCGACCGGTAAATTGAGAGCTTCGCTTTTACACTCAGCTCCCTCTTCACCACGACTGACCGGTGCAGCGTCCGCATTACTGCAGCCGCAGCCCCAATCCGTCTGTCGATCTCCAGCTCCCTTCTCCCATCACTCGCGAACAAGACCCCGAGATACTTGAACTCCTCCACTTGGGGCAGGAACTCATCCCCGACCCGGAGTGGGCACTCCACCCTTTTCCGGCTGAGAACCATGGCCTCAGATTTGGAGGTGCTGATCCTCATTCCCGCTGCGTTACACTCGGCTGCGAACCGCTCCAGTGCGAGCTGGAGGCCCTCACCCGATGAAGCCAACAGAACCACATCATCCGCAAAAATCAGAGATGAGATTCTGAGGCCACCAAAGCGAAAGCCCTCCGCCACTTGGCTGCGCCTAGAAATCCTGTCCATAAAAATTATGAACAGAACCGGAGACAAAGGGCAGCCCTGGCGGAGCCCATCACCCACCGGGAACGAGTCCGACTTATTGCCGGCAATGCGAACCAAGCTCTTGCAACGGTTGTATAGGGATTGAATGGCCCGTAGCAATGGGCCAGACACCCCATACTCGCGCAACACCTCCCACAGGACGCCCCGAGGGACACGGTCGAATGCCTTCTCCAGGTCCACAAAACACATGTAGACTGGTTGGGCAAACTCCCATGCACCCTCAAGTATCCTCGAGAGGACAAAGAGCTGGTCCAGTGTTCCGCGACCAGGACGAAAACCGCATTATTCCTCCTGTATCCGAGGTTCGACTAGCGGACGAACCCTCCTCTCCAGCACCCTGGCATAGACTTTCCCGGGGAGGCTGAGGAGTGTGATCCCCCTGTAGTTGGAACACACCCTCCGGTCCCCCTTCTTGAAGATGGGGACCACCACCCCGGTCTGCCAGTCCACAGGTACTGCCCCTGATCTCCACGCAACATTGCAGAGACGTGTCAACCAAGACAGCCCTACAACGTCCAGAGCCTTCAGGAACTCGGGGCGGACCTCATCGACACCAGGGGCTCTGCCACCAAGGAGTTGTTTAACTGCCTCAGTGACCTCGCCCCCGGAAATTGGTGGGTCACACCCCTCATCCCCAGACTCTGCCTCCTCCCCGGAAGACGTGTCAGTGGGATTAAGGAGGTCCTCGAAGTATTCCTTCCACCGCCCGACAATTTTCTCAGTCGACGTCAACAGCGCTCCGCCAGCACTATACACAGTGCAGGTAGAGCACCGCTTTCCCCTCCTGAGACGCCTGACGGTTTGCCAGAATCTCTTCGAGGCAGTCCGAAAGTCTTTTTCCATGGCCTCTCCGAACTCCTCCCACACCCGAGTTTTTGCTTCAGCCACTGCCCGAGCCGCATTCCGCTTGGCCTGTCGATACCTGTCAGCTGCCTCCGGAGTCCCACAGGCTAACCAAGCCCGATAGGCCTCCTTCTTCAGCCTGGTGGCTCCCTTCACCTCTGGTGTCCACCATTTGGTTCGGGGATTACCACCACGGCAGGCACCAACCACCTTGCGGCCGCAGCTCAATGCAGCAGCTTCGGCAATGGAGACGCTGAACATGGTCCATTCGGACTCAATGTCCCCAGTCTCCCTCGGAATGCTGTTGAAGCTCTGCCGGAGGTGTGCGTTGAAGATCTCGCGGACTGGGGCCTCTGCTAGACGTTCCCAGCACACCCTCACTACGCGTTTAGGTGCACCAGGTCTGTCCAGCGTCCTCCCCCGCCACCTGATCCAACTCACCACCAGGTGGTGATCAGTTGACAGCTCAGCCCCTCTCTTTACCCGAGTGTCCAGAACATATGGTCGCAGGTCTGGTGATACGATTACAAAATCGATCATCGACCTACGGCCTAGAGCATCCTGGTGCCACGTGCACTTATGGACACTCTTATGTTCGAACAGGGTGTTCGTTATGGCCAAACTGTGATTAGCACAGAAGTCCAATAACAAAGCACCGCTCGGGTTCAGATCAGGGAGGCCGTTCCTCCCAATCACGCCCCTCCAGGTCTCGCTGTCGTTACCCACGTGAGCATTGAAGTCTCCCAGCAGGACAACAGAGTCTCCAGGTGGAGCACCTTCCAGCACCCCCCCCAGGGACTCTAAGAAGGCTGGGTACTCCGAACTGCCACTCGGCGCATAAGCGCAGATGACAGTCAGGACCCGTTCCCCGACCCTAAGGCGCAGGGAACAAACCCTCTCGTCCACCGGGAAAAACCCCAACGTACCGGCAGCAAGCCGAGGGGATATAAGAATACCCACCCCAGCCCGCCGCCTCTCACCAGGGGCAACTCCAGACTGAGACAGAGTCCAGCCCCTCTCCAGGAGACTGGTTCCAGAGCCCAGACAATGCGTAGAGGTGAGCCCAACTATATCTAGCCGGTACCTCTCAACCTCACGCACCAACTCAGGCTCCTTCCCCACCAGAGAGGTGACATTCCATGTCCCTATTGCCAGTCTTGGCAGCCGGGGGTCGGTCCGCCAGGGCCTCCGCTCCTGGCCGCCACCCGGCTCACAATGCACCCGACCCCTATGGCGCCTCCTGCGGGTGGTGGGCCTGCGGGAGGATGGGCCCATGTCTCCTCTTCGGGCTGTGCCCGGCCGGGCCCCATGGACTAAGGCCCGGCCACCAGACGCTCGCCCTCGGGCACCCTCCCCGGGCCTGGCTCCAGGGCGGGGCCCCGGTAACCCTATCCCGGGCAGGGTAAACTGTTCCCTCGATATTCTTTTCATGGGGGTCTTCTGAATCGCTCTTTGTCTGGTCCCTCACCCAGGACCAGTTTGCCATGGGAGACCCTACCAGGGGGCAAAAGCCCCCAGACAACATAGCCCCTGGGATCCCTGGGACACACAAACCCCTCCACCACGATAAGGTAGCGATTCAAGGAGGAGCCAAAACTATTCCTTTTCATAAAATGAAGTTCGGGTTGAAGATAAAGGGCTCACTTAGTCAGATAAATCACGTATGTGTCAGCACAACTTGACAGAAATACTTGCTGAGGTGAAACTGGTGCAGGAGCAGGTATGTGTTTTGAGAATAGCAAATCCGTTTCCTTCTGCTCCTTTAATGGCAAACTTATTCATTTTTCTTGTGCCATGATTTGTATCTGAACCTGTATTAAAAGCAGCTTGTGGAATGTCAACGTATGTGTAAATGGACCCTGAGTGAAAGGGAAAGGGCTGCAATCTGGTATTTGTGAAATGCAATGTCACTCACAAGAATCTAACCTGTGATCACCATGTGGTAAACAAGCAGCAAGAAACATTATTTTTATTTTTCAAGCAGCTTATTTAGATAATTGGAACCAAGATGATGAACTGGCTTACCTTCCATCAAATCTGTCAACAAAAAGGGGAATTCTTTGACATCAACCAGGAGCCCTATAGATGTTGGTACCTGTTTAATTGAAAACATGTAAAAATGTAGGTAAAGCTGCATTTACACTGAAAGCGACTTACTGTGACATGACGACCGGAGAGCATAGAGAGACCACAGGTGAACTGCTGGTGACGGTGATCCAAACTAAATCTTTTTCAACTTCCCAGCAGCTTTTTTTTTTTTTTTTAAGTGACTACCAATGAGAGCGCAGGAAACTGTTGACTGAAATCTCACCTAGAAAATACATTTCCTAGGCCAGAAATGTATTTATATTTACTGGAGCCAGGAATCTCGGCAAGCAAGTAGCTTGAATTATGCATGATGTGGAGGAAATGTAAACTGCATGGTCCTCCCCTGCTTCTTATTTATCATGTGGTCTCTCTCTATATAGATGTTCCTATGTTCTCAGGGGTTTTTCCCTTTCTTATTGTCATTTATCTGCAATTTCTTTGCTTGTTTACAAGTTTTGGATTTGCTGTTTCTATATGCCCACTCGCTAAAATGTGAGTCATTTTTAATCACACACTTGTGACAGTTTCTCCGCCATTTCTACATCCTTCACAAGGCATGGTTTTTCAAAACACAGTGGATTTGGTAAAGAAAAATAATTTAAAATCTGTGTTTCCCCCCAAGCGCACAGACACCTGTTTGGCACCTGTGTATCCATTCATTTCTGGATCCCCTATGACTCCAACCACCTGCAGTTAGCATTCTACAAACTGTTCAACAGCCCTCAGGTGTTTATTTTTCCCTTTGTCAGTAAGCTGAACTGGGGACACTGAGTGACAGAGACTGATATCTGCACATGTGACAGAGCGCAGATTTGTCCATGTTCAGGTATTCAGCTGGAGAACACAAGAATAGAAGCAGGAGGCTTATTTTTCTCCCGCTCTTTCCTCAAGACCTTCCTTAGTCATTTACTAGAGGCAGCATGTGGCAGCTGTGGAAAAGCAGCACAGTAAATTGGGGGCTGAGCTCATGATTCCCCTCTGGTGACAAGCCCTCAGGCCAGACGAAGTGTTAGTTAATCCCATTGTGTGTATGTGTGGGAAAGCAGCAGAGCAGTTCAGGGGCAGGGAGGCAGCAAGTGTAGCTGTGGTGGTGTGCTTGTGTCTGTGTGGTCTCTGTGGTTGGTGGAATGATGACTGCCATTTGTATTCCATGATGCTTCGGGAGACTCACGCCAAGGGACACAAGAAATCACCCATACACATCCGCACACACACAGTTTCAAGCCATGAGCTGGTATTTCAAGAGCTTGTATTCCCCACAGGGCCCAGAGCAGCATCATGATGTATATTTCCTTCCCTTCACCCAGCAGGATGTGAAAAGCACAGATCCTTTTGAGGCAAAGGGTCAAATGGCCTGCTGTCCCCTCACACATCCTCCCACATCACCCACAAACCTCTGCCTCGACTAGGCAGTCTCTCTGCATGCTAATAGCAGGTGAGAGACGAGTACATCCCTCATGACTCAACGGTTCCTCTAAGCTCCCCTATTCCCCCACCCACTCCCTGCCACCCAGGGGGCTTGTTGCGTCTCATGTGGATCTGTCATGGATGCGCTGTGGTAGGGCTCAAAAGTTCTGATGAGCGCCGTTCAAAATCTGAGCATGTACATAATTCAGCACTTTTGTACAAGGATTTCTTTATCTTGTCATGGTGCTGATCCAGTCTTAAAGCCTTAAAATCGCTCTGTGCTTTTTTTTAAAACTTTCTCTCATATGGAAAACAGAATGTGATGGCTGAATATTCTCTGGTTGGAAATTGCTAAACAGAGGCTTCAGCTGTCATTGAGGAGGGTATAAAATGTATAGTAGCCACGCTTGCATATCACATCCACATGAGTAACATGTTGCTTTGTAAAATGCTGATTTTCAAATATGGGATGACAACACAACTTAAATCTCGAGCAATAGCTTTAATTTTGAATTATAAAATGCAGTGGTATTCCTGGAAGTTTCCACTATAGGATTAATCATGGTTTGCATTCTTTGAGAATTTCAGAATGAGTCTTAAGTGGCCAAATCATTTGGTACAATGCTAAATTATAGGGGAAAGACTTGGTGCATAAATAAATTTTTTCAGTCATACATTGAACTTGAAAACATATCCTCAGATATTGCATAGATTGCTGAAAATCCTTATCATGCTCTATAAAACCACTGAAAATCCCTGAAAAAATGATTTAGTGATTCATGATCTGTATTTTTTGGTATTTTGAGTTATTTCCCTAACCTTCCCCAGTACTTCTTAGTGCATGTCTTACTTTGCCTCACTATTTATTTGTAACTTCCTGTTTTACTTTGTTAGGGTTTTTCTTCTGACTAGTCTCTAGTTTCACTTCCTATTTTTCATTTTCCCTGATTGCTTTCACCTGTTTTTTGTTCAGCTGCGTTCAATTATGTGATTACCCAAGTGTGTATAAATAGTGCTCTCTTCGCTTTGTTGTAATGTTTGTTATCCTTTCCAGTGGCTCTTGACACTGTTAAGAGAACTGTTTGTGTTCCTGTCACGTAACTGCGAGGTTCCTGCAAATTCCCAAATAAAGCATAGAAGTGACATATGAATGATAGAAGGATTCTGTTTGTATCCTGGCTGGGGTCTTTCTGTGTGGAGTTTGAATGTCTAACCAGGTCTAGAGTATGTAAAGTGGAGTTTTTCCAGAGACATACATGATTGGTTAATGGTTTGTTATTGGCCATGGATGTGCAGTAGATAAAGTGCTTATGTACTGTCATATGTACAGGTGCATCTTGTAGTTAAAAGCATTTTGACTGATCAGTAAGACTAGAGAAGTGTAAAGTACCTTTCCAGTGAATGAAGGCTTAGCTTGATGCTCCACTTTGTCTGTCTTTTCCTTTTCCAAAAATCCGCGGACGTCTTTGATATACCGTAAACGTCGGGCTATAAGCCGCTACTTTTTGCACAAGCTTTGAACCCTGCGGCTTTTAGTCAGGTGCGGCTTTTCTATGGATTGTCCGTGATTTTTGTCATATCGTAAGACGATTTGTTTTGTGTGTTCCGCTGTTGTACGGCACTACGTTGCCTGGCGGAAGGATCGGGGTTCAAGAGTGGTATGTTGGTCACATGTCCGTCCGCCAGGCAACGTAGTGCCGTACGAAGTAGCGCGAAAAACAAACTTCAAAGTAGCGGTACGCGTTCAGCGGGAGTCGTGGATGATGAGCGGCGATAAACTTGCAAGTTATGCCCAAAAAGCAAGTTATGCCCAACTCCACCGGTGGATTCTGACAGCGTGGAAAAGTGTGAAAACATCCACGATCACCAACGGATTTTGAAGGGCTGGACTGCTGCATGATGGAGAGGAGGACACCGCCACGGCCCTTCTGAGGGTGTTCGACTCTGACACTGACAATGAGGATTTCTTTGGTTTTGAAAGTGACAGCGAAGGAGAGAAGAAGAGTGGATGACGAAGCCATCCTGAGCCTGTTTGTATCCGACACTGGAGAAGAGGACTTTGGTGGTTTTAGTGCGCAGGAAGAAGAGAAAGATGGTGAATGACTGACTTTTCTTCTTGTTAAAGCTGTGTCACTGCACCTGAGCCTAAAAGGTAGTCCGAATCTATTTTTCTGGTGTGCTGTAGGTTACTGTTATGTACTACATGTGCAAATATGTACCCATAACTTGTTTTTCAAAATATTAATAAAAGTGATGTCTCCAAACAGCCATCTCTTTCCTGACAATTCCCTTTGTGCATATTCTCTTACATATGATAAGTCAACATTGAAACACCTGCGGCTTTTGGTCAGGTGCGGCTAATGTATGTACAAAACAGGATTTTCCCCTGATTTTAGCTTGTGCGGCTAATATTTAGGTGCGCTTTGTAGTCCGGGAAATACGGTAGTTTTAAGTTACTTACAAATGTCCAAAGATTGGTACAGGATAACTGAATCCAGAATTATCAAAGACTTAGAAAGTTCAAACGGATGCAGAGTAATTGAGAGGTCAAAAAACTGTGTAGCTCCACTCCCCTCTCACCTAACTTCTTTTCTCTCCCAGACCATCAAAATAAAAGCATACATTTCAAGTACAAGCAATCAAACTATGAACATATTCCATTATTCTTAATATGTCAATCTGCAAGCATTCCTTCCAATATAATACAACTCTAAGCAATTGAGTCATAACTTTATAGTTTTAATAATTAACCCAAATTGTGTTAATCATATGGCCTGTATTTATATAGCGCTTTACTAGTCCCTAAGGACCCCAAAGCGCTTTACATATCCAGTCATCCACCCATTCACACACTGGTGATGGCAAGCTACATTGTAGCCACAGCCACCCTGGGGCGCACTGACAGAGGCGAGATATAAATTCCATAAACTGCATCTAGGCTCCTACATGCGATATAAATGTGACGCAGTATTTCCCAAGTGGCAAGGTGGTATTTGGAAAACCATGATGCAACCATTGCTCATGATGCATGATGTTTATGCAAGATCCACGATTCATGGTAGACTCAAGAACAGAGATGTTTTCTTTTGAATCTGGTTTCCACATCTACAAAAAGTACTTAATATCTAAACTCCTTGAGATTACCTTTTAATCCTTTTCACCTTCATGCAAAGTAATGTTTTTTCCTAAGGACTGATTTATACCATGAAATTTAGTCAAAGCAGTTCTTACCTACACTTCTGATTTGTTAACTGCTTGCTTCAGTGAGATCACAAGAAGGCTGCTTAATAAAGATGGATCCAATCTGTATCAATGTTAAAGGAATACTTTCTCTACACTATGATGCCTTTTTTGCATTGAGTCTCAATTCAGATTACCAAAAGAAAGGTGGGGGTTCAAATCAAATCCGTTGCACAAATGAAGTAATTCCCCAAACAATCAAGAAGCATCTCACAAAGAGATGTGATTTTTCATCTCAGGAAAGCAAGCAAAAACAAATAATGAGCACATTATTTTGTTCGGGAGAAAAAACCAATTTATGTCATGTCTGAGTGAAAACACAGCTATTATGAAATCCTAAAATAAACAAAATAATGAATGTGCACAGCTCTGAAGCAGTGATGTCTCCTGGCGTGTGTGTGTGTGTGTTAGTTCTGTTAAAACAGTTTAAATGAGGGCCACTTCTTCCTGGGCTTCTCTGCAGCTGTACCATTTTAGTTTTCTTTGCACGCAGCTGATTTTCTTCCCCAATCCCCTCGCTAATAAGCGTTCTTGACTGTCTACCTTCATGCCATCACCACAGGGCATAACATTTGGTCTCCCTCTTCCCCACCCTCTCCTCTCTGTGTTCATGTAGACCTTTCCATCTGTCTCCACACCTGCCCTGGGAGTCTGTAACACAAGGTTGAAAACAGTTAAAAGAAAGTGACACAAGCCTGGCTTGTCAGCTGACCTCTTTCTCTTGGTCTGTTCTGCTCTTCTCTCTTGGTATTGGTGCTGTTTTTCCACTCTATCTAGTGCATCTAACCTGGACCCTTTTCTCTCTTTGTCACTTTGATTATTTTTTTTTTTTTCGAGAAGAAGGTTGTTGACATTAAAGCTGTTAACCTTTAACTTTGTTGCTTCTGCTACTTGTTTCATCTAGAATATTTCAAAGCACCTGCATTTAGCGCATATCACATCATTAAGAGAAAACAATGACTGGAAGCTGATAAAGCTTTGCAATGAAATTGGAGCAAACTATTTTTTGAAGAAAACATAATTGCAGCTAGATTATCTTTTCTATTTATGTATTAATGAAACATTGTTAATTAAAATATTTAGAAAGCGGTATAATATTTTGACGTTGTCATATTTCTGCAGGGCTGGATATTACAAAGTGAATCACTTTGTAGACTCGTCATCAGAGTCAACTGATTTAAGCTGCAGCTTTCTCACAGACTGTGATCCTTGCTGAAATGCATTTATGTTTAATGCAATTATTAATCTTTTAAACTGATGATTTAATCAAAGAAGTCTGCCAAAGTAAGACCTACAGAGGTGGTCTAATTGCCAGTCAGGTAATATCACGTGGCAGTTCCTGAGGCTGAAATGTGAATCCAATAGCGTTGGCTTCACTTACCAATGTTAAAATGAGAAACTTTAGAGCAGAAATAAAGCTGCCTTTGGAGTTGTTTTTATGCCTTTTGGATCATGTTAATGCAAATGTGCTTGTTGTGTGGTTGATTGTACAACAGTAGACATCTATGTCTGTGTGATGCACCCATACGCACCTTGCTAACAAGCCTGCAAGTGGTAGCTCACAACTAACAGCTCCAGCTTCCCACGTAAATATGTTAAACTCTGATGCTACAAAAAGAACATGGTTTTGTCTGAAAAAGAGTGGGTGACATCACGGTAGTTATAACTGTGCCAGAACTGCCCAAAGAGGCTGGGCCCACTTTGTAGTGCCAGTTTTTGCTCCTGTCAGCCTCTCTTCTGCATTTTATGGTGACACCTTGGTTTATTTTAATGCGTTTTGGCAAGAGCAATATGAACATTAGAAATATGTTTGTGTAACTTAGAAATAGGAAAAGCGAATTTTAAAATCATTTAATTTTGTCCTTTTTCAAGCTTCTGATTGGCCAACATGGCTTTGCTCTGTTGATTTGTATGGGAGGCAAAACAGTTCAAAAGCTTGACCAAACACAACACCACTCATCCAGCTGGACACGCCATGCATCCCACTTGGCATACTGCACTATCCAGCTGGTCATCTCAAATGATCCAACTCAGCAGCACACAGCTTTCCTAACTGGAATTACATTTACTTTGAAAGGGTTTTGCTGTTCCCTTAGACAGCACCTCCTGATTACCTTTTAGTGAACTGAGTGAGTTTTAACTGTTGGAGCAAACATACAATATGAAGGGCACTCTTCATTTAGCAAAATGATGATGTTGTATGTTATTTTGAGTTTAATGGACACTGAAGCAGCTTGTCCAACAAATAATATCTATGCATTTAAACACCGTTGCCATCTCTTACAGAAATGCACTTTCTGATTTCTGAATAATACTAACACTTTGTAGTGTTTTATTCTCAAACTATGAATTCATTGCTGCCAGTCGTCCCTGCACTGGCCTCCTCTGAATGATCATCCTCCATTAAAAAGTGGTTACAGCACCCCAGTGAAGGAAAATACACTTGTGCACCTATGCCCTCACAGACATTTTGAACACTTGGAACAATTTTCTCAGTGCACCTCTTGAGGAAATTTATCATCTAAACCTCTGAGTGCCAAATCACATTTGGAGTATTGTATTGTTGAAATAAAATGAAGGTAATGCTTTGGCCTATTATTATCATTAAGCAGAAATTTCACAGTCTATCTTTGCTGCAAAGGGGTACATGACTATGTTATACACTGTGCAAAATTGGCCCTCAGGCTGAGTAAAATCTGTATGCTTGGATAGATTCTAGTTAGCTGTGATAACTACAGATAAGCTTATTGTAATTTTGACTGCTGTGTCTTAGAGAACTTTGTCATTGCAGAACTGGCATTTTAGTTATTGTAATCCATTCCTCCACTTCCACTTTTCCTTATCAGAGTCATGGAGGGGCTGGAGCCTTTTCCAGCCACCACAGGCCGAGAGGCATGGTACACTCTGCACAGGTCACCAGTCTGTCACAGGGCTAATACATAAAGACAGACAAATATTCACACTCACACCTAATGGCAATTTGGAATCTCCAGTTACCCTAACCCCACTTTGTTAGGCTAATTTAGCACAGTGTTTGGACTTTGGGAGGAAGTCGAAGTATCTGGAGTGAACCCACGCAAACACAGAGAGAACATGCAAACTCCACACAGAAAGACCAGGCCAGATGGTGGATTTGAACTCCACTATCCTCGCTGTGAGGCAACAGTTGAAACCACCATGCCACCCTCCTGCCCAGTTATCGTAATGTCTGTGTTAAAATATTGTATTTAATACAGTCTCACTATTTCTCACTATTTTTCTCAGCTGATTGGATTGCATAGTTCAGTCAAGTTCAAGCTATTTATTCCTGTCTTGTCACACACACACACACACACACACACACACACACACACACACACACACACACACACACACACACACACACACACACTTTAGTACCTTCAACATGAAGGCCTTTTCTATGGTTTTCCGAACCCAACTGCTGTGTTACCATAGGTGCAAAAAGAATAGTAAAACTTGTCCTTCTGTGTGGTCTATCTTAGTGTTTGTCTGTACAAAATGTAGGTAATGTATTACCTAAATGTATTAAAAAAATATATATTACGAAAACTATATATCGAGGACCGTGCTAAAACTTCTGAAACAAGGCTTTACATCTATCCCATCATATTATTCCTTTCTCTTTGAAACCAAACTCCTTTGATCAGCTCTGACAATATCACAGCTACCCCCATATCGTCTCTAGTCTCAAACAGCTTCACTCTATTTCATTGCATCGTTGCTGTCTTTCTGGAGTGCCAGAAATCACAGTTGAGCCCATAGTAGAAGTGTCAAGGGTCTAATTCAATAAAACATCTGTGAAGACCCCTGTGACATAGCAGCATCCACTCACACTCTTCACTCTGAGACCGCTGAACGGTCTTCCTGTTTAATGGTTGTACAGATTGATGATGGCGAATCCCAAGTGTCTCTACTGTCACCTCTGTGGGTTAGTAAATTATTCTATTGACATATGAATTGTAGCAACTCACACAGTGCTCAGAGACTTGCACAGCTGCGAGACTGACACAGTTGCGAGAATATGACAAGAATGTCTCAGAAAAGTCAAGTAAAAAGAAATGTGTCTGTTACTTTTCTATAACACTCATCCAACCATTTTGGTGGAGGATAGTTGGAGCCTATTGCAGCTGGCATTGGACAAGATGTACAATATACAGGTTCCCACTGCAGTACTTTAGAACATGAAAGTAGGACAGTTTGAAAAACAATGATGACTGAAGACTGGAAGAAGAGTTTCTATTGTTTCAGAACATGTTTGTACTAGTTACAAGCATCAGAAATCAGACGTTAATTGGACTTCATGACCCAAATAAACAGCTTTAAATACAGATAAAGATGGTAGCCATTTGGGTTACAGCCTCACATTTTAAACCTACTGCAAAGGCCAACAGTTTTTATTTCAGTCTTTTCAAACCCAGTACTGACTGAATGATGTTTGAGCAATGGTTACCTGGAACAGATTGTCTTTTTAAAGACGTTAGTAGAGGCAACAACTGCGGCGGTCATTATAGGGAGTGAAAATTAGCATGCCCAGTTATAATTTTAGTGTGTTTTTGGTTAAGTATTAAATGTGTTTCAGTGATTTAGTCATAATCCATAGCTACCACAAATTTCAGTGTCATCTCATTAAAAGAAAAGCAGCCAACAAGTTCTCTGTGTACAGGATGTGGAAACACCTTCAGGACTGTTGGAAAAGCCCACCTTATACATGACATAAAGCTGACTGGAAGGATGAGGAGTGAACAAACATAACATAAAATGTTTGTTCTTTGTTTATAGTATTTTGATTCCTAATTATTAATACTCTCCTATTTGTTACTTTATACTTTTGATGTCTTCATTTTTGTCAGCAAGAGCGACCAATCTTTTGACTAATCCTGCGCATCTTTCCCATTTCACTTCCCTGTAATTTGTTTTAAACCATCCTCTATCTCAGCGGTCCCCAACCCCCGGGCCTCGGACCGGTACCGGTCCGTGAGTCGTTTGGTACTGGGCCGCGAGAGTTGAGGCTCAAGTGTGAAATGTGTGGTTTTCAGGGTTTTTATCGTCAAGACAACAATTCTGATAGCTAAAGATCCAAACGGGACAACAACAAAAAAAGAAGAAGAAATAAGTAATTTCACACACTGGAAATTTCTAAATACACAATACATCATTTAATATATATTTTATAGGCCTGACATATTTGGAAACTTGTTTTGTGAGTTCAAACAATGTTGGGATGCATGGCATCACTCTACAATGACTGATGCTCCCACAGGCAAGTGTTTGTTATGAGGTAGAGTGCAGACAAAATCTAATCATCAAACACTTGGCCCTGCACCTCTAGCTTTGGTCATCTTCAATCTAAAGTGCAATTGCCACCTGAAATGCTCACCTGCGGCTCATTGAGACCTTTGCAGGTCACATTCCCTCCTTCCTTCATGAATTATCTTATCTCACTCTTACATTTAAAGCTCCTTCTATGATGGCCTGTGGCTGCTCAGTCTAAACCTCAGTGATGTTAAAGGCTTTGAGAGGATTTACACCTTCAGATCTCCACTTTATATTTTAGCTTTGACACTCTCTCTTCAGGCTAACAGCATGTTGGACAAGCTCTGATCACAAGTTTGGGTTAAAAACAAGTTTTGTACTACCCTGGCCATATAGCATATTTGCCAGCTGTAAAATACTGTTCATGGGGACTCCAGGGGCCGCATTTAGGTTTTGGGAGACATCCTATATTAAGATCCCTAATGTCTTTGTCAAAATGGCATTCCAGGCAGCTGAAAACAAGAGTTACTGTTTTTCTTTTTCACTGGCCTATTATTCATGCAAATCCAGAATTCCCTGAAAAGTTTGTATGTGTATGTGTGTGTTTATTACATTGGTGACGCTGATTTTTAATATCAGAACCAGAATACTTTATTAATCCCGAAGGAAATTAGGGATATAATATGCCAAAGTTTCAAATAATGCAGCTTAGTGGCAATTTGATAAGGAACATCTGCACCTGTCTGCTTGCATTCATGAGCATTTGGGCTCGGTTCGTTATCACCACTTCCTCGTCCCTAAGCTGTCAGTTCTGTAGCCACCTCTCTAAGTCACTTTCTCAACCACCTTCTGTGTGCCAGTCAGTCTCTGTTCCATTAGTTTTAAATCCTAGTACCTATTGCCGTCCTCCCTTTCAGACTGACCTGCCTCCTCCCCATCTACACTGCATCCTGATTACTTAAAGAATCACCCTCCACTTGCTTCACCTCTGCCACCACGAGCATCAAAACTCCTTTCCTGTCAGCTGTTAGCTTGATCACATATAACTTTACTACTGCAATACACAGAACACTAAAACTCCAGAAAAGTTTTTTAGGAACTACCATGAATTAATCACAGCTCTGTCATGATAGGTTTAGATAGCTTTTCCCCCTGAGTAAAAACAAAACTATATTTTGGTTTTACTCTGGTTAATTTTGTCTATTAATAGAATTTGTTTGATCTGAAACGTATAAGTATTATAAAAATAAGAAGAAGAAATCGGGAAAGGGGATGAACACCTTTTCGTAACACTGTAGCTTCTGCTTCAGACTCTGTACATCAGTTGTCATTTTCTTCAAATTCCTTTCTCTATGTGACTCAAAAAAGACTTGTGGCACTAGTTTTTTTCTACATTTGGCTCTGTATGACATCACTGATATCTGCGCTGACTAACTGCTGGGAGGACAGAAGCCCCCGATCAACCTGCTGTTCAAATCTTTTGGCTATGACGGCCAATCAATCAGAACAACGGAGGGAAAGAGTATCTGTTCAACATTCCATGATTTTTATCAGTATTTAAAAAAATTTAAACTAAATTCAGTAAAATAATTTTTAGCACAAATTGTCTGTTTTCCCTTTAAAAATCCAAATCATAGTAGTCTCCTTTGTTGCTTTTCTGCTCTACATTCACACACCCCACCAACAGGGTTTGCCCAGCAGTTCGAAAACTACTATATTAGATAAACCTTGATCTCAATATCCTCAGTCACTCATTCAAAGGATACCAAGGGCAGCAATACTGACATGTGTACACACACAGACACACACACACACACACATATACACATTTACTGTCAAGCTGCTTTTCTATCTATTTTTTCAAGTTTCTCAGCATTTAAAAAAAAGACTAAAGTAAAGAACATTTCACTTTTGATCCTCAAATGTTCTGCCACCACTAGAGATTTAGCTCCTCTCTTCCTGCACACCTGCCTTTACATCATCACTCTGTGACATATTGGCTGCCCAGTGTTGAACTAACTCTGTCTTTTTCAGTCAGAACAGTGGCGTTAGCCCCTCTCACCCATTTTAGGTTAAGAAGTACCACAACAAGTACCACACATCAGTCTCACTCGGTCCATTCATCTCACCTCTGCACACTCTAATCCCTCTCAAAAATATCTTTTTCTGCTCTTACCGTTGCTCTTATTTCCTTTTCCTGGTAGTTTCACTTATGCAGCAGTTCAGTGCTCACAGAAAATGGTAAGGACACCATGACTTTGAACTTTGCAGTCCTGTGCAGTTATGAGTGTGGAATGGCTTTGCTGCTATAGTTGTCACACAAAATATGATTACACATTCGGTTTGCAATGGAAGGCGGTGGTGAAGTAATAATAGCAAACAACTGCTGCTTGAACTGGTCTACCATAGCAACGGCTGCATTTTGATACAAAAATAAATCTATTGTGCTGTAATTAGCTTTTTTGATTGATAGAGTTTGCTTAAAATCATATTGGGGATAAATGTTGTCAGCTGTCCAGCAGCAAGTAGTACTTGGCTGTAACAAGAAGGAATTCCTCTTTCAACAATTTTAATGTGAAAATATTGAATATTCCTGCAGTTTTCTTTGGATGTAATGATATTTGAATTAAAACGTGAAACTGGACTTCTCATTTTCAATCTGCATTAATCAGACTGAAAAGACACCTAGCATGACACTAGTGAAAATGTACGCTAGCGAATAAAACAAGCATGCTAGCAAACATGAATTAAAATAGTAGTGCTGTTCTCATATTCTCTCAGATGCAAAAATTGATGAAAAATTAATGGAAAAAATTACAGTGTAATAACCAGTATCCTTCCAGTAAATTCAGTAAAAGGACTAGATGGTATACAGTGGGGCAAAAAAGTATTTAGTCAGCCACCGATTGTGCAAGTTCCCCCACTTAAAATGATGACAGAGGTCAGTAATTTGCACCAGAGGTACACTTCAACTGTGAGAGACAGAATGTGAAAAAAAAATCCATGAATTCACATGGTAGGATTTGTAAAGAATTTATTCGTAAATTAGGGTGGAAAATAAGTATTTGGTCACCTCAAACAAGGAAAATCTCTGGCTCTCACAGACCTGTAACGTCTTCTGTAAGAAGCTTTTCTGTCCCCCACTCGTTACCTGTATGAATGGCACCTGTTTGAACTCATCATCTGTATAAAAGACACCTGTCCACAGCCTCAAACAGTCAGACTCCAAACTCCGCCATGGCCAAGACCAAAGAGCTTTCGAAGGACACCAGGAAAAGTATTGTAGACCTGCACCAGACTGGGAAGAGTGAATCTACAATAGGCAAGCAGCTTGGTGTGAAAAAATCAACTGTGGGAGCAATCATCAGAAAATGGAAGACATACAAGACCACTGATAATCTCCCTCGATCTGGGGCTCCACGCAAGATCTCATCCCGTGGGGTCAAAATGATCATGAGAACGGTGAGCAAAGATCCCAGAACCACACGGGGGGACCTGGTGAATGACCTGCAGAGAGCTGGGACCAAAGTAACAAAGGTCACCATCAGTAACACACTACAACGGCAGGGAATCAAATCCCGCAGTGCCAGACGTGTTCCGCTGCTGAAGCCAGCGCATGTCCAGGCCCGTCTGAAGTTTGCCAGAGAGCACATGGATGATACAGCAGAGGATTGGGAGAATGTCATGTGGTCAGATGAAACCAAAGTAGAACTTTTTGGTATAAACTCAACTCGTCGTGTTTGGAGGAAGAAGAATACTGAGTTGCATCCCAAGAACACCATACCTACTGTGAAGCATGGGGGTGGAAACATCATGCTATGGGGCTGTTTTTCTGCCAAGGGGACAGGACGACTGATCCGTGTTAAGGACAGAATGAATGGGGCCATGTATCGTGAGATTTTGAGCCAAAACCTCCTTCCATCAGTGAGAACTTTGAAGATGAAACGAGGCTGGGTCTTCCAACATGACAATGATCCAAAACACACCGCCCGGGCAACAAAGGAGTGGCTCCGTAAGAAGCATTTGAAAGTCCTGGAGTGGCCTAGCCAGTCTCCAGACCTCAACCCCATAGAAAATCTGTGGCGGGAGTTGAAAGTCCGTGTTGCTCGGCGACAGCCCCAAAACATCACTGCTCTCGAGAAGATCTGCATGGAGGAATGGGCCAAAATACCAGCTACTGTGTGTGCAAACCTGGTAAAGACCTATAGTAAACGTTTGACCTCTGTTATTGCCAACAAAGGTTATGTTACAAAGTATTGAGTTGTATTTTTGTTATTGACCAAATACTTATTTTCCACCCTGATTTACGAATAAATTCTTTACAAATCCTACCATGTGGATTCATGGATTTTTTTTTCACATTCTGTCTCTCACAGTTGAAGTGTACCTCTGGTGCAAATTACTGACCTCTGTCATCATTTTAAGTGGGGGAACTTGCACAATCGGTGGCTGACTAAATACTTTTTTGCCCCACTGTATTCCCTAATTTGCATTGCTTTAAATGGAGAGAATCTTGAGGGATGGCTGTTATGAGGAAAGGCAGCCCAGAAACTTTACCAGCAGCACACATCGTTGTGTGCCTCAACTTTCGATCTTTTACCCAAGATAATCTGCCATTTTTTGGGATTAGAGATCTGATCTAGATTACCATATCAAGATTTTGGATCACTAGACACCCTCATCCAAGGAGGCCCTCCCAGGGTTGATCAGGCCCCGGAGTGTGTCACTGGTTTATCTTAAGAAGAAGAGAAATAACAACTTTCTTCTGTTTAGTTTTCTACAGTTTATTTTCTCCTATCTATTCACTGCAACTGAGATATAGTACTTACCTCTTTAGCATTTATGGAGCCTCGCTTCTTCAGAGAAGTAAGACAAAAGGGACAAGATAGGAGAGAGCAGAGAGGAGAGCCGGAAGGGGGGAGCCCGATCTGAGCTTCCCACACCTCCCCGTCAGATCGGGCTGTACGCTCTACCTCTCACTGCCTCCCAGAAAAGGGAAGAAGAGCAGAGGGAAGAAGAGGAATATTTTCTTTTCTCGTGTGGTTAGCTGACTGTCTTAGCTGCCCAAGTGATGTCAGCCCTTTTTAACCATAGCCAGTGACTGGTCCTCTCAGCAGTGTTAGCTAATTCTCTTATAGCCTGCCGTTGCGCCTGTCCTCTGATCCCAACCTCTCTAAGCAGTTTTGCTGTTGTACTGGCAACAAAGCCCCTGCACCCCAATTCCACCGGGCGCACCTTGATCTTCCAGTCTCTGTCCTCTGCCTCAGCTGCCAAGTTGGCATACAACAGCTTCTTACACTCAAATGCTTCCTCAATTGCTTCCTTCCATGGTACCGTCAGCTCAACGGCGTACGCAAGTTTTGGGGAGTTAGACCAAAGGACGAGGTCTGTAGTAGTTGTTACGATCTCTGTGGGAAAAATTAGCCTCTGATCCAAGTGCACTTGCATCTGACAATCACTGGCAACCTTCAGCAGGTCCAGGTACGGGGTTGAGGGGCTTGTCCTCGACTTGTCTCCCTCCCGGACAAATGTTGATGAAAGCTGACGCTCCTCTTGGTTCGTGAAAGGTTGAGCGTTGATGGATTTTCTTTTGCACTCAACTGTCTTGGCTAGACACCTGAGGACCTGGTTGTGTCTCCATGAGTATCTGCCCTGAGTAAGGCTAGTCCTACAACCAACGAAGATGTAAAACCAGCCAACCAGTAAAAATACACAGTGAGTTATCAGGATGATATAAAGGTGAAATTAACTTAATATGATCAGTATAAGTGGGCTGAGTTTGAAAAGACAGCTACTATTGTTACCCAAAATTTTATTCTATAAACAAATCTTTGTACAGAATATGCAAGAGACGAGATTTTTGGTGAGAAAATCTTTTTGATTAATTGGTTTAAGATAAGATAAGATAAGATAGAACTTTATTAATCCCTCGGGTGGGTTCCTCTGGGAAATTCGACTTCCAAAAAAAGCACAGCAACGACCGAAGTTACAGTTACAGAATTGTTATATATATATATATATATATATATATATATATATATATATATACACACACACACACACACACACACACACACACACACACACACACACACACACACACACACACACATATATAAATACAGAAACAAATATAAATAAAATATACAAAGGGGATAAATAGAATAAATAGGAATAAAAAATAAAAATACAAGTGAATTGCACATTTCAAGTATTGAGTCTATTGCACTGTTGACTATTTACAAAAAGTATTGCACAAGGTATTGTACAGTGAGGTGAAGAGGCACTACAGCTTAGTTGTTCCCCCCTCCTTTGTCCTCCTGTTTCCCCTCCCTCTCCCCTCCAGAGAGGAGTTAAACAGTTTGATGGCGTGTGGGACAAAGGAGTTTTTAAGTCTGTTAGTTCTTGTCTTGGGGAGAAGCAACCTGTCACTGAACAGACTCTTCTGATTGTTTATGGCCGTGTGCAGAGGATGCCCAGCATTGTTCATAATGTCCAGCAGTTTCTTTAGTGTCCTTTTCAGAGTTTGTTGCTAATCTAGTTCGAGTTGCCGTTTAACTGTCACATATGGGCAAGTGGCAAGCAGGGAGTGGAACCAGATGCAGAACTCATTAGACAGACTCAAAATCTCAGCTTTATTAACGCTTGTAAAAACAGCAGAGAAAATGACAGCAAACAGTGACTAGGCAGGGTAGGAACTGACAGAACTTACTGACATAGCTCACATACAGACAATGTACACACATGCGGGTGATTAAGGAGAGCGGAGACACATGGGAACACAGCTGAACTCAATCATAGCTAATAAGATAAAGGAAACAAACCTCAACAAAACACACACGAGATGAGAATATCAAAATAAAAGAGGAAGTAACACACACACTGAGACGCAGACTGTGACACGGGAACTTGAGACAAGGACTGGGAATAAACACAAATGAATGAAACACAGAGAGATGAGCATAGAAACAGAAAGGAAGAAAACACAGGGGCAGATTGAATAACTATCTAAACTAGATTAGATAGTTATTCAAAATGTATACGATTGAGCTTTTCAACTGCTCTTTTGTGACTCAGTTATACTAGAGTAAAAAGCGTGTCAGGCTACATTTCACTGTGTGTTATACTTGTATAACTATGCATGTGACAAATAAAGAACCTTAACCTTAACCTTAAATAGGACAGCAACCTTCTTTCAGGTAGGAAAAAATAGATCATTGCCTGGATTGCATTGATTTTCATGTATTTGTTTATTATTATGTCGGTAAGCAGTTGCAAGTATTTGTAGTAAATGACTATCTTATAAGACAAGTGTGATATATCAACAAGCTTGATCTCAAGGCGGTTTTATAGTTTCTTTCTCCAAACAATCACAGTCCAATTAAGACAGACTGCAGTCACTCTCAGACACACTAGCCAAGGTTTGCAAATATCACAGTTACCACACAAAGAGTAGGCATAATTGCCAACTTAACCCGATTCAATCACAAGCTAATTCAGTCTTGTTTCATGTTGAAGATGGCAACTGACTACAACTGGTTGCAGACCCAGTCTCAGTATTTGAAGGACAGATTCCAAAAGCACCAGTCACATGTTTATTGCACAGAGTTGCAATGATTTTTGCACAGATACTTGTGCATTTCTGCAATGGTTTTATATGTTTAGCAAACAACCTTTGAGTTAAACTATGACTGGTAGCGAATCCAGTGAGGGCCAGTATAACAATATAAGTAATGTATTACATATAACATACATATACTGAAGAAACACAAATATATATAAAACAATGATATGCAACTTAAAAGAGATTTGTTCTATAAGACTGCAAGAAAGTTACCTTCATCAAAGTCCTCTGTAGGAGGACAACCAGCCTTTTCATGTACATTTTGTGTACTGTACGTGTATGTTTCTCTCTTTTACTTTTAAACATGAAATCCTTTTAGTGTGTTGAAGAAATATCAAATAACCAAGAAATATCAGCAATCAATTTTTCACTCTAACTGACCAAATATACCCAGCTGACATCATAAAGATTGTATACCTACACTTGTGTGCAGCGCCTACATAGCTAGGGGCTTGTAGCAACACAGCAATGAGCTGGAGTCCCTGTTGAGAGTTGGCAGAGATCCCAGCGTTCTATATTTACAGTCGTCAGTGTTTTTAAGTGGTAAACTCCAACTGACAATCTGATGCTGTGTTGCACAGGGGGAATAAAAGTAGAATTTAAACAAGGAATGGAGTTTCTCAAAATCTTTATGGAGTTTCAGTTTTGTGTCTATTACAGTAGGGAAATAGATTATGTGTGATCCAGTTGAGTTCTGTCGTGCTTATTTGATTTGATGTCGGTAAATGCACGAAACCTCTGGCAGACTGATGCAAGAGAAAACTGTTTCCTACTCAACTTTCATGATCTAGAGGAGGCAGTGTGGGTGAAGCTAAAACGACTCCAAGTATATGTGGCCAGAGGACAGTGAGAATTATTTTTTATTTTGCATCATGTTGTGTGAGTCAAAGCACATTTTATGACCCAGAGTGCAGTGAGGAAAAGCAAAACAGAGAAGCAGATGCACATGTTGGCTTGAAAGTAGCACAGCTAGGCAGATGCCACCTGACAGAAATGAAAGCCATGTCGCTCTGCAGCGGAGAGCATTATGCCATGGACTGTTGTGAATTCAGTAACTGACTCCAGCTCAGAGTGAGCGCTGATTTGTGTGTGACAGGCAGAGTGAGCATTGGCATAATTCATTATGCAGAAATTTTGCATGATCCATTACCTGAATGTTCACTGCCATTATTCCTCGATTGGATATTCCAATAATGTCTTCAGAAGGCGGCTTAAGTAGGATTTAGATTTTGGTTGAGTAGACATGCTTCCAAAACAAGAATATTTTCCTTGAATTAAGCTAAAACTGAGGTAGCTGTCATTCACCATTTTACATTTTATGATTCAATAGAACAGACATGCTGCTTTATTTTTAATTTTCAGGATTTCTCCAGCCATGTCTTTCCATTCCCACTGCTTTTAAATGCATGTTTCCAGCCATTACCTTGTAGGAGGAACAATGACCCACACCTGAGCTATGTGACACCGGGCAGTGGGTTTCCCTCCCTCTTGATGATCTTCTGATCTCATTATGACCTTCGCAGAGTATGCCAGACTCAGAAAAGCTGTCCCTTAACATACCTGACCTTATTCTATTCAAAGTGGTACATTAGAATAATGCATCGCTTTCTGGTACATGTACTATAGTACTAGTCAAAGGCTGAGACGCCTCTGCTCATTCGGTGTTTGAATAACACATATGAATTACTGTTGTAAAAACTTTAATCTAAATCTTACCAACAATTTTTTCACATTGTCTATAACAGGGGTCGGCAACCTTTCTGATGATGAGTGCCATCTAAAATCTCCTCAGAAGTCAATGTGCCATATGATTGCATTAGCAGTAAATTTAATAACGCTCTATATTAACAGTTACACACTATATAGAACAACTTTATAGAATTATATGTGTTCGCAGATGTCGGCAGCTATCAGCGAATAGTTATCAGCTATTTTGAAACAAAACAAAAAAAATACACTTTTTATCCATAACAAGAACTCCATAACAGCAAATGAACTGTACAACAGAAAATGTAAATGCTATCTATGGTCTCCTCACATCAATGATAAGAAAAATAAACTGGGCCAATATGGCATGTTTGTTAATACACATGTTAATCTGATCTCTGGTCTCCCACTCAGAGACACAGGTCTCCAAGTGTCCAGCATTTGGATGGCTACCTGAGGACACTCATGTGACAGAAAATCTGCTCACACAGACATGTAGAGCCAAATGTAACTGTAAATAAGGCCTCTGCAATGTTCTGAAGACAGTTAACCTTGTCAGGTAGTGATGTCCAGCAGGTGAAAATGTAAGCTCCATGAACACGCACAGCTGTGGATTCCAGCTGCGTCTGTAGTTCTGCAAACTTTGACCCCCACAGACTCGAGCTTTTCAGTTCATTCAGCTGCATTCCAATGTCCTCTGTGTCCAGCCAGTTAATGCGAGACAAACCCAGCTGCTCATTAAAGCTTTCTGGTTTGATCAGAAAAGAAAACATTGGTCCATACACCTGAAAGTCCTGAAAATGCATTGTGAATTCTGTCTCGAGTCTACGGATGTATCCGTGTATTTCCGTGGTGCTGATGCTGCGCTGAGCGGACAGCTCCTGAAGCATTTGAAGTGTCGGAATGTCGAAATTTCAACATCGCTTGAAAAAACTTCCAGCTAGCAACGTCCCTCTCACCGGTAGGCTAAGTGATTTTTAGCCAATTACAAGTTGAATCTGGTATTTGGGGTTGTTAGCTAAGATACCGTCATTAAGAAGCGTCATACAGTAACTAATGTGTCTATGTGAGCTAATTTGCGATGTGCACCGCTGGCCCGGCCATTTAATTTTTAATGCACCTTCTCAGATGAATTCACTGCGTGTCGTGCCCAGGGCTGGACTGGGACAAAAAAATCGGCCCGGGCATTTTGACTAGAGACCGGCCCACCAGGTATTAAAGCCATAAAGCCTTTGAATGAAAACAAACACTGTTGTGACAGTGATGTACTCTGTCTTGTTGGTATATGTATGATATCTATTCATTTTACATCAGACAAAAACTTTGGTTGTAAGATTCCGTTCCTTCTCACTTCGAAACGCGTAATATTTTCTCTGAATACGGGACAATTCCGTCTTTTTACGGGACGGTTGGCAACTCTACTAACTAACCTTATGAATAAAATAAAGTTCACTATCAGTAACTTCAAAGCACCCGCCCAGCTGTATAGAAACTCCGTCATGCTAGCTAGTACACAGTATGAGTTATTGTAACTGACTGTAAAAAGTCAGCACTACAAAAATAAACTCCACCTAAACTTGGTTTATATCTGACCAGATAGACTGCAGGTCATAACTTCTTACCTGAAGTTCAGTTCACCTGATACTCGTCCTACTGCCTCTCCTTTCCCTCATCCACCTGCTGGCCTCTGTGGAAGCTCCGCCATTGCCATGACCAAACAACTGAGTTATTTTTAACATCTGTCAGCATCTGGCCAATCCACCACCCTTCACTGTTTATACCGTTACAAAAAAAAAAAAAATCATCGGCCCATAAAAACGAAAAATCGCCATCGGCCATCAGGCACATGCCCAGTATGCCCGATGGCCAGTCCAGCTATGGTCGTGCCATCAGTTAACCCTTCGTGTGCCAGCTGTGGGACGCGTGCCCAGGGTTGCCGACCCCTGGTCTATAACATCTTCATCAGCTTCATGAGGCGGTAACTTGAAATACATTTTAGCAGAAAACCACTGTTACAAGTTTGTTGATGGGATATTCTGCCTTCTTAATGCATTTGAACCAGGTATGTTCTGTTGCTACACCTGTGTAACTAAACTACTAATTATGGAGGAACAGCAGTCCACCAACCACTCAAGGCGTCATGGAACAAAAAGAGAAATTTCAATAACTTCAATGGTTTTTCAGGCTACTTTAAAAAACTACATCACATGTTGTGGTGAAGGCGACCACTCTGGTGTCCAGTTCTTGCAAAAGTATTTCTTAAATTTTGGTGTATTTATTCGTGGGTTTTTTCTGCTTTGTTAAAGTGAATTTTCTTTGTGCGTCTTTGGTTGCTTCACTCGTTGTCTCAGTTTGTTTTACAACCATTGTTTTCACTGCACCTCATTTCTTTTCCCATCCCAGTGTACTGAGCCTGTGTTCTCCTCTTTCCTTTATCAGCTTGTTTGTGTCTGTTTTCCAGCTGTTTTATGCTTGCTGGGTAATGCACTACAAAGCAGGATTATTGAGTTAGAGTTATCAGTGTCATGAAGGGGGCTTTCTTTTTACCCATCTAAAGCACTGCGGTAATTTATGCTGAACACAGGTTGTGTTCAAAGTTTTGGTTTTAAATTGCCTGGGCTTTTTGACTTGATGGTCAACCAGCTTTGAGAGTGGACGTTTGGCTCAACTCATTTGTGATATCATTAAAAAACAAACCTTAAATGTAAATGTAAAATGGTACCACAAGAATACCATAATTCTAACCCTATATACCGTGCCTCCTTTACAAGCTAAACAACACATTCAAGCATAAACATCCTACTTTATTTATCACCCACTGCGAGCGTCAAATACATTCTAATATTATGCATGCTTTTTTTTCTTAATGCAGGTGTAGCCTTGGAAAAAAATGCTGAGAGAATGAAATTGCTAATAATAACTTCTTTGGTCATTTTTAAGTGTAGCCTGGCTAAATTAACCAGCCCAGAACACAGATTATCTTTGGGGTTCTTTTAATCTGAATGATAAAGTAAGTGCTCAGAAGAAAATAACAAGGTTGTAAAAATAAAGAAATAAAATTGTTACAGACAGCTCCTATCCAGTAACAGCTTTGTGCTCTGGTAACCCACTGCTACTGCAGGTTATTTCCCCAACTTTATCAGCATCTGGAACTCAAGGACATCTAGCGTCATTTCGTGTCTGATATAAACCCAAACATAAATAAAACAAACCTTAGCAGTGCAAAAATAACTGTAGTGGCTTCTCCTGCATAGATACAGAGCCAAGATTAAACAGTTAACACGGTACATTTCCCTCTTACCCACAGAGATAGTATAATACAAGTGTGAACTCAAATACATACAGTGCATTAATCCAGCAGAAAACGGAATATGGATCCCTCTGAGACGAACGGCGAAGTTGGTGGCAGCTACTCCTGGTGCCTTAACTGTTGCACACTTTGCGTTCAAAACAGATCACGCAGCGAAAAAAGGCATTGCACACCCACATAACACCAATGCAAGCTAGCACTCATGCATGTCTCCGTAGATCCCCATGATCCCTTCCGCTCTCAGAGGTACCCCAAAAGAAAAACAGTGCCATCCAGTGGCATGTCCCATAATATCGAACTTCCACCCGGCTACATAAGTGAGATCATGCTGTTGTGTGAATTGATGAATGACCTCCTTTTACTTCCAACGAGATGTATGAACAGTACTTCTGAAAGTCTAAATCAAGTGAAACTACAGCAGGTGCTGCAGATGTGCTATGCTGCTGTTAAGAGAATCATTAACAATAATGAGCTTTGTTGTTACTGCAGTAATCTGTGTGCGTGTTTAAGTTTTTCATGACTAAATTGTGTTATTTTAATTGTACTTAAAGTTGTAAAGTATTTCAGAAGAATTCAGCTGAGGAGGCACAGTAAGCTTTTTGCATGGGCCAGAACTCCTGGAGCTCCTCTTTAATGCTGATGCTGCAGTCCAACCTGAACACACTGAGGAACCTGTAATTTTTCTATGTGTGCAGTTTAAGGTTTTACAACTCTGGCCTGCAATCACATTCGAATTAAGTAGCAGATCTGAGAGCGCACTGAGTGCTAAAATAAATATAATGACTTGAGTACATTTATTTTATCGTTCTGTAAGTTTAAAATACACAACTGATTTTCTCCAACATTACTTTCTCGTCTTATTTGCAGCAAACGTGTTGTATTTTACTTTCATATCATTTGTCATTCTTTGTAGAGCTGTATCATCTGTTGTTCTAATGTCCTGATTGGACTAGGTGTGGCTGATTTGTTTTTGTGCAGAATAGGAGTTAAATAACAGTACCCAAATATCATCTTTCATGTGAGCATGCACAGCTGAAGATGAAAGCCTGTCTTAATAAAGAAAGTTGATAAGCACTGTGGTGATATCTATTATCTGGGGGTTTAGGTTTTGTCTCGTTGATTGTTTCCAATCTATTTTCTTTCCTTGTGTGTCTGTTTTGTGCATTTAATTTTTTTATGTTCTTTTGTTCGTCTCTTTTGTTTTTTACCAGTTACCCGAGCCTTTTGTTGTTGTCAAAAATATGAGTTTAACTGAAGTTATGTACACCTTTTACCACCCACTCTCCTTGAGTTCTATATTGCTGTTGTGACAAATGTATGGTCAGAATTGTATTTTGCTTTGAGTATTTGATTTTTAATTGGGGTTATGAGTGCGATAGGCTGCCGCAAAGCTCCCATACCTCAGATGGGAAGGATATTGCTGAACGAATACAACACGTGCCTCCTGTCTATAGTATTACTGTATAAATAAGGATATTAGTGTGAGTTGCAATGCACATGTAAGGAGAGTAGCTATTCCACATGTAGTTGTAATGACATGGCAGGGCTTACTTACGCCTCTTTTAAACCAAGTTATGCCCTGCCGCGTAACTTGGGTTATGCAGAAGGGTAGTTATCCGGAACACACCAGTCGGTCTACCTCTAAATGAATGTAATTGAGATGCTTGGCATGACATCTAACATTCCATTCATGCTCGAAAACCCTCCAGTAAAACAATATTTCATTTTCTGAAGGGGACGTGTACTCTTCCCACATATCAAATATTATATGAAGGACAAGTCAAGAGCATCACAACAACAAAGAGGCTTTAAAAAAACAGGTGGGTTTTTTTTTTCACTTTTTTGACCAAGATCTGGTTTGTTTGTTTGTTTTTTTACTTTTTCCACATGCACATCTTCCTATGTGGTAAGACAGTGTGAAGCAAGCTGTGCTTTGATGGCGCCAGAATAAAGGAGGATTGTGTGACATCCGTCGATGTTTCAGACGTCCCTTTCCTGAAATACCTCAAACAGTCTCACATACGCAGACTGTGCATTCAGTCTTCAAGTCACAGCCCAAACTTCTGGAAACAGAAGTAAGATGAAACTATTAGATTAGTTATTTCTGAAAATATCCCAAAATAATGAAGCTGCTATAAGTGAGTCAGAGATATGTTCTTCTTACCTGCACTTGGAATTTGTTACAAATCCAGACTCTTTTAAAGTTTTTGAGGAAATGTTAGATTTGATATGAAGTCATTTGCCTCCAGCCATGACATTTCTCTCAACTTTAATTGTAGACAGCTTGTTTAGAAACTTCCAGTCCAAAAAAAGTTCTGTCAAGATACTCGCTGCATTTGAAAGCAGAAAAGGCTTCTTTTTTTTTTTTTTTAAATCTTTCACAACAAGCACAGTGCCAATACCAATAGTTGAAAGCATCTTTTTTAAATGTGTGACTCATGATTGTAGTTATATTTACTTCCATGCCCTCTTAAATGACAATGAGTTTTAGCACTCTGGAGATTTGGCATATCTAATATTTTCCTCAGTTTTCAAGTGCACCTCCACACTCAGGATTTATTTCACTCTTTGTCAAATATGTAGCCGGTCCACTCCTGTGATATTCATTCAACAAGTTCAAGCCATCCTAGCAGCTCAGCAGGGCTGTACTTAGGGATAACCTTGTGAAAATGTTCAAGTCAGGATGCTCATACATGAAACTATGATGATGATGGTCGTGCTTGAAAGGTCCAGGAGTGACCATTATTTTAAAACTGTTTTACCTCTAACTTTGTCTCCAAACTCAGCCCAAGGTGTCTCTCTCACTCATTTCTAATCCTGCCCCATCTGGTCACTCTCAATGAAAATGTCAGCATCTTCATCACTGCCACCTCCTGCTCTTCTGGCGTGTCTCTTTGTTAGTGTCACTGACTCCAAATCTCATAGTCAGCCTCACTAGTATCTTGTAAATCTTCCCTTTGTTAGCATACAAACCAAGGAGAAAAGATTAACCTATTCTCTCTCCCACCTTGTTACTTATTGATGTTTGGTCAAGACCCCAAGGTGTCAAGTTTGAACACACTGCCTTTCTAATTGGAAGTGCTCCTGTATATCATTTCCATCCTGCCACCCTCTTTGGTCAGAGTTATGTCTGTTGTCACTCAATGCAAAATACATTAGTGGAGCACTATCTTGCAGCTCAAAGCCAAGGAGGTGACCAATGCATTAAAATGTGACAAGAAGGTCCTAACCCGTTGTCAGTAGCTTAAGTGACGAATTGGGCATTGGAATGAATTGGAAAAATGTGCATTAACCAAGCAAATCTTTTTCTAATAGGTTTCAAAATCACATTATACGAGAAGGCTCATAAATCAGAGATGAATTAATTTTGAGCTTACTTCAGCTGCTCTGTAGATGAAAATAATAAAAAAGTGAGCTAACAGGATTCCAATATAATAGCGCTATAACTTCCTGTGACAAAATGAGATGTGTCTTTGTAGATGCTATAACTTCCTAAAGAAAATCTCCACACACAACCTCACATGACACCCTGAAAGTGGCAGCGAGTGGTGAGGAATGATTCACTCTCCTAAGAATGTTTCATTTGATTAATTAGACCTGGAGGCTCAAAGTGACTCAGTACCAGAGAAAAAGCAAAGCTGATACATGATAATTCGGTGAAGCTAAAATATGATAATTTCTCTTCCGTTACTCATCTCATGACCCCTCGGGCTTATCTTTTAACCCTGCAGGGATTCTTAATCCCCCGCTTGTCTACCAGTGATTTGGATGCTTCCAGCTTTCTTTAGAGGCCCACGCCAAGTGACAGGTCTTTAATTCCAGGTGCCAATTTAGTTCCAATATAGCTAGAAGTCAGCTCTCACTGGGTAAGCAGGAGAACTGGAGGTGAGAAGTGCAGAAGTCTCCACTTTCTGGACTCAAGTAGACTTTACTTAATTTACCTATGCTACATATAGTTATTAGGTCCATTTGTGCACACCACAACAGTGGATTTTAAATCAATCATTAACATTTAATATTCCAGTAGCATTTCAAATATAACATATATACTGTACTGTACTACATACTGTAGCATGCCTACAAGGACAAATATTATTGATTTGATGATTTTTTTTTTTTAATCCTACATTTTGCTAGTGATTGAGTGTGTAGAAGAATTTGAAAACAGAGTAGACACAGTTTAGAGAAACTAACACCTTTTAGAAGCGTTAACAGCTTTGACTACCAAATTACTCTCCATTCAGCTGTTATAGTTGTGCCAGATCAAATGTAGCACCTCGGCTACTTTCAGTGCATATAATTAGCTGTCATTTTAGTTCCAGAAACTTCAGACACAGTCATTCTTAACCTAAAACCAACTACCTACAGAAATTCAACCATTACAATTCTTTCAGTGTTTCATGTTTTCACTTGAACCTTCACTGCTTTTAGCATTTTCGCTTTGCCTTCGAGTTTTATAGCTTATAGAAGGCTGTGAAGTTTATTATTACTGTAATACATGGATGAACAAAACCTATGCTTTACTGACACCCAAAATGATAAAGGAAAACGTCAATATTTCTTCTCCTTTGATGGATGAGCTGCCACTTAATGACTTTCAGAGTGAAAGTGTTGATGGTTCAACTTTATTTCCCTTATGGTTCCATCTTTAGTTATTACTTCAATACAATGACATTTCAAAGTTTCAGAAGCCGCAAAATGTCAAGACATTTCGAGTATATATGTAAAAAACTGTATATATGTAATATGCTGAAGTTAATACACAGTAGATTTCCGTAATACACAGTAATTCACCAAGACTTGAATGAGTTTAACAATATTCTGGTGTATTCTAGATCAGTTTTACAGGCCACTGGATACAACCCGACAGGTCTGTCAAACAAACAGGGCCAAACATACATTTAAAATCTGTATTTATCTGGTGACTTGTTCAAGCAATAGGAGTGGATTTATTGATTCACCACTAGCAAAGCAAAGAATAAGCACAACAAAAACTGCATGCTTGCAAAACCGTGACAACCCTGAAGTAGTGACTTACTTCCGTACTTAAAAAGAATACAAAACATCTGCACACACAGAATAAGTCAGCACAATCAAGTTGTCTCCAGGTGCCCACAATGGATCAACAATGCATCAGTGTTGAGCTAAAAAGCAAATGTCTTAAGTTTGAGTTATTAAAGTAAAATATCCTCACTGGCCATGTTGTTATATACATCCCTTCTGCTAATACTCAGCTCATAATAAAGCAGTTACTTAAAATGCATTTCGGCATGTAGACATGGCCAAGAGCACCTGCTGAAGTTCAAACTGATCATCAAAATGGGGAAGAAAGGTCATTTGAGTGACTTTGAAAGTGGCATGGTTGTTGGTGCCAGGACAGGACGGTGTTTTTAAAAAACTGGTCTACTGGGATTTTCCCACAAAACCATCGTGAGGGTTTGTAGAAAACTGCCTGAAGAAGAGAAAAATGAACAACAGCTCTCTGGACAAAAAAAATATTTAGCTGATATCGAGGTTCGAGCTGTTAGGAAGGCAAAAGTAATTCAACCTCGTTACCTTGTCCGATCAGTTTCGATTTGTGCTGCTACATTCAGATGTTAGGGTCAAAATGTGGTGTCTCAATAGTCAAACCTGTTGGTGGAGGTGTAATGATGTGGAAGATATTTTCTTGGCGCATCTTGCAACCATTAATACGAAATTAGCATTGTTTAAATACCACAGCCTTCCTCTGTATTGTTGCTGATGATGGCCAGCTTTAGAACTATCAGAAGATGGGTAAACATCTTCCAGCAAGATAACACGCCATGTCAGAAAAGTCAGGAATGTTTCCAGAACCCTGTTGAATCTATGCCTTGAAGAGTTAAGACCGTTCTAAAGGAAAAATGATGAACATCCTTTCCAGTGTTTCAATGATCATGGTCTTTAGGCATGTCAGGTCATTGGTTCAATTCCCAAATCCTTCTGAGTGTAACAGTGCATAAGAAAAGGATATACAGTGGAGGGCTTATTCCAGTGAAGTAACAAAGTGTCTGATATCAGTATTGGTGATGTGTTTGTAAGGGGAAATGTGGTGAACATCATCCTTTCTCACCACCTATGATGCTATTGGTAGTCCAAGTGTGTTTGTCCTCATCTTAGTCCCCAAGCATCCTGGATCTCCTTAAAATATTTCTAGGTCAGATGGAAAATGCTTTCTCAGCTGCTTTGACTCTCTGATATTATAAATATCTACCCAATATCTTTCAGATGCATACTGTATAGGAGGATCCAAGGTATCCTAGTCAGCTGCACAAGCCTTTACATCTTTCAAGGTGGCTGTAAAGCAACTTCCTCTCAAATGTTCCTAACTCGGGGGAAGAAAATGTGTCTTTTTTATAATAGGGAGTCTCTGTCTCTGAGCTCATGAGAGCAGGTGTGGGTGTTAAGATCACTTCATTATACACGCACTTGTGAACAAGATCCTGAACATCCTTAGTAATTAATTTGTAATCGTTTTGCTCATATGCTTTGCTAATAGCAATAGACAATTAGAAATGATTTTGCCATTTAATCTGAAAATTGATGTTAATGCCTGGAACATGCATTCTTTCAAATGGAAACTCTCTCATTTTGTAAATTATGAACTTATTTACAGTATAATAAACAATAAAGCAGTGAGTGATAAAGGGTGTGGCTTTTTTTGTGATTGTATAAGCCTGCAGCTTCAGTGGTTTCTCAGTCAGAAACACCCTGTGCTTGTCTGGGTTGCAGAAACTGAGATGGCAACTGCCAAATTGCTCAAATTGAGGCTTTACGAACTAGCGGGTGGCATCCGGGATGCATTGTTGAAGCAGCAATATGCCTTTTTTGTGTTCAGTCAGAAAGTAAGGCTGTCTGTGGAGGTCAGGCTTGTGGATGGGTGTTCTGAGTTTCTTGGAAGAGATCTGCGTTCTCATAGAGATGTCTGCTCTAATGTTCTTGTCTGGCAGCAGGGTCATGTACTGAAGCGTGATTGATATTGGATGATATTTGCTGCTCTGGTAGAAATCTGTGTTTCTTCTAAAAGTCCTGGCTGAAAACTAAAAAAGTTGGAGGTTATGTTGCCTGGGCCCTGATGCCTAAAGTGCTCAAGAAGATAAAGTTTCTGAATCAGTCTTCTTTTAAGACTCTTCTCAAAAAACCTTTTAACTGAGGATTTTTTGGATTAAAGTGCTTTGCGTTGACAAAGAAATCAGGAGAGCTTATCTCATCATCATTATGACTTTAATTACTAGAAAATATTTCACAAGTGGAAGGGCTTGTAATTATAAGAAAAGGTTGAGGTAGTTGCCAATGGGCGGGTGGTGTTGCTGCATGATTTACTGCAACGAATATAAGCTTAAATTAAATATTAGGTGTTTGTTTTTTTCGACACAATACTTTAGATTTTTTTCTTTTGTTAATGCAGTGTGTGTCTGTATTGTTCTAAATTACTTGAGGTTTATTTTCTTAAGCTATCCATCCGTGAGTATATACAAATCTGTCCATCCAGTAAAATCGAAAAACTACGACACTACAACCTTAGCATCATCATCAACTGGCAAAACATCCCCAAAGTGAACACTCTCACTTTCCTTCTGGCTACATAAAGAGTGCTCTACTTCCTCCACTGGCACTGAAAATTGATTTTGGACTGTGAGGTGTGAAAATCCCCAATATGGATGGAATTCCTAGCTGCAGGTCAGTACAGTCGGTATCTTATGTAGAACTGGCTACACTGACATATTTACCCTTTATTCAAACACATCTACTTTTCCCCTGGACCTCAATGATAAAGACAGCCATGGGTACTTGGACATTTGCGATGCTGCTGCAGAGTTGCCATAACTTATCAAGCCTCTAAGAAGATTTTTTGTGCTCCTGCGTTCTGTTCATTAGTCCACTGATGGCCATGGGCTGTGGGTGCAGAAAAGGGAGGGACACACTAGCTTGACAGCTTTGGCAGCACAGAGAAAAAGCTGACTGGAGCTCTGCTATAATGTCTACGTCCTCATTATATACATTTTTCTTTTTAAATGTAATTTGTCCCTATAGTTTTGAAATTGCACGTGGATTTAGTTTTTGGTTGTTTTTTTTTAACTGATACTACATATAGCACTGTTGTGCCATTTTGGTGTTTGTCTCAGTCAGCTTTTATGCATTCCAAATGCATTTCAATGCTGTATGCCACCCTCTGAGTCGGATCTCTCCACAGTTGATTGGAAGAATACAGAGTTCATCTTAACTGGGATCGCACTGAGGAAAGACAAAACATTAAGGGGCAGCATGTAGTTTATAATTCTGTGTTAATCTGCTTCATGCTTAATCGATCATTCAACCAGGGCTTCAAATTGAGAACATTTACTGTTTGCTCTGTATGTATCTGTTATTATTATTATTGTTATTCTGGTAAGAAAAAAAAGTAGAGAAAAAGTAAAGTTCAAACAGGTTTTTAGAGGTTTTAATAAAGTCAACATGTGTCAGCAATTTTACACATATAAAGAGCATCAAGGGTCAAGCCCTCATTATAAATAACTTACTCATTTGTGATTCATTACTATTTATTAACGTAATATGTAATGTTTAAGTTTATTTTGCCCTCAATTCATTGGCAACATCTAGGTTTCCACTTGGAGCTAGTGTCAAATACTAGCACCTTAAGGCTGGGGCCAAAAAGTCAGTCCTCTTGGACTCACATCTTATAGTGCCCAGCTTATTAAAGAATAAACAGCCTGGTACAGAAAATAGTTTGCTGTGTATAGCTAATTCATAACAACTCTAGCGTGCTTGCTAGCTGGCATTGGCATATTGCAAAAATCAAGGTTTCATGATGAACTCCATAGAAATCTTTGGGTGACATCACAGTGGCTGCAACCATCTTTTGTATGCATATATGTTTTTGATATTTAACTGAAGCCAAAGCAAACTGCTGAATCTTGAATAAATAACATTTAAAGCGAACATTTAGAGCTATGTAACTGTGTTATTAGCCTGTATCTGCTGATGCCTCTATTGCTATTGCTGCCTCCACTACCCTTCTTGAGCCTTGGGTTTGGCAGCAGTTGTTTGTCTCACATAGTGAGGTCACATGGGAAGTCATTTTGGCAGCTCCTGCCATCAGAGCGTGCCAGTCCTTTTCTCTCAGCCATCGGTACATGGTGCCAAACTGAGAAATGAAGCATGTTATCTGTAACTAATACAGTCCATCTCAGCTATGGGATTATCTGACATCTATGACTGGGCTTTCTGCTGTATTGCATCCACAGGCAGGGTGAAACTCTGCTCATTAGTGATGCGTGGGTCAGCCCATAACTTGCAGGTCTCAAGGGTTATGGGTTATAAAAAACAGAAAACATTGGAATACTCTAGGCTGTGACTACTAGTCCACCTTCACCCTGCCCTCCCCTCTGTTTCAAACACACACAACTACACACACATTTACGCACAGTATACTGCAAATCCTTTTGTGCCGTGGCTGTCAGTAATCTGCATTACTGAACCACAAAGCATCCCAGTGTTAGCTGGGAGTGAAGCAACAGCAGCATATGAGTGAGGAAATTAACCTACACTGACAGCACTGTGCTCAGCAGTTACATTTGTACATGATTTGAGGTCATGTAACGTAAAATGCCCCTGCTTGTAGTGTACAGTGAGAGGTATGACAAAATCCTGCCCGAGTAAAAATGAGGCACATTTCAAATGTTTTTACAAATTATTTGAATTTATAGAGTTACAAAAAGACTGTGCAGGGGGTCACAAGTTGTTACAGGCTGCGTTTGTTATAGTGGTGTAACTAACTTAAGTGTGGATGTTAAAACATTTGGACCTGAAACAGCACTGCAAGAGGAATAATGTCAAAGCTAGTACATGCAAGACAATGCTTTTTGATGACAGCAGCTCGAGGAGAGATCCCAGGTATTTTTGCTTCTGTCAAAGTGTGTTCTAAATGTCATATTTAAAATGTAAATGAATACAAATATTAATCCCAGTGTTTGTTATCACTTACTCTTTGATTCCAATTTTCATCTAAGATTTCAAGCCTTCTTTCATCTGCAAACTACCACTTACTCACAGGCGGCTGCACCAACACAAGTAATATCCCTATGGACAGCAAACAAACAGCAAATGCTTATATCTTCCAGGCATGTAGTTGACAAAACTGCAGAACAGTAGGTGTCAATTCATTGACCAAACACATCTAAGTTAAGCTTCGAGTCAAATAGAGCTTCAAAACTTCCAGTGTGTTGACGTGTGTGTTCCACAACGCTGTGCCCTGGGGAAGGCTACACCGCCCTCTGTCATTCCTGCTTATATGGTGGCTCTTTCAGAGCTGAAGACAAGCTGAGAAGAACGCACTAAAGATGGTCTACTTTCACAGTATTATGCTTTAAAATTCTTTGCAACTCATGGAAAAAAAAAAAACCCAAAACAACTATGACCTAAAATTAAAACAGAATCGTTTGCTTGACGCTGATAAACTGCACATCAACTGAACTGAAAACAAATCTGCTTGTATTGTGATGCAAATATCCAAACAATAATCTCTTGTGAATACACACCAGGAGTTGGGTCATTTGAGCAGTTTACTGCCAAAAACAAACCAAATAAAAATCACATTTAAACACTGATTAAATGCGTGGCATACTTTTTAAATTCCATAAGCACAATCTGCATAATTATTGTATAATCAATATTCTGATTTAATTTGCTGCTGTTAATCTTACTTTACGTTTAAGTTTTCGATTTAATGAATTCTTTTATTTACAAAATATTCTAAGATAATGCATGATATGCAGTTAAGGCCATTTTTTACTTTTTACTTTTAAGTAGCTCCACTCCTGTTTGTTTTGAAAACATTTGTATGCTTGACAGATCATGTTTTATATAAAGACCTTCCAAGACGTTATAATTGAAGAGATATTTGAAAGGAGATAATTCTTAAGGATCTGGGAACAAAGATGAAGATGATGGCAGGATTTACAATACCACAATACATGTAATTAAAACACTTTATTACCAGACACTGGTTTACAAACAGCATGATTCACTGCCACCATGTTGCTCTAGCTAAAATAGCAGTTCAACACAATAATTAGTTAATACAGTTAAAGACAGGCCACTTGGGGAGGCAACCTACAGGGTGGAGTGCTACCAGTTTCTCACCCTGGACGTCACAATGCAATTCTCACTGCAGCTTAAATGGTGCTTTATACTCATATCATGGTGTTTACACCCATATGCATAAGAGGGAATCTCACCAAACATACCTCACCAGACTGTGTAAAACAGGGAGGTATTTAAATTCATTTTTATATTGATTTTTGGCTGACTTTTTGTGTTTCCTGAAGTTATTTGGCTGCAGAATTACCAAAAATATCAAGAAATGGACTGTAACTTGTTCCCTTATCATGTTTTACATTTTCTTTCATGTGATCTTCAACATCCAACATTTAATAGTTTGATTATTAAAATCTGACAATTCTACATTTTTCCATTCATCCAATAATCTCAACAATATTTGATGTCGATGCCAATAGTAGTTCTTGACACTGGTTAGAAATATGATAGGCTTGCCTACAGGGAATTGTTTATTCTGTCAATGTTCATCTGCAAACATGTTCTTTAAAGTTTTCTTAAAACACTTTTTTTCCCTTTTTATTTTGGGGTCTACAGGGACGTATTGTTTCAGACTTGCGCTTGCATACGTAGAACAAAGAAAGGGCTGTTTTCCAGGCAAATATCAATCTCTGGGGAAATTGCAATGTTGCCAAAATGATTGATGAAAAATAAAGAAAAACAACACCATGGAATGTATTTAAGGCACAGCACTTAGTACTTCACTGCAGTGTATTATACAGTAATCCAATTCTAATTAAAAGTTTTGGTTCAGTCAGAGAAAGGTTTGAAGGTGCGGTGGGGTCAGATCACTGACCTCTGGATAGAAACAAAGCTTTGGGAGTGGAAAGAGAATGTGAAGTTAATCCTTTTCTTAAATATGTTGAAGTCATGAGCATAATGGTAACATAACTGAAAAGCAGCTATAGGATATTAATTTTATTTTTTAAGCATAAATACAAAAACCCTTCCAGTCATTTCAAAGTCTATAGGAAAATGGCTTTCTGTCTTCCTGCTGAGTTCATGGGCTCACTCACACATTATGGGTCATACTGACTCATTTATTTTTGGTATGAAACTGCATGCTCATTGGATAACGACGTGTTAATCACGCGCCTTTAGCCAATAAGCGCGTGGTTTCACAGTCAGACCTGCTCATCTCTCATCACATCTTTTTTTTTTTTAACTAAATGGCAACGATTGCAAAAAAAATCTTGAGCCTTCAGCAGCTTCAGAAACCAGTGGGTGATGTCACAATGACTGTGTCCATCATTTATGCTGCCTGTGGTAACTAGGCTCTCTTGTCCATGACAGTAGGTTGCTTTCCATCCAGATTAACTGTATGTAGTGAAAGCAACTGACAGTGTATGCCTTGCAGCTATCGTCGATTATTACCACACAGAGTGCACACTTGACAATGAAGGCTGTATACCTCCCAACAGATTTGTATTAATTAAATGCCCTGAGGGTAGGTACCACCACAGTGTTATTCCTTTTTATTTTCCTACTTACACATTTTTATCTCTCTTTCACCTACCTAGAGATATCCAGTCCTTAAAGTAGACTTGGTTTAAATGGATACCATCGAATCTGCCTAGGGAATGCAGGGGGGACAGAGAAGCGAAGTCATGTAGTGGAACATTGTTTTAATAGAGCCACTACAGACAAGAGGAAGCAAAAGAAGCACAAAGGGTCAAGAGCTACAGCAAGGCTAAAAAAAGACAAGCTGAAGGAGGAGGAGGAGGGAAAAATAGGATATGCTGACTTCATTAACGCAATCTGCAAATGTACACCAGAGGCCATTGAAACTCTATTCGAATCTATAATAATGAAATTCTTTGTAGCATCAGGTCTTTCAGTGGGTAACTCTCTGGATTACATGGGGAAAATGTAAGATTACAGATATGCAGATTTAAGCTTTTGTGTTTTGCTACATGTTGAATTTCATTTGCAATTCTGCTTAAATGTTTAGTTTTTAATGTAATTAACATATCTCCTTTGATTTTAGTATGTACTTGGTCAAACCTGATGTATTCACAAAAATGTGTATTAGGAGAAGCTGTTAACATGAACAGATATTCACTCATTCCATCTTTAAGTCTGAGATTATCTGGCTTCACTGATTCTTGTGAAGCTGCTTGTAAACTCTGGGTGTATTGATTGGGTTTTGAGCATTTTCATGTTAATGTGGAGGAGTTGTTGGAAAGCATGAAGAGTCAACATCAGAACCATGAGTGATAGTACAGGTTAATTAAGCTTGACTTTAGTTATATTGAAAGTGATACTCCAGGAGGAGAGCTGTTGGCTCAGACAGTAGTCTTTCTTGTTAGTTATTTTGTTTAATAAAGTCTGTTTTATTTAAATAAATCTTTTGGGTCAGCTCCTTTTTGTCACTTTCTTTGAGCAAGTTTGTTGCAAATTTCACATAATGAGAACAGAAGAAGATGCAGAAACCGGAGACCTAATTTCCGAATATTTAGGATATAAATAGAGTGCTAGAGTTATTAGAAAAGGCTAATAATGAACAAATGTGATTTACTGAAAAGAAAAAAATGTCATGTCACACTGTTTCTGCTGCCAAAACCCAAAGTAGAGGAGGAGGAGAAAAGTAGTTAATACCAGACCTTGTAATCCTGGGATAATACAAGACAACCATTTCCAGTTATCATCACAAAGACTCCTGGTCTTATTCTGAGCTTTCTGTGAAGAAATAAGAATGTAAATGCTTCAACATTGACAGGTACAGAATTAAAGTAACTGAGCCTAGAAGACTGGAACAACAAAAGAGTTTAGCTGATGAATGAAAAAGTCACTTTATAAACTCCTGTTTCCTGTCAGGGTATTTTTGAAATGATGAATTTGTATTTGAGGGTGAGTTGTTGAGCTTTATAGATGTTTTAATGGGATCTTCTAAAGATAGCTGCACAGCACGGGTCAAAATGAAGATCTGTACCAAAAGTGTGAGTGAAAGTTAACCTGAATAACCTGATTGGGTTCGTATAATCGTAAAGTTCCAATTTCAAGCTATACGTTGAATACTGCAGGAGGCACAGTGGTGCACTGTTGCCTCACAGCAAGCAGGTCTGTAAGAAGGCTGTATGAATGGTGGTCTGTCTCTGTGTTAGCCCTGTGACAGAATGCCAGCCCGTCCAGGCTGTACGTTGTTTCGCACCCACAGAGATAAGCTCCAGCCCTCCCGCAAAACTGAATTTGATAAGCAGAAGGAAATAGGTGGATGGAAATTGTAGACGTATTGTAGACATCATCATCTTGTTTCTATAACACTCAGACAAGAATGAAAATGTGTTGTGGTTTTGACTGACAGACTAAGGATACTGCAATTTGTCATTAACAGCCAGGCCCTGAAGCATAGTTTAGAAGGTGGCTTTAAATCCCAGATCCATGGAGTTATGTCCATCCTTTATATATGTCCAAAAATAGCTGAATAGCCCACTGACTCTTTGTGCTGCTTCTGTCAGACAGACACAACGAGTCAGACATTAACAATGTTGCAGCTTTTAGGCAGGGATGACTCCTAGAGTTGCTTTCTCACTGCATATGCTTTATTTCACAATCAGGTCATAACAAAAACATACAGCAGCTCCTCTCCAACTCCTAGCCCTTCGCTGCGGTGGAAAAAGAACGACTCCAATCCCCTTCAGGGAACATACGTACAAAAGAGTTTTCCTGACACACCAATGGGGCGTTCAATGCCATCTTGTAAATATGAGTACTCTGGCAGAATAACAGTTCAAATGAAAAATACACCAGAACAAACAAGCAAACAAAAAAGAAGTGTGGGGTACCTTTGAACCAATGAACAAAGTATAACAATTTATACTTTTTAACATAACCCGGCCCCGTCAATATGTGTATCTCTCACAACAACATATATTCCTCCTTCATACTTCCATATTAACATCACTTGTCACTCTGCAAAGACTAGAAGCTAGTTAGCATATACTCTGCATGGGCTTTAATGTTCCCCACATTGAGCTCGCTGGAAAAATGGTAATGTATTAGTGTTTCTGTCTAACTCGTAGACATCTCCTACAAAGTAGGAGCTTTCCATCAATATCTCTTAGACTGCAGTTCAAATTTACTAAAGAAGTATGCCACCAACTTGAGGCTATGTTTAGTCCATACTTCTCTAGATCCTGTTATCTCTCACTCCAGGACCAATGACCCTTGCCCAGTCCTCCACCACTAGTGGCATTATCCCACCAGATAAGGTCCTCTGTCAGTCGCATCAACCTGTGCGACATTGTGACATTTGGCGAGACGAACAGTGCCGCCGCTTTTTTGCTGACCTTTCACAAAGGCTTCAGCAACACTGTGTCACAGGAGTTGCCCTCGACTGCATTTGTGGCCGACACAATCCTGAACTCAATTTGCGCTCTTGCTAAAGGGTGTAATGATTTTGCAGGTCTAAGAGATGTGCTTCTTTAATTCTCCACTTGCAGACAGGTGCATTCTAATCTTCAACTATAAACATGGATGAGTGAAGGTATTATATATAAACAAGCAAAATATCCATCTTCACATCTCTAGCATTAGATTAAATTGTGCCTCTTATTGCAGCATAACAACAGCGATGGTAAATTTGAGCTTCCTGTAAATAATTGCAAACCTTTATGAGACGTAAGGTATCGCGACAAGAATGCCTTTGGTAACACTGCCACCCAGTGTGCAGAAGAACAGCTGCAGCTATTTACTGCTATTTTTCTCAGTATCAGTGCCTAAATGCTAATGCAGCTCCTTCATAGTGCCAAACTGAAGTGACTTTATTCATTCCTTATATGAGAGCTACTGCAAACATTACACAATAAAAGACTTTTAACTGCATTTATCTAATCAAGTCTGCTCCTAGTTTGTTGATATTCTCAGTCCAGCAGAGTTTACAGACCTTGAATGCTAATGGTACTATTAGAATGCAGTGCATGTCCGCACTGTGCAGGGACTCCAGCCTTCTTGCAGTGAGCAAAGCCCTGACATGTATACACACGCGCTGAACTCATAGTTCTTTCTATAACATATAAACCCACTATTTGTCTTAAGGGATGCTTGGGCATCTTGAAGCTTAAAGATCTATATTTCCTTCTTTGCTCACCCAATCCCTATAACAGTGACCTGTTTGCCCTTCTCTTTCTCCTCTATGTCTTATTTTTATTATTTTATTTTCATTATTGCTTGTTATTACAACGACATCTGATTGAACCTGTTCCTGTTAATCATCAGTTTTCATCCAATCATCGCTCAGACACTTAAGCAATCTGAAAATTCTAACTCTCACATTGTTGCAGATCTTTGATTGCGCTATCTATATGCAAATGATGTGTGAAATTCGACCACAGCTCGTATTTTGCAGGCTTTTGTTGGGAACCTGTGTAACTCAATATCATCTATTAAAAAACCAAGTCACATATTCGGTAAGTTATAAAGAAGCTTTGTAGGGGGGGTATTTATTTGCAGCAGCCTTGGATAACTGTAATAACAATTTTCAGCACCAATCCATTCAACACATAGTGTGTATGTGTGTTTACAGTTGCCTAGTTGCTGAATGTGCACAGCCTCGCGTTCTCTCCCAGCAGCTGCGTGTTTCCCAAGGCTATCGATTTTCTTATACAGCACATAGCAGAACAGCATGCAAATCTTCCACATGATCAACTCTCAAATAGGAATGAGGTAAGTAACGTTTAATGGAGTTTAGTGTTCTGATTTCAAACTTTCATGAGGCTTCATAAAAGCAATTATGTTAGATGTCGGATACAAATGCAGAAGATTCAAGAGAATCAAATTCATATAACAGGATAACATGTGCTCACATAGACTTAATTCAAAATGGTTTAGTGTCATCATCATGTTTGAGATTTGTGTATTTAGAACCAGGATGTATCTTTATTAAAATGCAAACCAAGCTATTTTTAGAAGACTACTTTGATTTAATAGAGTGATTGTCTAGCGCTGGTGTGATTATACCAGCTTCAGTTATTCTAGAGGATCAGATTAAGTAGTAGTAGCCAGTATAGTGTAGTATATTACAGCTTCAGAAGTAAAACAGCAACCCTCATCCTGGTGCTCTGATGATGTGGACAAGGAAAGGAAACGTGGGTTTTTTTTTATTTTGTTTTGTTGCTTTTGCTTGTTTGTTTGTTTTCTGACTTTTCCTTATCCATACAGCCCAGATTTGTTCATTTTGGCTTTACAGTGATGGAGCTTTCTTAATGGACTTGAGGATAAATTGTTCAGAATGAAAACTCTAAAGTGGCCCAGTGCAGTTAAGGGACTGTACAAACTCATTTGAGTGGAGTCAAGTATAAGACATTTTAATGTTGTATCTGGTACAGAAAGAGAAAGCTAATTAAGACATTAAGATTTTTTTCTGTATTCTGTCAACTAATATCCCAAACCCAGATTACAGGGTATATAAGTAACATAGTTCCAAATTTTAATTGCAAATGCCTTATGTCTCCAAATCTAGCTACTGTTTACCACAATATTCTCTAATATAAACAGTAATAAGTTAATCAAGTTAATGTTTGCACCCTAGGCACCAATATGTACATTAGTAAGATTAGAAATGTCCAAATATATGGTCAACACTGAAAAGTTATGCATATTCCAGTCAGTCTAATAACTTGTTTTTGCTTTCCAACACTATTAAAACTCTCATTTGCTCTGCCTTTTTCTGACACCTGGTCCTTGCAAGAAATAAATCTGATAATGAAGGTATTTACATAAATGTCAACATGTGGAAACTGATGATGAAGAAATGAACATTGCGAGACTTGCTGTAAGTGCCACTGTTGATCAGTGAAAAAGAATCAGTCTGAGGCGACACAGATTAGATAGGAAGGAGCAGCTGATGTACAGTAGCTACAGTAGCTTCTCTCTTGTGTCTTTTTTACATTGCAAAGCTAACAGCAGCCAATATGTCAACAATGTAATGCTCATGTTCAAATAGATACCCATTCAGGTAACTCTAATAATGTGTATATATATATGGCTTATACCACTAATCTTGAGCGTACATATGGTTTCCTCCAACTTTGAGGAATAATCTAAGGATAAATGCAGTACTATAGTGGCTTTTAGCAGTGTAACAGGCCCTAATAATCATATGATTATGTAACTACAGTTTAGCAAGAGTGAAATTTAGAAGAAAGAAAATTTAAACTAACATGTCTCATCTGCTTAATCAAATTATAAATGGTTTAGTAATTACAATGCCTAACATAACAATGCTACATCCATGTCAGTCAGGTGGTGCTACACGGGCTTGTAAAGAAATCTCAAAAGATTTAGAAAAATATTTAATCTGTTCAAAACCTCTTAATTAGTTCACTTGCACTTCCAAGCAGTTCAAAAAAACAAAGTGTAAAGGTAAGGTGATTTTTATTTTAGGAGGTTAACAGCTATTATTTATCATACAGCAACATTTTTATGCAATAACATATCCGTGAAATAGGCTGGAGATGACATCATATACAACCATATATCATAGTCTGACTAGTTGCATTGTGCAGCAAGTGCAGATACTCAAGTATATATAGGAGTTATTTTTCAGCTGTAGCTGCATTTTTGCAGAACGTATATTTGCATCCGTTTGCCTAAAATGTGAGAAACCACATTCATCTTTCTTAAAATGCCAATAACAGCAGCAACATTGCCTGTGCCTGCTATTAGTCAGTGATTCAGGCATGCAGATGAGATGTCTCAGTGAGCCGTCTTGCCACAAATCTCTGCACGCTTGTCACGCTCATGCTCGCCCATTAGACCATGTTTTCTACATCTCTGCATCTGCATCGGTGCGTCGCAGCTTGATCTAACCTTCAGGTTAAGGCCGTTTGACACAGACGGTTATCAGATAGTATTATCATGGAATTGCCATGTCCAGACGAGCACTGAGCACATACAAGGTCTGATAAGAGGCATCCATGGCAGTTGGTGGGTCGTGTTTTTTCTTGAGCCCCACCGGACCAGAGTGTTCTGTAGTTGTAAGCCAGGTGGAGGAGGCAGCCTGTGTAAACTGGATAAAGAGAAACTCTGTTGACCTATGTATTTGCTTTGGTCTAGAATTTTGTATAATGATTAGGCTCTGAGGCCAGTTCAGCAAGATAGTAAGAGCTTTAAATCATGATAGTGGGTTTGCTGGTACAACAGCTGGTGCCATCTTGGAGTACTAATGTGTCATGAGTGTAGAGTTGCCTGGCAGGACTGTATGTGACATTAAAACTAAATTAAAAGTAAAAATACCATTCATTTTTGTTTGTTATTCGTTCAACAAACCTCCAATAGCAGATGGATTACAGAAATACTTGTAGTTTCAAATATTTTACAGTTATAATTGTTTTAAAAATTCCTGTTTTGACTGTTTTTGTACCACACTGTATTGTATTGGTCCCACAATCTGGAAGGTTCTCATTCTTTAGCCTACATCTGAGCTATGATTTTGTAGCAGTTGGCAAATTTTGCTTGTGTGCGAGCATTCATTTCCATTAGTATTCATTTCAACCCATGTTTCAAGCTACTAAATTGATATAGCTCCGACTCCGAAAGTTCAGCTCTATCCGTGCTAAATTCCTCGTTGTTCACTAGCTAGCAGATGTATAGCTGTGTGTGTTAGGATGCCTGGGTCGTTGACCCAGGGTTTTTGAGTTTATTATATTATTTATAATTTCTAGTCTTTGGGTTTTTGTTAGAGTCATGTCTTATGGTTTGTCTCTGTGTAATCCTTAGTTGCTGTCTCCCCTGTCCGTTATATCCCCGTGTCCAGTCAGTGTTTGTGTCTGCCCTGGTCCCACGTCTCTGTTCCCTCTGTTGTAGTGCCTGCATGTGAGTCTGTGTCTTTGTTCAGTCTGTGTTATGTGTTTCCTGTTTTACTTTGAAGGTCTCTGTCTTATCTCAGTGTGTTCAGTTTATGCTTCCTTGTCTCGTCAGTTCTGATTTTCCCCAGCTGTGTTTCCCTCCTGTTGTCCATTCCCTGATTGCTCCCTCTATGTATTTAAGCCCTGTGTTGCAGTTTGTCATTGTCGTGATCTACCCTTATCTTGTTGTGTGTTCTGTGTAAGGTTATTTTGTAGTCTCAGTTTTGTTACCCTTTTTAAGTTGAGCATTAAAGCTGTTTTGAGTTCAAGTTTTGTTTCTGGAGTCTGCACCTTGGGTCCTTTTCCTGCCTGCACACAGCTGTCACATAACAGTGTGTGTCTGTTGCTTTGTTTGGCAACTGGCACTGATGGGTTTTTTTTAGAACTTTTATGCTCGATCAAAGCTGCTGAAAGCAAGCAAACGATATTAAAAAAATGTGCAGTCTGTAAATATTCAGGTTGAAACTACAACTACTGTAACAGTCAGAAAATGGACCTGCTCGCCCATGTGACCAGACATTCGACGGATACTGCAAGTCCTGTCTTATAACACTCGTGGCTATTTTCACTATTGCAAAAACTGTTAACTGATATATAAATTACCAAAAAAAAAAAACAAAAAACTATTATATAAACTAAAGACTAATATTTTAATCATGTATAATATTTGATATTTAATATTTAATCTAATATTTTTAGGCATCAAGCCATTAAGTGATGTAAAATTAGAAATACCAAGGGTGGGTGGAGGAGCTAGAAAGGATACGAAAGGGGAAGCCAACAGTAATAATTGGAGCCCTCGGGGCTGAACTGGTAGAGTGACTCCAGCAGGTTCCAGGAACGACATCCGAGAACTCTGTCCAGAAGAGTGCAGTCCTAGGAACAGCTAAGACACTGCAAACTCCCAGACCTCTGGCAGAGGAGGAAACAGGGATCAAAATACTGACGGTCTCATCTTCTCACAGTTCCTTCATTCTCTTGCTCTCCAGTATTTTTTACTGTTCTCCTCCCTAATCCCCATCCCAGATTCTCTATTCCACAGATAAAGACTGACTCTCCATCCCTCACATTAAATTTTGGGGGACAAAGATGTCAGTGCTGTTGTCCTGACTCTCTAGAAAAGGCTTTCCTCTGAGATCACCAGAACTCGATCTGTGGACATTTTCCAAAAAGTAGTTGAAATAATAGTTATTCAAGCTTTGGGGCTTTGACTTGTTACTTTGTCATTATTATTATTATTATTATTATTATTATTATTATTATTATTATTATTATTATTATTATTATTGTTGTTGTTGTTGTTGTTGTTGTTGTTGTTAATATTCGACAACACATTCTACCTCCTAGAACACAGCCGCCATGAAAAGACTTGGATTGCCAACTGATAAAGAGGGCAGGACTTCCAGATATCTGCATGTGCAAAAACCTCTCTGAAAAACTTGTCCATAATTATACTGAGTTTATTTATCGAAATGTACATTTTATAAAGATATAAAGCTTCTCCATCACCTAGTGACCCTGAATTGAATAAACAGCTAAGGGGATGGATGGATGGATATGTTTTATAAAACTACTTTAATTGTGTGGTGCCTGTATGTAAAGTAATTAACCAAGAATAACCTCAGGCAAGGTTGTACTTTTCCATCTTAGGGGAACTATGAAGCTGCACCCACCAATTATCTTTAATATGAAGTGATTTTTAATTCAGGTACCTGAATGTAAGGAGGGGAAATAAAACTCAGCATAGATTGTAAAGTTCACAGACAGATGGTTAAATAATCAATTAGAAAAGATGCAGCATATTGGAGAGCAAAGAAAAGTAATGTGCCTCATTTTAAACATAAGTTTTATGTTATATTTTAAGAAGTTGCAAATGATGAAGAAGAAAGTTTCAGAGCTGATGGGCACTGACTGAAAAAAGCCTGCTCACCTCTAGCTAAAAGAGACATCGCTGTCCTCAAACACACCTAGCCTTTTGGCTGCTGGGCTGAGATTTTATAGACAGGGACCCGAGTTGTTTTGCAGAGAGGATATGGGCAGAGGGCAGGAAATAATTGTGTCAGATTTATTTCCATTTTGCTGGAGGGAGCTGTGGGACATCTAGTACTTGATTTCTGAAAGAGCAGACATTAGCTCCTGGAGGTTGCTTTAATCACTGTTTTCCAGTGGGACATAGATCTGGGTGCTGTATGCATAACAGAGATGATAAGAAAAAACTGTGCTTGCATATAATGTGTTCTAATACTTATAGGCCTGGAAAGGTGCTTTGAGCTGCATCGCATGCTAATTTAAAATGAACCAACTACAGCATGTTAATGGTGTTAATAATTGATTATCTTAATCAAAGCTGTGTATGTGCTGTTCAGAGATACATCAAACATTAAAGATACAATTTATTTTTCTAAACTTTTGCTAAAAGCAGTCATTTGAAATTCAATCAGTTGAAGAATGAAGAATAGCACTGGAAGAGGTCATAGAGGTCATTTTGCAAAGTAGTAATAGACTTATTGTTTAGGTTGGAGGGCTCATTCTCATGATGGATTCAGTAGAACTGCACCTTATTAGCCATTTACATTCATGAACCATCTTACACAATGGTTGCCAGAAGGCATTTAATCCCCCAACAGCTTTCTTGTTTTACATATTAATTGTATAACTGTTTAGTTCTACAACTATCAGAATTAATTTTCAGCTAGATGACATCATTAACAGATATTTCTGAGTGTGTCTACTTACTGTCTGTCCTCTACTTGTTTAGCCAGCGTGGGTGCAGCCCTATGTGAGGTGATGTGAGCCAGTCAGATGAAGACATCAAATGCCATTGCTGGAACCGTGACACCCACTGAAGAGCTGGAGAGCAGGGCAAATGTTGATTTCCCTTCCTGACGGGCTGAGCAAACATGCAATAACAATATGGAGTAGGTAATTATGATGGGAACTCATTCAGTAAATATCACTTTAGCTCCATCTCATTAACAGAGGAATAAACCACAATGTTGAACAACATTAATAGATTGTTTAACTCATCATTAACCTCCAGTGCTTAACTTGCCAGATTCCACATTGTTTTTGCGCTGGAAGGAGAACCGGCGTGTCGGTCTTTCAACACAGCAGCTTCAGCAACAAAAGGTACTGTCTGTACCTGGTTTTCTCAGCAGAGGAAAGCTGCCCACACATTTATTTTCAGATCTAGAAAACACCGGGTGCACTGGCAGTGTGTGTTTAACATCCCCTCTCTGTCATCGCCCACAAGAGATAAGAACTGTTAAACATTCAGGTGCTCATTTGAGTCTTCCAGGCTAGCTAAAAAGAACAGCTTTGTAACAGCGCATTGCCTATTTGCTAAATATACTGCTGTGACATTTGTTGTCATGGATTTTCTCATTACGTGTGATAGCACGTGAACAGAATGCAAATCCACTTTGTCTACAGTATATTTATTTATATATGATTTCTAAACTTGTGGGGATAGGTTAATTGGATAATCCAAATTGCCACTAGGTGTGAATGTGCGAGTGAATGTGAGTGTGAATGGTTGTCTGTCCCTATGTGTTAGCCCTGCGACAGACTGGCGACCTGTCCAGGATGTACCCTGCCTCTCGCCCTATGACAGCTGGGATAGGCTCCAGCGCCCCCCGCGACCCTGAAAAGGATAAGCGGAAGCGAATGGATGGATGGATTTCTAATATTCTATATAACTTTAATTTATAGTTACAACACTGGAGCTCATTGTGTATACAATATGTTATTTAAAACAAGTTTCACTGCATGCAGGTGGAATGTACTTACTGTACTCTTACTGTAAATCTATGTGCATGAAGCAATCAATTTGATGCTGGTGAAAATTATACATCAACCCACGCCTTCATCGATTGTTGGGGGGAGGTAATTTTCTCTAATAAAAAGTTAAAATCAGTTAAAATAAAAAATTCATAGCACAAATTAAAGCCAGTGATTAAAAATGTCTTGTTGATTAGAGGAGAATAGCCAGACTGTTTTGAGCTGATAGGAAGCCAATGGCAACTGAAATAACCACTCATTATAACTAAGGTATGAAGAAAGGAGTCTCTTGAAACACAGCATGCTTAACCTTGAAAGCAACAGAAGACCTGCATTGGGGCTTCTGAACACCATCTCCAGCGTCTTGTTGAATCTATGCCATGAAGACTTAAGGCACTTGTGAAGGCAAAAGAGGGACTACAAGCGAGGTGTAACTAACAAAGTGGCCAGTGAGTGTATTTGATTTTGACAAATTCATACTCTATGCCTGGCTTCTTCGCAGAACAGTTGTTTTTGTCCCTACATTTACATTAACCATTGTTAGCTTTGCAGGTGATGCAACAGTAACTGGGCTTATGTCCAACATAAATGAGTCAGCCTACAGAGCGGAGGTACAGAACATGAAGAGCTGGTGCTTGGAGAACAACATGTTCTTTATTAAAACAAATGCCAAGTGGCTTATATTAACTATAGAATGTCAGAGAAGGCCTTTTCGTCAGAAGAGACAGTGTAAAGAGAATGCCTAACACATCTCACAGGGTCTCACGCAGTCTACCAACACTGTTTCAGTCTAGAAACTACCACACATGAGCTACTACTCCTGTAACTATACTGAGGACAGCTTACTTCATAGACACATGTTTACTACAGCATCACAGTAGTTCTATGGTATGAATTCTCAACTCGTCTCAATATCTAGATCTATAACACAGTGACAAACACTGTTATCATTATACCACAGTGTACAAGAGCTAACACATTTTATAATATTTACTTATTTTTTTACTATTACCAAATACTATTTTTTTGCTAGTTATTTTACAACAATTGCTTGGCAAACTTAATGTTGCTGAACGTGTGCAAGATTATTGAACTTTCTGTAACAAAGCTATGCTAGTCCCTTCTATCTTTATGTTCACTTCTATATGGAAATCCCTGAAACATGAATCATGGCACACACCAAATCATTTGTGCTCTAAGCAAATTTGCAATGTCTGTTGTTGTATTGTAAAACTCAGAATCTAAGATAACGAGTGAGAGAGACATGAGTTTGAATTATGCTGCTGAACTGTAACTAATATAAGCCAGCTGAGTGGAAACAAACAAAATAGTTCTCCCATTGTTAACTGTATTTCTACATGAAAATCTGTCCCATGACTGTAACTATGGTGAGTCAACATGTTCTTTAAGACTTGTTGTTAAAGAAAGTGTTGCACTTTTACTTTGACCTGTCATTTCAGGTTCTTGCATATAGGCCCACTGTCCCAGTAAGTAACTTCCCTTCTTCTGTATTCATAAGCCATGAAACAAAATGGATACTCCTTTCAATCAACTTATGGATTCTTGATGTTCACATTGTACTGGTCTAGATATTGTTAGTTCTCTTGTGAGTTTTTTGGTTTTTTTTGCCTGTCCCGTTTGGCTCTTTTGACATCAGAATTATTGTCTAAAGGCGAAGAAAGATGCCCAACGTATTTGCTTTACCAAATTTTTACTTGTTAAATACGGGACAGACTGTGGAAAAGAAAGGGGAGAAAGAAAGAGGGAAAGAAAAACAGCGGAGAAGAGGGACGGGGATAAAGGGCAAAAAACAAAAAAAACAGCAAAATAAGCAGACAAAAAATACATATATCAATCACCTGGATCACCTGTTGAGAAAGAAAAAAGAAAACAAGCAGACGAAAGAAAAAAAAGAGCAAGATAATAAACAACATCACGATGATCTATGGGAATGTAACAGTAAATGCTAAATATTAAACATTATTGTGCAGCACGTAAGATCGACAGCGCAGTGTGGTTTGAGGTAGGAGCCAAAAAGGGTGTAGTTTGTGTGTGTGAGTCCCCGTGTGTACACCTGTGAGCATGAGCGCACTTGTATTTAAAAGGTTCCTTCATGTAATGATCTGCTAGAGGGTGTGGGGGAGCCACTGCCCCGTCCTCCAGGGCATGAAGCAGGTATGGAGGAGATCAAAACTCCAGACATCCAGAGGCCCCCAGAACACAAGAGACCAAGGAAGACCAACAGAGGGGCAGCCGCGCCACTGTCCCAGAAAGAGCTGAGGAGAGCCCCAGATGAGGGGTCACTCAGTGGCCGCGGAGCAGAGGCCAGTGAGCTCTGCCGGCTCGGTCACTCTGGCAGCCAGCTGTGCCAGAGTGACCGAGCCCCAGGCCGAGAGGCCGAGGGCATCCCACCCCAAAGTGGCCCGAGCGAGCCCCAGGCTCCAGGCCCCGATAAGCAGCCACCAAGGAGTGAGCCGGTGTGTACCTGGACGCCCATCCCCGGACACAAAGAACCACCGGCAGGGGAAGTGGTGGGGGAGATAGGCCTCCAAACCTTGGAGGGCCTGAGATGTCCCTAGAGAGGTGGCGTCTGACACCCAAACTGACATATAGACACAGACATACAAGCACACACAGATACAAACATCCATTCCCACCCTCGTGCTCTCATATGCAATTACTCAACACTCTCCCAACGCGGAGACAGACATAAAGAGACACTGTACACACAATCACACTCCCCAAGCGTACTCTAAGAGAGAAGCAGACCGCCCCGACTCGGCAGCAGCAGGGAGGCCCCACATTCCAGACCCCATTCGGCCAACTTCTCCTCCCAGCCACCCCCCCCCCCCCCCCCCCCCCCGCGCTCCAGCAGGCCGCAGAGAACGGGGGTGTGTGAAGACTCCAAACTTGTGAGTTTTCCTAAGTTGTGTTCTTACACAATGGCAGCATTTGTTATTTTTCCATAACTAATAATTATGCTTTTAATGGATGCTGTTTAGCTACGGCTTCATTATTTACATTTATACTGTTCAAAAGCTATAAGGAAATTAATAAACTTCATTTTGTATCCCTGACATGAACTTAAATGGTAAATTTACTGTGTTTAAAGAAAATTTACCAGGGTTTCTTAAAGGTCTAGTGTATTCTTCATCTCTTGACTTTGAGATACTATTTAGGAATTGTTAAAATGTATCATATCAACTGATATAACACCATCCTGAGAGTCTGGAACCAGCTAATCAGGTATAGCCTGAAGCTTATCCCAGCTATTATAGGGCGAGAGACAGACAACCATTCACACCTATGGGCATTTTGGAATCACCAATTAACATATCCCCATTAAGTGCACTGTGGACTGTGGGAGGAAGCTAGAGTACGTGAAGACAACCTGGGCAGACACTGGAAGAACATGCAAATTCCACATAGAAAGGCTCTGGACAAGTAGTGCAGTCAAACTAAGGACCTTGCTGTGAGCTAAAAGTGCTAACCACTGCACCACTGCGTTGCCATTTCCTTAAATCTACATTCATTTTTATGCGCAGCAGAAGGCAATGACTCTGCGAAAAGAAGCCGCTGGATGACAAAATGACCTAAAGACCTTAGCAGAAACATCTGGTTAGTTTATATTTTTAGTCACTAGTTTTAAATCTTATTGAATGCAAAATGGTGTTTATTATGTAAATTCTGATTTCTTTTAGAATCTAAAGAAGGAGTAACTACAGGGCTTTGGAGTTGACGTCACACCGCAATGCATTATGGGAGCGCAGCGCCATTTTCGGGGTCTACGAATCAAACCAAACACACTGTGTTGGAACGACGACTACAAGAAAGATGCTTAAAAGCAGCTCAAAAGAGAATGAACTGTATAGAGACCGATTTCATTCAGAGGCGAAGCGGCGGTACTTGCAGAAAATAGCGTGCATTGGAAATGTGGACCCGTATGAAATAAGGCCGTGGAGTAGAAACCCTGAAGACCAACCGCTATTGACGTAGCCTGACATATTCTCGTACCTTGTCTGTGGAGTCAGCGCGTACAAGTCGTCATTCAAGCAAAGGTAAGTCAGCTTGAGTACTGCGAGTGAAATGCGTTTGATTTCCCTGCAAACATTCAGATTAGTGCAGCATAAATTCATTCATGAGGGGAAATGACAGTGAGAACATGTGGAGGCTGTTAGGTGGATAACATAATGAGTTCAGTGCACTGATGTGACACTGTCCTGAAGGATTGTTATTCTTTATGGTTAAAGAAATTGCACTAATTTATTAATGTTTATTATAAATAATCCTTATTATACATCTTGCTTCCATGTTTGTATCTTGTGTCACTAAAAATACATTTTATTTTAATTTTATATATTGATCAATGACCTGCAGAATCTCCTTATCATATTAAGTGATTCATAATTGTCACTTTATGCTTTCTCCATCTCTAAAGTGATGACATCCTTGCATTACATCCTTTAGGTTCATTTTCTGCAGGCAGGTTTCTGACAGAGAACAGGCAGATTTACACTATAACATGCAGCGTTCTATAGATGGATACATAAAAAAAATGAAAAATTACATGTATGTGCTAACTTTCTAAACACTTTGTTACATTTATGATAAAGTAGATAAAACACATTTACGTCGGCCTTGGCTCATTAGTTCTTGTCTTTAAATGAACTTTGTCTGTGTGTGTTTCAGGTCCTGCACTCTCAAAGACTGAATGAACCAGCATTGCAGCCATGGGTCACTGTGAGCATCACAGGGAAGGTTGAAGCCGCCCACTGCACCTGTATGGCCGGAGTCGCAGAGACCTGCAGCCATGTCGCTGCTCTTCTGTTTAATGTAGAAGCAACAGTGTTGATCCGTGGCACAAGGACTGTTACAGATGAACCTGCATACTGGGTTTTGCTGGGTAATATTACCAAGATACAGCCAGAGGTTGGCCATAAGATAGACGACTTCTCTTCAGCTGCCCAAAAAAAAGGCTCTTGATCAAAACATAAACAGACCATCTGTAGTGACAGGTAAAAGGAGCCGTCCTCAAAACAGAAAAATCCCACCTGCTACTGTGGAGGAGTTGTCACTGCTATTGGATACTTTGCTGGAACACAGTAAAGCTGTGGGTTGTGGGAATGACCCATAATGTTTTATCTAGGGGTCTAGATTTATGCCTGTAGTGCACTGTCATGTAAATAATTTGCATTTACTGAATATGTACTGACTGAGTCCCACTGTTCAAAAGTTGAATAAAGAAACAAACTAATTTTTGCCTCTTTTTTTTTTTTTATTGAAACCACCTTATAGAACATCACATCAGTTACAATGTAGAATCCATGTCATTTATAGTTTACAAATGACAAAATGTTTACACAAAATCATGAGTGTTTACATGACATCACTCACTACTAACATTATTTACTGTATCTTTTGAAAAAATAACAGCACAAGACTTAAGAACATTTAACAGGAGCAGGTTTCATTCTTCCCTGGTTTTATTATCACACTGTTCATCAAAACGGCAGCAAACCTTCACCATCTTATCCAGAAGGGTCACCTCTTCCCCCTCACATGGAAGAAGTAATCTGATTGGCATGGTGGTATGTTTGCAGCAGGTCCCTTGTGTAGCGCTGGAACCCAGTCACGATGTTTCATCCATTTCATAGGCTGGTTTGCTGCAATAATGCCAAATAATTAGCATCTGTATAGATAGAAGGTAGTTCTGCAAAATCACTCAGTAGGATGTTTGTTCTAATTTGCTATGACCTCAGAGCGCATCGAAAATAAAACTAATAGGCTATAAAGAGTGATGTGAACATATTTAGAACTTACCGGAATGAAAATGTCTGGAGCACCAACAGATATTTGGAGATGGAAGAGAACTGCACGTCAGCTCGTCTCACAGCTGCTATCCAGGCTAGACGCCTTCGTTTGGTAACATCAATACACGAGCTGCCTCATGTTGCTTCCAGGTTGGGAAAGAATGAAAAGATAAACCATTTTCAACCTTATTCTCTTGCCGGTGTTGTGTGTGACTTCGCTCCCTTTTCACTTGCGCTAGACCCCCAAAATGGCGGATCGGGCCAAAATCCTTTCCACGCCCACCCCCCGTGACATCACGCTCCAAAGCCCTACTGACTGAGCGTTCAGTGTTTCTCAGCCAGATTCACCCAAGACAGCAAAAACATTCAACACAAGGTGTACAGAGTGGATCTACAAACCACTGAATGGTATTTTAGATTTTTTTTATATACAGAGTATGTTCACAGAGTTCCTGATAGTAGTTTTAAGGAAAGTGGGTGTCTTGGTTGCATGAGGAGATTTATTCATTTTGCATGTTGATTTCAAAAGCTGTCTTTAAAGAAAGTAAAATCAGAGTGGGATTATTATTCATAATTCACACAGACATTAGGACAGTTAGACTCCCACCACTTGTTTTATATCATCCTCCTTCAGCATTATTTTTTGGCAATAAGCAATAAGTCAAGGCCACATGAGGTCGTTTTATGACAATGCTTCACTGTAAAAGCCATGTAAAATGTAAAAGCCAGGGAATACACAATAGTATACATCAAATCAACAGCAGTATTAAACTATACCATATTTTCACTGATCCCTATTGTCTTATCGGATATTAGTTTATTTGTATTATTAGGCATCATTTATACACAAAGCTGGTGGGTGCATTGCTACATTATTTGAAATAAATCTTACATAAAAGAGTAACACAGCATATATCTAAAAGCACTGTGTCTCACTTTCTGAGGGATTACTGAAAGATTCATTGGAGTAGGACAATGAAGACTAAGAGGATATAAACAACACCATTATGAATAAATCAACTATTCTTATGTCAGTGTTTGCTTATCAACATGAAGATTGTTTTATTTAGTCTATATCCTTTGGTATAATCTGCAAGTTTGTATTCAAGTTCCTTCAGAGAGGCGGGAATGAATTGGATGTAGCACATTTATCACAGTCCTCTGTGTTCTCTGTATATTTTCTCTACTGGGAAATTATGCTTCAGAGACTGTATAAGTCATTCATTGTATTGTCTAACACATTAGAGCATTCACTGATAACTCATAATCTAAGCAAAACAAACAATGGGGAGATTATGCTTCCATCTGTGTCTTTGAATCATAACCAGTTTCCACTTGATTGCACAGGAAGTGCAGCCTGATGGGAGACAGATTGTGAGGCGAGATGCTCCTCTGGTGGAGAACAGATGTCATTGCAGGCATGACTTCATGTAGCCTGTCCTTGATAGCAAGTGAGAGGACAGAGCGCTACTAATCCACCAATCAGATTACTGCAGCTCGTTAAAGAGAACATTTCCTTTAGTAAAGTGTAAAGAAAATGATTATTACACAGACATATGCAGTGGCCCTTTGTACTGTTTAAACATAACTTTAATTTGGATATTTTACATCAGTTATTTTCTATATCTACTAAAGAAAAAACAGAATTGTAGATTTTGTGTTACTGCCCAAGATTTTATAAAACAGTAAAAAAAATGTACATCCTATAACAATGTTTGAGAATAATTGATCTTAGTAATATAGCAATATATTATAATACAGTAATTCAATTTTATAGATATTCTATTTTATACTGTGCTGTAAAATCAAACGTCTCTAATGTATATTCCCCACTCACCCTGTAACCATTCGTTTACGCTTTTTGCCAATTTTCAAACAAACAAGTCATTACGTTAGCCTTGAAGACCTTCGTGGATGTAAGATGAATATTAATGGATTGTTGACATGACCCCACGTTACACCCCTTCAAAGTCTTATCAGAAAATTGTAAAAATCTTAAAATGTTTCAATCATGAAAAAAAAAACATACATGGAATTGCACTCAACAGCCATTTCATTAGTTAAGTCCTGATTAAACCCTTTTTTGGTCTCAGTTCTTTGTGGCATAAAATCACCAAGAGACCAGAGACATTCTGCTGATTTGCTGGCTGCACATCCATGAGTTTCCACCACATTGTAAGGTTGCTCTGTTATATTGAGATCTGGTGAGGCCATTTGAGTACAGTGAGCTCATTGTCATGTTGAAGAAAACAGCTTGAGAATATCTGAGCTTTGTGACATGCTGCAATATCCTGCTATAAACACCCATCACTGTGGTAATCATGATCGGATGTGCAACAACAATACTTGGGAAAGCTATGGTGTTTAAACAATGCTCAGTTGGTACTAAGGATATAATATAATATAATATAATATAATATAATATAATATAATATAATATAATATAATATAATATAATAAAGAAAACATCTCAACCTCAATTTTCTGTTCTAAGCTGTTCGATGTATTGTGCATTCAGAGATGCTCTTCCATATACCTTGATTGCAGTGAGTGGTTATTTGAACTACTGCCTCCTCTACTTTAATTTACAAGGCATTTCTCCCCCTCGCTGAACTCAAAGCAAGATCAGTTTTCTTGGGTATATACTGACATATATACATATACATTACATACATATACAGTATGTAACTTTTATACCATCTCTACTTACATTTTAGCAATTTTATGCTGTGCTGTACAAGTCAAGCCTGTTTACTGTGTATAGCATTGCAAATCAACACTGAAGATAACAAAGCCTAAATAAGAAAACATATTGAAAAAAAGAAAGATTTCTGAAAGAAGTCACAGTTTCACTTGAGGTTGGTTTTAAGAAAATCGTGACATTATTTTAACCAGATTCATGAGGTCATTACCTGGATTACTTTCCCTTGTTGCACTTTGCTCATGCTTGTTTCAGTCCAGTTAGATTGTGGAGGCTGGATGAAGCACACAAATACGACAAGGACAATATTTTCTTAAAAGATCATTAAAAGACCATTTCTACAGGATGCTTGTATGCTAAATGTAAATGAAATGAACGTGTTGCAATGAAAGAAAAAACAACAAAAAAACCCTTCTGACTCATGGATGGAAAAATAAATGTCTATACATTTTTTTTCTTGTGGTTCCCATCTGTGTTTTTTCCCTCAACATTAAAATAGGCTGTTTTTTTCCTGATGAGATATGATTACAAAAGTATACAAAAAGTATTCTTTCCCTATTCTCTTTTCTTTTATCCTTACATGAAAGCTTTACTTAATTATCAGTTAAGAAAACAGAGGATTTTTTTCAGTAAAGGTATATGTTCCATTTCTAGCCAGGATTATGGAAAAAGAGAAAAACGTGTAGGGGAAAATAGGACATTTTTAATAGCTAATTTGGCATTTTTAGTTTTCTAAAGTGTTAACATACATAGAAGAAAAACTAAATATACATTGTAGTTACAATGTAACTACAATGTATATTTAGTATATAGTTACTGGGGAAGAAATATGTAGCATTCGATTTATCTTTTTTCTCATTATTTTGAGAACTTGATTTAACATTCTTTAATAATAAAAATATGAAACTGGAACCTTGAAATCTCCTTATAATTAGAAAGTAATTCATAACTATAAGAAAAGATTTGTAACTTGTTGATCTTTTCTGAATACAGTGAGGATTAATGTAATAGATGCCGAGAGTGTAAGACGCTGTAACGTTAGGTCCAACCATTTCTCTTATTCTTAGTTGCATTCCCATTAAGTTCACCAGGTCGCAACTTCTACTTTTCCATTAATTACAGGACATTAATTTCAAATTACACATAAACATAATTTGCCCCCTAAAGATAAAATGCTGGCATCACCACTGTGAGCATAATAGCATAATGATGTTAGCAAGAAATACAGTATCCTAAGTCATTTTCAGGGATCATGAAACACCTAAATGCAGCATTATGACAGTTGTTATTGATAGTACATGCAAAGTTGGGATGGAATTATTTTTATTACAAAACAATAAAAAATAAAAGACAGAATAATAATACTACAGTTTAAAAAAAACATGAACATACTTTTTATTTATGAATTTTGATGCCGAAATGAACTTAAGGTCAATTTGTGAATACTTTGTGATTAAATACCAAAAACTTAGTCATTAGTGGGAAGACAATCTATAAAAAAAGAGGAAGACTAAATTGTGATGTAAACATGAAGCTCAGGAGCATGTTTTTTTTTTCAGATACAGTGCAGACATGAATGCAGTGAAAAACACCAATGAAAGAATTACAACTAATAAAACCTGAAATACATATAATTATAAACACTGTGGAGGTGTGTTACAGCAGAAGAGTGGATAGAATTAGCTCTTCCTCTCTTCCAAGTGGAATAAACAGCATCGACTTAAATCCTCAGTAAGGCCTGCTAATCCATAATCCTCCTGGCTCTGCATTGGCCCCTTTAGTCCTTGTGCAAGGCACGTCCAACAACACACAGGTCTGGGTGTGATGCAGAGCGTGTTGTCGTTCTGAGGTCTGATTGGCTACCCCATGAGTCATCATCTCTGGTTGGTTCATAGTTTAGCCTAAAAGAAAGAACAGAAAATGTTGTCATTAGCAATTAGGTAACTGGGCCAGGTGAGTCCGAGTCACTTGGTGCAATACTGACTCGTGAAGTACGAGAGATTAAATGTTTTATATAAATCTAACGTAATACAGTAATAACAGCAGGGGAAAATCAGTGGGAGGTTGGAGCGTAGCATTAAGTACAGAGAGTTATTTGTTGCATAATGTATCGTGAGAATGAGCTTCTGTTTGAGAGACACCTACAATGTAAGCATTTTGTATATTTAATATAATTACTCTTTAAGTGATAATGTGGCCTAAGAGTGGCATCACTTCATATCAGAAAATCTCTATGAACTGAAAAATAAGTCTACCAAAAAAGACAAAAACTCTGTCATTATATATGTTGCTGCTTAATTTTCTTTGTAGCAGTTTCTATCTGAATCACCAAAATCTGCAACGCTTGTGAATCTTTGGTCATGTCTAACTTTTCCTGACGGTTACAGAATTAGACAGACCATCATTTAACTTGAATAAAAAGCTGTCCCTTTACATGGATTAGGTAAAAGCCATGATTTAGAAAAGTGCATATCCTCCAAAAACATTCAAAATAGGGAACATTGTTTCAAGGTGTGGGACAGGAGGACAAAGAAAAGAAATCCTGTGCAAGGAAATCTTGTCACCCTGCTTTTATTATATTGTGATATTCAAAAATCTTTTAATTGCTTCCCAAGTGGACCCCATGCCACTTAATTGTTATGTATGTTATTAATACTGTTTTCTTTCCAAAACCATAACCAAGTAGGTGTTTTTAAAATAAAATAGGGTAGCTCCTACCAAAGAGGGGCATTTGTCCAGAATTTCTCTCAGAACGTTATATAAATTTAAGGTAAAAAAACAAACAAAAAAACAAACAAAAGTCATGAATAATCATTTAAGAGAAGTACAAATGTGGTAAAATCTCACCCCTGTGAATATATCGCTGGTTCACTCCCACAAGTCTCAGCCACTGAGATGCGTTGTGATTGTTGTGGTAGACTTAGACTCTGCCTCCGGTCTGAATGGCTACGTCTGATAAAGGGTCGTGGCCCATGGACAGATGCAGGAGTCCTCCCACGTGTCTCAAAAGTATGTAAGAGGAATGAAACTTTGGTTGAGGTCCATGCTTGCGGGGGCTTGCTTACTGAACAAGGCTGGGCTTCAAACATGGACAGAGAAACGGGACAGAAGACTGAACGTGCATTACTAATTGTCCTAGCACTTGATGAGTCTTCACTGCTATTTTCCCTTGACCATCTTTGTACTTTTGGCGAAGCTGGGGGAGATGGTGCTTTGAAAGGGTATGAAGCGACTGAGTTTGAGCTCGAAATGTTCTGCTTTGATACGGGTGGGCTGGGGAGTCTCCTCTGAAGAGCAGGTGGTGTAGGAAGTGTTCTGTTAAGAGAGGGGCTAGATGAAGAGGGTGGAGTAGGCTGATTTTTGAAATTGTGGGGACTGGGAAGTCTTCGATGTAAGCTGCTTGGAGTAGAAGGTGTGGAAGGCAACATTCGCCCTCTAGACACAGGTGGGGTGGCAGGTGTTTGGCTAGTCTCTACCGAAGCAGGCACAGAAGATGCTGTGGTGTTGAATCCAGGCACTGAAATGTTACCATCATCTTGTATGTCTCTCAATTCTGTTTGAGTGACACACGGTCCTACGTAACTTGTTGACAATTTCTCTGACTGAGAGTTTGAAGAGGGTTTTAGTTGTATGTTCTTTCTGAGTTGCTGATATAAGGAATCCTTTTTGATTTCCGAATCTGGTTGATTGACCTTAGACAGAGGAAATGTCTCTTGTTGTTCCACTCTAACAGGGGAAATGTGTTTGGAGGTTTGTGGTAAGCCTCCTTTGCTTGGCAGTACCGTCACTGACTGAACTGAGGCCTTCAATCGTTGTGATATTAAACCCCTTTTCAACAAAGGTGATCTTCCTACTTTTGTTGCACCATCTGCTGCTACACTAGTTGATGTACTCTGAACGCTTTCAAAGGAATTGTCCAATAATACTTCCATTGCTGGTGGAGGAAGACTATCCAGGTCTAAATCTGTTTTCTCACATGTTGTAGATTCAGACCTACAGCTAGTTATCCCAGCAGTCAGCACAGCTTCTACATTTCCTAAACCGGGTAACACTGGAACACCACATTTTCGCACACCTTTGAGAGGCCCCAGGACTTTGGGACCTTCTAGTTCCTCTATTCCTTGACTGAATGTATCAATCAGTTTTTTGACTGAATTCCTACCTCTGTGAAGGCCAGAAGATGGTTGGGGTGATAAAGGGGGGCTAGGAGGTGGAGTGGCTTTTATAAGACCCTTGGGTATATTCTTGTCTTTTTGTTTATCATCATCAACTTCACTGGTTGCCTCCTGTTTTTTACTATTGGACTTTGTAGGACTTGCCTTGTCTTTAGGTGGTTGGGGGTTGTTTTTCTTTTCTAATGAAGGCTGTCTCTGATTTATTGCTGGAGATTGTGCTGGTGAGTTTCCTTGGTTTCGTTTTAAAGGATCAGTCCTTGTTTTTCTTTCTTCTTTGCTTTTATTTATGCTCTGCAATCTCCGGTTTAAATCTTTCTGGGTCCTTTCTAGTTCAAGAAGAGTAGGATCTTCCCCTTTGCTCCGAAGGGAATCTGCTGACCGGGAACGCTGACCCCTGTTCACCGGGGTCTTTTTCACTTGTGCCTTTCGTACAGCTGCTGCTGTTTGAGGCCTCCTTGGAGATCGTACCTCATCATCTGTCCAATCCTGTGTGCTAGTTTTTGTGCTCGTTGATGCCTTTGTTTTAGAACTAGGGTTTTGTGACGATACAAACTGTATCCTACCACTTATTGCATTTTTCATTTTCATAGTCATTTCTAGATTTTGAGGATTTTCTATCCTCTTTGGGGGTAAACGTCGAGGTTCTTGTAGCTTACAGTCTACAGGAGAACAATTAAATTGCTTTTGAACTGCTTCTTGGATATCTCCTATATCTCTGTCCACCTCATCATAATCATTGACATCCTCTTCCCCGTACTCTGTGGAGACAGATCCGAGCAATGAGTCTCTTTGGTCATTAGCCATTATGGTACATGTAGAACCTAGTGAGTTGAGTGAGGTAAGGGACACACTAGGACTTATTTGACCCCGAAGCTTTCTCCTTGACACTCTTCGCAGAGGACTGACAGGAGTAGCTCTATTTGTCCCGGTAGACTCACAACTCTCTCGTCTTTGGCGTCTCTCAGATCCAGCAAGGGATTCATTCTCAGCCCCAATTCCACTGTCCTCACTAAAGAGAGCTGAATCCTCTGGGCCAGGCTTGTGCAGAGAGGCCATTTCAATGCGGGATAAGAGTTGCATTAACCTACTCTCTGTTGCACGTTTGACTTTAAGTTTCTCCTCTAAAAGCTCTGAAACGGAGGCAAAATACTCCACTGCCTCTTCTAAAGCACAGTCCCCAATTCTTCCAACAGTCTGGCTCACATTTCTCATTCTCTGTGTGGTGTACTGAAGCAGCTGCTGCAACAAATCCGGTGGGGGTTCGATATTGGGAGAGCCAGACTTCAGAGGGGTAGAGGATGAGAGATTTTTCATTTGGCTTGGCCAAGCAAGATGTTCGCCATTTTCTTTTAAAATTTTTTCTCCCTCCTCCACCATGTCTTCTAGTCCCTGAATTATTTCCTCGTAACGTAGAGCCATGAAGGCAACCATAGGCTGAACAGAAACCTGAGTTTCAGCTGCTTGTTCTAAGAGTCCAAGCAAAACATCATATTTGTTTATGCTAGGATTCAAAAAGGCATACGCAGCTTGGTGAGCTTTTACCAAGGGTTCTGGAAAGTCCACTTTGTGCTCTTCAGATAGCTTGTCTTTGTCCTTCTTTTTAAGAACTTTTGCACCTTTGGCATTTTTCTTTGGTTTCCTGTTAAGCCTTTTGTCTGACACATCCTGTTTGTCATTGTGTTTCTCTTTCCTCTGTGATACTGTGCTTTTTTCTGTTGCTTGATTCCCCAGCTTATCTATGTTAACTGCTTCCATATTCACTTGCTCAGTATCAAGCCTCTTTTTCTGTGGTGTCATGTGTGACTCTTTCTGAAGTACCTGGGTTTGTCCACCTGTCTTCTTTTCCTTTGTAGCTCCATTTGTAGCTCCAGATGAAACATGATTTTCCTCATCTTCAAACTGTGGATCTCTGGGGTTGTCTTGAGGTGCAGGGGGTAGCATTCTCCCCTTCCTCATAGCACCCAGAGTGCCAAAATTGTTACCTTTAGATGGTGAGCAACCCATTTCTGCTGTACAGGGTGTTTTTTCTCTCTTCTCCCTAGATAACACTAATACAGACAGTGCAGTCAATTGTGTAAAAAAATAGCAAAGATTCTTAGCCACCAGCTGTCATTTTCAGATGGCTAATGTCGTTGACTCGTTGAGTAAGATCCCTTTCCGCAAGTAGACTGCCAAAACAAAACGTGGATAAATCCATTTTACGAATTGCTTCCAACTGTCACAGACAGACAGAATAAATCCACAGTTTGGTGGCCATGTTTAATAAAATTTCCTTGGAGCATGTTCGGAAAAAAAACATCCCTCTGCACCTTATGAAGGACAAGCAGCTGAAAGGATTAGTGAGTCTTTCAGTGAACTCCTCAGCCTGCACATATGTCACGTTAAGTCATATAAAACTCACCTACTTCTAAGAACTTAAGCTCATTTGGGTAATGAAGGCTGGCTTCAGGTGGGTTTTTTATAGCCTGCAAAACAATACATCCTAACTTAGCCAATAGAAAAAAACTGAAAGAAAAACACAGCATTTTGTTTTCATCAGAATTAGAAAATGTGCTACACTGATTCTATTTTATCCACATTTGACAACATTAAATCAAATATAGTTGCGTATTACACATCTTTCCTTCAGCCACTTTCTTAAACAATCAAATGAAGTGAGAACAAACCACCAAAACTAACTACTACACTAAATAAATAAAGTAAGAGTAAATAAAGTTCATGATTTACTCCTTTGTGATTTTGCCTCCTACAAATTAACTTGCAAAAGTTTCCCTTATATAAGATCAGTTATCCCCAACGTAAAATAATCATTTGTTACAGCACCTTGAATGTAACTCAAACACAATAAACAACCACAATACACAGAAAAATAGCATAAATAAGTAGATTGGTAGCCTTTGTTGTCTATTTCAACAAAATAAAATGAAATATAACAAAACAAATATCTCATTAAGAGAAAAAGTCATTAGAAACTGATATGTGATTTTTACACTCTAAGTGCTTGGTGTGTTTTTAATATAGTATTCTTCATATTTAAATTGTTTGGCTTGTTAATAATAACTCCACACAGAGATCGCCATAAGCAAAGAAAACGTGGCGCCAGTGCGTGCTCGTCCTCGCGCGCAGGTGCACCGCTGGCACAGATCTCGAAGCGCGCTCCAGAAACTGCCAGAGCTGCCAACAGCAAACTACTATCTCGTCTGGTCAGCGTCCTGAAGCGACTGCTTTATACTCACTTTCATCCTATAAAACGTGTTGCTGGTTAGTATGAGAGTTAAGCTTCTCATAAGAACAATACTTATTTAATTTTTTAGCGTCTCTTTGTGCCGCTAAAAACAGTCGTCACTTAAATTGAGTGATTTTTTTTTTTTTAGTCAGTTTTCTAGCTAGCTGATAGCTCGTGTTGCTGAAGAGCTGCGGGCTTTCTCTTTCTTTTACTGCCTATTGTTAATGACGTACAGATAACCTGCCTAACTTTAAACACTTTAAACTCTTTAAACTTATTCGGAAAAATTCATTATTAAATAATGTTCCCATTTTTCTACGCGGTAATCCAAATCATTTAGGGAAATTAAGCATACGTGTCATTCTAGTTTTGCTTTAGTCACGCTCGTGAAAGTTCGTATTGATAGACACTATAGCAGACCCCTCCCCAAGGCCTTAGTTAAAGTAATTTTTGAGATAATTTAATTTTTACATTGCCTCTTGAAAAATGTCTGAAAAGAGAGAAACATTTAGCTCTTTAAATGTGTCTTGAGGGCAAATGATGGTAAGAAACTCGAATTTGGCACAATTTAGTGGACCCCTTTGACCCCCCCTCCAAAAAAAGTGACAGTCTATAGTGATGATGCTCACTGCTCATACTTTTTCTCTCATTTGCAGTGATAACATACCAGAGGACTCCTTTCTGCAGATGATTCAAGCTGAAGCATGATGAAAACTCCTCCCTCTGTTACCCTTCGGGTCAAACGCAAAAATGTTCGCCCAATCAGAAGAAACCTCAGCCTCAGCAGACACCGTGGTCAGAACACCCGGGGTGTGGTGTGGAGTATCCAGTCAAACCAGGGTGACCTGTATTTTACCAAAGTGCCTCAGTCAACTGTTGTCCAGCGGCAGGAAATGGCAGCATATTTCCATCTTTTTGGTAGATAGATCTAACAAGAAAGCAGGATGCGCTCAAGAAAATGTGAAATTTGGTTTAAATTCTCATATATTAACATCTCTTTGTCTACAGAGGATGACCTGATAAAAGACTTTCTAAGGGTGGATGGTTGCTATAAATTGACAGACAAGGTAAAGTTATTACTTTGATGAAAGCTACAAAACTTTGTTATGCTTTAAAGTGACACCATCTTTTCCCTCTATTTCATCAGTACCTCCTAGCCATGACCTTTGTGTACTTCAAAAGGGCCTGCTTCACTAGTACTGAATACACCAGAAAGAATTTTTTCATTGCACTGTAAGTTCAGAGAAAAGCCTGAAAATCCTGCTTCTGTATTATATTCTGTCATGAAAAGGAAACTTTGTTTGCTTCTGCTTTTATATGTGATATTTCTTGGCAAACCTACAGCCCTGAACTCGGCTTTCGCTCTCCTCCTGTAGGTATCTTGCCAACACCATGGAGGAGGATGAGGAGGAGAGCAAGTATGAAATTTTTCCGTGGGCACTGGGCAAGAACTGGAAAAAACTGTTTCCCCGCTTCCTTGAGCAGCGAGACAAGCTGTGGGCTCGCATAGAGTACAGAGCTGCTGTCAGCAGGCGCTGCTGTGAAGAGGTACACACAAGTATAATTGCCTGAGGAGACTGATAAATGGTGCTTCTCTGGGAATTTTTAAGGGTCTTGTTTTTGCTGCGCAGTGCCATTTTTATTGCTTGGGTTTAATGCCAGACATTCCATCTCTAGTGTCTGTGAGTGTGTTTTGCAGTGATGTGATTTATTTATTTTGTTATTTTTTTCTGTTTGAGCTGTATTTATTTCTTCGACCTGTCTTCCAGGTGATGGCCATTGTGTCCTCTCATTTCGTGTGGCAGCGGCAGCGTTCCGATCACCATGGCGGTGCCCAGCGGCAGTATAATGATGGCGACCGTGTCCGTTTTCCCCGTGGGCCCTATGCCTCACCTGTGTCCTGTTCCCTATGTAAGCGTGACACCAGAATAGGCCACACCTCCTCCCTCCAGAGGCTCAGCTGTGCAAATCCCAAAGGAGGTACCAAGTATATATAACTAATGCTGGTGTCTCTGTTTACTGTGTGGTTTATAGTGTAAAGAGCTGGTCAGTATAGGATGCCCAGTTAAGTTTAAAACCAACGTTCAAGAAGCCCTGCAATCCAAACTGCAGAAATAATTTCCTCTTCAACAAAAACGCATAATGTTAGTATTTTTTGCACTTGAACCTATTGTCCCACTAAGTGGATTAGTGGGATCATTCACTCACTCATCCAAATAACTGAATTCAGATGTTCCAATCACTTCTATTGCTACAGCTGCATAAAATCAATAGCCCCAGGCATGCAGACTGCTTCTATAAACATTTGTGAAAGAATGGGTCACTCTCAGGAGCTCAGTGAAGTAGTACTGTGATAGGATGCCACCTGTGCAACAAGTCCAGCTGTGAAGTTTCCTCGCTACTAAATATTATATAGTCAACTTTTAGTGGCTTTATAACAAAGTGGAAACGACTGGGAACGACAGCAACTCAGCCACAATATAAGGAACACAGGACACGTATTTACAGTGCTCGTATGTATACAGATAAAGCTCTGCAGTTAAGATTTAAACTCATACCTAACTACATGTTTCCATCTTTTTTTCTTAGGGAATGACTCTTCCTGCAAGTCGACATTGAACACCTTCATGGACTGGATTAATGAGTAGAGCATCAGCGACTTCCTGTTTAAATCAACCAAGCAGTTAATGCTTCCTTTACTGGATTTAATAGCACTTTACTCTGAAGTACAAGTCTGAATCCCCAGTTTGTCAGTCGCCTCAAAAGTCGCCCTGTGTTGGTATTTATTTATTTATTTAACTTATTGTGGACTCTGTCACATACTATTTTTCACAGATGTAAATGAGTTAAGCACTGGATGCTGTCAGTTACACAGAAGGGTTTGTTTGTAGTTTGTATTGGTGTTGTGTTGCCAGTGTGCTGTTTGATGATCCAAGACTTTTGAATTTTCATAGTCTTCATTGCAACCTGCTTCAGTACACTAAACTGTTCTGTTGCTCTTTACTCACACACAGATTCTGTATATTCACTATGCCACAGAGCCATTTTCACTAAGAAGGCAAATTTTGCATTAAAGGACAAATCAGTTTTGACTTTTTATTATCTTCTTTAAGACAGTTTATTTGATGTGTAACAATCTGTGTTCAGGGTTTCCCCACAGGTAGAAATGTTACTGCACACACTTCCTCAGTTTCACCAGGAAAGCTGAAAAAAGGCAAAAATTACACATTTAATATTTTTAATTATATCATCATACAATAACTGATACTGGGACTAGATGCGTGGTAACATCTGACCTGTGTGGCTCATTTGTTCAGGGTGAGGTCGAGCAATGTAAGGGATACTCCCAAAAGGTGGGTCGGGGTCTTCTGAAATGACAATCAAACTTGAGTGGAAATACTCAAGGGGACTCTGTGAGACTCTGCCGTGTTACTTTTAATCACCTTTGTCACTCTCCTCCGATGCCTCGCCGTCCTGACTTAGGTTTTCATCCAGGATTTGGGCTTTCTTGTTGCAGTATCGTCCATCCTTCTGAAGGGCTGGAGCCACCACCCATTCCCGGAGTGGAAGCTCTATGACGCGTTCACACAGTAAAGGGAATGTTGAACATCGAACTCCTTCCAGCAGGTCGGTGACTTGAGTTATGCTGTGGTATATAGACAGTTAACAGAGCAGAAAAGACCAATATTTTTAATTTCTGAAAGGTTATTTTTTCCTCATGGCACAGAAGCTGTAGCGTATTTGGTCTCCAATAAATTAGCTATTGTGTGCTGGAAATACTAGCAGGTTAGCTTTGGTACCTTCAGACAGATCAAGGCGGGCTGTTTTCTCCTGTGTCTATTCTTTGTGCCAAGCTAACATTCTCCTGGTTCTGACTTGATATGAAACATACCGATATAACAATAGTAGTATTGTCTTCATCTAATTTCAGCCAAGAGAAAAGTGTTTCGCTTCAGAAAGCAAATAGCTGTTTCCAATGGGCCCTTCTTGTGCTAAGGCCAGTTTCACAGCTAAACTATAGAAATCTGGATCTACAACAAATTTTTCTTCTTTTGCAAGTTTTCCACTTCTCTAGAAAATGTAACCAAGCAGGTAATATTACATAGTGACGAAAAAAAATGTCTAAATCTGCTGGGGTGAGAGGAATAAACTACATTTAGTTTATAAGTAGAAAATGACACGGTCGAGCTTCATACTTGGCGAGGTAGACGGCACACACAGCTCCGGGGTGGAGATGTGGAATCACAGTGGGTAAAACCAGGTGAGGGTTGATCAGATCAAGAGCAACCTGCAGTAGAAATTATCCACTTGATAATCAGATCTACGTCTAACCAATGATGTGTTCAGGTGGTGTTGTACTGATAGAAGGACAAAAAATGTTACAAATGAGGAACATTTCAACCCGACACTGACCGCATGAAATCCCCGACCAGCAAGGAGCGAAGAGGCTGTGCAGAGGTCAGCCTTGTGAAACTGGACGTTATCGGGCCACTCCTCCCCTCGTCGCAGACTCCATGATGTCCTCCAGCGGTTGTAGTTAAGCACAGCTCTCCTGTGATGATCCTCCCTGACTTCTACGCTCAGCACGCTGCCCTTAGAGCCGACTGGGGAAAACAAAAACATAATCAGGCTCCACAGCAAGCAGTTACACTTTGTCTAAATGATTTTTTCCCTGAGGAAATGTGACATCCACCACTTTCCTTCACATCACAGATTTGACTTTTATTGGTTTTCATAAAGATTAATGAGGACAGTCAGCACTTGAGAAGTTGAGTCGTTCCCTGGACAGCAGTTCAAATGGAAATTTGATCCACGCTGTCACCCTTCATCTTTGCCTTATTATAAAATCAGTTCACATAAAACTGTTCATTTAATATGTGCTTTGTGTTCATTTAATGTGTCAGTCTGCTGTAAATCTTCTATTAATTTTTACCTTATGGAAGCACAAGGCCATTGTGTTTACTTTTTTTCTACTTTTTTTTTTTATTTTATTTTGGGGTTTTGAGCAGAAATGTACAGTTTATATCCTCTTGTGATTAGTGTAATGAATGGGCTTATTTTGCTTAAATTTGAGATGTAGCTAAATTATTTAACCATTTGAACATTTAGTCTGTTTATGTGGGGGGATAAAAGAATTCGAATAATAACTGTAGCTTATGTTGTTGATTTATTTTAAGTAAAGCCACTTTGAATTTATAAAAACAGACACTTTTGGGAGATCATTAATTCACATTCCGGTTTGCTTTCATTTCCAAATCCCACCCTCCCCACGCCTTTCTTAGTTTTCACCTTCTCTTATCGGAACCAGACCCTCACTGAGTTCTTTGCTCACTCCAACTTCCATTCTCTTTCAAAAAATTTTGCCCAATCATATTTGAGGGTGTGGTCCCGGCTAGTGAAATTGAGTGAAATTCTTTCATTTTATCACCTGCCTGCATATCCAGATATGTCAAATGGAAGAGAAAAACAATCTGCTATCAACTTCTGTGTGTAGCGAAACTGGTGATCGTGCTTCCATATACGAGTTCAAACCTGCTTTTGACAGGAATAGAGACATGGCCCCCGATCCAGATCCTGACTCCAGGACACAGTCTCCCTCTGTGACGTCCATCATCATTAACATAGAAGCTGCATCCTGAGGAAAGAAAAACATTCAATAGATTATCTGTCAGAAAACGCTGAAGCTGAAAGGCAACTGTGTACATATATCATTCATTTACTGCTCTCTACCTTAGGGTAGGCAATTGCAGGTCCCCGCTTCATACACAGCACATAATCCTCCAAACTAGCTCGCCTTATAAAGATGGGGACCCCCCGGTGGGTCTTCAGAAACAGCCCTGCTGGCTGCCCTGCAATGTCATTGTGCAGTATGACCCCCCAGCTGCTCTCCAGACGGGCCCCTGTCTGCAGCTGGAACATCTTCCTGAATTCCACGCGCTTCTTTCTGCGATACTCTGCAACAAGCAGCTCTCCACAGGTAAGCAACCTTTCCCCGGGCAGAGCCGCCCACACCTGCTTTTCCCGGTGATGAACTGAGCCGGTGTCCAACTCTTCTGCTCCAACAGGTGGACTGTGAGCCTCATGTTCAGACTTTTTAACGATATCCTCATCCCCAACTTCTACCTGCGTGCGATTTGGGACTGATCCTTGGATCTCTGCCCCCTTATCTGACTCCTGCTCTCTCAGCTGCATCACCTCAGGGCTCAATGCGTCCTGGGGCAGCAGGCCACTGATCCTCTCCAGCGGGGACAGAGGTCTCCTCTTCCTGGATGTCACCTTGGTACTCAGGCGTGAATAGTCGGAGGTGCCCTCCTTATTATCGTTACGCTTCACAGCAGCACCTGAAAAAGTTCTTGTGTCTCTGACACTTTCACTGAGATTCACAAGTAAATCCCTGTGCCGGCTGTGTCTCTGACTGGATGCCCAAATTGTCAGCGTTCTGTGCGTAAACACAAGTCTGTGGAGCGCGACTTTCAAAGCCATTGCGACATTCAAAAAAGTGACAAGGTGGAAGCTGTGGTGTCGATCCCATCCAGTAAAGAAAGCAGAAAAACCTAGAATGACACAAACAGCGTGTAGACCTGCGGATTAAAAGCCAGAGCAAAGAAACATTAAAGGCTGCTTAAATGGAACTTACGCTGTAAAAGCTTTCAATCAGTTTACATCCGTTTCTCGATAACCAGGCTGTTTACAGACTCAAGGAGGACACCATGCTGGACACTGACATGTGTACAACGTCACAATTAGGCGACTGCTGTAATGATTAAAATCTACCGGCAGAGGGCGATGTTGTAACTTATATGCCTCATTCAACTATGATTTAAAAATGTAAAATAAAATGTAATTTTGTATCATCACGCCTAATTTAATATTCCAAACTTTTCGATGAATAGACTTTTTATTACGGTGTGACTTTGAACTCTTTGGATTATCTTTCAAACCGTTTCCATCGACAGTTTTCGCTCTACTTTACAAGCATAATTAATTTCACACTAAATTTCACAATAAAAATGTTTTCAACAACAGGAGATTTATTTAAATGGAGAACGAGAATCATTTTAATGAATAGAAAAGTTGAACTTACGTTAACAATTTTGTTTTATTTGGAAAAAAAATAATTCACAAATGTAGGTTTGTCAATGATGTGTATAGTATGGAAATTTGTTTCTGCCACGAGGGGATGCAATCCATAACTTGATATTTGGAGTTGGGTATCTCAAAATTTCAAGTTTATAAGTCACACAGATGCGTGATCAGCACTACTTGATAAGTTATTTAAAGCTGTTTAGTCTAAAATGAAGCATCCCACAAATTATTCTCTTAAAAACGAATTAAAAATGTATTTTTAGTTTAGCTCTGACCCCTTTTACTGGTTTATTGCTTTGTACAAGTTGAATCTATTTTGGGTTTTTATCTTTGAATTTACTTATTATATATTAGCCTGTGTTATTGGTCGGTGCGAAATAATCTGCCATTTGTTGTTAATTTTTGAATACACATGATGTTCAGCACAATAAAAGGAGGAAAAATGGGCAAACAATGAAACTTAAAATAATTATTTAATGAAAATACAACGCTTGACTTTAGTATTTTAGTACTCATAAGAAAAAATTAAAAGACGTAAGTTAGTAATTTAATGTTTTAAGTAATAACCTAAAACATTAACATCATTGGACAGCCTGTTCTACAGCTGAGAATATAAAACTGAGTGCTTGAGAGCTGTCAGTTGTAGAATTTGCAAATTTGGAACAACTTTTAAGGTGAAAATAACTTCAAACAGTAACACGTCTAAAAGGAAAATTTCTGTCTTCTTGACATTTAATTTCATATGACATTAATATTTTGAAAATTTGTGTTGAGTTTATGTTATTTACAGCAAAAAAGCTGTATCATTATTATTATTTATGAACTTGCATATATAAACCTGAATGTGGACATGTACACTGGATGAGTTCATTTGTTGGTGATGCATTCAAGAGCCTTGGGAGAAATTTACAGTGTGGGGATATGAGGATCCTATAGGATGATACAGAGATAAGTACCCTACAAATTGTGTTATTTATAGGTAGTTGTAAAATAAATGGGAACACCCAAGTTACGACCTATTTTGTCAGTACAAGTAAATGCATTGACCGATTGTAAAGGCTGATATTTACAACTAAGGATATGCTTGCTTTGGAGGGAAACATGAACACAGCATAAATCAACCTGCTTGTTGTCTGGAAGGAACAAGATTTCTGTATTTACGCTGCCCTACAGATATGTGGTGGCTAAAAAAAAAGAAAGAGCTATTATTTAAAATCATACATTTAATTCATTTTTATTCTATTTACCATTGATTAAAAAAGGAAGAGATATATTCTTTTTTTAATTATAAACTGAAACAAAATAGTTATCCCAGTGTATATATATGTCACTTTTTTTAATGTTGAACATGCTGTATTAATAATACAGCACAATGCTACCGTGGTTTGTCTCACAGCAACATTTCTGTTTTATCTTTGATCATTTTATACGCACGAAATCAAAAAAAATACTTGATTAGTACCACTAAGACACATGAAATACAAAATAAAGAGTAGTAAGAGGAAACAGGAAACCGACACGAAACAGCAAGGAATTCTAGCGGATAGATCCTGACTATTGCTGGCTCTTGCACTGATATTTGGCAAGAGAAATGACTGTTGAACAGAGCAGTGGTTAGCTGCAAAGATTAGGTCGATACGAACAGGGTTAAAGGTCTACTTGACTGTGGAGACTCGGCTGATGAGAAGTGTTTTTTCGGGCTAATTGCTGCACTGTAAGAAATCATAAAGTGTGAACAGTTAGTTATTGACGACTAGGAGGCAGTAACGCAACCTGAAATGTTACCTGCTGCCGGGAAAACCCAAAGAAGAACGTAATACGAAGCGAGTGGGAGGTGCTGGGACAAAGTGCGCATGTGCTCAGAGGGCCACACGTGGGTTGTGTACACCACGGCGCACGCACGCAGACGCAAGTAGCGCTTCAGAAATGGCGGCTGACGGTGGCAGTTCTTCGCTGCAGCTACCCTGCGTTTTTTCACCTAAATCACGACAGTTCTTAGCGCTGTGTGCCCAGGATGGCAGACTTCGAATTTGGAACACAGATAGTAAAACACTTCACCAGGAATACGTGCCTTCAGCTCATCTGAGTGCCACCTGTACGTGCATAGCCTGGGGACCATGCCGGACAGTCAAGGTACGTGAGGCTGTTGTTAGCGTCAGCAGCTAGCGAGGCCCGAATAAAGCCGCATTTGACAACGTGATATAAAGGAGCAGTTGTTAAATCGAGAGAAGTGTTACTTTTCAAAGAGTGAAGTTTTTACTCAGCGCGGAAGGCCCTGGCGTTTGCCGTTTGAAATGCTTTACGGAGCTGACAGACGTGGTTAGCGGCGGAGCCACGTTAGCAGCTCGCTAGTTTTCCACAGCTGCGAAGAACGCACATGTTAGTCCCACATGGTGGTCCAAGCAAATGACGAACATGTCTTAATTTCGTATATTATGGCGAAGTTAGTCTGAAAAACTCTGAAAGTGGCGACTTTAACTAAAAAAGATGTTTTTCTTTGTTTTTAAATGGTTATTATGGTGAATTAACGAGTTATTGAAGTTAGCATCAGCTCAGCGGAGCGTGCCACCATGACACTTCTAGAAGCAGGGTCCGCTAGCTGTACCTCAGTTTATCGAGGGGTAGTTTGTTAAAAGTTTGTTACGAGGCCAAAGTAAACATAAATTGGGCGCTGAAAGTACTGCAGTTTTAAATCCACGGATGATAACTGAGATTAGAAAACTAGTTTTCTGTTCTCGGATTCAGTTTTATGATTCTTTTAAATGTCATTAAGACGAGAAATTGTTTGCAGTTATTCTTTTAGCAGTCACTGTGCTGCCGTAGAATTGGTTTAATATGTGGAACGTTAGTACTAGGCACTAATGCCGCCGTATTCAGTGATGCACTGGTCCTGTTTTCAGTCCCCATACAGATTCCTGGCTTTGATTATATGTTAGTGTTGACTTGATACCAGGACCTGAAAGAAATTCTATTAATTCTAATTGCTTTACATTATGTATAATATCATCACCTTAAATATGCTTTGTGTCAGGAGGGGCCTCAGAGGAAGAAGAGGAAATCGGAGGCGGTGCAGGTGGAGGAGAAGGCAGACCTGTTGGCCATGGGCACAGCAGCTGGAACTGTGCTCATCTATAGTACAGCAAAGGGAGCATTGCATTGCACCCTGGTAAGTTTGGGACCTTACATGGTTTGCAAAGAATCGCTTCTTTGCAACCTTATGCAGGATGAAAAATGTTATGTTTTTCTTTGTATTTCTGTCTTTTGTCAGAGTTAATATTTTTTTTAGTGTTACACTCACTTTTTTTTCCCAATATAATAGGACTAGTTGTTTACAGTTGCTAACTGTGCAATTTGTGTGCCAGGATGGAGCCCACAGTGGAGGAGTGAACTGTGTCCAGTGGCACCCTGAAGAAAGCTTATTATACAGTGGTTCAGATGACACAAACATTGTAGAGTGGGACTTGCAGACTGGCAAGACAAGAAGGTCAGTAACTACTTTCTCTTTGGGATAGTTTGTTTAAACCAAGAACAAATGACCAATCACTGATCAATACATTTCCTGTAATGATAACTGGTTAAAAACTGGTTTGTTAGCCTGAAAATTATTTCTGATATTTGCTATTTAGGCTCTCTTTATTTGTTCATGCTGCAACACAGTTTTTTCAGCTATAATACAATTAGTTGCCATTGTTTTATAAAAACCTGTTTTAGGTTGTTTAATAGATATCCCTTTAAAGTCACACAATGTTATCTAGTAATGTATTTGTCAGAAATTGTCTTTGTGCAGCCAGAACTGTTAGAAAAGAACAGTCCAACACGGTGGTGGACGGTGTCGTGCTCACTGTCACAGGCTTCTTTAACACATTTGGACTTGAAGTGCTTCCTACATTTAAACAAGACAGTACTTTAGAAGCATAAAAAGACATCTCTAAACACTTGAATGTTAAGAGAAGTTCTAAATACATCTATGTGACATTGCAAGTTTGTTTGTGAGAAACACTTGAAGAGTTCACACCTGAAAATCTGTTTTTCAAAAAGGATGTCACATTCTGGGTATAAATCATGTCCTCCTTAAAGTGTTTATATTTTTGACACTAAACTATCCTTCACATAGAGCGTATATTGTAATATTACCTCTTAAAATTGCACTCTTTCCAAAAGGACATTGTTTTCTTGTTTTTCTACCTGTAGAAACAACACTGGTGGTGAGAAAAGTAAGAATGTGGTTCCAGCTTAAGCATGCCTGTCTTTCACAGACCCACCAAGGCCTAAAATACACCAGCATCATTGAACGTTATACCATCAGACATTTACTATCACTATATTTCATCATGAAAGCCTCTTGTCTGGTGACAGATATATTAGCTACACAGGCACAGTCAGCAGCAACAATCATGAGCACTAATGCCACCATGAATCTTCACTTGATGCTCAGTAAAGCCCATTCGAGGTGCACAAAGTGGGTTGGAGAGTGTTTGTTTCTTGCTGTTATTAGGAGAGAGCACCAGTAAATAGTATGCTGTTGGCCATAAACTTTTTAGGTTCATCACTTCAGTAGGAGAAAGAATAATGCAGTGATAGAAAACACCAAGGTGTTTCTCACACATCACACTTCACAAGTCATTATCTTCTTTTTGTTGGTGCAGTTAGTGGAGCATTTCGTTTAACTGCTTGCATCAACCAAACGAGTTCTACTTTGGTTTAGAGATGGACCGATCCGATATTACGTATCGGTATCGGTCCGATACTGACCTAAATTACTGGATCGGATATCGGAGAAAAATAAAAAATGTAATCCGATCCATTAAATATCACGAAAGCACCTCACAAAACTTGCAACATGCCGTAACTCGCCTCAGAACGTCGGAGCAGTATGCATCACGTGATAGAGCAGCTGTGGCATGCGGGACCTGTCGGTGGTCTGGATAGCATTTGGAGCTTCGCTAGCAACCTGGCATTTCATCTCCGACAAAGTTATCCCCGAGAGAAGTAAAGCAAGTGTGTAAGTCCATCTCTGAATGTTTGTAAAGCATTCCTGCGTTAAGCTTAACGAGCGACTGCCTCTCGCTCTCCGGCTGCTACTTCAATCGTGAAACTGCTTATAATGATCAGCTGATCGGCTTTTCTGTCGCGAGTCTGTCTCTCGTTTGTTTTTGGTCCACTTTGCACCAGAAAGAGCAAACCAGCGGCTGAACAACAGCAGCACGTTTAAGCTTGATAAGCTGTTGTTACAATTTATTTAATATTACTTTCTACACCAGGATCTTTTTCTACGTAGCTGACGCTGGTAACTGTGCAGGGGCGGATCTAGCAAAGTTTAGCCAGGGGGGCCGATAGGGCATTAACAGGGAAAAGGGGGCACAAAGACATACTTTTCTTTCTTATTCTCATTTAAAATGTCTAGCTTTTAATAAATAATTATCTGACACCCAAAGTTTTAATTTGATGTAAAATGAATAGAAGTCAATTACTGTATATAGTGACTATTAAGTCTAATATATATACCCTAGTAAGCTATAGTACATTTTCCTTTGGGAAGGTACCATCTGTGCAGTCTGCAATTTTGTTGAAGAAAGATGTTGAATCTATTTAATATTTCTTGAAAAATAATTGATTTCTGTGCATTTTTTTTCACACTGCATCAAATTAAGGTTGATTACGTTGATTAAGCATCATGAGGTGGAGCGTGAGGGGTGGTTCCCTATTTTTTTATTTTTTTATTTTTGTTGTTGCTGGGAGTTGGAACCCTATTAGTTAGGTTGCTTAATATTTACGCTAAGTACTCTTTAAAATACCAGAATAGGGAGGATGGTGTAGGTCTAAGTTTATTAGATTGATCAGTATTGCTGAACTATGAAATATTTTTTTTGTATACAGGTATAACAGAATAGCTTTAGTGTAGTTGTTGTTTTAAACTTGAGTATGAACTTGCAGACTTGCAAAATGCAGCAAGATATTTTAAAAAACAGTTTTGTTGATTAAAAAACACTATATCGGATTCATATCGGTATCGGCAGATATCCAAATTTATGATATCGGTATCGGACATAAAAAAGTGGTATCGTGCCATCTCTACTTTGGTTGTTGTGTGGCCAGCTGTCTGAAGGTTGTCAAAGTGGTGCAAGTGCCATTCAGGTCCAGCTTTCCACATCGATCTTTGCTAACCTTAAAAAGACTTTCAATTTCATTCAGACTTAAATGGTTTTTCACTCTGTGCTCACTAGAGCAGTTTGTGATTTAAGGGATAAGAAAAGGGTGTTGTTGTTTTTTTCTTGCTGTTTTTAAAAGGTTGAATGGGCTGCTGATATTTAAAGCTGATCACGAGGAAAGAGGAGAGGAAAGTGCTTTAATGTGGTTTCTATGACATCAAAAAGAAAGCATGAAAAAAACTTAAACTTAGGAGATGTAGTCAGCTGCCTCTCCAATGAGTCTTTCACCCTGCAGATGAGCTCAAGCTTCACTGCCTTGGACTGCAGTTGGTCTTGTTCTTCTCTTCAGCGAGCTTCACATACTCACACATGACAGTACTCTGCCTCATGCAGGTTCTGGTTAGTGGCCTTGCTCACAGTGGCTCTCCAGAATGGATTGAGAACTAGAAGATGTAGTCCTAAATACGGGACTTGAAATATGTATGACTGCAGGACAAGATTCTCTCTGGAGAAGCAGCTGAATGAGGACAGCTACAAAACAAAAAGTCTAAGAAATGGAGGGGGGAGTGCCAAAATGAGCCACTAGATGTGTGTGGTAGATGTTAATATATCATGGAAGCCTGCCCCGATTAAGTTGTTTTATGGGAAAAGCTAGTAGTGAACCTAAAATTGTCATCGTCTCTCTCACAGTAAGTGGAAGGCAGACCATGCAGCGGTGACCAGTTTGTGTGTGAGCCCTGATGGTAAACTGCTGCTGTCAGCTGGACACATAATAAAGATGTGGGACTTGGACACCAAGGAAGTTTACAGGGTGAGCTAAATTCCAGATTCTTTAAAAAAAAAAAAAAATTATTATTAGACATAAGTCACCTAATAAACTTGGTTTTAATGCAGATATGTTAGTCACACTCCAGAAGAGTCAGTATTGTATTATAGTGTTATAATAGTGCTTTACTTAGACCTGAACTCAGGTGTTTTTTTTGTTTTTGTCTTTTTCCTTGCAGAAGTTCACAGGCCACTCCACGGCTGTGACGACCCTGCGCTTTGCCACCACACGACCCCCTGACAGCAATGGCCTCTACTTTCTGTCAGGTGCTGCCCATGATCGACTGCTCAGTGTATGGTAAGTGCAGAGTTGATTTTAGTATGTTTGATGTTGTGTAATTAAGTGCATGTATGAAAATGCACTGCAGTCAGATTTGCATGACTTAATTCAAAGCTATCTTACTGAAGGCAAGTACGAGAAGATGGAAAAGACAAGAACTCAGTGGTGTCCTTCACACTGACGGATGAGCCGCAGCACATTGACCTCGTTACATCCAACAGCAAGGAAGAGGTAATGCATTACTTCTCCTGTATGTTAAATTACTTGCAGTCGGTCTTTAACAGGGTAAAAGATAATAACTTGAAACAGAGTCGTAGGCTCTATGTTGATAATTTTCTTAATTAGGAAATGAGAAAATATTCATACGTTTTTTTTAGCAAACGCTTAGAATTTAATGATTCAAAGCATTTGCTAAAACGTGTCTTCTGTACTGCGTTTCTGTTAGAACTTTTGTTCTTAAATATTTTTTCATGTTAGTTCTCGTGTGTGAACATTTTGGGCTTTTTTGTGTGTTTTACAGGCAGTGAGGCTGGCAGTGGTGTGTAAGGATGGGCAGTTGCACCTCTTTGAGCACTTTTTAAATGGGTAGGTTTCTAAAACACTAGTTTTATACAAGACAATGTACGGCAGTGCAGGGTAATGGGATGAAATATTTCGGCAATAAGCATTCATCTTCTGCTCAAGAGAGGCTGTGTTGCACTTTTCATTGTTTATAACATTGTTTATTACATCCAAGTGGCTTCCTACAATCTTTGATCTTATACAAATGCAAAGTGGACAGGTTAAAAAAAAATCCTGACTGCATTTATCAAACCATAGACTGCAGCGTAATAAGACCAACATTTGCATGTGCATTAACACTAGCACTGAGATTAAAAAGCTAGTAAAAGTGAGACAGCCAAAAATAAAATGATCCAAAATGATGCAGAGAAAGCAAGAGAGAACAGGGTGAAACGGAAGGGCAGCATGAAAAATTAATAAATAAATGTGTGTTTTGACACGAGCAGGTAGCAGAGTGTCCTTGGCTGAAAGCAATAAAGAGAAGAATGAGTTGCACTGCACAAATAGTGCAAACTGGAGAGCTGCCAAGCAAAATTTAAGCATAAAAAACATTAAATTCTACTCTTTAGAAAGATGTGTTTTAAATGTTTCCGATCAGAAATTCTTAAACGATACAATACATACATTTGTTCAGTTTTTCCTTCTGGCCATCACAGGAGAGCTCACATTGTCTCGGCCCCCTTTCTGCTAATAGTCATCAAAAAAGCAGTTAGTCACTCCGTGGTGGATGAACTTGACTTTTACTTTCAAGGATCTATCAAGGATCCACCAGCCCACAAGGTGTCAGTTTTACAAGAGCTTTTATTGTTCACTAAAACGAGCACAACAATGAATGGATTTACTGTAATCTCAACATTAAGTGTCCAAGTAACCCTCCAAAAGCCGGTTGCTTTCTTGCAGCTTGTTTTTGTCCAAGTCATTGGTTGTGATGTTTGAGAGAAGACTGGCTCACAGAGGACTTTGTGTAACTTCTGTTGCTAATTGTTCAATTACACCCGTCGGCGTCAATCTCCACCCTGCAGTTTTTCAAGGTCCCTCAAAAGGACCACATCTAAAAGAGATCCTACAGCAAGCAAGCCAGACTGCCTAAATGGCCCTTTCAATAGAAAACAGACTGCTGTTCCACTTTATCTAGACTTTGTGGCACCAGTGCCATCCTTTTGAAAAATTAGTCTAGAACCCTGAAAATTGGTGCATTTGTAGCTGAGGAGCCCCTTTTCCATTAGTACCTACTCGCCAAGGTTTTCAGGGTTTTCCATTAGGTCATAATACCTGTACCAGGTACTAAAATAGTACCTGCTCGGCCAGGGTTCCAAGTGACCTGAGCAGGTACTAAAATGTGACGTCGTCAGACAGCACGCCACCGATTGGTTGGTCATTGGCACCCCTCAATGAGTCGGGAGAGTTCACAAAAAAATCTAATCGCAGTACTACAAAATTTAAAATGTATGTCACATGGATTTCAGGTTGTATATATTAAATACCACCAAGTACATGTTCAGCAATTTTGTATGCTGTCTAGGGCTGAACGATTATGGAAAATAATCTAATTGCGATTTTTTGCCCCAATATTGCGATTGCGATGCGATATGCGATTATTTTTTAAGGTCTTTGTCTTCTGTATTATTAAACAAAGACAAGCAATACATCATATAGTATGGCCAATACTATATTACATTAATTTTAAACTGTTCTTTCCTGGAAGACAGACCTCTGTTATGATGACATGAGGTGATGCATGAATTGATGACTGACATTTTTATTTAACTTCTTCAATCACAACAGTATATTTGAACATACACAATAGTTTATTTTTAGCTTACAAACATCTGAGCATAAAGTGCTGGCAAGGAACCCTGGTGTAAACATTAAAATGAAAGTCAGTACAATGTGCAGATTGCAGAAATATACATAAAAAAAATCAGTGGCTTTACCACACTCAGTTTTTCGACATCTGTGAACTACTAGACAGTCATTCAATTAAAAAATAATATTAAATAAATAAAACTAATAAATAAAAAATACACACATCTTACTGATCTCTGCAGTCAGTAACATTACACATAAAGTGCAAACATAATAGCAATTGTATAAACACACACACAAACACGCCTTTAAAGTTTAAAGGCGTGAAATTGGACGGTCTAGTTCTGATTAGCGTCACCGCTGTCTCGGTGGAGTTTAATAAACTCGGCCGTCTGCTTCTTGCTATCTAAAATATAACCAGACACTGGTGTAAATTCTCGACTGTCTCATACTTCTGTTTAATAAGTTTTCTGTTTGACGTTTAGTCAGCTGTGTGAAAACCAAGGAGGAACCCACCCGGGGGATTAATAAAGTTTTATTTTATCTAATCTAATAACTTTAATCTCAGCCAAACCGATTTACTCACGAACAAACAAAACACTGAAAAAAGCCCAACAATAACATTTTTAGGTTGTCTAAGTGACTTATATATTACGTTTAACCCGAGCAGCGAAACTCCGCGGTGATCTGAAAATGATGTGCCGGGAGTTGTGCCGTTCTCGGCCGCATCAGTAACCCTCGAGCTCCCGGCTAGCTGTCGAGCTGGTGGGTAGCAGACGCCTCTGAAAACGTCGAAGCACTTTTGCAAATATGGGATATCTTGATAAACCGAGCAGATATTTGATGTTTACACAACTACTTTCTCGCCTGAAAATATGTTAAAAGTTTATTTTGTGACCCAGAAAGATTAGTATGAGTAATTTTAAAACTTAGTAGCGGCCGCCATTGCTGGAAACTGGAGTTTGGCTGGGCCGCGCTATGAATTCTGGGATATGGTAGTAATTTGGACAGCCTTCGGCGCGTCGCTGTGACGTAATCGGTCTACAAATGCGGCCTCAGGAGGATGCAGCCCATGAATTTGGACATGTCCAGAGTATAATCGCAGCCTTTGCGGTTAGAAAATTGCACTTGATCATGTCGCGATATTATCGCAAATGCGATATATCGTTCAGCCCTAATGCTGTCTATGCTAATGGTTGGTTTGTCCCCTCAGCCCCTGTAAGAAGCCCTTGTCACCATCATGTACGGTGCAGATGTCAGACACAAAGGAGTCCCCGATCCCAATCCCACTGCTAGCAGCGGTGCTTGGAGCGGATACTCGAACTGTGATGCTGGCGTACGGCAACCACCTACAGCCAGTAATGGAGAAAGTGGTGAGTCTTCTGAAGGAAACCGAAATACACAATGTTATATAATAAGTAACCTGGACAGTCATGTGTTTTCTTTTTGTGTGTGTTTTTTGTTTGTTTGTTTTAATAGCCAATAGGACAGTTCTTTCCTCTTATACAGGAAAAATTTCAACTAATTTACAGTCTTTATTTAATCTGGGAAATTTAATGAAGTAAGTAGATGTCCTGGTATATCATCTTGTACAGTATAATTAATAAAAGATACTTTTTTTTTTTTTTTTAAATCTACACTGGGTGCCCTTCCTGGCACAGCCCCAAAGAGATTTGTGTCTCCTCTAAGGATCAAGTTGGGGATCTCTCGTTTATTAGGCAAACACGTAAACCACTATACAGAAACTCACATTAACACCACAGTCATGCGTGGCTACCAGTAACCTGATACGAGCTGCATGTTTTAATGAGCACCTTGATCACTTGAACAAGAGTCATGGTAGCATTCTTATTGGACCCCATTAAACTATATTAAAATATTACTTTAAAGACTACATCAGTATGAATACATGTACTAGAATTAACAGATACACACATGTCAGTACCTGCCTAGTGTCTCTACAACAAAGTTTCTTTAACACTAAAAACGGTGCTTGTTTTGAATAGGGCCATTAAGACCAATAACCTCTACAAATACCATTATATGTTGACAGCTCTGTTTCTAATTTGCACTGTGATGCATTTCATTAATTCCAAGTTTGGTCCTTCACTTTCATAAAGTGTATGTGAGGGACATGGGTAGGTCAAGCTTGGTGTCTATACCTTCTAAAGCCGTAGTCTCAAGATTGGCCAAATTCTCATTGGTCAGACAATCACTAGGATTAGTTTCAGAAGAAGAAAAGCATGGCATCATTAGCCTTACAGGGTTGGTCAATAATTCTTTGGCAGCGCAAGAACGGAGCACCTGTGGAAACAGATTTGGGCTTTGTCCATCAACAGGAGACTGCTAGGGCTGATTTGGTTCATTTGAACATTTACTACACATTTGTCCAACGACGAGGAGGTTAAATGTCTCACAGAGTAGTGTAGTGAAAGATAAACTTATGCTGAATAGCCCTAAGACTAAATATGTCATTGTGCCCTTAAGATCTGCAAAGGCCACAAAATCCACACTTTACATAACACGATTTTCACCTCTTCATCATTTATCAAATATTTGTGTGTTTACATCCAACTGTTCTCTCTGAGGAAGCTGCATCAGGCTGTGCACTCACCGGGTGAATTTCTTTAGGAGCACAGTAGAGAGCTTTTTGTCGTGATTTTATAGTTGCTTTTCTTATTACCATTTTTAGTTTCTTTTAGAACTACTTTTATCCTTTGCTGTTGGTTGATTCTCTCCAAACAGAATTTCATTGCGTCTTTCTACAACTAGAGAATGTTAATTCTTAAGTAGTGAGCTCAAATTACAAACGCCGTCATCTTCAAAGAGAACATCTGTGTGGCTGCGTTCTCTTAAAAAGGCTGGCCAAACAGCTGGAGTAAACTTTGCAAAAAGGCAGCAAGGCACATCTCGTCCGGCTCTAGGGTCCAATGAAAGTATTAGTTATGGCAACATTAAGCTGGATGATCAGTGTTCTCTCATTTAAAATAAAAAAATGATTTATTGATTAGAATTGTTTATTTTTGTTCATGACATGAAGTCCATAAGTTATTCATTAATATTTCATGTGCTGCTATCACCATTTGATGTAATTATAGGCGGGTGCACACATGTCTCTGGTTATCATTTCATTCTAAAATGTGATGTTCAAATGATTTAATACAATCCAAGTAATTGCCTTTTATCTTTGTTTATAAGTCCTTTAGGCTGATAAGGCTGCCGGTAGCATGTACCTCATACACTGGCACATTTTGTTAATTAAGAGATAACATATAAATGACAGACCACTGATTTAACAGATTACTGCATATCTCACGTCTGAAAAAAGGACTTGGAGGTGATGAGCGCCTGACAGTGTACAGCTGATAAATAATACAGTGTTGTTTTTGTCCGTAATATTCATCAGGTTTGCTCACACTTACCTGTCAACCTTCTTTCCTCTCATCTGTGCAGGAGATCAACACAGCAGAGAGACATGTGTGTTTGACCCGGGATGTTCAGACCACTTTGTCCCTTTCCATGGAAACCACAGTCTCCAAGGTAACAATCAAGTCTTCATTTTCTTCACTATGTCAAGAAGACTGGTCTGGACAGGTTATTTGCCAGTCCATGTGCACTCTAGATAAACTCCCAACAGTTCGAGCCACAGAAGTGGAGGGTGAAAAAAAAAATTATGAAATTGCTTCTTCCAGGTGAAAACTCCAATTGTGAATGCCAAGAGCAAAGTGCTGGTCCCAGGACTTCCTGGTCACAAAGCCCCACTTAAAGGAACCTCACAGGGATCAGAGAAGAGGAAAAAAGACACAGACACCAAAGAGGTAGGCTCAGCCTCCGGATGAGTGCATCTGTCAGTCTCTCTAATTCTGACAGCTTTTTGGCTTCGGCCCCAAAACGACTAAATGAGCATTAATGTCTCCACCACATTGTTGGCTCAGTGATTAGTCACACACCAATCAGTCAAGAGAGGCTGTTAATATGGGCTCAAATTGTGGTCATAAATATTTTGTACTTGTAAATCAGTTTTGTACTTGTGAATCAGGATTTGTATGTGTAAAAAGAATTTGTGTGCATAAAAAAGATTTGTGTGTGGACTTAGCCAAAACATACGTGTGAAACTCTGCTCTCAAGTTTCAAGTTACAAGTACAAATTTTGACATTGGTCAATGTCATGTCAATCACAAATTTAACTGTCCAATCAGAGAACAGATGGGTTTGGGTGTCGATGGGGCGCTTTTTTGAACTGCAGGTCCTTGAAGGGTAATACAGTTTGAAGCTGGATGATCTCTGTATAAATATCCGATAGCAGCTAGGTCCCCTAACTTTCAGTAGCTGTTGAAAGGATAAAGTTGTGGTATATCAGTGGTTAGAAATACCATTATTACTTTAGGATTAGTTTAACACAAAGTCAGGGCTGACCCGCGACCATTGCTGTGAGTCACAGTGCGCAGCATAAAGGTACTTTCACATCGGACGCAGCATGTGCTGCTAATGCTAACTGCTAACTAAAAGCCAAGGATCCAGAATTTGTTGCGCTGGCTGCTGGGCTCTGTGGGTTTTTGCGGCAGCGCTACCTGTACTACATGCACCTGCTCCTTGTCGTTTCTATCTCTGACTTTATGTCCTCTACAAGAGTTTGTGGGAGTGTTTTTTTTTTTTGTTTTGTTTTTTTTACCTTCAAATGTTCAATAAAAATAAAAACTCGGACCACCACAGACTGTTTTCCTTCGTGGTGATGAAGGAAAACGCTGGGCTGGGATGTAAAAGGGCATTTATTCCCTCAGGACCTGAAGCTCCATAAAGCACCCCTCCAATAGCCAAACCCATCTGTTCTCTGATTGGATTGTTAAATTTGTGATTGACATGACATTGGCCAATCAGAAGAAAGGAAGAAAAATAGTGTCAAAATTTGTACTTGAAACAACGTTTCACACGTATTTTTTGGCTAAGTCCACACACAAATCTTTTTTTTTACGCACACACAAATTCTTTTTACACATACAAATCCTGATTCACAAGTACAAAATATTTATGACCACAATTTGAGCCCATATGTTAACAGGTGATTTATTATGAGAAGGACATTGTTACAGTGAAAGTGCATACATCCTCATCCAACCCACTCAAAAGCCTGTTTGCATCTGATCATTTATCATTCTGCAGTAGAGGGTTTCTTTGTTTTTTCTTAAAGTTTTGCTTCCTCATTCGACATTGTTCATTCATTTGAAAGGTTCAGAAACTCTCTCAAAGATTAATCACACTAAAATTTATGCATATGTGGTATTTTAAGTGTTATAGATGTTTCTGTTTTTGATGTAGTTTTGGTACTAAACTCTGTTTTGAAGTTTGCAACCCCCCTGGCTAAAAGATAACTCTGCTTCTCTGCAGATGTCAATAGCAGAGCGACTTGGTGAAATTGATCTGTCTACAGTCTCTGAGAAAGGAGCATCTAAAGGGACGGCTTCGTTAACGACAGACAATTTTGCAGTTCTGCTGGTGCAGGGCCTGGAGAGCAATGATGCTAGCATCCTGAACGTAAGTTCTCCTTACAGAGTCTGATGAAAGGCTTAAAACTTTGAGGTTGAAAACAATCTCAGTTGATTCCGGTGATAAAATTCAATATCAATCCCCAAAACATCTTTCAAAAAAATCTTTGAAACCATCTGTGAAAGTGTTGACTTTGATCAGCTTCCCACAGTAATGCGAGGTGAAAATAAATGGAGCCAATTCTTCTGGCACGTCTTGGGTTTTACATTAACTTGTTCTGTGCAAACTTCTTTTCCCCCCTTTGCTCCTAAAGAAAGTTTTCCAGACTCGCAAAGAGATGGTAATAAAGAAGACGGTGGCTCGGTTACCCCTCTCTGCAGTTCTACCATTAGTGGAAGAAGTAAGTGTCCCCTTTATGGTCAAAAAGCAACATTTTGTGTTCCTGTGAAGGGATGGGATGGTCAGGATTTTTCAGCTTTCATCAACTTTTTAACATTTATATCAGCACCTGGTAGTACATATTAGGCTCCACAATCAAAATACAAAAACTAGACAAATGTTGCACAACCTGTGTGGCATATTAGAAGTTTTTGGCTCTCAGTTTTTTTTTTTTTTTTAATCTTTGTGCCGTAGCATCTAAGAGCTAAGAGTCTTGAACTTCCCATTCCTACTACAAAGCTACATTAACCTGCATCTATGTTTTGTCCTGTTGTCAGGATTTGTAAGTAAACTCATGTTAACTGGAGTTTTTAATAAACCCCGTATCTCCTCTGCAGCTCACGAAGAGGCTCCAAGGGCACCCGTTTACGTAAGTGAAAGCTTGACGGATCAGCTCGGCATTTAATTAGCTTGAGTTCAGTGTTTGTCCACATCAGACATTAGTCACTGATGCAGTTATTTGTACCGCTGCTTTTTATTCTGCGTGCCTCTGGCATATGGCATCATAGTGAGTGCTGCAAGAATGAGGCCAAAACTAAGAAGTGAGCTAACATCTTGGAACTGTGTTGGTCTCATTAAACATTTCATTAGATGATCAACACAAGCTTAAGACATTTTTGCTTTTGTGCTACAATACACAGAATGCACAAGTAATTCCTCCCATGTGAATTTTAAAGTTAAGGTGTAATACATTAAAGGTGTTTGCTATCAAACATCTAAATGAAACTATGGAAAACTGTTGGGAGAGTTATATGGAGGTTGAAGTATTTTGATTATAGCATAACATTGGCATTTTACATTTATGCTTCAAAAATGTTTGTAGATTATCCTGCTGAACAAAATATTCAAGTGAAACCTTAGTATCCCACAGAGCTTGTGGAAGAATTGCTAACTAACTGAAAGGTGAACAAAAATCACTGTCCCTGCCTCACTCCGAGTATGAAGCTGGCCTGCTCCCTTTGCTTGACAGCATATACATTTGTTCTTTCTTACAGGGCAGCCTTAATGGTACGGTGGCTCAAGGCTGTACTTATGCACCACACATCATACCTAGCATCGGTGAGTTCACTCTGCCTGCACTCGCTTTAATTCCTGCACTGTCATTTGTGTAGTGACACACGCCAACAGTGCTTATTGATGCATAAGGCCAGAAAGCAGCCATTCATATTTAATGAATGCATATTGGGATGTAGATGCGTGTTGTCTGACCATCAGTGTGGCTCTGACTAAAAATATCCTCACAAGCAGGAGGTGCTTTGATTGACATTCAGCTTTCCAACCTGCTGTTCATACCACTCTAAACAAGAGGAAAACTAGCTTTTTGTTGACCCTTCTGCTTCCACAAAACAGCTGGAATGTCATTATAATTTTAAATGTAAGCTGAAGCCTGGCTTGCTTCATGTAAATATCACCTGAAAGGAATGGTTAGCAGAGGAGACAAAGCTTTGGCAGAAGCCACTTTGGGTGCTTTCTTGTTGTCTGCTGAAATGTTTTTACCTTCAGCTGATCTATCTGTGTATCCAACAGCTGCCAGACCTTGTTACCCAGCTGGGAGTCCTTTATCACATGATTGAGAGCAGAGTGAAGATGTTCCACAAGCTAACAAAGCTGGATGGGAAGCTTTATCTCCTAATGACACAGGTAAGTGCCAACATATGCAGTGTTGTGCACAGTATCATTAGCTTTAAGTATTTTCAAATGACTGGATTTTGAGTGTTCGAGGGGTGAGTCGTGTGTCAGGGACGACTTGGATGGCTTCCCTCACGAAGCTGCTGTGTTTAGCGGCACCCTTAAAATGCAGAATGTCCTCCCCGCTCACTCTTGTTTGACGTTTAACTGTGAAATACATCAAATCCAGGATCCGGTGTGAGATAGAGGCATGGTTTGTATTTGAGGACAAGTAAAGGATGAATATAGTGAATTGTGTCAAAACAATAAAAGCCTAATGCTTTTCTGTTTAGATTTATTTAGAGAGGAAAGTTTGAATGGAGTGGGGGGTTTTTTTCCCCCTTTCCTGCAGTTATACTCCTGTAGGCAATGTCAGTTTTACATTATGTTCTTCCAGTAATGTGTACATAATGAAGATCCATTTTACTAGTAAATATTACAGCTTACTCCTTGAGGGAAAGACTTCTTTAAATAGGCTGTGTATAAATAACAAATGTGCCGATGTATGCAGAATGATTGTGTTATGTTTCAACCTATTATTGAGTAGCTGCACAACATTTGTGTGTAGATTTGTAAAGAAGCTTTAAACATTGGAAACATGTAACTGTAGTAACAAAAATGACATGATAAAATGGAGACTAGGCTGTCCAAAACAAAGGGTCTTTCCTTATACATACATTAGAAATGCGACGCATCATTCAAATCAGTGTTTGAGGACGACAGTCTGACTTCACAGGAGCTTTCTTTATCACACAAAGAACGCATGTCATTGTCTTCTCCCCACTTCTGCTCGTACACACCTGGGAGCTGTGAGGCTGTGAAGACGCAGGCAGAAAAGTTTGAATGTTGTTTCTAAACATTTGGTGACTGCTTTGAGAGCTCCAGGTGATCGGTTTTGTAAAACTGAACTCGGCTTTGTATTGTTCAGCGTTTGATCGTGAAAGATGCTCTATTTATCCCTCAGGAGAAATTATTTTGCCACAGCAGCCTTAAATGCAAACCAAAAATCCCGGAACTTAAATTACCCAAACAAGATAAGAAAGCAGACAGATTAGACTGTGTAACTACACTGTAACAAACAGATGTCACACTATGCATGTACAATTTTATGCAGATATGAAAAAATTGCATCCTTTAAGGCTATTTTTCACAGTCTAGTAAATAATCAGCCAACTGTAAGGTAGTATAAGAATAGGTTGCATATAGTTGAGATAAATATATCCATAGCAGTGTGACATTTCTCTCAGACACAGCCAATCAAGCAGTCTGATCTTGGATACACCAGAACAGTTTATGCTATTTGTATCCATAATAGCTCCTGAAAGTATATAATGAGCACTCTGGCAGTGTACACTTTCAGTAATAAGATGACGTTTGCTCATTATGGCAGTTTCTTTATGAGCTGAAATGGAAGGGTATAAATCCCAATGTGGCAAAAACATGTGCACACACTGATTTGAGTTTAGTTTGTAGGTTTCTGGTGCTGGGTGTGTTTGGTTCTTTTAGTTTTGTTTCTTTAGTAAAACCAATAAACCCCCCCCCCCCCCTCCCCTTTTTTTGTCTAGTTGTAATTACAAACTGCACACATAGTAATGCTGTATAAGTATGTGATATTGAAAACTGTTTAAGTGAAAAAACATTTTTCTTGCAGATAGAACAAGAAAACATGTTTCAACCATGTATTTTTAGTCATGTTTTTAATGTTGAGTTGAAAAAAAAAGTCTTGTGCTGTATCTAAAACTGTTTTCCCTTTCACCACCAGATGGCGACAAGTGACAGCAGCAACGTGGTTTCAGATGTTGACCACACAGCTAAGCTGGTCTATGAAGACGGTAAGTGTTTGTTCTTCTGTTTAGTTTCACTAACCTCCCCAATCCCACCTTTCTCCTCTCAAACTTACCTCTCTTGTGGCATCAGTTCCTTCAGATTTCATGCAGATCATTGTTACCTGTGAATAATGCAGTCCATCGAGCAGAGGGTGTGGTAGCTAGCTGTATTAAAATAACCATTGTTTTTTCAGCCTGTACTCTATCTCTTGTACATTTTCAATGGGTGATTGACTGGATTGACTTCTTGAAGGTGATGGAGTGCAACAGGTCACATCGATGCCCTGCTTGAGTCTCCGCACTGCTACACTATTGTCTTCTCATTATTTTGACTGGCATTCATTATCTTGTCATTTCACCTCAACTCATCTGGGACTCTGGCTGAAGACTGCGCTGAATCGGTTAAGATTTATGAAAACAGCGTTGGCCATCATGCAGCCACTCTTGGCAATGCATTGCACGGAAACATGACTCCTGTTGCCTGGCAACCTGACCGGCAGCGTTCAGATCCTCCCCTTTGAGGGAACAACAAGGCCCCGCTCTGTTCGCTCTCATTTCTCATTACCGTACTGTATAAAACGCTTTAGGTGTCGCGGATAAATACAACAAAATAAAACTAGTACTGGTGCAGAAAAAAATAAGATTTATTCATAACACACGTGAAAAGACCCAGGAAAACAGAGTTAACGATAAAAAACGATAACAAAGTAACGCTAAAAACCCTGAAAACCATACATTTCACACCCGAGCCTCAACTCTCGCGGCCCGGTACCAAACGGCCCAGGGGTTGGAGACCGTTGGCTAAGAGCATCTTACAAGGATGATCGTGCACTTCAATTTGTGTCCACTTTTCTTTACATGGTTTGTAAAATGGAGCTTTCTTTAATGTCAGCTGGCGTCATTACCGAAGAACTGACCAGCTTCTCTCACTACTTGGCCTTTTAGACTGTACATAAAAGATGGATGAAGCTAAGAAAAATGCTGCAGTACTGAATTGCCTTAACCCTTTGTTCTGGGCAGCTGGGGACAATGGCTCTTGAACTTTATCTTACTTAATCTGACCTCAGTGATATCTTTTCTGACCAGTTTATGGTCTGAGTTGTTCATTTCAGTTCATGAAACGGAATGTTTATCTTTTAAAATATGGTAATTGAGTCAAATAGGAGGATAAAGTCATTATTCTTCAATAATGCAGACTTTGCTGTGTAACTGTGCAGCATCTCATCTCATCGCATTGTGAATTGCAGGAGAGTGTCAGATGCTGTCTTGCGCTGTTGAACACTTACATACTGTAAAAGCATTTAATGGCTTATTTTATAAAATCCTGAATATAACTTGATGTAACCATGTTGACATTGTGCTGTTGTAATTTTTACTTACCGAGGCTTTAAAAAGCATCGATTTTTGTTTTTTAAAATGAGGCAGCAACCCTCTTTATGATGTCGCCCTCGCAGTGTCCCATATATTCACGGTGATTACTCCTGCCTGGTTTTACTGTTGGACAGCATGTAAGCATATTTACAGTTATGACATATAGCAGCAGAGCGTTTAGCGAGGTCTGTAACCAAGCCTGGCTGGTCAGTGTGCAGGCAGCAGACAGTGGCTGGCTGATATAATGGGACAGATAGAACCATCAAATCATAATGACCTCCAACACTCCTGCATCATAAAGTTCATATTGTTGTCACAACTAAATGGCCCTGCTGTAGTGTTGAAATGCAAATACCTTCCTTCACTCTGTATGAAATGTAAAGAACTGAAGCATGAAACACTTCCTTCCTTCTTTCCTTCCTTTCTTTCTTTATTACCTTTGTGGAAGGTTTGTGTTTGTGTGGAATAAAAACTTGTTTGGCTTTGTCAGCTGAATGATTTGTTTTCCTTTGCCTGCGCTTTTCAGAGTCATCTGATGAAGATGAGGCATCTGGTGATGAAGGTCTTCCCGATGAAGACTCTGATGTAAGTTAGACTAGAAATTTACATTCTTAATGAACTGTTTTTCCAGCTCTTCCTCGTGCTATTTTTGCACATTAAGGCAGTGTAAATTTGATGAGACACAGCAAACAAATATCAGCCAGTGCCATCTATGACTTTGTAGAAGCTTTGCAGATATTAGGCAACACTGGTGCTGGGAAGGAAAACAAGTAGATTAGTACCCCTCATGCTGTCAGGCTGTCCATTTCTGAGTTAAGCTGAAGTCTTATATTTGTGTCCTCAGCACTGGGAGGAGGATGAGGCGATGACAGAAGACAACCAGGAGGAATCGGAAGACGAGGATCCCGGCAGCAGAACAGAATCCAAAGCAAACGGCGAGGAGGATATGGAGCATGAAAACGAGAGTGAAGAAGAATGAGAACACAAACACCAATCAAACATAAAACGGACCTGAAAGAGTTACATATACTTTCATTTTATTTTCATGCATTTGATTTTATTATTGGAATAGAATGCAATTTTGCAGAATCAAGGGACACATTGAAACGAGGCCAGATGGCCCCCCTGCCTCGCTGCAGCTCGATTCAGCCGTGGGTTTGGAATTGTCGAGCTTGTCTCTAAAAACTGAAAGTTCCTCGACTGATTTCGTCCATCTGCACTCCGACTTTACACCCCGATGTGTTTGCATTGACTGCCAGGCTAATTTGGTTGTGTTTAGTTGACCTACGTTCTTGAACCTGCATTCCAAATTTGATGTCATAATGTTAAAATGGTATAAGTATGCATGTTCAACTTTTCATTTACAGCACTGTGCGATCGGTTTATTTTAACTCAACTCTGTAGGCTATTTGAAACACCTGCAGAAATGCAAACACGGAGCAGGAGTGGAGTTTGGATGTAGCTCCCCCCATCCCGGGGTCTGTGTTTGTGCAGCATACCAGAGGTGGCATTGCCAGGCAGGACCATACATCATGTCCCCCGCAATGTAAATCTGTATGTACAGTGAAGTGTTTGTATGAGCTCTTCCCTCTACAGCCACCCCCAGAAAACCTTGGGATTAAATGAACTCCTGTAAAGTCTCCTAAATGCTGTTTATTTTTTCTTTTTTGTTTTTTTACCGCCTTCAGATTTGTTTCAGATTTGCAGCCTTCTCGTTTTTAAATGTGTTCTTTTTGTGTTTAATATCAGGACATGTCTTTATGTCCACTGCCTACCACCCATAGTGACAGGGGCAACAGAGGACAAGAAATTGTGAACTTTGCTCGAGTGGGTGAATAAATGGGTTTTCAAAGTGGCTTGTGGTTTCCAGGGTCATGGACATATTTTAGAAATGTAGGCAGCTTCAGAGTTGAGATGGGTATCTTTTATAGACACTCATTAAGAAAAGATTGATGTAGCCTCTATTTCTGTAAAATGAAGCAAATATGGAAGTGCCTTAAACTTGCATTTATTTATTTATTTTTTTTCTAATGGCCAGCCTAGAGGGGGGGCAGCAGCTCCGGTTACAGAAAATTGTCTGATTCTGTAAAAGTCCAAGAGAAAACGGTCCTACAGCTCACTTGATTTATGACCCAAGTAAAAATTTTCTGATGGGTTTACGGTCTCAGTCGCTAGTTTCAAGTCTTATTGAATACAACATAATTTATTTTTGCCTTTTAAGGCATTTGTTTGACATTTATTTGAAAGTGGGAAGAAAGTGAGGGAATGACGAGCAGCAAATGGCCCGGGGCGCACAAACCAGAGCAGCTACAGAAAAGACTTACGGTAAACCATCAGTACATGCTTACTCTCCCAGTTTAAAGAAGAATTCACAAGTATGTGTTAGGCCAGGGTTATAGACAGTTTTTTTTTCTTTTTTTTTTTTAAGAGGACCAGAAAGTAAATGAAGAGCTACACATTGAATAAATAGAAACATGACACAGACTGCAGAAACAAGACAAAGCAATTCATTTTGATTGCCAAAAAAGTGCTTCAAAAGAAAAAGGAAAAAAAGGCCTGGATCATGAATCACCTGAGATCGGTTTCGCTCAGTGAGAGTAACTATCACACGTGATACCATCACTACAAACCTACATCATTAAAAGCTATGGTACATGATAGATTTTAATTCCCACTGGAAAATTCCTGTGCCCTTATTTTAAAATCTCACCCACAACTAATTACCTAGTAACCCCTCCCCCTTCTCTATTTCACTACTGGTATCCTGATTATGTCACTATTGTAGAAATCCCCAAAGGCTCTTACCCTGCCGTGTAACAGAGTTCAGCTACACCACTGGCCTACAGCTGATGACGGTGTTTCTTCTGTTGTGGAGAGATCTACTGTGAACTGGAGGGTGACTCCAGAACCTGCAGCAGGTGGAGAACTGTTTCATGTGTAGCTCACAGATGCTGCAGAACAAGGTCTGACAATGCAAACCACAATTATAGACAGCGGAGTTCAAGCTTTTCCACGTAATGAGAAACTTACTGGAGAAAGTTGATATGCCTTTATTTATGGTCACAAAGTATAAATGATTTGGAAGTGCTACAGGCTGGTGGATTGTCCAGGGTGTACCCTACCTCCTGCCCCACTACTGCTCTTGTGTGTTTTGTCTGTACTGGCAGGGCTGTGGTGTTTTTTTTTCAAGATCTTCTTGCGGATAGAAATTTTTGTGGTGCTAAAGGTACATGTGGATGACTGACAATGAATATGACACCTGAAACAAATGCAGAACATCACATTTGCAGAGGCATGATGCAATTTACTATACATCTGAAAATCTAAAGATTTGGGATTTGTTTAAAAAAAAAAATGTTAATAGTTGTAGTATGTGTGACGATGCTAATTTTTGTTGAGCTCCCTCCACCCATTACAGAGGAGATAGAATGCATATATACATACACTATGATCATTAAGATCATGATCAGCAAGATGCTGTGGTTACTTTGTGAACAGACACTACTGTGTGTTTAGTGTTCTTAGCACCTCAGTCACATCTAACTGACCTATGAGGTCTGCTTTCAAAGCAACAGGATGGCTATAATACTGAGCTTGAGGCCACAAAACAAGACTTCACAAACAAATGACATCACACTGGCTACATCCTCTTTATGTCCAGTCCTTAGCTCGGTGGTTCGCAGTTGGAGTATGTGATGTTGAGAAACATCCTATCCTGTCTAAAATTTCAAAATTGATGTATTTATACTTTTATAAATATTTAAAAAATTTCATGATCTGGTATATTTTTTGGCTAATCCATTGAAGTGAATATCTGAAGGAGATCTTTACTTCTCTCAAGAAAGAATGACAGTTGACAGTTGCCCCGAGGTAGTTCCACCGCCCTGTTCACAGTGGCCTAATATAACCTGAGGTGTTATAAAGATAGAGATGTTTTAGTGGGTCACATGTTTACACTTACAGTGTACTGTTCATATCACCATGGCCCCTTGCAGTATGAATGGAATAAGGAATATCAGGGCTATAAAGATATCCTGGTTCTCCTCTATTTGGACAGGTAAAACCAAACTACTACAGCATGACTAACCTTATGAGAATGGATAACTTTCACCTCTGGAAACTTCTAACTACTGTGAGTGCTCAACTTCCAATTTTTCTTCTCGTCAGTCTGTATGACGTCATAGGGATCTCACCATATTAAGGATATCATTAATATGGTGCTTTTAGCCACAAAGCACTTCTGTTTGTGAGGGGAGCTGGAAAAAGGTTGGCTTAAACAAAGTGTCTTATTACTTTAAAACACTGGAAATAATGTATAGTGTACTCAAAATAGGTTTGACTTAAACTCAAGAGTAAATCTGCATTTTTTAAAAACAGAATCTCATTTACTCATTTCAGATTACTAATTTGTCATTACTATTATTATTATTTACTCCACCTGTTAGTGTTCCTCCTGATTACTTCTAGTAAAAGTGAGACAGCTGAGAAGCACGTCTGTTATTTGTTTGGCTATATTGGTTTACAGTAACAACCAGAAAGAGGTCTCTGTGGTCTTCTCTTGTGGCCCTAAGGTACAATAAAGAGAGTGAGCCATCTGATTGTGCCAGACTTTAACCGCTTCTTCCTTTGGCCTACTCATGCTCTACCTTTCCAGCAAGTTTCATTAAATTAGGCCTGGAGGAACAACAGTTGTCCAAAGAAGTTTCAGGGAAAGCAAGAAGGAAGTGGTTTAATCTCATAAAAACCTTCCGATTTATTGTCGTGGTTGTATTATAACATCAAATAAATCAACGGTGAAATAAAAAAATTTTTATAAATAAAAATATTTATAAGCCGACAGATCACATGGTTTGGATACGTGTACCTGTTTTGCATTTTTGTTGGCCTTCATTTTGCTCTTATTTCTTTTTTATTCCTAAGTTTTATCTCTCTGTTTCTTCTAAATGTACCTCCCTTTTAGAGACTGTGTACAATATCAGAGTTTAATTTGGAAAATGGAGTGAATTTATGATGTCTGAAGTGGAGGACGCTCTCTATTGCCGCAGTCACTTTGTGATTTAAGCCGACAAGACAGGTGGGATGCTCTGAAAGTCCCCCAAAGTGCCTCTTTTGTCTTGGTCATATTGTACACCACGGGAGGACTATCCATCATAAATTCACCTGGTGTTTTTAGTTCTTCTGTGAACAGGCTTTGAGCTGCATACTGTACTGTATATAGCCTGTATAAGCACAAAACCGAATATGAGAAAGTGCAGCCATGTCTTTTGTTGGATACAGGTCAGGTCTTATCCTTTCAGTGAAGGAGCCTTTGATTAGGCAGAGAGAATCTTGCTGTTGTAAAGACTCCTCTCAATAAAAAAAAGAAAAAGGCACCATTAGATTGTTTAAACTAGCAGCTCATTAACAATCCATAATCCACCATTATGCTTAATTTTTAAGCAGCTTCTAGTGGTTGTGGGAAACAGCATCAAGTCTTTCAGAATAAAAGGTCAAACTTTCATAAAATGTCTTTTGTTTTTAAAACTCTGCTCAGACTTCTGTTGCTTTTATTTGTACTGGTAACATTTAAGAATGATACTGGTAGATGGGATTCTAAATATCACACTATAATTTACATCCAAATATTATGTCACATTTGACCTGATCTCACTTTGACATTTAAAATATGCCTTTTGTTAAAGTTGATCCCAAAATGTGTTATTTTATTGCACTACAGACCTCGTAAAGTACGTCTGAAAGGAACAAAGAAAACAAAATGTATATTTAGAAAATATCATATTTTTCCCTTAAAAGTAAAGACTGAGTGAGAGTCAGCTGCCATGGTGGTGGTTTGTGCTTGTTAGTCTGGAATTATTACATTTGGATTTATCACATTATTAAATGTATCTTAAAACTCAATGGACCATCTACCAGAGTCCTCTAAAAAATAAAAATTCACCTTCTCCTTCACATTTATTTATTTGGGCTCTTTCATTTATTGAGATGTGTGTTTTCTGTTGCCGCAAATGACCTTTCCAGCTAAGGAAAGGTGGAATAACATGTTTACTACAGGTAGACACTTTTATTTATACTCACCAGTGACTTCATTAGTACAAGTACAAGGTTGGGTCTGCTTTTGCCATCTGAACTGCTCTAATTCTTTTTGACACAAATTCAAGGTGCTGGAAACAACAGATGTTTGTATGTACTGACATGATAGCATCCTGCAGTTGCTCCTTATTTTTTGGCTGCACATCCATGATGGGAATTTCTAGTCCCCTCAAACTGAATTGAGATCTGAGGACAGTGGAGGCTATTTGATAACAGTTTATTCATTTTTGTGTTCAAGAAACCAGTTTTAGATCATCTGAGTTTTGTGTCATGGTGTGTTATCCTGCTCGAAATAGCCATTAAAAGATGGGTACATTCTGGTCATAAAGGGTTGGATATGGTCAGCAACTGGTTGCTATACTGGTGACCAACTTGTGACTGGTCAGCCTGCTTAAGTAGGCTGTAGAATTAAAACAATGCTCAGTTTATATTAATGGACCCAAAGTATGCCGAGAAAATATTCCCCAAACCATCACACTATGTTGAGTGTTGTTTACACGAAATTCTGAGCCTGGCATCCAAATGTCACAATGAAATCGAGACTCACCAAAACCAGGCGATTTTCTTCCTTTCTTCTGTTGTCCAGTTTTTGTCAGCCTGTGTGAAATGCAACATTGTGTCAGTCTTCTGTTGTTAAAAGAATTTGCTGGCTTTTTAAAAAAAATCATTGTTATGCTGATGATATTCAGCTTTATATCACTATCTTTAAATCTCAGTGTGTTTCTAAAGTTTTATCTGTACAGAATTGTTTTAACTGCATAAAATCGCGAATGTCAGATAATTTTTATTCTCAGCAGAATGAGAATAAAACACAGATCTTTAGTTGCATTTCCCAAAAACCTGATGCTGTTCATCAGAACATAGTGTTTCTCCGACTGAAAACGCCACATTCAGATGAACAGATGAACCTGGATGATTGAGCATGAAAGCATCAAGACTTAGTTGTGTTTCTTTCTCATTCATCTCAGTTTGTATTTCAGCAGTAAGTAGTTGCAACATGATCAGATAATTGTGTTAATGAGTGACTAAATGCATGTACCTAATGAAGTGTCTGGCGAGTGTATACAGTAGTTATAATAGTATAATAATAACATTATATTCATCATTCTACACTTAGGCTCATCATGCGTAATTGGGCAAATTTCCAGTTTGAAAATGAATTTTGAAAAGAAAAAACAAAATAAATGAGAAAACAAAAACAAATCAACACAAGAAGTGTACAGTAATACAAAAATATTGACAGCAAAAATATTAACCTATAAAATATGTGTGTATTTAAAACTGAAAACATTGTCAGCCATTATTAGAGAGAACTGTTTTAGAACCCAGGAGCAACACAAGAGAAAGCACAGGGTCCTCTGAGGAACCAAGAGCAAGAGGAACCAAGGTGAGTTTTTGGGAAGGAACCATAATAGTCACAAAGATGGGGTTAAAGAATCTGCCGGTTCAGATAGAGGGGGAGGAGGTGGAGGTGGTCAACAAGTACAAGTACCTCGGGCTGTGGGTGGACAATAAACTGGACTGGTCATGCAACACAGAGCACCTGTATAAAAAAGCCCAAAGCCGACTGTACTTCCTCAGGAGGCTGAGGTCTTTTAACATCTGCAGGAAGCTCCTGAGGATGTTTTACCAGTCAGTGGTTGCTGGAGTACTTTTCTATGCTGTGGTGTGCTGGGGGAGCAGCACAGCAAAGAAGGACTCATCCAGGCTGGAGAAACTGATCAGGAAGGCTAGCTCTGTGGTCGGCATGAAGCTGGACACTCTGGTGACAGTGGCAGAGAAAAGGACATTAAAGAAACTGCTGGACATTATGAACAATGCTGGGCATCCTCTGCACACGGCCATAAACAATCAGAAGAGTCTGTTCAGTGACAGGTTGCTTCTCCCCAAGACAAGAACTAACAGACTGAAAAACTCCTTTGTCCCACACGCCATCAGACTGTTTAACTCCTCTCTGGAGGGGAGAGGGAGGAGAAACAGGAGGACAAAGGAGGGGGGAACAACTAAGCTGTAGTGCCTCTTCACCTCACTGTACAATACCTTGTGCAATACTTTTTGTAAATAGTCAACAGTGCAATAGACTCAATACTTGAAATGTGCAATTCACTTGTATTTTTATTTTTTATTCCTATTTATTCTATTTATCCCCTTTGTATATTTTATTTATATTTGTTTCTGTATTTATATATATGTGTGTGTGTGTGTGTGTGTGTGTGTGTGTGTGTGTGTGTGTGTGTGTGTGTGTGTATATTTTATATATATCTATATATATATATCTATATATATATATCTATATCTATATATCTATATCTATATATCTATATCTATATATCTATCTATCTATCTATCTATCTATCTATCTATCTATCTATCTATCTATCTATATCCATCCTTCAAGCTCGGGTCCTCTACCAGAGGCCTGGGAGCTTGAGAGTCCTGCGCAGTATCTTAGCTGTTCCCAGGACTGCGCTCTTCTGGACAGAGATCTCCGATGTTATTCCCGGGATCTGCTGGAGCCACTCGCCTAGCTTGGGAGTCACCGCACCTAGTGCTCCGATTACCACGGGGACCACCGTTACCTTCACCCTCCACATCCTCTCGAGCTCTTCTCTGAGCCCTTGGTATTTCTCCAGCTTCTCGTGTTCCTTCTTCCTGATATTGCTGTCATTCGGAACCGCTACATCGATCACTACGGCCGTCTTCTTCTGTTTGTCTACCACCACTATGTCCGGTTGGTTAGCCACCACCATTTTGTCCGTCTGTATCTGGAAGTCCCACAGGATCTTAGCTCGGTCATTCTCCACCACCCTTGGGGGCATCTCCCATTTTGACCTCGGGACTTCCAGGTTATACTCGGCACAGATGTTCCTGTACACTATGCCGGCCACTTGGTTATGGCGTTCCATGTATGCCTTGCCTGCTAGCATCTTGCACCCTGCTGTTATGTGCTGGATTGTCTCTGGGGCATCTTTACACAGCCTGCACCTGGGGTCTTGCCTGGTGTGATAGACCCCAGCCTCTATGGATCTTGTGCTCAGAGCTTGTTCTTGTGCTGCCATGATTAGTGCCTCTGTGCTGTCTTTCAGTCCAGCTTTGTCCAGCCACTGGTAGGACCGAAAAAAAAAACCGAAGTTACAGTTACAGAATTGTTATATATTATATATATATATATATATATATATATATATATATATATATAATATATAACAATTCTGTAACTGTAACTTCGGTCGTTGCTGTGCTTTTTTTGGAAGTCGAATTTCCCAGAGGAACCCACCCGAGGGATTAATAAAGTTCTATCTTATCTCTCTTATCTCTTAAAATATACTAAACTTTAACTATAATTTAGTTTTTTCTGCTCATTAAAGCAAAATCCATCTTGGTGGAAGTCACCATGGGTTCATGTGATTCTTTTTTTTCCCAGATTTACTGGTTAGTAGCCACACTGCTTTATCCGCAGGGTCTCTAAGATGGGAGAGGGAGAGCTGTTCAGTCTGTTCATTAAAAGCTCCCAAGAGAGACGTCTTCCTGTCGTGGTATTGACACCACTTCAGGCCTATAAGAGTGTAGATAATTCAGAGAGGAGATGTTAGCTCATTAACAGAGCTTGTGGTTGAACTGTAGATGGTTGCAGCTGGGGAAAGAGAAAACCCCGTCCTCCTCTCAGTGATCGTTGATTGCTGGTTACCCGGAGTCATCAGTACTAGTGGTTAACCATTCATGAAATGTTATATAAAATGTCATTGTTCCACTAATGCTTTAATTGTGTGAATGAACACTAGGCTTTCTGCACACTGAATAATGTATTTATGAGTGTGCATTAATAATGAATAACATGCATAATTCATAGCTACAATAGTTCAAACTTTTTAACAGCACAGCAACATTTTAAGCAATGAAAACCAGGCAGCCAGTGTTTTGTCATCTCATTATCTCCCACTGTTACAGACTTTGGGAAAGGTGTACCGACAAACCTGCTTTTACAGGCACCGTGGGCGCTGACCTGGAGTCAGGGCTCTTGACATGATGCAAATGGTATGCAGGAATCAAAGAGCAAAAGTACCAGTCCACCCACTGTGTTGCATCTGCTCCACCAAGGTAAGAGAAGAGAGGTTGGTCAACCACTTGAACTGACCTGTATGTTATGTAGAAATATGTGGAGAAGGTTTTGAATAGAACTCGGTGGGAAAACATAGATTTGGTCTGTTAAAGAAATTCATATCATGAAAATAATAAAATTGTTTGTGTTAGGTATGAGGTGTCTGCTGAGAATTGGGATTGACCGGATTTGAGGAATTTTAAAACTTTAAAAGAAAATGGATCAATTAAATTTTAGCCTGTGACCCCACTTCTAACTACTTTTGACTCCGCCTGCTCTGGCTGAAGAACTATTACATCATTAAAATGTTGCCAACAGGTTTTTGTTAGCTCCCTTATTTGTTGAGGGAGTTTCGCTTCAGTGATAAAATATGTGTTCTGTTTTCTTTTTAATTGAGAAATCTCAGGCCTCCCAAGACACCTTTGGTTTAATGGTATTTAATAGGAATAGAACATTTGGCTTTCCTGAATGTGAAAAAATATAAACTTAGGCTTGTATTGCAGCTCCATTACTGCCCGAGTTTTTTCCTGGCTCAGATGGAATGTTTCGGGGGTGACTCACTGAAGTGAGCAGGATTAGTCTGCATACAGTAAAAGCTACATGATTTAAGCCTCCATCATTTAATAGAGGTTTATGTATTGTTCCTGTTATTTCTGACTAATGTCTACACTTACTTCTATTAGGTACGCTTATTAGATAAATAACTGCTTGTTAATGCAAATAATTAATCAGCAAACCCTGATTGCAACAGTAACTCAAAAAATGATACTTGTTACAATCAAGATATATAAAATAGGATCTCTGAAAGTGTGACAAAGACCTTGAAGCAGAAGACCACACCCGGTGCCTATCTGGAAACTAAACTTGCAGTTCTCATACGCTAATGCTTGAAGTGTGTCAGATTCATGCAACTTCTTATTTTGCATCTAGCAGATCAGGCTGTATATCTCGCTCTGCATGTCTAAACTCCCTCCGGTGACCGCAACAACTTTCGACTGACTCGAAGGCTGTTTATGAATGTAGTGATTTGTTCAATTTCTGTTTGGCAGAGTGGTGCTTTCTGGTAGCCTTGAGTGGTCTTTCTTCCATCTATACAAAAACTGCAGCCCACATATCTTTGCAGTAGGTTCTTGTATTACTAACCCCTGGTCTGTATGTGAATGCATGGTCTATTTCACTTCATGTACTTTTTGCCACAGCAGATACAATTTCTAAAATATAACTGTAATGAGAGAGAGCCAAGTGCAACCACTAAAAAAATCATAAAAGTACATTTGTGCACTTAGCATGTATACATTATGCTTATTCTGATTAGCTCTACCTGATGTTTTCTATTTTTGGTCTATCAGTCTTAACACATCTGTTGAAGTAACACAGGTAAAATAGGTATTCAGTAACACAATAAAAAAGAAATACATCATGCCACTAGAGAACGTTCCCATTCAATAATAAAGCCCAGAAAAGCATCAATCCATACAGCAATATCCAAACTGTACCTACTGCTCTTTTTTCCCAGCTTCTGTCCATGCATGGAATGGAAGCATGGAGAAGTTTTAACTTGCTCGCTGGGCTCAAATATTATCTTCATGCTTCCATTTCCTGTGTAAATGTATGTAATAAGGTGATCCACTAGTGTCCGGAGGCGATCATAGCACAACAATACCAAAGCACATCTGTCATGAAATCCATGGATGTGGTCCTGCCAGAGTTCCCCGGTGAATTTCTATAAGCCCCTGCAAGCTTCGTCCCATTTCAGCTGAGCAAACCACAAGAGATGAAGGGGGCAGAGGGCGCTGCTAGATGTGCTCCAACTGCCAATGGGAAATGTCAGTCCCTCTCACAGACAAGGAATAACAAATAGCCTCTTGAGTGTCTTGACAAGCGATGGCGGCTGCAGCAAACTTACCCCACCCCCATCCATAGGGAATTATGCGTGACGTGAGAAAGAGCCTCCTGCTACCTGAGAAATGTCTCATCTAGTGCTTGAAGACATTTTGACAAGAGTATATTACATATTTCATTGCATCTCTCAGGTAATTCAGTCAACATCAAGAGTCATAAACAGGAAAGGTGTTACATTATTTACTTTCAGTCTGACATCTCAACATCCCACTTATTATTTACATCACTCTACGCTGTCAGGGGCAGGAATAATTGTCCTCCTTTAATTCCATATTTTACATTTTAGTCTGAAATCCCTACAAATATGCTGTACTTCTGGGTTTTCACTCAGAACTGTCCAATTTATTAGCTTTTTTTATAGGTGCTAAATGTCACCCGAAGTCATTTCCTGCAACAGTAAACACTTTCTTAGCTTTTAGAAGTGTTTACAGCATCGCACAGCAGGTTTGTGCATATTAAAGGAAATCTTCAGCGATGGCAGCTTGAGCTGGAGCATTTTGGTGACACAGAAATTACTGTGATTTTACACTTCAAACCACTCTGAAGGCACGATCCTTTTTCAGTATTTGTCACAGTGACATTTTAAAAATCCATTAATTAGTACAGTGCAAGGCCTTAATTTGTACACTGAGATACCATAGTAGAATTTAACACTACTTTTTAAAGTAATCTAACACTGTTGAGGAAGTGCTGTCATGTTAATAAAGCTGTATATCTAAAAATAATACATTTCCCGCTTCACATCGAGACCTTTGCTCTTATTTACTTCAGTTCATATTATGTATCATCTCATATTTAAAGAAAGAAGGTAATCAAACTAAGCATTTTATTAGCTGTGCCTTAAATCATCAACTTTATTTATTAAGATTTAAACTGAAGCTGTCAACTAATGGGAATTCCTTTTCAAGGTCAAAGAAGAAAAGGAACAGCTGATTAACTGAACACTAACGATGGCTGCAGTCTGGTAAGCCTTTTGCAGGTGCTGTGCATACTTAGCATTTTAAATGAATTAATGGAACTCATGCTGGTGATTGGATGAATGTATTGGTGAGGTTATTTTTCATTGTGTGTTGCTTGGTGAGCCTTTTCACTCAGGCAGTTCTGGGCAGTAAAAACTGTTGTTCCCACATGCTTGGGCAACATGGTGGAACAGTGATTACTACTTCAACCAGAAGATTCAGGTTTTATTCTATTGGTTAGAGGAGCATGCAGCGGTACTAACAAAGATTTTTACTTTTATTTTATTTTTTCAGTGGCTGAATCAACTTCAAAAGTCTCGGATTTCCTCCAGTTCTTGTGAATGTGATGGCAATGACAGGATCTGAGCAATCACAAATAATGGTAAGTGTACTGACTTATAATATTAGAAAGTATTAGGATAAATGCATAATACAGGCTAAAAGTAAGACAACTGCTACAGAGAAATCAGCAGAATGAGTGTGTATGGGAAGAAAGCGTGTGCACTTTAAGCGCTTTTGGTCAGTAAAACTGGCCAAGATCTAGAACTGGCAATAAGCTGAGAGTGAAGAAGTGACTTGGATGAGCGAAGAAACATTTCTGCCACTGAAAATACTACGTCCAGATGAACAGGATCAACTTGTTGGAATGGCCAAGAATCAGAGTAATAATAAAGTCTAGTCTATTTGAAGGCACAAAAGAAATGGCAAAATGTAGATTGTGTGAGTTAACAGACTGATCAATATCACAAATCTATTATTAAGACATGGGAGATTCGGATGGATTATAATCGAGTATTTCATTAAGATTTTTCGATCTTTCAGCTGCAGCATCTGTGGTTTTAAACAATCTATAGCAAGTAAAGATGAAATATAAAAACAGAATTCAAATGTAGGCTTGGTCTATATGCAAATTTGATACAATGTCAACAACTCAGGTTGTATCGAATTTGAAAACACATAATTCAAAAACACATAAATATGCCTGACACCCTTAAACGAAGCAGCATCTGGCTGCAGTTTAAAGACTTTTTTGTCTCAGTCTTGGTCTCGCCTCGACTTTGTCTTGGTCTTGACTCAGTCTGTCTTGGTCTTGGTCTCAATACCCTCTGGTCTTGGTATTGTCTTGGTCTTGTAGTTCCTCCTGAACTACAATCTAGAATTAGTCAAACTTCTGGAACATTTCTAAGCAGCCAGCTATAGTCAGCTGAACGGAAGACAATTGTTTATGCATTTGTGTCATCACGCCTAGATTACTGTAATGCTCTATATACCAGTGTAGTTAGATCGTCTCTTATGTTTCCAAGCTATAAAAATATGCTGGTGCAAGACCCATACACATGATACTAAGCACGCTCACATTACTCCTTTTCTTTTAGTAGATTTTGGAATTGGTTTTAAAATTATTGTACTTAAATATAGAGCACTAAATGGAAAAGTTTCAGACTATTTATCTCCTCTGATTTGGTTGTTCCTCATGCAAGAGTGAGAACTGGGGATGCAGAGCCTTTCAGTCAGTGGCACCAACAGTTTCCCACTCCAGCACTCGCTTAGCTGACTCATTTAAAAATCAGTTAAATTGATTGTTAGATTGTTGCTGATGTTAACTGTTTTCAGGTTTATTATATTCTGTATTGTTCTGTATTTTAACTTTTTTTTTGTATTGCTACTAACTGAATTTAAATTCTCTATTAATTGCATTGTAATTATTCCTACATTTTTATCTTTTGATTATACAGCACCTTGTGACTACTGTGTAAAAACACTATCAAAAATAACTTTACTTATTGCTTTCTTACTTAATTGGTGGTATTACTATCAGCCTCAGCTGTTAGTTACATTCCTGTAAAAGACTTGATATGTGTGTGCAGAAATGCATTTACATCACATGAGTAGAAGGAGGATATGCTGCCAGATGTCAGCTAACATAATTTCTGTAATTTTTACTGTAGAAGATTTTAATTATGTGTAATAGTAATTGTTGTTTAGTTGTCATATATTTAAACAGCTCTATTTGGGATGAATAGAAATACTTGTGTTAGCCTTTTCATGGGCTGTCAACTTGTCCAAAGGGCGCTCCACTACTTGCCCAATGTCAGCTGTGTTCCAGTCCCACTGAACCCTGGTTGAATAAGTGATTAAGAAAATGGATGGATGAAGGTTTTATTCTGACACATCATATTTTTGTTTTTTTTCCTGCCTAAATTTTCTCCAATCACATCCAGGCCAAACTGTGTGCTAATTATATTATAAATGACTTTTCTAAATTGCAATTGACAGTAGATTAATTAAAATTAAACCACTAGATGTCAATATTGTTTCGTTTTTTAATGTGCATAATTCCCTGGGATTGGAACTTTACTCAGTTTTAATGAATATTGTTTATTAATTTGAATTGTTTGCAGCATTATGTGACAGTCGCACTGGAATACCCAGGGCCATTTCATTCAAATAAAGCCAGCTGCCACAATGCAGAAGGTCAAGTTACAGAGTGACCAGAATTGAAAGATTCTCTGCATGAGCTGCCCGAGGATAGCTACAGCAACATGTCTCTACCGTCAGTATTTTGATGTGTGTGATGAGTGCGCACATGTCTTTTTTTTTTGAGTCAGTTGTTGGAGCTCAGTAACCTTGCCTTTTCTTGGTGTAGCCCTCTATTTGGCCGGTGACAGCGGTTATCACTGAACACTAAATACAGGGAGTGCAGAATTATTAAGCAAATGAGTATTTTGTCCACATCATCCTCTTCATGCATGTTGTCTTACTCCAAGCTGTATAGGCTCGAAAGCCTACTACCAATTAAGCATATTAGGTGATGTGCATCTCTGTAATGAGAAGGGGTGTGGTCTAATGACATCAACACCCTATATCAGGTGTGCAGAATTATTAGGCAACGTCCTTTCCTTTGGCAAAATGGGTCAAAAGAAGGACTTGGCAGGCTCAGAAAAGTCAAAAATAGTGAGATATCTTGCAGAGGGATGCAGCAGTCTCAAAACTGCAAAGCTTCTGAAGCGTGATCATCGAACAATCAAGCGTTTCATTCAAAATAGTCAACAGGGTCGCAAGAAGCGTGTGGAAAAACCAAGGCGCAAAATAACTGCCCATGAACTGAGAAAAGTCAAGCGTGCAGCTGCCAAGATGCCACTTGCCACCAGTTTGGCCATATTTCAGAGCTGCAACATCACTGGAGTGCCCAAAAGCACAAGGTGTGCAATACTCAGAGACATGGCCAAGGTAAGAAAGGCTGAAAGACGACCACCACTGAACAAGACACACAAGCTGAAACGTCAAGACTGGGCCAAGAAATATCTCAAGACTGATTTTTCTAAGGTTTTATGGACTGATGAAATGAGAGTGAGTCTTGATGGGCCAGATGGATGGGCCCGTGGCTGGATTGGTAAAGGCCAGAGAGCTCCAGTCCGACTCAGACGCCAGCAAGGTGGAGGTGGAGTACTGGTTTGGGCTGGTATCATCAAAGATGAGCTTGTGGGGCCTTTTCGGGTTGAGGATGGAGTCAAGCTCAACTCCCAGTCCTACTGCCAGTTTCTGGAAGACACCTTCTTCAAGCAGTGGTACAGGAAGAAGTCTACATCCTTCAAGAAAAACATGATTTCCATGCAGGACAATGCTCCATCACACGCGTCCAAGTACTCCACAGCGTGGCTGGCAAGAAAGGGCATAAAAGAAGAAAAACTAATGACATGGCCTCCTCGTTCACCTGATCTGAACCCCATTGAGAACCTGTGGTCCATCATCAAATGTGAGATTTACAAGGAGGGAAAACAGTACACCACTCTGAACAGTGTCTGGGAGGCTGTGGTTGCTGCTGCACGCAATGTTGATGGTGAACAGATCAAAACACTGACAGAATCCATGGATGGCAGGCTTTTGAGTGTCCTTGCAAAGAAAGGTGGCTATATTGGTCGCTGATTTGTTTTTGTTTTGTTTTTGAATGTCAGAAATGTGAATGTGGAGATGTAATATTGGTTTCACTGGTAAAAATAAATAATGTAAATGGGTATATATTTGTTTTTTGTTAAGTTGCCTAATAATTATGCACAGTAATAGTCACCTGCACACACAGATATCCCCCTAAAATAGCTAAAACCAAAAACAAACTAAAAACTACTTCCAAAAACATTCAGCTTTGATATTAATGAGTTTTTTGGGTTCATTGAGAACATGGTTGTTGTTCAATAATAAAATTATTCCTCAAAAATACAACTTGCCTAATAATTCTGCACTCCATGTATGGCTGTGATCCTCAGAGCCTTCTAGTAATGCTGAAAAATATTTTACATATCCTCTTTGCTGTTGTTGCTTGAAATAACTGCATTAAAATCAAGCTAGCTTGAAAGCAATTTGTAGTAGGTTAACTGCCGACAAGGCCCAATCAGCCGCTCAGCTGGTAATGTCATCATTAATCCAAGCAGAGAACACAATTATATAGTTAGTCACATATAGTGGCCTTGTGGTTCCACTCCAACTTAAGTCAGAGTTTTTGGTTGTAGTCATCATAAAACATGTAGCAAACAACATCATGAATGTGAATGTATGAAGTAGAAAACAACTAAACAAGTCTAGCCATACATATAAAGAGTATCAGCCAATGGAGACTGTTAATAATAGCTGGGAGATATGTCTTCACACCAGTGGAGGAAATAGCACACACTTATCACCACACATGCACCCCATGTTTTGGACCACTATTGACCCATTCATCCATCCATCCATCCATCCATCCAATCATTGTCTTCTACTTATCAACTAATACTACTTAATTCAAAAAAGCTAATCTAACAACAACAACTAAACAGTTAGTTGAGCGCAGTCTAATGGGTAAATTTAAAGACTGTGCAAGTGTTTAAATTTGAGGGCTATTTTAAACTGTCAGTCAGAGTCTTGAATAACCCAGTTGTAGTTTCTTTTTTTGACAACCTATCATTAGCAATGCTAGTCCCAGCACCCTTCTTCCTATGCAGGTTCATGTCCACATGCCTGGCTATGTAACAGTTTGCTCTGACAAAGGCTAAATACAATCGTTCATTACTGCTGTAATCTGTCTTACTTTCCACTTTGTCTTTGTGTTCAACTTTCCATCACACAGAGAGAGAGAACGCTGCAGGGGTGCGGGCGTGTGCCAGCACTGCAGCCCTGCCTAATGGAGGATGGCTGCAACACATTTTAGTGAGTTAATGTTTAAACATCTAATCAACTAGTCATGCACATCCTTAATAAATGTATATAATAAATATATATAAAATAAACTACAAAATATACATTAGAAGAAGAGAAGGAAAATGAGTTAACTATAATACAAAAATAGAAATAATTAGTCCAAACCACTGTAATATCACACATTAAATATAGTAAGGAACCTCCATCAAAAGTACATCAACAAGTCCTTGTTCATGCCCCAAGGATTTTTCAAAAGTAAATAATCTAAAAAACAGACTTTATCATCTTTGATTCCTGCAAAGAGACAGAAATGTTTGATGTTTCTTTTTAAAATGTCTTTCTGCAGCCATGACTGTGCATAGAATTTTGTTCATTTAAAAGGAATGGGTCAGGGATGAATGAATAATGCATGAAGACATGTACATTTGGACAGATGATGGGACTACATTAAAGGTCTCGGGGTCACCAAAATGAATATATTCATTATGTCAAATTCATGTTTGTCTTATCCCAATTAGTGCAGATACCTGGGTGAAATGCACACAGAGAGACGAATGAGGGCAAAAGACTTGTTTTCTTGTTAAAGGAAAAGAGAATTTTCAGTTCCAGTGCTTTGTCAGGCTAATGGGAAAATAACAATAGAGTGGAAATTAAGCAGAAAATGCTGATATGACTTTTACTTTGTTATTTTTGTCAGATAATGGATTTATTCTATTGCACCTGCAGGCGACTTTTACTTTGACATATTTAAAGGACAGACTAGTTTACCATTTCTTCACTCCTCTCAAGAACACTCGCTCGTTAGTTTAGTATAAAAGTTTAGGTGTAGTGTACAAAGTGCACTATACTGAATTTATTGAAATTTGCCCTCAAGCCAAAGTTACACAAGAGAATTTTGTGTATACAAGTTGTTTCTGAAGAGAAACATAATACTGAAACCACATGCACACAAGGTTACATTAAAATGAAAGAGTCTGAGCTCACCAAGCTTATTATACAAGCTTAAAAAAAAGTAAGACTAATTAGTCTGCACTGCATTGCAAAACCAGTGCAGTTTCTTTAATTTGCTTTCTGCATACCCCGAACATTTAACTCTTGTTTCAGTCTTAACATGATGTATGTAGACATGAAATTCATATTTAAGAGCTTCTTTTGATTTATTTATTTTTATAATGAATGCTTGAAAAACAAGTGCTCAAAGTTAAAGTTAAATGTTGCAATTAACAATTTGGGCTTGTGGTGGCAGTGTTATCTCATTTTGACAGTTCCCAAACCAAAGCTTTTATATTGTGGAAACGCTAACTGCCAGGCAAAGTCACAATACTGATGTCAGCTACATACACTTTGAACTCTGTGTAGTTCAAACACTGCAACTGCGTTGTACTGACATGGAAGCTTGCTCTACAAAAGTTGGTTAGCTAGCTGCCTGGCTGACTAGCTAAGGTGGCCATAGTCATAGTGAAAACTTACTGGTGTAAAATACTGTGTCCTAAGAGTAAAGCAAAAAAACAAAACAAAAACAAATTAGTAGCATGCAGGTGGAAAGAGGAGGATGGGTTGAAGGTCTGTGCGATCTTGTAGTCTGATTTGTTTGTTGATCCCTTCAACTTGCCACAGGAGAACAGGGACAGAAGACAGAGAAGGGAGGAGTGCAAATAAATGTACAGAGACTCAGTGAACTGCATCAGTATGTATTTGTGTGTGTGTGTATATGAACTATAATATGTGTATGTGTGATAAATGCCACACAGAAGAACTGCCATCTCACTTGCTCTTACAGACAGGATGGGCCGATTGTGTCATCCAGGAAAACAAACAGCTTGTAGAAATATTTCTTGAAGGCAGAACTGTCAGGTGTCAGAAATTCTTTCAGTAAAAACCTCATTCGGCTGAGATCCAGTTTTTACGTTTTCCAATTTGAATGTTCAAGAAAGAGTGTCCTGATGCATTAAAAATAACAAGCCCTGTTTTCATAATCTTAATCAATAGCCTAATTCTTAATCAGCAGCTGCTGATATATAGGTTTGATGGAAACTAAATTTCTTAATAATTCGATATTGAATCCATTACTCATTTTGGTTGTGTTTAATTTCTGCTTCCTGACACACAAAAGATTTCCACAAGGTTCTATGACCAATATTCCTCTTTATACCTGCTTCCCTGATGCAGTATTGCTAAAAAAACACCCCAGAATATATTTCCATTGCTATACAGATGATGCTCAGTAATATTTATCTATGAAGCAAGATACAAATCAATTAGATAAACTACAGAAATGTCTTAAAGCCATTCCTAAATGACCTAAAATGTTCTACCTCTAAATTCTGACAAAAGTGAGGTAATTGGATCAGAAACTAACTAGATAGACACTCTGAATGGCTTTGCTTTTAGCATTAGTGTGTGGAAACCTGAAGCTACTTTTCAAACAAACACTCTGTTTTAGAGTGATGCTGAAAAATTAGTTCATCAGTTTGCTACTTCTATGTTAGGATATTGTAATTCCTTATTAACAGACTGTCCTAAGATTTCACATCACAGAGTACTAACAGGGACTAGAAAGAGACATCATATTCTATATCACTGTCTCTTCACTGGCTCCCTGCTAAATTTGAAACTAATTTTTAAGCCCTTCTCAAGGAAGCCTTACCTTTAAGACCTCATAGTACCATATTATCCTAATAGAGAACTCAGCCATCAGACTTCAGGCCTACTGGTGGTTCCAAAGATTTCAAGCCCCTCTCCTTTTGCACCACCTCCTAGTTTGGGTTTAGGACACAGACTCTCTCTACTTTGAAAATTTGAAAACAACCTTAATTTTTGATAAGACTGCATCTAGTGAACCTGAACAATCTGCTAGTTCCCAAAGTGCAGTGAACATTACTTTTTTCATTTAGCTATTTTCATTATAATTGTGTTTATATGCTGCTATTGAATGCCATTAACTTTTATCTCCTCTCTTGTGTATTTTGTGCTCATTTGTTTTGTTTTTTTTTAACTCTGTAGGTTCTCTTTTTTTCTATCTTTTCCCAGTATCCCCCCAACAAGTCACAGCCGTTGACTGCCGTTTCCTGAGCCTCGTTATGCCAGAAGTCTCTTCCTGTTCCCACCATTGCCTAGTGCTATTCTTAGGGAAATGTCTAATTGCTGGATTTCTCTCTTTAAGGCTGAAGGGGTTTAATTTGCAATATAAAGTGCCTCGAGAGCACTTGTGGTGAACTCATACACTATAAATGAAACAGGGAAATTTGATAGACAGGTGATAGGTATATTATTTTGTTCTGTTTTATTTTGTTCTTTATGTTTATCTTTTGATGTTCTTGTGTGCTAAGGTCAGAGGTGGGAGGTAATGAAGAAAAAATACTTTGTTACTGTACTTAAGTAGAATTGTCGGGTATCTGCGTCTCTGTTGTTTCCTGTTTTACTTTGACAGTCTGTGTCTTATGTCATTGTATTCTGTTTTGCTTCCTCCGTGTCTCGTCATGTCTAATTAGGTTCTGCTGTGTCTCCCTCCTGTTGTGCATTTCCCTCGTTGCCTTGTGTATGTATATATAGCGTGTGTTTCCCCCTGTCCTGCGTCGGATCATCTGTGGTTTCCCCTGTGTTACTTCTGGTCATCAGCCCCGTGTAGCTCCCCCCCTGCTTTTCCAGGTTTTTTGCAGTTCTGTTTCCAGTTTCATGTTTAGTCATTTCCAGTTTAGGGTTTTCTTTGTATTCCTCAGTTCCCTGTTTCCCTTGTGTTTTGTAGTGTTTTTGCAATCAACAGTAAAGGCTCACCTTTTGTTAAACATTCACCTCTGCCGTCCGCGCTCCCTCCGTCACCGTGACACTTTAATATTTTTCTTGTAGGTTTCTTTTCTCTGAAACAAACCTGTCCAGGGAGCACCTCGCCCCTTACCCTCTGGCAGGTGGAATAGGTCCCTCCTCTGCAACCCTGAGGATGGATGGATGGATTGTCATGGCATGCCTTAGTTCTGTCTCATGTCTCTCTACCTCTAATTATCCTGATTATCTTAACATGTGTGTGGTTACTTTCTCCTGTGTCTTATTCCCTAAGCAGTTCCCTGTATATAAATAGTTCAGTTTTTCCCTCAGTCCTTGTCGCAGTTAGAGATGGGCAAAGTGAGGTTTTGTGAAACAGTAATTATGATCATCAACATGATTTGGAGAAACCCCCAAACAACAAAGCAAGAAAAAACTGTGAGATTGTTAAAGATGGCAAGCTGTGAATGTAATGTGTTTAAAATGCTAATTTTCCTCTGTTGTATTAACATTTCATTGGTAATTCAGTGAAATGCACTGCAATATAATGTAACTATCACAGTCTGTTTCTCATAAACTCAATTAATACGGTCTCTCACTAGCCGATCAATTAATATATTACTAACTTTACTAAGCTATCACACATTAAATCTCCCTGACACTATCGTCCTGTGACATAAAAACCCCTTTAAGTTTCAAATGTGTTCGGTTGATTTTAAGTTTGGGTAGGCTGACATCATATTAAACCTTATGGATTAAGAATGAGATGTCCACCTTAAAAGCTCACCTTTTTAATTGTAAGACAACCTCTTCCATACTGCATCTGGGTCTTCACCCCTACATTTCACCCAACATCCATACCTGGTGAAAGACATTACATCTCCTTCGAATGATGTTTCCTGGTACTTCGTGTTAACTGTAGTGTATCGTTAAAAAAAAAATCAGAGGCTGTCTAATGCCGGGTGCTTAAATATGCTTAAATATGTTACACATAAAATTTGTACTTCAATAATAATAATAATATTTTTGTACTTCAAAATATTATTGTTCGCCATATGTGACTGAAAATTCCTTGTGCTTGCTTTCTCTTCAATATGCTTTTTCTTCTTCGTCTGCCCAGCAGCTCATTAGCTGGAAATTCTGTGGGTAGGTCTACTTGTGTCACCAGCCACAAATGGATACAAGTGCCATGTTATAGAGCACCTGACTGTAGATATCAATTTGTAGTAAGGTAAGTCAATAAAACCTGTAGCTCTATATTTTGATAGGTAATTATTAGCATTTTAGACTATTTTCACATTCCTGTTTATGCACGGAACAAATTGCCTCGTGTTTCATCACCTCTGCTGTCAAAAATGAGGCAATTTAATGAAAAAGATCAGAAAAAAATTGCTTTGTACGTGATCCCACACATAAGCATGTGTTAAGTTGCTATTTTAAATTGCTCATTGAAAAACAAATCCATAAGAACAGAATCCGAGCTCGTCGTAAACTCAGAGAGTGTATGATAATGGATTCTCTATTTTAGCCCTGATAAACCAACAAACACAATGATAATGTGATGATGTGTGCTATAACTGATGGCTGGCTGGAGGCAGGAGGATATATGAGCAAGGGATTCATTTTATCATTATGAAGAACTGAACACACGGCTTAGTTGTGGGAACCTTTATATATGGTAGCATAAGCAATAAACATTTGCCTTTATGCCTTGTAGCACACGTTTTGCTATCCACTTAATGTTGCAACTCTTTCCAGACCTTCTTTCAGTGCCTGCTGTGCTGTAGCCTAGTCTGTGTGTGTTTGTGTGTTTGTGTGTGTGTGTGTGTGTGTGTGTGTGTGTGTGTCCAACCCTGTACTTATCATATAAAAGAAGAAGTTAGTCAATAGATGCATGCAAGATGCCACTCTCCTCCTCGCTTGCCTCTCTATCCTACAGGTGTGCCAAAAACCACACCCCACTGCCACATTTTAAGCTTTTTATGGTGGCTGTTTTTGTGACAAAACAGTGCCTGAGACAATTTCTGCTTAAGAAAAGACATGAAACAGAAGAGTGGGCAGCCTAAATGAATGGGAACTTAATGAATGGACCAGCTATTTATTCTTGACGATAGAAACTTCTTGCTTTAAACTTTTCAGGCTTTCAAAAGGGAATTACTGATCTTTACTGGTTTGGCTTGATTCTGTTCAAAAAGAAGACTGTAAGAATGACACTGACGGGGATGAGGATGGACTGGAGATGTTAAAATTTGGAGGGCTACAGGATAACAATCCCTAAAATGCTATATAGGGGCATGGCTGCTCTTTAAAGTGAGAGTTCAACAACTTCACATTGCAACACATTCACACCTCAACTCTTGTCACTTGTCTTGATGAGCTGTCTGAATTGAAATGGCATTTGGCCTCAGGCTGCACTAACAATAATCCATAAAGTCATAGCAGAGAAGAAGAAGCAGATGGTGAAAACAGTCAATTTGCAATAAAGAAAGAAACAATGGTGATGTTTGCCATATTTTGGATAGCTCTTATCCCCTGTTCATTTAGCTTCACTGTTTTTGTGTTTCCAACGGTTTTGTTTTCGTGTTCTGCTGTCCATATACATACCCCACTTCATAGAAAACTTTTGCAACTGGCCAAATCAAACAGTTTTATACAGAATAACTGTGGCTGTTTCGCTCTGCCTGTTTAGGTGTGTAGTGAACCTATAAGCTTCAGAGCTGCTGTTTGTGACAGTGTCTTTGATAGGGATAGAGCCAGGGGTTAAAGTGGGATTTGGCTGGTGGAGGATCCCTAAGTTTCTTTGTAGCAGTGCAGCAGGGGAAAATAACTCACTCAGAAATAAGTCACGTAATAATTTCTGCTGTGAGCTCCAGTAGATTTGTTTTCTTGTGAACAGGCCATGGTCAGCTGAGCTGTGCTGGTGCTCTCTACAGATTTAGTCACAACATTCTGCAATTTATAAACCTACGACTGTAGAAAACATTCACATGTGCTTGACATTATACCTGCTTTCCAGCCGCCAACCAGTAAAAAACTAATACAAAGGTGACATTTCCCAGGTTAACAGAAGCAAGTCCTGTTGCTCTGAAGCTATATTTAAACACACACGGTCACTTATATTGGCAGTTATTTAAAGAGCTGTCTAAATGAACTTTCATAAATAAGAGAAAGATCTTATTTAATAGTAGTTCATAGTAGTAATAGTAGTTTATATTATCAGATTTATTTACTGATTACCTGATGGAGGTGGATTCATTTTCTAGATTATTCCAGGCCCCTTTATGCCCCTGCTCATAATGTTTCTTATTAAAATTGGGCGTTGTTTAAAACCTACATAAACTGATTTGTTCCAGCATTTTTTTTTATACAATCATACAAATATAAAGACACCAATTGTAGAACACTTCCTCACACAATGATTCAGACATTTAATTCTCTGATGTCTGAAATTTAAAGCAACAGGAAGGGAAAGCCAGAGTCTTTTCCTGAGCCTCTTTAGTCCATGAGCTTATCAATGTGAAGACTGTTCCAGAGTCTACAGACATCTACAACATCAAAAAGGGTGCTGTAGTTGTAGAAAAAAACATCGGAGTAAGGTGGGTGATGGATGGATAGATGGGCTATTTTTTGTTTTATTGCACCGTGCATGCATGGCACTTTGAATTGGTTTGAAAGTTGCATTTTTCTCTGAGCAAGGCACCCAGGATAAAAGACCCGAGTTCTATCACTGATTGTAACAGAAACTCATACTGCTGTTTTCTATAATTTAATTACATGAGCAAGACTTTGCATAAGTGAAACAGTCATGTATTCATACAGGTATTTTGTCTAGGTTCAATCAAATATTCAGCCTTTTCATGAATCCCCAAATGTTTCTCTAACCGAGGCCCAGAACATATGCTCAAATATATTACAATTAGAGTAGAACGAGCTTTCAAAATAAGTCCCATTGAATTGTTGCTGAAATTAAACTCCAGCTTGGGTGACTGTCTTTTATATCACATTAATAGTGGTGCAGCACAGTGAAACGATGGCATAACTGCTGATTAGAATGGTGCTTTTCCACATGAGTACGACAGGAAGCACACGCCGGCAGTTTTCTAATCGCTCTGCGCACCGTCGCGTGGGATTACGGGGATGAACTGTTTGCTCCGGATGAAAATTGAGGTAAATCAATTTTCCATTTTCTTTTAGGACTTCACTTCTATCTGGTGTCAAGCTAATGACAGCACAAGCCACTGGGACAGGAGTCATTCATCAAAGGTGTTTAAAAGCAAACGCAGAGCGGGATCCTCTCTCTTCGCTCATTAGTTCAAACAAAATTACTTCTGAGGAGAGCTGCTGGCAGCTATCATGCTCGGCTTTTACAGGGTGGCGAAGGCTGGGGGTGCTGAGTGGGAATGAATGAATTGCATAAATAAAGACAGTAACCTCCCACTTTGATGTTGTAATGTGCCACAGAAGTGATGGATGTCAGAAGTACTCAGGATTGGGACAGATACCAGAGAACAAAATGTTAAAAAATAAATAAATAAGAGCGAAAAGTGGCACTATAGCCTCGAGATGGGTTTGGCATGCATCAGTTCTTTCTTTTGTCTCTTTCTGGACCAAAAAATTTCACCTTGGTGACAAACTACAAGAGAAAAACCAGAGTGACAGGACAAACATGACAAATGCAGACATGAAGGGTTGAAAAGTCTGATGAGTTTGAAAAGTATATAAATTATACAGTATGACTCTGAATGTCACCAGATTGGAACTGAGTCTGACAGTCTTTCAACAGGAGCACTGTTCTGCAAGGTCCATGTGCTTCTTGCTAAGCGAACTTACCTTTGTCTTTCCTTGACTCTACCAGATAGTTGTGTGCCAAAATCTGGTTCATTTTGAAGATTGGGATACTCGGGTGAGTTGCTTATCACAAAAGCTTGCAAGTCTTTTATAGTTTTCTCAGGGAGAGATATTTAATACAGCTGAGCAATTCACTACTTGAACAGCTGTGTCTTTCTTTAATGTAGAATGTTCAGGTTAGTAGCTTATTACTTAGCCTGGGGAGTCTTTCATTGCACTTCCTTGATAGAGGCTCAACTCTTTGTTTCCAAGTTTCCGAGGCAGGTTTGTCTCCCTGGGAGTGTGTGGGAGAATGGCTCAGGCAGGTACACCAAAACCAAAACAGGAAGGATGTCAAATAGGTGAGCAGATCATGAAACAATTGCAATCAGTATGTAGAGAAGGAATACTCCATAATGATATTTTGGCACTGAGTTTATGGAATACCCAAGAGTGGTTCAAAACACCCACATCATGTGAGCACATGCAGCTAATTTTGGTTCTGGTGCGTTTCATCCCACTTGCGATAGGTGGGCTACTTGCTGCTTCTTAAACAGCCTCAGAGTTTTTCTTGCAGTATTGTTTGAAGAATTCACCAAATTATTTCAGTGATGATCATGTCTGATTTTCTGGTATAATATGTAACCTTGTTAGAACTGTACAATAGTTGACAGTATAACTGTTTCACAGAATAGCGTCTACAGTATCTACAGTAGTGATGATAGCAAAATGTGGCCAATAGGTGTCACTGTGGAGATTGTTGTCAATGTAATCCCAGCAAAACTGCTTCAAACATTTCAGTGTTTTCCAAAACGTTGCTTTGCCCATTGCTGTCAGCTGCACAACATTATCACATGAAAGAGGTTAACAGTCTGGCAGTGGGTATTGGTGAGTGCTGGGTTCGAGTACTCTCAGTGATTGCAAAATGGAGAACAGGTGCACCTACTTGAGCCTCCTGGGCCACACCCGCTCCTGAAAAACAGTAGTTAGTTTTTCACACCCATTCACACAAACAGAGGAGAGACAGAGCAAACCGTAGAAGGAGAGGCAGACAGAATTCAGGCCAGCACCTGGAATACAGGTGAGACCATGACACAAACATTTTTCGCATGTACAGACTGCATGTGTTGGATAGGTGCAGTGATGTTACTAAGAGGTTTGTGAACTCTTGTTGTGAAGCCTCAGTGTTAGCATTTATGAAGCAAAGTGTATATATAAAAACTTAAATGGCAGCAATTTTTTTTTTTTTTTTTTTTTTTTTTATGGGTATTGAGCTGGATTTTTGAAGCAGGGTAACTGGTGCTTCACTGAAAACATGATTAAGTCCATATGGTAAAAGACAGTCTAAAGAAGGGATTTTTTGTCCCATCAGACAGATTTACAGAAGGCAGCAGTATTTAAGCTCTAGGATACAGCAGAAGCAAATGCAGAGTGATTTCCTCGGTTGTCTGTATCTTTCTTGGGGCTACTGTAGAAGCATTTGCTGTATTCTTTTTCCCTGTTTCTTGTTTAATTTATCATTTCTATTTGTGTATGTATTGAGAAGATATGGGAACAGGCGTTACTTTCAAGGCATGCTGTGTACTTCTAAATTATGTTTTTAGGTTCATGATTAGAATTTTTTTTTTTTCTTGTTTATTTGATGCATCTTGGAGCTTCAAAATCAAAAGATCTTTTAAAATCAGACACCCTCAGGTAATCTATAGATTTTTGTTTGCTTTTGTTCTCCAGCCAGCGGCACAAACCCTAAGAATATTAGGCATTCAATCACCAAAAACAAGGATAATTCCCTGGTCCCTGTGGAAAATTTGTTGATTACTAGATGCTGATTACTTTTCAGTTCAATGCCAGTCAATAAATCAAGAAATGAACTTAATTCAGGTGTAAAATCCTTCATTAACACCACCTTTAGCGTAAAGTTAACTTGATACTGATATATATATGAAATTCTTTTAAAACGTGTGTGGTTTTTTTTTTTTTTTTTTTTTTTTTTTTTTGGGAACATATAGTTTGCGTTCAATGGTTCAATTTAACATCAGGTCCAACATAATATTCACATATTGAGTGAGATAATTAGTCGATTCATCCACTAATTTAATTATAGCTTCATTATTTTGAGATGTATGATGGTGGATGCGAACAAGGAGAGGCGTGTGAAGCCACATTGGTATTTATAGAAGAGAAAAACCGTCTGCTACATTTTAAAGTGCACTTCAACAAAATGGCATCAACCTTAAGGTCACTCATATTTGCCCAGCAGTGAACAGCTCAGCACATCCATGTTTAATTTAAGAAGAGGCCTCTGTGCAACACTTGACAAGTGAAACTATTAAACAAAACTCCACTGGACAACAGAAGAAGTTCTCATTTAACCAAACAAGGTGATGGGTTTAAGCACTGGGAGTCGGGAGGCAAATTATAAATTCATGAAGGTTTTGTAGATGCTTTATTGGCTTTAGGCTAAACCTCATTGCCAAGCCTGTAAACTAAGTTTGACAGGCCCCCATGTAGAGCAACAGGAATGGGGAATAAGCCTCTCACTGCTCATCCCTCCTTTACAGCCTGAAAACTTCTGGATCACAACAGCAAGCAGAACATGAAGGAGCTGATATGGAGATCAGCTCCCAGCGAGGTTAAGCAGGGTGGGGAACCACATCCACTGCTCTGCATTCATGATTTGGAACAAAATATGACTTTGAAGAGGGGAAATCCTACTGGAAGTGGAATGTGTAAAGGTTTTGTCAGTATTTTTCAAACATGAACAAGCCTCTCAGGACCGGGTGATGTTGATAGCTGTGTCAGGAGACAAAACCTGAACTGACAATGACTGTGAGGCATACTGTGTAGATTTAGGAAAGAAGCATTTCTACTGAGCTTCATTTCATATCAGAAATTATAAAAGTAATGATTCAATAAATGCATGACTGGAACTGAGTTTGGTGCATTAAACATGACATGAAAGATAAAACGTTCTCCTCCAAACTCTAAAGCAGGGCTTTAAACAGTTTTGTAAAAGCTTATACTTGAATACTAAATGCACATGGCGCATTAGAGGTCATAACCTCCACTGTGCAATATCAAAATATAAGTTACAAATATAAGAATTTATTTTTCAACGGGCTTATGCTAACACTAATTGTATAAATACCTTGGAGTACACATTGACAATAAACTGGACTGGGCTAAAAACACCACAGCACTTTACAGGAAGGGCCAGAGTCGTCTCTATTTTTTGAGGCGACTGAGGTCCTTCAACATCTGCCAGAAAATGCTGAGGATTTTCTATGAGTCTGTGGTGGCCAGTGCGATCCTCTATGCTGTTGCATGCTGGGGGAGCAGGCTGAGGGTCGCAGATGCCAACAGACTTAATAAACTAATCCGTAAGGCCAGCAATGTTGTGGGGATGGAGCTGGACTCCCTCAAGGTGGTGTCGGAGAGGCGGATGCTGTCCAAGATAAAGACAATGTTGGATAACACCTCCCACCCACTCCATGACATGTTGGTCAGTCACAGGAGCTCGTTCAGTGAGAGACTGAGATTACCGAAAAGCACCACTGAACGACACAGGAAATCATTCCTGCCTGTGGCCATCTCCCTGTACAACGCATCCACTTAACACACTGTTTGCTGCTACAACTACACATGTTTCTTTTCCAAATATTTATTTATAAGTGACGTATGTATGTATGTATATATATATATGTATATATTGTACTATTCTTAGTTAGCGTATTGTCTGTCTTGTCTTAATGTTGGTTTAAAATGGAGCACTGTAACAAAAAATAATTTCCCCCAGGGATCAATAAAGTATTCTGATTCTGATTGTTAAAGTGTAATGCTTGGCTGGAAAACATTGGGTTTGGCAATTTGATTGTTTGAACCTCACTGTAATTTGCTGACCAGGGGTTTCATGATAAACAATATAAGAAAACATAGCACAAAAACACAAACCACAAACTGTCAATATCATTAATGAATAATAAAAATAAAAGTAAAAACACTATAACAAAAATACAAGACCAGTGACAAGGGTTACATAAGAAAAGCAAAAAGGATATTAAAAGATGACGACATTTCAAAACCAGTCCATAAAAGTGTAATTTTATAGACTGATGGATCTTGAAAAGGCACAAGTAACACAATTTCTTTAAGTGATTTCACTCATGTCAACACAATTTTCTTTTTACTTTAATGCATCATTATACACCTTTTAACACTGCGTAAAGCTGAGCTTAGCCTAACCCTTACCACTTGGCAAGTAATTTAATACTACCAGTCATGGCATAAAAAGTACAAACATAAATGTTAAACTGTTAAAATGTCAAACTGTGCTTGAAGCAGCATGCTATTTTTTTCCATTTCTAAGATCATCATGTAGTCTATGGAGGCTTCACCCTGCATCCACATGACCCAAGCAATCTGCTGCTATGCCCTGGTGCCAAACGCCACTAGACACCCCCTGTGCCCATCCACTGAGCTGTTTTGTCAGAATGAGGAGGGCCTACACAATATAAACCCGGGGTTACTGTTGCTCATCATTTTATAGATACAATAAAGAATATTTCTCTCTGTCTGGAGAAATTAGCTTTTAAGGTAGGCAAGAGATTTCATAAACTGACAGCACCTATGTAAGTGTGTCAACTGCATAAATATCACACAATATAGATATCACACACACAATGGAGACGTGTAGCAAAATATACAAATTACTGTTGCTCAATACTCAAGCAAATGTCACTACGTCTTGTAGCAACAGATGTGGACATATTGTCCCAACATGCACTGTATATTGTTTATAACTCAATTTACAAATGACATTTCCTGAGGAGGACTATTTGTTGTTGCAATGATGTCATGCCATTGTGTGAATACAAAAGAACTGGGGGAAGAATGGCAGTCTTTGTTTGGTAGTGTGTGTGTGTGTGTGCGCGCGCGCGCGTGTGTGTGTGCACACTTCCTGATGGATCAGCTAATCCCCAAGTCCTGCTTATAAAGACATTTCAAATCTCAGAAATTAGTTGTAATTGTGATACCTTTTTTTAATAAAGGTGCTGTTTAATTTATCACAAATTTAGTGAAGCTATAGTGCACAGCAGTACTTTAGTATGTTTAATATGTTTTAGTAATTGTTAGTTGGGTAAAAATGCGATTAGAGCTTGTGAAGTATTTGGTGAAGGTATTTTTTTTTTTTAAACTCTGGAATCTTTGAGACTGTATGTTAACTGCTTTGCTTTTGTTGTAATATCTGTATTGAGTTTCCTAAATCTTGCCTCTGACATATGCCCTCCAGACCAAAATAATTTAAGACTAAAACTACCTTATAAAAACTTCAACTAAACATTTTTAAACAATAAAAATTAAACTGAAACAAGTAAATCCACCCAGGAAACAAAGTAATTTAAAAATCAAAAAGTCAAAGTGAAATAAAAATAAACAAATTAGAAAATACAAAACTATAATAACTGCCACGATGTATTACAGTGGAGAAAACTGCAGTGTGCAAGCTATTGATTATTTCAATGCGTGGTGGTTTTTTGTTTTAGGCTCAGATCCGGATGCATTTCTTTTAAACATAAAAAGGGGCTTTTGATGAAACTCTTAACATAGTTTCAGCACAAAATTAGCTAATCGTTATTCAGAGACATAATCACAGGACAAAGTAAATTGTTATCTTGGAATTTTACCTTTGGAGTTTTAAATCGGCAATTAAGAAAAAGCTTGCTTTATTCAGTGCATTTGGGTCCACAGAATTTTTACACCTAACACAATGCTGTGTTGTGTATGGAGAAAGGAAGGGAACAGCTTGTGATCGGGGGCATACCGCATCATCTGTTAAATTTGGTGAAATATGGTGGAAGCAACATTATGAATGGCTGGCAGTGGAATTGGACCACTACTGTTTATTGACGATAAACAGGAGAATGAATGTAGCAGGATGAATTCAAACATGCGGGACTGTACTTTTGCTCAGGTTCAGCTAACTGCTGCAAAACTGATTGGACAGCCCTTCACATTGAAAATAACCAAAAACATTCTGCAAAAGCAACCTTAGAGTTCAGGGCAAAGAAATGAAATATGCTTCAATTGTGAAGTGAGTGCTTTTCAGTTCCTGAAGACAACTGAAGGCCGAGAGCAGCTGTGGTAAAATCCTGGCAGAGCAGAAAAAACTCCACTTTCACGGTGCTCAAAAGAAAAACTGTCGCTTAGATGATAGCTGCTTTTAACGTTACATTTTGCTCTTTAATGTGGCATGAAAGAATAATAGATCATCTCACTTGTGTGAATGTTTATCACTGCAATGCAAACAGGTGATCTTGAATATGCATGACACAGTCAAATCCTCCCAAACAAAACTGCAGGGCCAGGCACAGCAGGAGAATCCTCCTCATCGTCTGTCGCAACAGTCAGCGACAGGTGCAGTCACTGCCTCCATTTTCACAAAAGCAGGCTCTAGTACTGTATTCACACTGTATGTTCCCAAATTCAGAGCAGAGTATAATTAGTGATACATTACTTGTTCCACTATGGTGACAGCTTTCAGTACCTGGGGTTAATGCCTCAAAAATATCTTAAGTATAGAGTAATATTTGGTCTTTCTATTGACATAATGCCTTTGTATTTTAAATAAAAGATCTTATCTTGAAATTAATGATGATTTTATGCACAACTACTGAATGATGGAAGTAACTTCTCTAAAAGTGCACTAGCTGTTTAGTCTTCATTTTTAGTTAATTTGATTGGAACCAGAGCCATAGGAAACAAATTTGAATAAAGGGAATATGACCATGACATAAAATGCTAATCTGTTAGAGGAGGGGATAAGAGTAATTAAAGACCACAGGAAATGAAAATGTCAAGTAAGGCAGTTTGGAAAGTTCTTAAGAAAAAAGAAATCACTGGTGGGCTTCACAGTAAACGCAGGACACGTTTTCCCCGGCAAACAACTGTAGCTGCTGACAGAAAAGCCCTTAGAGCTGCCGTCATCAATCTAAATGATCTGATTGATGATCTCTGTGAGGGTTCAGTCTACAAGCTTTCAGTCCTTCTAATGAGGAGCTTCCTGAAATGGGACACAGCTGCTGCTTTTATATCTGCCCCAGTGACAAACAGTAAAATGCTTTTACAGTTGCTGCATTGAGCCAGTGCATTTCTGATTTCTAAGACCTGAAGTAGACTTCAGGTAGCAAATTTGTGTCTCCAGGTGGTGACAGTCAGTGCAGCAGTGGGTCAGGCCTTTTAATCCCCGATACAGTGCCATGGGTCGGTCTTGCTCTGAGCGTATTCAGAAGCACATGTCTGTGTGAATAATTGCCTACCATGATGATGATAAACATCATCCCAGACAAAGACCTTTCCTCATTGTGAAAGTGGACACAGCTTTGAGCTTAACACCAAAGATTGATGAAGTCACATAAAAGAACAGACAGCAGCTATCCAGAGGGAGCAGATAGGTCTGAGATCTCCACAGGACTGAGGCTAAAAACCACACAGCCACTGGTGCGTCACACCGAGGACTCCGACACGGGTCATGTGCCAGTAAGCTGTCATTAAAGCCAGTTAATAAATCAGAAAGTGCTTCATCGTGTCACATTGTATATTTGATATGCTTCTGCTTGCAAACAAGGATTTTCAGCTTAAAAAAAAAAGACAAACCGTATACTTTTACTGCAATTTGGCTTTTGCTTTATCCACCCTTTCTTTTAGTGTACTCAACAAAGGAACTGCTGATATTTGGAGACATTGCAATATTGTTGCACTGGAGTCTGACAAAACAAGAAATCAGACAACCTGACAGAGCTGAAAGAGGCCAAAGGTTCAGGCAGTTTTATTTGGAAGTAACACAGGGACTGACTGCAAGTGAAATGTTAGCGATTCATTGCTGCAAGGAAAAACTGTGACACTCTGTACTCGCATGTGTCAAAGAAAGCACACCTACTTTAGGTTTTTACACACCAAAAAAAAAAATCCCCTTATGCTTGCCAGGTGTTAAAAGTGGGTAAATACAACCTCAGATGAACAATAACACATTATATATTGTACCTCATCTTTATCTATTTACTGAAAACAAGTGAATGTGAGAGGAAAAAGAAAGTTTACCCCACAATTCAACCACTTGTAGAACAAGATTTTGCAGCAATACCTTGAATAAATTCTTATGTCTCTGACTTTTATTTACAGTGTTGCCTTAATTTATTGATGCTCATGGGCATTTGTTTATGCACAGCTCTCTGAATGTACTACCACAGTATTTCAGTCAGATTTGAACTAGGCCATTGCAGCACCTTGAATCCCCCCCCCCCCCCCCTTTTTTTTTTCTCTCCCTGCAAATGTAGATGTACTGATGTGCTTGAAATCATTGTCCTATTTTATGACCCAGCTTGCTTTTTCATGCTTTTTTTTTTTGTTTTTTTTTTTTTTGTGTGTTTCCTCGCATTTGACTCTAGATTTTGGTATGCAAAGGAATTCTTGGTCAACCTAGTGGCAGAGGTTCACCAAACCTGTTGTGCATTAATGCAAAACATCTAACTTTGGTCTTGTCTAGCCAAAGCACATTATCCCTCAACTCTTGTTCTTTTTGCAGATACAACTTTTCTAACTCAAGTTGCACTGACATGTTCTTTTTATAGAGAATAGACTTTCTCCTCACAACCATTCCACACAAGCCATACTTTTTCAGACTCTTTCTAATTTTCTGTCATGAACATTCACATTTAACATGCTAACTGAGGCCCACAGAGTCTCAAGTGTAGCTCTTGAATTTTTCTTTTCAATTTCTGAGCATTGAAAGGTCTGACCTTGGGATGGATTTGCTGGGACGATTGGCATTGTCTTGAATGTTTTCCACTTATGAATAATCATTTTCAATGCAGAATGATGGACTTAAAGTTGTTTTGGAAATGGTCTTCTAAACCTTACCAAGCTGCACTAACCATTGCAGCTCTATAATAAGTCTTCCCTCCTTGGCATTGTGTTAACATGCACCTGAATGCTTCAGATTAGCAAACTATCAAAACCTCTGCTTTTATAGAAGTCCTCACACTTGGTTATGATCAATTGATCAATGTGATTAAATCAAAGCAGCAGCTGGCTGCTACTTGCCCTCCTATGGCGGCAGTAAGGGTTTCTTGTTTTTTGACATTTGACGGTGAATAAAGAAGTCAGAAGCAAGTCAAAAAGATGGAGGAAAAAAAAAAAAAGGACGACCAGTGGAGAATTTCGAGTGAATCCACAAACCTGTTTTATCAAAAATTACAGTAGAAATAGAAAACACGGAAATGTAGAAAATGTCTTTCTGTTACATTGTTTTCCACCACAGACCAGTTAAAACTTTAAATTATTGCAGTTGCCACATGTAATATATGTTAGTCTACCTCAATGTGTTTGTTCCATGTCTGTCTTTCGGTTAGGTTACTTCCTGTTTTATTTTGAAGGTCAGGTACTCATGTGTTTTGTTTTTCTGGATCTGTTCTTTGTTCTTTTCCTGATATGTATTTAGTTTGTGTGTCTCCACTAAATCTTTGTTCGTTTTGTTTTTTGTTTTAATTCCCGTTTTATATTTACCTTGTTTGCTTGTTTAACTGGCTGTTGAACTTGGCTTGGATTTATCCTGCTTTCAGCATTCTTTCATAAGTCCCATTAAAGTAATTGCTTCAGTTTTCCACCTGCCAGCTGGCATTGCTTTGTGTCAGCATTGGGCCTGCTTTTGAATGAAGCTGTAAAACGTAACAGTTGATGCTAACTGCAGCAGTGCTTGTACCTCTGTCAAAGCTGCAGGTCTTATTTCTTAAAAGTTGGTTCCTGAGTTTTAACGCAAGTTTGTCTGGTTTTTGTTTCGGGGTGAGTTTCCCCCCAAAAAAGTGTGTTTTTCACTGTTTTGTTTTGTTTACATGAGGCATCAAGGCACTGATATCCAAAGATTCCAAATGCTTATCAGAAAAGTGGAATTGACGGTAGCACAACTGTGTGCCCCCCCCCCCCCCCCCTTTTGTTTTGTGTTTTTATTTATTTTTTTTATTTTTATTTTTTTCTGTTTCTTTTAAATAGTTCTTGCTATGCAATATACGCACACAGTTTAAGCACAGATCTGCACATTTGCACACTGTATATGAATGAGGGCCGGTGTCTTTAGTTGTCTGTTCTATAATGCACTGGACTTGGGGAATAATAAGATGGGTAAGTCATTCCTAGCTCACCAAATATGGATCCTTGTAAAGGAGCCCTTGGCATCACATTTAAATTCACTGCATAAGCATAATGTTTTAATGTTGACTTGAAGAGTTTAATACAGCATGGCTGAAATAGATATAGGGAGGAGGAGACATTTAAAGCAGAGTCACAGTGAATGAATTTTAATGAATGAATTTAAAGAATAGAAAACTAAGGACTGAATAGCTTGAGGAGACCATTGTAGTACCATTTAAACTAAAAATTCAATTATTTAGACTGGGGCAAAAGTAAAGTGATGAAAGACACTGAACAGGAAAAAAAACAACAACAAAATCTGAGAAATCTTCCAGATAAGCTTCAAGTGTGTAAATTTGGTAGCTTTGTTACAGGAAATATTAATTTTCAAATGAATAAAGAATATAATTCCTTCAATACGTCTAAACTGTCTCTTTTTCTTTGAAAAAGAAAATCAAAGCTTGCTTTATTTAAATAACCAAAAATATGGGCTCATGTTTGTGTGTTATGACTACAGTCAACAAGCAAAATATATCAAGGCCAGATTTGGCTCTTTGTGAAAGTAAATCCACATTTCTTATAGTGATGTGCAGAAGAATCTGGTTGTTTGCCAGTGTTTTCAGATAAAGTTTTGTATGTTGTTGTGTTTTAAATTTTTCTTTCACCCTTAGGGAGCAGAAATGAATAGATTTAGGTCATTGAACTCCCAAAGTGGTGAAAAATTATGTTTACAGTGCTTGTCAAATGTATTAGACCACTAAGGTTTATGCCATTACTGTCTTAAATTAAAACTGTTGGTTTGTGCAAAAGTTTCTCCAAGCCTATAAAGGAGCGATCATTAAAAGGAATTGAACATGATTCATTGATATGCAGAATTCAATTGAGGTATTTGGCGATTAGACTGCAGTGGGCCATCACAGCTGAAAAGAATCCCAGTAGTGACAGGGATTAGGGCAGCGCCCCCCCCCCCCCCCCCCGGGAGTCTAGGTGCTGATGGTGGAGATGAATGGAACATGAGTAAAAAGGGGAGCGGTTGAGATGGGAAGGCAGTGGGTTGCACAAAGGCATCTGTAAGGATGAATGACATATGAGCTTGAGATTTTACAGTACAGGGAGTGTAGGCTGATTTGCCTGAAAAAATTGTGCAGAAAGATGATTGGATGAGACCAATTAAGTCACAGCGAGCTTGACAGCGTGAGAAATTGGATGTGATGTAAAGTTTAGATTAACATCACTTAGATTAACACCTGAGAAGCAGACAGATGTGTGACTACTGATCTTCCTTACAGAACTTATTTATGCACAAGCTTCATTGTTATTGTTATCAATGACCTTTTTTTTTTTTTTTAAAAGGAGGAAAAAAAATAACAAAACGCAGTAATATTTTTAGATTAAGGTGGCAAATCACACACTCCTGAACAGAAAAAATAGTTTTTAAGGGTTAAAATGTTATGCTGACTTCTCCAGTGCGCCGACTCATATGAATTCATTTGTTTTTGATTTCTTGTTTGTCCTTTTTATCTCAAAACATCTCTCTATAATAAAGTTGTTCAAAAATAAAACAAAATAAATTAAATTAAAGTTTTCATATACCCAACACAGAAAATGCTTTCCTGTTTTATTCTCCCTCTAGATCATCAGTTTGACCCCCCCTTCCCCCCCCCCCAAAAGTAGATGAATAAATAAACAAAATTAAAAATTGCACAATACACTCTTAAGCAACAAATTACAAACAATTTAGCAAGTGGGCTACAATTTCCTTTTTTTTTTTTTTCTTTTTTTTTTTGTCAAAGTTCAAAAGTTAATTATCTGCAGTCAGAATGTTTAAGTACAGTAATAATACATAAACCTTGATTTTCTCTCTGTACACTTAATTTTATTTTGGACACTACGTTATCTAAAGGAGTACTTATCGAGGGCACACTTCACTCCCACAATAATGCTCTCTAACACGTAGTGTCTTTTTTTTTTTTTTTTAAATCCTCCACCCCATCAACACACTGAATTCACCATATTCTAGTAATTCAATAGAACACACATGCACATTCTATATCTCTGTCTAGATGTAACTGAAATGAACCTTTGTTTATGCCAGAAAGCATTTTTGCATCCTTGAAAATAGCCCTCTTAATGAAGATACAAAGTTTTGTAAAATGCACATGCTGCACTCTCTCCTACCCACTCTCCCACCATGACTCAGTTTTTTATGTCCTTATCTTGTTGTCTGAGGCACTCTTCTTGCCTTTAAATCAATTTCCTCCATGGGGATTAATAAAGTTGAATTGAACATGAGCTGAAGCAGATATGAAGATGTGAAGGCAGTGTGGCATCTCTTTTCACATAGTGAAATTAAATATAATGTGCTTATCCCAAATGCCTCTGACAGGATTAACCGCAATGATTTAAGGTTTTCCCCCCTGGGAATTCTGCACAAAACCACCCCTCGACACACACACCGCATGCTCGCGCACACACAAACACCCGTCGTTGGTGCAGTAATTGACTTGGTTGGGGTGGTAAAAGCTGGAGAACACAGCAGCAACTTACTCATTCAAAGCATAATTTATGTTCACTTGAGTCGGCCGTTACGTGTGGGGGGAAAAACTGTAGTCTTTGTCAGTGTCGTGTGTTGGCTCTGAAGGAAAATGTAATAACATGCTCTATGTTGCTTTTCTAGACGACTAACTGTATTTAACGGGGACAAATGTTTCCCCAGGCGGTGCTGTCACTGTTGGTGGTAAATATGAAGTGTGCCTGTAACATAGTTTTCTTCTCAGGCCATCTCATTTCTGTCAGTGTGCAAGGGTATTGTGACAAGGTGACAGGAAATATTTAATATAACAAACAGAAGTGAAGATGGTGTAGGTACTTGTTTTAGATGAATTATAAATCCAATTCAAAATGTTTCATAACGAATGCAAATATCAGCTTAGAGTAAAAAAGTGAACCGTCGAAAAATATGAAAAAAAATCTTTAAGCCCAAAATTATATAGACATGGACAGCTGCAGACATCAAGGCCAATTACGTAGTCTTATTATACTTCCTTCTAGCCTGTGTTAAGTCTGTTTGTAGGAAGCATGAGTAGTTGCTGCACTGTTTTTGGAAATTGTGCAGGCACATGGATACTTGCAGGGAACCTTGTGTTTGCCCTCCAGTGAGTGACAAAATTTACATTGCTTGGACACCACTTGAGGTATTCCTACTACCATGTTTCAATGTGGGGTCTACCCACTGTGTATCATTCACCCTTCTGCTCTTATCAATAATTGCTTGCTGGGATTTATCAGTCATCATTCTCAGCACTTTAGTTTTTTCCATCATCCACTGTGAAATGCTGGTATATGTGAGGCCAGCCTGGGAGTGTTTTCCCCTCCTGAGAAGTGGTTTCGAGGCACTACTCAATCTCTGAGATGAGGAGGTTCTGACGTTGCTACTATTCTTTATGCTGATTGGATTCTTGTTCTTTATTTAGCAAGTCTTGATCTAGTATACAAACTACAGATGCTTCATGATAGGAGATGGTGTTACTGGGATGCTGAAGTTAATCTGAAGCAATCTCAATGCGTCAGTACCTCTAAGACTACCCTTTCTTTATTACCCAAATAGGTTAGCTTAAACACTAATTTAATGATGACTTTTATACATTAAAAAAAATGCATTCTAGTTCCTGCTGTGTACAGATCCTTGTAAATCCAAACACTTCTGGATCTTGCATGTGTATTCCTTTCAAGGATCAGAGACCAAACACTTGGTTGGTTAATCTCTAATGAATGCCAGCTGAATGATGCTTCAATTAAAGGATCCAGCTGAAGGAAATCTGTCGTTTTACACAAAGGAATTAACATGTTCAATGTCACTAATATGTGGTGATGTATTTGCTCATTGCAGACCCATATGACACATTTTTCTCAGACTTACCAAACCGACTATATAGATATAAATAATTATCTTTTGTTTGTTCGTATGCAAATTTCTCATTATGCCCACTCACAGTAATAATACAGGCAGTGAAATGGCAGACGGCCTAGAGCGTCATCAGTTACAGAGAAGGTACGTGATTTATACTGTGTATTCAGAATATTGACTCCCACTTCCACAAACATGCCATCAAATACATGGGCAGAAATATGTCTAGCCCTATTGTCCTACAAAATATGCATATTTTTCTTCAGCAGCTGGTTTCTGCAGGGTGTATCCCCAATGGCACTAAACCATTCCAACCACAAAGGGACGGTCCGATGTAATCGGCATACGCCTTGGCTCACATCAAAGCCCTCGCTAAGCTGAGATTGCATCTTTCTCCGCCCACTGTTTCTGTCCCAGCAATCACTCTGGGAGAACATTTGAGGTGCAGCCATGTCTTGATCAGAGAGATGCAGTAGATAGTGTGATATAGCTAAACTGCTGACACAAGGCTCTCAGGCAGATGGCACCTTTTGATTCTGTGCCAAAATATTTCCTCCGTTGGCAAGAAGCTCAGTATTTCTTGCTATTTTGCTATCAAGTGAAAAACGACAGAAAAGTCATTTCCATGAAAATGCAATGAAACAAATGTCATAGTAATAGAATATCACAGCCTTCCACGCTGCATTCTTTTGAAGCACTGACTCGTCTTTAACATGCAAACTCATCTTTAATTCATTCACTACAGCGGCGTAGCCTTCCTGTGATCCCAATTTACATTTTAAATGACAGTCGTTAATGCTAACAAATTAGGCAACTGTAGCTATAACAATAGGGAATCCCCTAGCTGCCGCACATAAAAAAAGACAAACAGTAAAACAAAGAGTTCTCATAAAGACGAGCGCACAGTCTTGCTGTTCATTGCTTTTATTACAGTTTATACCTTAAGTCACACTGCTTCTAGTTAGCAAGTGAAATATCCACAACACTTAATCCAGTGTCAGTTTTCTCGGATATTCAAAATGACTTGCGGCATTTTGGCCAAGAACCTTTGTTTTGCCAACCAGACATGCCTTGAAACATGCTTCTCTCTATGTGGCAGTGTGTCATTTTGTAGTGAATTGTAATCGTGCCAGTTTGTTAGCAGATTGGAGTTTTAGCTACACAAACAAGTCTCAGAGGCAAATCTATTCTAAAGGCACAAATGTGTCATTGATTTTCTTCATCTCCAGCTATTCTAAGCAGTTAGTGTGGCAAATCATAAAACCATATCAGTGAAATGTTGCTGTCTTGCCCTATAAATACTCTGCTTTGAATACTAATTGGGGGTCTTACACATTTACTGTAAGAAGTTCAGTCATTTAGTTTTTCTAATCCCGATCAGAGTCATCTGAAGGCTCCTTTGGTGGCGTTAGAAAGCTCGGTGAAGTCTCAAGTTTTTATAGATTTAATAAATTCTTTTTAATGGAAGAGAACTTTTCATAACATTAAGAGTGAATACTCAATATGGAGTTATTGCTGATTGGTCATGGTTTATAATCTACTTGCAACCTTTATCTTTGCAAGTGGCCAGTCAGGTTGCTGTCATCATATCATCCAGAGGTAGCTGTGTTTGCTACGAGGAAGCACTAAGTTATCAACTAATTCTAGAAAACCTAGATAGGGAGATGTGGTCACGGATAACTGTTAGTTAGCACTAATCAAAATACATCTTTGACTGGTTGACTGGAAATTTTCTACACATTTTAAAGTTTTGGAACTCATTAACACCTTTTTTTGTTTGTTTGCTTCAGAGATATGTGATCCTCACAGGACAGGCACTACAAATCTATAGACTATGATGCTGCACATTAAACAGTTCAATTCAATTTTATTTATATAGCGCCAAATCACAACAACAGTCACCTCAAGGAGCTTTATATTGTAAGGTAGACAGAATGTAAAGTATTTCAAATGAGCTCAAACTTTAACATATGCTGCAGTAATATTATCTATTATATCAATGTTACCTGTTTAACACTTATGGGGAACATCTTCTGCAGAATTTTTACTTTTGATACTTTACACAGATTTTTTTTTTTTCCTGAAATACAGTTGCATGTGTACTGACGTGTTTTCTTGATTCTTTTCCAAAAGAAATATTTTGTAAACCCCCCCCCAATTAACTTGTCACTGTCAACTAACGGTAATTAATTTTGGTCATAAAGGTGCACCATGCAAAGTGCAGGCAGACAGTCCAAAATAGTATGTGTTAATCTCATCATGTTTATGTTGAGTTTCTACATAGTGGAGAAATAGTGTTTTGTATTTCTTTTGTGTGTGCATGGGGGTGGGTAGCATCCTGTGCTGTAAAAGTCACCGCACATCACTGAGTTAACCACATATTACAGCTGTCTTCATTCATGGTAAAAACCCACAGAACACAGTGGGAAGCAAAGTTCACCCTAATTTTATTTTGTATGGGAGCATATGAACGTCTGAAATGATATGATATAAAATGCCAGCCAAAGTCCTTGCACCCTTTGGTGTTTATGTTAAATGTGCTTCTTCTGTCCCGAGTCCTGTTTCAAACAATCAGTGTCTATTGCACTAAATCATTGCCAGCAATTCTAAAAGTCTATACAAGTGGCAAGAAACAAGCCATCCATTCATCCAAGCAATTGGTCTCGGAGCCAATTGCTTTTCTATTATATTGAATTTGCAGGTCTGGTCTGAAGATATAGGCAAACAATATATTTGATGCATATTTTGTTTATTTAAATTTTAAAACTAAAACAATAAATCAGCAACGCCTTTCAGGTGTAAAATGTGGTAATGAAACCATCACAAATTCAAGGGACGTCCATCAAGATTGTTTATGTTAAAAAGTTAGTATTGGCAGAAACTGCTTAAATGTTTGGTGTGCCTAGAAAAGGCCTTGAAACAAAAATAATGATAAAAATGTTGTTTAAAAAAATAGTAAGTTTAATGGGATATTTCATTATAAATACTGATTTTTAATGACATTCTAATGAAGGTGTATGACAACTGTTTTGACCAACCAATGTTTCAATCTCACATCCTGTTACCTATAATGTCAGTGGTTAACCAGTAATGTTACCAGCCAAAGAAACTCTTTTGCTAGTTAAAGAAGGGCCTCTTAAGTTTCATAATCTCTAAACTGCTCTCTATAATCTTATTGTGTAGCCAATTAGTATTTATGTTTCAAGAAATAAATCCTGTGTTATTGGAAGAATTCCAGAAAACTGAAGATTTTATACTTTTTTTTTTTTTATATTATTATTATTATTATTATTTTATTTATTTATTTTAAAATAGCTTTTTTAACTAGCACAAAGTGGCTTTTATATGTACTATTTAATGCCAGTTAAGGACTTCAAGCACTGCTTTCACAAACTGTTCTCTTGCTCAGTTGTGCACCAGTGCCTCCCACTTCTCTTTCTATTCTGGTTAAAGCCAGTTGGTGCTGTTCTGTAAAGTGAGTAGTTTTGTGAAGTCTCCTATTTTTTGTGAATTTTCTGAATGGAAAAAGCCCTCATATTTATGGCACATAAAAACTTCAGAAAGATTCTTTTGATCATAGACTATAATCAGACCAAGAAAGGCTGATGTGGCAGGTCAATGAGCCAAATGCATTGCTAGAATAACAATCAGCCTTTTAACATAATCTCACACAGGAGAAATGTAAGTTTATAATTTTGATCCATTTCGTTTTGATTTAAATAATAATTTCTTAGTGAAGCTTTTAAACAGTGGCATATCTCACTTTATACATTTAACACATTAACATCAACATTACACATAAAATCATCACACATCAGCCCAGTTAAAATATTACAAGTGTATATATTATGAAGTCTGATGCTTGTAGGATCTTTAAAATATGATAAACAATGTTTTAATAGTGTTTTTTTTTTTTTCATTTTGGACATATCTTTAATTCAGAACTTTATTTTTGCGTCCTAAAGTTTTGGACAAACAGCAGCACTGATTGAGTTAAATGTATTACTGATGGTCTGTGTCCAAGTCTAATATTGCTTATGTCATATAATATTTCTTAGTATGTCGTAACACCGTTATTCAGTTGTTTTTTTTGGTTTTTTTTTTTTTGTTTTATTCCAGATGTCCAATAGTTGTCATTTGGATGAGCTGCTGGCTATATAGTGATAGCACTGATTTAAAAAAAGTGACCTAAAAACAGCACTAGGACAAAGCATCTAATAGTTTCTGGTTCAAAATCCCTGTAGAGTTGCAAAATGCATTCTGGGATACCACACAAGCCTGCACATGACAACAGAACTCATGAGAAAGGCTCTGTTCTGTTCTTGGCAGGCACCATTCTCTAGTTTATAGAGGTGTGTGTGTGTGTGTGTGTGTGTGTGTGTGTGTGTGTGTGTGTGTGTGTGTGTGTGTGTGTGTGTGTTGTGGGGTTTTTTTTTTCTCCTCCTCTCTTTGGAAAGGCTAAATTAAAACAGCTGCAGGTTAAAAACCAAAAGTAGGAAGTTAAACCAGGATCAACCTGATGGTTAAATGCAAAGGTTAAATAACATTATTGTTCACTGAGCAGCAATAACTGTGTTATTTAATTTAAAAATTTTATTAAGAGAATTATAACTGGGACTAATAATTTATTGTATTTCAAAAGTCCCACATGTTTCTTTTTATCCAAAGACCTGAGGCCAAAGACCTATATCTTGCAGGCACTAAGTAAGACACCTGACTAATAATCGTGTGGTGCTAACTTGTTAACTAATGGTGACAACGTAGGGTCAAGTGAATAAGGCCTCGGTCATATAGGCTTAAAAGGTTCATACTTAACACGTTAAACCACAATATCCACTTCCATCCATCCACTTAACTGCTTATCCATTTCATGTGGCTTGACTGCAGCTTATCCCAACTTTCGCTCTGCAGACTAGACAGGTTGCCAGTCTTTAACACACAAAGACAACCATTCAGACTTGCATCCATGATGATTGCTAATTTAGAAGCACCAATTATTCAATATAGCTGTCACATACTTGTGCAACATGACAGCCCTGAAGAGCTATAAATCACCACAGTTTAGGTGAAAATGCAACCGTAGTGTTGCTGGTTTCATGAAAAGTCCAATATGAACTACAATCATAGCCCACCGTTATGTTTTTGAGTACTGGACTTGAAAAAAAGCTCAGAAGCTTTTGTGTTTTCTTGTTTTTCAGAACATCATTTTGTCACAGATTAGCTGATAATTGATTATTTTTGTCTGTTTGTCAGACTTTACAAAATATACCATTTAATGTGTTTTGTGAGATTACAGTGACCTTTGACCACCAAATTGTAACTGGGTCATCCTTGAATTCAAGTGGTCTTTTGGCAGATCTGTTGTGTTCCTGATACGTTTCACAAGAAAGGGCCAGAGAGGGAGGACAGACAAAAAATATAATGCCTCTGGCCACAGCTGTTGCCGGCTTGGAGGCGTAAAACTAATATAATGTGTGATATCCCCATGATGTGTATCAGATGGAAATGAGAATACTGTGACAACACCTAGAGTACATTTCTGGTGAAGCCACTCCATTATCTGCTTTCAGAGTGAAGGGAAAAGCATAAATGCATTTTACAAAGCTGACGTTTTGGTGCCCCCCCCCCCCCCATTTCTTTTACCGTATTTTCACGACCATAAGACGCACTGTGCTAAAAGGCGCAGTCTCAGTTATGTGTGCCCTTACTGTATTTAACACACACATAAGGCGCACTGGATCATAGGGCGCATACAAGTACCGTATGCGTATTTAAAAATAAAGCGGGAGCAAACCTGAGTTCGGTACCTTACTCACATTTTTATTACCAGTAATCGTCATGATCAACAACACACAAGCATACAAGTGTGCGTATTTAAAAATAAAGCAGGAGCAAAACAAAGTTTGGTACTCACATTTTTATCATCAAACCCATCGAAGTCCTCATCCTCTGTGTCTGAATTGAACAGCTGCGCTAAATCTCCATCAAACATGCCAGGTTCACTTTCTTCACTGTCAGAGTCACTTTCCGTGCCATGCAGCTCCTCGGAAATGATGCCGGCTTTTGCGAAAGCTCGAACAACAGTGCCAGCAGCCATGTTAGCCCAAGCATCTACAATCCATTGGCAAATTGTGGCGTAACTCGCCCGGCGCTGCCTTCCACTCTTGGTGAAACTGTGGTCTCCATCGGTCATCCATCGCTGGATGTGTTTGTCGCCGATGTGTTTGCTGCAGTAGGAGCGGAAGATGGCCAGCTTTTCCTTATAATCCGCTGGAAGTTGCTGCGCTACCGTAGTCCTGGTCCGGATGGAAAAATGGCACCGTTTCATAAAAAGTGAAAGTGAAACTGCTTTTAGCCGAATGGTGACCTTCGAAACGCTTCTCCCGCTCGTTCTTTGCTCGATGATCGCCTTATGTCCGCGGAAACTCAGCTGCGTTTTCTTGACCTGTCGGAGCTTGTTTTCCAGCTTCCTCCACTTGCGAACCATCGATTCATTAATCTTAAATTCTCTCGCCGCTGCTCGAGTTCCATGTTCCTCCGCGTAGCTGATGGCCTTCAGTTTAAACTGTGCTTCGTAAGCGTGTCTCTTTGCCATTTTCAGGGTTGTTAAAACAACGGTGTCCTGCATAACGCACATACCTGTTCTTTTATACAGGTATGTGCAATAAAGTCAACGCACACACTTCACCCTTTAGCGTTCTCATGGTGTTCTCTACTACGTCCTCCTTACAACACAAAGGGTGCACTGCGCTATAGGGTGCGCCGTACTTTTTGAAGAAAATCTAAGACTTTTAAGTGCGCCTTATGGTCGTGAAAATACGGTATTTATTTATTTTTTTCTCTGGCACCCGCGTCAAACAAGTACCAGGCCGCCCAGAGGCACAAGAAGGCATTAAGGCTTTCATTATGCGATTGATTAACCACTGAAAGCAGTATTTGTAGTATATACTTCAGAGTTAATGAGGAGAGTCGGGCAAATTTGGAAGCTTTGAAGTGAGGAGCTGAAACCCAAGTGGTCAGCTTTCACACCCACTTGCTGATTTAAGCGCATTATCTGCTGTGATTGGTCCAACTTGGTTCCCCGGTTTCTGTTTTTAGTGAGAGAGTGACGGCTGAAAGTGGAGGTCTGTTAAAGGAGGCGGAAACATAACAAATAGCACTCTGGAGACACAGAAAGGAAAGAGGATTAATTCAGAATATGTTGCTCCCCTGACATGCTGCCTGATACTTTTATTATTAGTGTAATTTACAGTTTGGACTGACACCGCGTCAAATCCAGCCACGGGTGACTGGCTGGTCCGTGTCACAGTTTAAACACTTCTTTTAGCATGAAAGTATGAACGCTCTAGATAAGCACCCTGAAGCTCTGCAAATGGCCTTTATGCTTCGTTGTGTTCTTATGAAACTAAACCTGGCTCATTTTTAATAAAGGAAAGACTTAACTTTTTCCAATTTGAGTCATCGTCATGTTAATATCCTGCCATAATTACCTTGCACTTAGGAACAATTGCGTTGCAACACAGCAACGATTTGAAAATGACTAAGGAACTAATGAACATAACATAAGAATTAATCTTTGGTTATATTTCATTGATTTTTCCCATGGCCATAGAGATAGCAAGCTTTGCGAAAATAAGTGACGCTAAGAGCAAACACAAAGGACACAATTACAGAAACTGAAAAATTAAATTAGGTATATCTGTACGTGCCGGAGCCTAGGTGATAATTAGATGGGGACCAACGTCAATGAGTTCAGTGCAACAGAGGAAATTACCATTTCTACTTTTCCAATGAGTCACTGTTATCATTGCTTTGCCTGAGGTTTCAAAGAAACACACATTTTCATTCTATCAAGGGAACTATTGTGCAAGTTGGATTCTAATTGGAGAGTTGGGGTCTTACTGGAGACAGAAACTAAAATTGATATTTGTTGTTTCAAACGGCAACCACTGTAGCTGGATGTTGAAGTCGTACAAGTGCCACCCAAGTGAATTTGTCAGACTCAAGAAGCCATTTGAATGAGTGACGAAAGGTTTCTTCCACTGAAAACGGCACATCTAGATGAACAGAATCTATTTTTAGGGATTTCCTTACCTGGGTGATTGAGCATGCATCAGTAAACTTCATATTCTTTGAACAAATTAGAATTTATTAGAATAAACCCATGTGCACCATATTTGTGAAAAGTACTGACTGATTGCTTTACACAAAGGTGTCCTGGAGATAAATAAGATGCCTCCAATCAAAAAAACAACCAAATTAATCATCATCATTATTACTATTATTATTGAAATCAGCATTTAAAACTTAATATTAATGGTTATTTGTCAAATAGTTTCATTGTTTTGCTGGCATGCATTGCAAAGACAAAGCAAATCAATCCATCGATCAATCAGTGGATGCACAGGGTGTTACCCAACTTATAGTGGCATTTCCGTAGCACAGTGTGACTTCAGCCACACTGAAAATAATCAGCAATTTGTGCATTCGTGACTGGCTGTAATACTGGTAGCTTAGCTATAGCATTTGTAGCTGAGGGCTTCAGCTTCTGGGTAACAAGGAAATGACATCATTCACTTGAAATTTCAAGCTACTTTTCTCAAAATTTTGAGTTATGGATACTGGATACTTTTTTTTTTTTCTTTTTTTTTTTTTTTTAAGTGGTGGAAACGGGGCTCTCGCTCCTATAATAAAAACTACAATAATAATTATTATAGTTTAACCCAAAAGATGAGTTGCATATAAAAATATCATATAAACTGATGACGTATGTAGTTTTAAGAAGTTTTTTTTCCTAATATTTAAGCTCATTACATAGAAGGGCAGGATTTACAGACGGATCTACTAACCAAAAAAAATGTTGGTGGTTTTTTATTTTTTATTTTTAAAGCTGGTTTCCAACAATGCTGGAAGAACCTGCTCCTATTCATATTCTAATTAGAGCCATCAACACCTGTGCCAGACTGTGGATTCACCCTCCCTGCTCACTCCTCCCTCCCATGGGTAACTATGGGTTGTTTCCAATAATTTCTGGCATCTGTAAATGGTGGCTTCACAGTTTGTAAACGTCTGTTAACTTGAGTAATCAGGGATCATTCAAGTCTGCATGTGTTTATAGTGCTGAAAATCTGCTTTTCCATGAAGTGTGCGTTTTGCACTTCAGTAGTGTAACATGCTTAGGTGTTTATTTTTGGCCCATTGCACCCCCAACTGACCCTGCAGTGGCAATAATAATGTTCTGGTGGTACATAGGCTTAACTGCTAATTGTTCACACCTGAAAGTGTGGTTAAGGACATGCTTGAATTAGCTTGGCAGTGGCTGCCATTTCTTGCCACTCATTATACTCTCATCATTGTATTTTATCTTGTTACCTCTAAGCTTGCATTACCAAGCTTTGAAAGCATTTATAGAGACCTTGTATGGAGTAAAGCAAATAATGTCATGAGTGATGTAAGATCCACATGGCACTTTATTTAAACTATTACTGATTGTGCTGTGTTATTTACTTCCCGTTGTTCACACAAAGCGGGTCCAGATTGACTCCTGTTCCTGATAAAATGATCACTTCTGAATATGAGCAACACCACCCAGTTTTTATGGCTAAAATCACCCGCACGATAATCACCCCAGAAAAACTTCCCCTGTTGAATTTGTAAGTTTGCTCATAAATAACTTTCTATAGCCTTGAGGCCTGGAGACTGGCTAGATCACTATGAACCTAATGTGCTTCATCTTTAGCTACTTTTTGCTTTTGTGGAATCTCTGAGCTGGAAGACCTATGTATGACTCATCTTCAGTATTCTGGCCAAGGGAAGCAGATTCTCATATATGATACATGGCTCCATCCATTGGCCCTTTAATGCAGTGACATCGTCCTGTAGTCTTAGCAGAAAAACTGCCCCAAACATGTTTCCACCACTGTGTTGGACTGTAGAGATGTTCTTTGGGTCAAACTCAGCATTTCTCTTCCTCCAAACCCAGGAGGTCAAGTTGATGGCAATGAGCTTGATTTTTGTTTTATCTGACCACAGCACTTTCTCCAAAGCCTTCTCTGAATCCTTTAGATGTTCACTGGCAAACTAAGGATGGCCCTGTACATGTTCCTGCTTGAGCAGGGGAGCCATGTGAGCACTGTAAGATTTCAACCCACTACAGCATATTGTGTTACCTTGCTTTATGGTCTTGTAGCCTTTTCCTGCCTTGTGCAGGTCTATAGTCTTGACCCTGACATCCTTTGACAGCTTAGCTACTGTGGTGGGCAGGTTGGAATGGAAGAAATTGATTAAGTGGACAGGTATGATTGCTTGTAATCTGTGTGCTATGATCCTACAGCTAGTGTGTCAGAGCCAAAATTATGACTGGGCTGTCCATCCATCCATGCATTCTCTTCTACTTATCCTTGTCAGGGTTGTGGGTGGCCTGGGGCCTGTCAGAGGGCCTATGAGAGACAGACAACCATTCACATTTGCACATTTACACCTATGGGCAACTTGGAATCATCATTTAGGTCTTGGACTGTAGGAGCAAGTCCAAACACAGAGAACCCACACAAACACAGGGAAAATGTGCAAACTCCACACTGGCCAAATGGTGGAGTCGAAATAAGGACCTTGTTGCTGTGAGGCAACAGTGTTAACTACCACCACACTGTGCTGTGACTGCGTTGTAGTGGATCGAATATTTGTTTCACTCAGTGACATGAAAATCAATTTATAACTTTTGTGTAATTTTTTTTTTCTTTTCTGGATTTTGCAGAAATCTGTTTGTCCCTTGAACTGGAGACACACATGCCTTATTGCCTGCAACTCCACAGTCTATGAGAATTGGGACTTGGTCATTTATAAGGATGTAGTCACTGCTAAAACCCAGCTACCCATAGTGATATGCACAGAGAAAATAGAGGACATCACAGGTGGAGAAAAGACAAGGATGGAAATAGTCATGCAAAAACAGTAAACCAAGTATTACACCTTTAGGAAATAAGTATAGTGTTTGCTTTGTTGGCAGCACCACAGCGACAGCGCAGGTGGCTCAGTAATTGGAGCATGGGTGATTTGATTTCTGGTTTATTCTATATTCTGTATGCATTTTCATGTAATCTCTTCTACCTATCATGTGCAAAGTAAAACCTAACATAAAACAACACCTCATAAAATTCTATGGTCCCACATATTGGTCCAATGGGATGTGGTTATAGCATGGTCTTTGACATATTCCTCAGACTGGGAACACTAAATTAATACTGAGTATGGAAACTTACTATGACCTTGGATCCTACAATACTGTAATTGTAGTAGTCCTATGTGGTAGTAGCAGTAATTGTAGCGGCCTAGCAATTCATTTCTTTTCTTCATGCGAGTCACTTATGTTGACCTCATTTATGGCTGTACTTGGTGCACCAAACAAATCCTCATTTTGGATAAGCATTTCAGTGAAGAGGCTAACTTGTAAACCATGAATCATTAATATTGCTTGATTTCCTACTTCTTGCTCAAAGTGTCTCAAACATTTACATTTTCAAGAGACAGTGCGATAGTGTCATCCTTGACACTGCAGTAGCGTAACTTTTACTTATCGACACAAAGTTTGACAGAGCAAAAAGAAAAAGCCGCCTACCTATTCATTTGGTCTTACATTAACATTTATTAGGCAGAGCTCAAGGAAGTGCAGCGAGGAGATCAAACTGCAGCAGTGATGATTTGGAACACAGAAAAGCGGCCTGCATTGTCAATAATGTAAAGGAGACCAATATTAAATGCATGAAGGTTGGCGAACTCACCCCTGTGAGAAATGTTAGAGCTGTCCTTTGCTAACATTCTAACTGACCCATAAAGGCTGCAGCGAAAAAAGCTGTAGAGTATTAGCATATAGATTATAGCCTGAACTATGTCACAGTTCTACTGGGTAATGTGATCGTCTATCTAATGCTTGATTCATCTGAAAAATTCTCTGATCTGGTGCCACAGCTGTTAATTTGCTAGACTTTCCAAATGTGTCAACCCGACTTCACATTACTGAATATTGTTTCTTTTTCATCGCCTCTCACTGCCTCTCTTCCCTCCGATTTCACACTTGTGCAATAATTGCAGTATTTGGGTCATGCTGTCAATAAAATGGCATCCCACTGTCACGTAAGGACTTCCCGGGGAACATTATTAGAATCCCCCCCCCCCCCCCAAAAAAAAGATGATCAGCATACAACAAGGTCTTCATTGATTTGCCTGTTGAGAGGAATACTTAGCGTGATAAAAGAAGAAATATTACTCTGAAACGGCTGTCACTCAGTAATATTGCAGTTTGCAGAGGCATGATATAACCATTCAGAGTTTTTATTTTAGACTAAACTATGTCATAAAAAAATTCCAGCAGTAACTGCTCAATAAATTTGACTACGAAGATGTATCCATCATCTTTTAAGCATTGATGTCACCAGTGAGCCACAAGCAAGCTGGAAAACACAAAGTAGCCTCTAATGCCTAATTCAGCATAAAGTCTCCTGGCCATATCTGCGCGTGTCATATGGAGGTCCACTGGAGATTTGCAAATAATATCTAAATATATAGCAACTGGGCCAAGCATAGACTAAGAGACCTCAATAAGGAGCATTGTGTGGCTTCAGGCTCTTTCAGAAAAAACAGAAGGCTGATGAGGTAGTGGACTCGGCAAAGTGTGTTATCTTTAGACCCTCTGGTCTTGTCCTTCCTTTAAAACACAGTGAGCTGCAGTCACTAGATACAGAACAGCCACCTGTTAAATTTTCCTTTATTCTTTTTGCTGAATTACTGAACTACGTGTTTACTGCAGCTTTATCTTCCTGGGCATGAGTCCCGACTTCCACTGTTTATAGAAACAAGTTAATACAGCTCACACAGACAACCTACCACAAAGTCAAATGATGTGCCATTTCCTATACCAAGCTTTATAAGTGAATACCTCTTTGATGCTGGTGTCCTTTTATCATCTGCAAAAAGTCTTCATCACGCAAACGATGCTTGCACAGTGCTGCTGAGAGGAGGAGGAAGGGGGGAAAGGAGCAGAGCTAAAACCCCCAAGTTTTTCTTTATATGCAGCTTTTGTATTGTAGTCTCTGTAAAGAGTGGGACTTAATAAATCCTTTGTGAAAAGACCATGCAGTTCTTGCATATTTTATCATTACACAGGGCTTGAATGAAATGTACCACAACACAATAAAGCAGTTCTCACTGGGTTTGAATTTTATCATAACACATGTAGATGTGCAACCCTGGTTCTGCCGCAGTATACCTAAACTCCACCAGGGGTGAGAGAGGTTGGCTTGTTTTCTCATTCATTATAGTCCAGACTCCTCCTTACACTGATGCAGCTGTGTTTAAATAAGGCACTGGTTTACAGACTAGTGGTGTTTCTTAAGCATTCATCAAGGGTTGTGTCATTATTTGATGACTAGAGTCTCTCCACAGATGATAACCTCATTTTGCTTAATAAGAAATGACACCTGAGTACATTAATAGTTTATCATTCAGGAGCAATGTGTGGGTCTGCATTGATATAGATAAAGAGATGGATAGATATATGAGACAATGACACTATTGACTTTAATTTACAATATAAATGCATTTAAAAGACCTGCTGGGTCTATATTATACAGAGATTTGCATACATTCATATTATCTATGAGATTATTTAAGTATCCATAGATTATTTATTGGTTCATTTAGCAGTGCAATCTAAAGCTACATAACTGGTATTTAATCAGGTAACATTGCAATAAAATTTGCTATGTTGAAGTCAGCAGTAATGCAAGCAGCCTCAGGATGTTTATTAGCTTACCTTAATGTGAAAGACACAGATTTGGATTTTAGAAGATGTGTCATTGGGCTTTAAAAAGTTTAAAAAAGTCAGTTTGGTTTCCTCCATCTAGTGTATCAGCATGCTAAAGGGGAAACTTTTTCCCAGTGCAATTGTATACTTGTACTGTGATTTTTTTTTTTTTTTTTTTTTTTTTTTTTTGTATTTCTATAAGAGAGCATAAGAGATTTCATTTCATGATTCTTGTGGTAAGTCGACAAAGAAAGAAGGAAGAAAGAAATCAAAACGACAACAGTTTGTGATCTTAAATATCAGTCCAATCCCTCTAAAACATTTTTGCCTATTTGGCACATTATTCACACCAAAATGCAATTTACAGTATTATCATACGTCATGTGAATTAGACACAATACTGATATTTTATTTTTTAAAATCTGTTATTGTCAATACAGAACAATCCTGATGCCCCTGTTAGAGAACATGATAGCGACCCCCACAGCAAGAAGAGTTGCTTTGTTTTTGTTCTAGAAATAGTAGAATAGAGACAAGGACGTGCAAGTACAGTGCACACATAACGACATGTACACTTTACACAACAATACTTTTCTGGCACATGTAAAGTCAGCACGAATGCTGTGCAAACATTCGATGCAGTCTCAGCTGTTGGACTGTAATAGATGTCCACCAAGCTGCCTTCATACACACATGGGTGGATAATTTCCATAATGCTGACCCTAATGGACACGCAGAAGTGATAAGCATAAACATAAAGCACAGCTGATGCTGTCGGGAATGTCATTAAATGGTGTCGGATGAAAGTAACGGCATAACACAAGGACCTGAATATCTGACCAAATTACAGGCAAACCATCCAACAGTCGATCACATATTTACTTGATACCACAGATTTTAACCTCCTGGAGGAGCAGAAAGTAAAGTGATTAGAATTTATCATCTTGCAGACTTTGAATTTCTGTAGATAACAGCACGCCTGTGCAGTCAAGCAATTTTCAGGCCAACATGGCCATCACTACAGCCATGTAACTAGTGGGGCTAAAAATGGGACTAAATATACACAAAAAAAAAAAAGAGTATAATGGTTAATGATGATACATTATTTTGATTATAAAAGCACATTTCTGCCAAACTGTGGTCTGTAAAGTAAAAAACATTGAAGATTAAAAAAAATCACTATCCCAGTTTATGTCACACTACTTAAGAATCAAAAAATAACAATCAAATCACATAGTTGACATATAACAACACAGTGTTAAACGAGCAGTATAGATGTACAGCAGAAAAGTGTACCATGAACTACCTGGCTCGAGAGGGTGCAAGAGCAGTTATATAAATGTATCAGAAGAAATTGCATCATTACCTGATACGGTATGGGCATCAATTTTTGTTTTCCGCACTGAGCGAACATCAGAGCTCCTACTGCTGGAGAATACCAACATCAGGGGTGTGTGTGTGTGTGTGTGTGTGTGTGTGTGTGTGTGTGCATGCTCAATCCTATATGATGCATGTCAACAATTTCAGCTTATAATTAGATGATTCAATACCTGGCAGAAATTCTCCAGAGTTTTCTTCAGTCTGCTCTAATAAATCCAACTTTTAATTTGTTATCAGCTTCTTGGTTTTCTTCAGACCTCAAGCAGTTTGGGATAGAGGGGTAGCTCTTAAAAATCACTTTCTAACTAATTGCTGTGCTTGAATTTTCCACACTACACAGATGTGACAATTTTACAGAAATACTATTATTCTTTTTTTTATTTTGTCACAAGCATTCCCCAAAGGTCTTTAAGTAGACAAAGGAGTTATGAAATACAAGAAGTATAAATTATTGCATCAACATGGCAGAAAATCCTTGCTGGACATGATTTCACAGCCTCATATTCTTAAATAGGGCAGACAGGATTTTGGCCAGTGCCACCTTCTCTGAGTGTTATTGTCAGGAAGAGGCGCTGTGATGGGGATGTGATTCAGGACACACATATTCACAAGCAGCAAGCACATCAGCTTTAAGTAGGAGGCAGCGCACACACATCGAAAAGAACAGAAAGAAGCGGTGCCCTGATTTTGAGGCAGTGGGGCATGTAACTGCAACTCACGACTCACACACTCACACTGACATGGATAGCAGACGTTGGATTAGTGTGATCTCACAGCAAACACAGACTGAATTTCCACCAAGGTCCCAATGGCAGATTTTGACATCGGCGCTGTCTGGGCTGTGAGAAGAGACTGAAATGTTCCCAAACTGGATGAGCCAGAGGCTCTGGGTGCTAGTTTGCTTCACTTATTGTTTAACAAAAACAACAAAAAAAAAAAACCATTTCCCTCTGCTAGACTTGAGAAATGTAACAAAAATCCTCTTTGAAAAGGATGACTGTAGATGGTGAGATCAGATAAATAATGTATGCCACCTCTTATCTATTCAGCCGGACAATTGCTGTTCATATCAAAAGAAGCACTTTAAAGTATGACTAATGCTAATCAATATTTTTAAATGAGTAACTGACCTAAGCACAATTTGAAATGTGTGCAGAATTGATTTTAAGGATAAGCTGAAGGAAAAACTATAAACTGCAGCCAATGCTGCAGTTTAAAGTGCCTCGTTACAGCAAACAATGTAGAATTCTGATATTTTACACAAGTCTCAAGCAAGAATCTTATGATTGCATCCAACATACTTCACCTATTACATTTAGCACTAGTCAAACATTTGGAAATATCTTCAATTCAAAATTTCCACCCCTTTTTTTTTTTCTCTCTGCTAAAACAATGAAAAGATATCTGATTGCTGAACACTTGTTGGCTCTTTCTCTTTTGCTGTGTGGTCCCGCTCGTGCCAAATGATCTCAGTTAGGTGATCACTGTTCTTCTCAGTCAAATAGCCCTTACAGAGCTTTTTTTTTTGGGGGGGGGGGTTCAGGCTCATTGTCCTGCTGATAAACAAATGATTGTCCCACGAAGCTCAGCCGGGAGTGGATGGTGTGTCGCTACAGGATGTTGGAGATTTATTTTCTGCATAAATCACCAGCAGTGTCACCAGCAAAGCCCCCAAAACACTATCGCACCTCCTCCATGCTCCGTGGTGGGAGCCACACATGAAGGTACCATCTGTTCAAACCAAAGTCCAAATTTTTAATGCTCCCCACAGTTTTTCTTCTCAGTCAACCTCTATCCGGTTGTTCAGTGATGACACGACGAATCCTACTTCCGGGCCTAAAGTAGTCTGCGTTTTAATATGGCTTTTGTGTTGTTAACATGTTTAATGTTATGTATTTTCTTCTATTTGATCTCAAAAAGCTCCTAAAACAGTCAGTGATCACTGTTGACCTCACTCGGCTTTTATTACCGCTAATCATTTATTTAAGCTCAGTTTTTAAAACCTTAGGATGCAACTACAGCCCAGCCCATGCAGCAGCATATGAATGACTAACCTCGTATTGTGGATGGATTATCTCAGTTGTTCTCCTGGCTGAAGTTTGGTCCTTTTACAGTATCCTGCCATGCGATTACATTTGTTCCTGACCACCGAGAACACTCAGTTAACTTTTATCAAGTGGAAAAAAAGTTAGCTTGTTTATATTATGCTAACATAGCTGTGTTGCTAGCGGTCACGTAGCACATCATTATATATCAGCTAGCCAAACTTCAGTAACCCTATAAACGTCACTGCTTTTTAGTTTTCTGTCTTCATTTATGCTGGAAGTGATAACAGAGCTGTACGTTTTAATTTGTTTCCAAAACCCCGCAGTCAGGACATGCTATATTGTATTTAGATAGAAGCTAGCGAGCTAACTCCCTGCTAACTTCTAACTCCGTTAAATGTCATAAATAGAGATGGCACAATACCACTTTTTTATGTCCGATACCGATATCATAAATTTGGATATCTGCCGATACCGATATGAATCCGATATAGTGTTTTTTAATCAACAAAACTGTTTTTTAAAATATCTTGCTGCATTTTGTGTAAGTTCATACTAAAGTTTAAAACGACAACTACACTAAAGCTATTCTGTTATACCTGTATGCAAAAAAAAAAAAAAAAAATTTCATAGTTCAGCAATACTGATCAATCTAATAAACTTAAACCTACACCATCCTTTGTTTGACAGTTTGACCAGCTCTGTAAGTCATTTATATGGAATAATAAAAAGCCTAGATTGAATCTGAGAAAACCTGCAGAAACCAGTGGACAGAGGTAGGTTAGGGATGCCTAATCTACTTTTATATCATTATGCTTTTTCTCTTCGGCATTTGGCACATTGGTTCTTACCCCCTGAGAAAGTGCCTCCTTGGTTTTCCATTGAAAGTACTGCTTGCTCGCCATTTACACCATTATATAGCTTATCAACTAATTTGTCCCCCCATATCCAATCACATCCAGTATTTTCTCATTTGAAAGAAGTATGGAAAAGATTGTCCAAATTATTCAAATTTGATCCATATCTAAACCAATCTGCTGGTATTTGGTATAACCTCAAACTTTCTATTGCTAAACTACCCTTCTTTTGGAAGCTCTGGTTTCAGAGAGGTATAACAGTGTTGGGGGATCTTTATGAAAATAGTATATTTAAATCATATGGAAAACTTGCAGAAGAATTCGATTTACCTAGACAGGAATTTTGGAAATATCTGCAACTAAGACATTTGATGACCAATACATGTGGTTCATTCGCAAAGTTCCCTTTAAGCTGCGACTTTCTAGAGGAAAAAAAAAAAATCTTTGGGCGTGGACAAGAGGCATCAGCTTATTACAAAATGCTTTTATTAGCTTCTGATCCTAACACACTGTCCCTCAAAAGAACGTGGAAAATGGACTTAAATCTCAACTTTACAGTGGAGGAATGGAATGGCATCCTCAGGAATCTGAAAAAAATGTCACGCGAATTACGTTCAAGATTGGTTCAATTTAAGATTTTAAATAGAGTATACTGGACACCCTCACGGTTGCATAGGGTGGGTCTAGCGACTGATGATGCATGCTGGAAAAGCCAGCAAGGAAGTGGCTCACTTTTACATTTGCTTTGGGGTTGCTCCAAAGTCCAAGATTATTGGATTCATATTCACACTGTAGTAGAGAAGGTTGTAGATCAAGGGGTCCCATTTATGAACAGTCTTTATGTATTAGGAGACCCTTCAGCTTTGAGTCACTTATCCACTTCTCTTGCTCATTGGGTACAAAGGGCGATTATGCTGGGGAGGAAGCTGCTGGTGAAAGAGTGGAAGGCCTCTTCGACTCCTAACTTCTCTCAGTGGTATATCTCTTTGGGACAAGTGGCAGCTTACGAAAGATTATCATATAGACTGCTAAATAGACTGGACGACTATAATGATAAGTGGGCTAATTACTTTTTACATACAGTTCAGTGACGTATCCGGCTAAAGTAGTTAAGTTCGGACTAAATAGGATAGCTGTAATCTGGTCTATGTGAAATGTTGGCATCACCTTTTTTTTTTTTTTTTTTTTTTTTTCTTTCTTTTTTTTGTTTGGGATGGAAATATGCATTGATGCTCAATTTGTTCTGTTGTTGTTGAATGTCCATTCTGCTATTTTTTTGGGTGTTTTTTTTTTTTTTTGGGAGGGGGTCTGGGGGTTTTTTTTTTTTTGTGTATATTTAAATCTAATAGAGTTTGAGTCATAAAAAAAAAACCAACTACACCATCCTCCCTATTCTGGTATTTTAAAGAGTACTTAGCGTAAATATTAAGCAACCTAACTAATAGGGTTCCAACTCCCAGCATCAACAAAAATAAATAAATAAAAAATAGGGACCCACCCCTCACGCTCCACCTCATGATGCTTAATCGACGTAATCAACCTTAATTTGATGCAGTGTGGGGGGAAAAAAAATGCACAGAAATCAATTATTTTTCAAGAAATATTAGATTCAACATCTTTCTTCAACAAAATTGCAGACTGCACAGATGGTACCTTCCCAAAGGAAAAAATACTATAGCTTACTAGGGTATATATATTAGACTTAATAGTTACTATATACAGTAATTGACTTCTATTCATTTTACATCAAATTAAAACTTTGGGTGTCAGATAATTATTTATTAAAAGCTTGACATTTTAAATGAGAATAAGAAAGAAAAGTATGTCTTTGTGCCCCCTTTTTCCCTGTTAATGCCCTATCGGCCCCCCTTGCTAAACTTTGCTAGATCCGCCCCTGCACAGTGACCGGCGTCAGCTACGTAGAAAAAGATCCTCGAGTAGAAAGTAATATTAAATAAATTCTAACAACAGCTGATCAAGCTTAAACGTGCTGCTGTTGTTCAGCTGCTGGTTTCCTCTTTCTGGTGCAAAGTGGGCCAAAAACAAACAAGAGAGACGGACTCGCGACAGAAAAGCCGATCAGCTGATCATTAAGCAGTTTCATGATTGAAGTAGCAGCAAGAAGAGGCAGTCGCTCCATATATCGCTTGTTAAGCTTAACGCAGGAATGCCTTACAAACATTCAGAGATGGACTTACACACTTGCTTTACTTCTCTCGGGGATAACTTTGTTGGAGATGAAATGCCGGGTTGCTAGCGAAGCTCCAAATGCTATCCAGACCACCGACAGGTCCCGCATGCCACAGCCGCTCTATCACGTGATGCATACTGCTCCGACGTGCTAACGTTCTGAGGCGAGTTACGGCGTGTTGCAAGTTTTGTGAGCTGCTTTCGTGATATTTAATGGATCGGATTACATTTTTTATTTTTCTCCGATATCCGATCCAGTAATTTAGGTCAGTATCGGACCGATACGTAATATCGGATCGGCCCATCTCTAGTCATAAATTCAGTTTTCATGGATGCCTGGATGTTAAACTCAGTTGTTACACCTGGTAGAGCAGAACGCTGATAATTTTATTAAAGATGAAAGACTTTAGACAGTTTTTTCAACTCTCAGTAATGCCATAGTGATTGTTTGATACATTGACCTGCAGCGGAGTTTAGGACCAGACACGGCTAGTGACGTCAGACTGAACAACCGGATAGCAATTTCTTTGCTGTAGTTTGGGAATCAGGGCTATGTGGCCACAGTCTTTTCCCAGCAGTGCCTGGTATGATCTGTTGCGTACAAAGCCCTCCCCCGCGCCCCATTCGGCCAATCAGATCACTGCTCCATCCTGCTCCTGCCCGCCTACAGGCAGAAGCTGAAACAGGAAGCTCCAACCCGGAGGGCGGTGCACTGTTGGACGGACCAATCGGAGTCTGCGCTGCGGGACTGTTTTGATCACACGGACTGGGAAATGTTTCACGTGGCCGCCAGAGACATTGATGAATACACAGACTCAGTCTGTGGATTTATCAGGAAATGCGTGGAAGATGTCGTCCCATCCAGAACAGTCAAATCCTTCCCAAATCAAAAACCCTGGATTAATGGAGATGTTCGCGCGGCACTGGCAGCACGGAACACCGCCTTTGCCTCCGCGAACACATCGGACTACAAACACGCACATTACCAACTCCGGAAGACGATCAAAGCAGCCAAACGTGAGTACAGGGACAGGGTGGAACAACAGTTTGACAACCCTCGGAGTATGTGGCAGGGACTAAACACTATCACAGACTTTAGAGGGAAAACCAGCACACCGCAGACCACGGCCTCTCTGTGTGAGGATCTAAACGTATTCTACGCTAGATTCGACACAGCGAACACCATGAGACCGGACAGTGTGCGCACCGCGGATGACGTCAGTGCGCACACTGTGTCTGAGGAGGATGTGCGGAAGTGCTTCAGGAAGGTGAACGCACGCAAAGCTACTGGTCCGGACGGGATTCCCGGCCGCGTCCTCAGGTCATGCGCGGCGACCTGTAGCCCTGACCCCCATCGTAAGCAAATGCTTCGAGAAGCTGGTCAGGGACTTCATCTGCTCTGCACTACCCGACTCACTGGACCCTCTACAGTTTGCATACCGCCACAACAGGTCCACTGATGATGCCATAGCCCTGACACTACACACTGCCCTGTCACACCTGGAGAAGAGAGACACGTATGTGAGGATGCTGTTTGTAGATTACAGCTCAGCATTCAATACCATCGTTCCCTCGAAGCTGGACAGGAAACTGCAGGATCTAGGACTGAGCAGCTCCCTCTGCAGCTGGATCCTTAGCTTCCTGTCTGACAGACGCCAGGTGGTCAGACTGGGCAGCATCACCTCATCCCCCATCACACTGAACACTGGTGCTCCACAGGGGTGTGTACTGAGCCCTCTCCTGTACTCACTCTACACCTACGACTGCACAGCCACTAACAGCTCCAACATCATTGTGAAGTTTGCGGACGACACTACAGTGGTGGGTCTTATCACCAACAGTGATGAGACAGCTTACAGGGAGGAGGTCAGCGCCCTGACCCACTGGTGTCAAGACAACCATCTCACCCTCAACGTCGCAAAGACAAAGGAGTTGATAGTGGACTTCCGGAGGTGCAGAGAAGTACACACCCCCATCACCATCAACGGCGCTGCTGTGGAGAGAGTGAGCAGCTTCCGGTTCCTTGGCGTACACCTGGCTGAGGATCTTACGTGGTCAGTACACACAAACAAAACAGTGAAGAAGGCCCAGCAGCGCCTCTTCTTTCTCAGGAGACTGAAAAGATTCGGCATGAGCCCCCGCATCCTCAGGACCTTCTATCACTGTGCCATTGAGAGCATCCTCACTGGATGCATCACCACCTGGTATGGCAACAGCACCGCCTACAACTGCAAAGCTCTCCAGCGAGTAGTGCGGTGCTCTGAACGGATAATTGGAGGTGAGCTTCCCTCCCTCCAAGACATCTACAGGAAGCGGTGCCTGAGGAAAGCGGGGAGGATCATCAAGGACTCCAGTCACCCCAGCCATAAACTGTTCAGACCGCTTCCATCAGGAAGGAGGTTCTGCAGCATTCGGTCCCGTACCAGCAGACTGAGAGACAGCTTTTTCCATCAGGCCATCAGACTGCTGAACACGTCATAGACACCTCAGCTTCACTACTGGAACTTCAACATTATGCACTCCACACTGTATATAAATGCCACTTGTTTTGCACATATTCAACTCTGTATATTTTATATATTTTATTATTATTATTATTATTTTATTTTATTTTTTTTACTATTTAATTTGTAAAAATGTGTACACACACACACACACACACACACACACACACGTAGGAAAATATTTAGTATACACATCCAGAAATGCATACACTATTATATATTGTACATATATTTATTAGTTTCAGGTTGGCCATTCTTGTATTTTGCTCGTTTGTGTTGTTGTGTTTGCACATCTCTGTTGCTTGTGGGGCTCGCACACAAGAATTTCACTCGCATGTGCTGTGCCAGTGTGCCTGCACATGTGATGTGACAATAAAAAGTGATTTGATTTGATTTGATTTGAAGTCTTAAAAAGCTTTTTATAGTCCATTTTCATTCCCAGGGGATCAGACACTGCCAGTTCACCAATGCAGATTCGACCTTGGTGCTATGATGCACCTGATTATGTCAATACTGAGAGGGGTTTCCAAATCATAAGTATTCCATTCTCTCATATGTGTACTTGTAACACCAAAAGGGTTCTTTACATTTAAATATAAAATGGAATTCTGTGGCACAACTTCACCTACTTTCAAGGTGCTCAGAGAAGAACAGTAGTTTAAAGTAGCGGTCCCCAACCTTCTTTGCGCCACGGACCGGTTTATGTCTGACAATATTTTCGGATTGGCCTTTAAGGTGTCACGGATAAATACAACAAAATAAAAACGGTACCGGTACCAAAACAAAGATTTATTCATAACAAACGGGAAAAGACCCAAGGAAACTGAGTTAACAATAAAAACGATTACAAAAATAACGATAAAAAGTTACTAAAAACCCTGAAAACCATAAATTTCTCACCCGAGCTTCAACTCTCGCAGGCTGGTACCAAACGACTCACGGACCAGTACTGGTCCATGGCCCGGGGGTTGGGAACTGCTGGTTTAAAGGGTTCAAAGCTCCAACAATACTTGTAGTACAAAGAATAGCTTAATTACCTGATCACTGTATTTCAGTCTGTGGCCTTCATTGGGCCCATCAAGAACTGTAATACAGAAAGCATTTTAAAAGCATACCTGGTTGAGTAGGAAAAAGAACTCCTAATAGGAAAAATTCTATGCAACCAGTCATTTGTCCAGTATACCCAATAGTACCTACCCATCAATTTAATCAGTTGTGTTATTGCACGGAAAAAAGATATAGAAAAAATCTGTGTGGATAAATATATTGGATGTGGACAAGTGGAGGGCCAGCAAAGAAGGGCTGTGTCACGGTCCTGGGTCAGTGACCCAATGTTTTTGGTTTTTGTACTTTCACGTTTGATTTTATTATGAATTATGACTGTTTGTGTTTTGGTTTCTGTCCTAGTATTTCTAGCGCCCTAGTTTTGTAGTACTTCCTAAGTTCTAGTTTTTAGGTTTTGTTATTGGGTTTCGCAGTGTTTATTCTGTGCTCCATCTGTTCGTTGTCTTCCCTACCTGTGTATCCCCTCTAGTGTAGTCAGGTCCCTCTGTTAAGCCCGCGTCTCTGAGTCTGTCTTCGCGTGTGTTTTGAGTTTCCTGTTTTGTTGTGGAGATCTGTCTCATGTCAGTGTATTTAGTTTGCATTTCCTCTGCCTTGTCTTGTCTGAAAACTCCCAGCTGTGCCCTCCTTCTTTGCCTCATTCCCTCGTTATCTCTCTATGTATTTAAGCCTTGTGTCTGCCTCTGTTAGTGGCTGGTTCGTCTGTGTTTTTCCCCTCCGGCAAACAGTGGTTTTCCTGCATCTGTCTACGTCTCCCTGCATCTCAGTTTGCATCTCTAGGTTTCAGGTTTGTTTTCTATGTTTAGTTTTCCCAGTTTAGGTTTACTCAGTTCTGTTTTTCATCACCCTCGCCTTTGTTGTATGAGCACACTCCATCGATAAAGCTTCCTCACCTCAGTTGTGCCGCATCTTGGGTCTTTTAATAATTCCATATGGCTCACCTCACGAACCGTGACAGGCTGAGCTTATGGATATATGATATAAGGCTAGTTGGGGATTGAATCACACATTTGCTTCAGAGAAAACCTGGGGTTTAGTATCTTGCCCAAGGATATTTCAACATCCAGGCTGAGGTATCCAGGGACTGAACCACCAACCTTCCACTTAGTGGACGACATGCTCTACCTCCTGAGCCACCGCATATACTATTTGCGGAAAATCAGCAGATTCAGAAAATTAGTATTTCATGACCAGGGATGAGATAGCAATAGCACTGATCTGAGTTTTAGTTTGAGGCTCTCTTTCTCATTTATTTCTGAGGTTAGTACTTTTGATGTAGTAACTCTGAAGTAATGATAAACTGCTGTTTCTTTCAGCTCTTGCTTGAACTGAATTATTTGCAGTCTCTTTACAAATGAACATGGAACGAAACTCTACAAATAAACTTTTTAGAGAAGTTCACCTACCAGGTAAAAAAAACAATTTTATTAATTGATTTGAAACATTGACTTGATGACAGCTTTGCACATTAATGACAAACTTGAGAAAATATTTTAACTTCCACAAGCATGCTGAAATGTTCAAGGCTGAGTTTAATTGCATATAATTTTTTTTTCTTTTTCAGAGGTTTTAGGACCACCTTGCTATACATTTACATTTTAAGCAAAAACGGATCAGAAATTAGAGTAATCTGTTTTTCATTGTTCCTGACCCTCAGACACATTGTCACATCTTTCTGGTAGGCTTATAATATAATAATCTGCCATATAAAAGGGTGGATTTATTATCTTTCCTAAGTCTAACCAAGCAACTTTAATCTCCTGGCCTAAACTCGTGCGTGCGTGTTCTTGTCACTAAGTCACTTATCTTTGTCCAGATTTCTTGATTGTTTCAGACTTGTTGCCTATGTGGTACCTACAGCACCGTGCAGCAGCTAAAACATCCTGTAAATTTCTTGACCTTCCTTACAGGCACTTGGAATGCATTTAATCAAACATTGTACTAATAAATGTACCAATAAATGCAACAAAGACAATTCAAGGTCTTCAGTTTTGACTCAAGCTGATATTGCTAATATGAACTATGAAAAAGAGACGTGACAGGGCTTTCTAGCACTCTGATTCACTTTTGGATCTTACATGTTGATGTAACATGGATGACATCCCACATAAAACTTTACTCAAGCTATATGTTTTTCACGCTAGAGATAAAACTCACTGTTTTACTGAAAGAAAAGCTTTTCAAAGGTATGATTCATATGCTGCTATTAGCGTTATTGTTTCAGTGCTGTACTCTCCTCCACTCATGCCGCGGCAGATTAAGTAACAGGTCTGAAGGAGTTTTCTCAGGAGCCAGGCAAAATATATTTATATGTATATACATGTACAGACACAACATAAGAGCAGGACATCCAGACACTATCTATATCTGTCTGTCTGTCTGGTTTTTGAAAGTGTCTTTGTTTGAAGCCCTTGTGGAATATTTGAATCTCTTACAGTCTGGCCAAAAAATAGTTTATTCTAGCCCATGCAGTTTTGTCTGTTTGCGGAAATATGTAATATTATGTATGTGGAATGGGAAGAAGAGTTTGTGTGCTTCAAATTAAAATTAATCTTTAATAAATACAACTCCAAGACCAAAAACAACAAAAATTGGTATGTATAAAATGTAAATAATAACCGAATGTGATTTGGAATAGACCCATATTTTATTCATAGAGCATTTAAAATGTATCAAATGTTTAAACTGAGAAAATGGACCATTTTGAGAACAACATTAGCTCATTTTGAATTTGATGGCAGCTACTCAATCCACAATGTGGACGTTAGCAAACTGCTCATCTACATGACGCAACAAAAGCTGTCTTCCGTCTGCCCTGAACAGTAAAAACATCTGTCATCAGAACACCTCTCCAACGTGCCAGACGCCATCGAATGTGAGCATTTGCCCACTCAAGTTGGTTAAAGTGACGAACTGCAGTCAGGTCCAGACCCGATGAGGACCACGAGCATGCAGATGAGCTTCCCTGAGACGGTTTCTGACAGTTTTTGCAGAAATTCTTTGGTTATGCAAACCGATTGTTGCTGCAGCTGTCCGGGTGGCTGGTCTCCACCTAGTCGACCATCCTGGAGGTGAACATGCTGGATGTGGAGGTCCTGGGCTGGTGTGGTTACATGTGGTCTGCGATTGAGAGGCCAGTTGGATGTACTGCCAAATTCTCTGAAACGCCTTTGAAGATGGCTTATGGCAGAGAAATGAACATTCATTTCACCGGCAACAGTTCTGGTAGACATTCCTGCAGTCAGCATGCCAATTGCACACTCGCTCAAAAGCATCTGTAGCATTGTGCTGTCTGATCAAACTGCATATTTCAGAGTGGTCTTTTATTGTGGGCAGTCTAAGGCACACCTGTGCAATATCCATGCTGTCTAATCAGCACCTTGACATGCCACACCTGTGAGGTGGGATGGATTATCTCAGCAAATAAGATTTAGACAGATTTGTGAACATTATTTGATGGTAATGGGTCATTTGTGTATGTAGAAAATGTTTCAGATCTTTAAGTTCACCTCATGAAAAATGGGAGCAAAAACAAAAGTGCTGCGTTTATATTTTCGTTCAGTGTATAATAAAAATCACAGCATGGGTTTGTGAACACACCACTGTCTACAAATGCAGGCTAAAGCTCTATCATGCAAAGAAGATGCCATATCCATATGTAAACATAATCCAAACACAGCCATCTTTTCTTGGCCTAAGCTAATTTAAAATGCACTGGCAAAGTGGCTAACTGTTCTGTGCGCAACAAAGGAGACCCAGGAGTGCTGAGCAGGTAAATCCTTTATCAGAAACAAATGGATCTATAGCAGTCTCCCAAAAGTCCAGCAACTGATTTCCTCAGTTCCCAGTTTCTGGACTGTTTAAAGAAGACTGGATCCTACACTGTCACAAACACGGCTCTGTCCCAACAACTTGAGACCAAATCTTTCAGTTTTTACAATCCAATTTCATTTTCTCAGTTTGGTATTTTCTATTGTCTTGTGAGACCCTTTTGAAGTTTTTGTTATCTTCTTAAAAAAAAAAGGGCACTTCATACATAGGCCCTTTGGTCCAGTAGCATTGCCAAGAAATTTTGTTCCTGTGTTGCTTGTTTGTTCTCTCTTTTACAAGATAAAACTAGCTGGATTAGATTCAGAACCAACCCTCTCTCAATAAAGTAGTACATCCATCAACAGCATCAGAGTTGGCAGGTGGTTGGGGTAGGCAGTAGTCACACAAAAGGCAAAGCTCTCACACCAGAAACTGGGAGTTGCGTGTAGACTTCCATCTGTGCCTTGGTTTAGGCAACAAAGGCAAATGTCTTGGGGGTGAAATGAGAAAGATTGTAGTATTGTTAAAATGCAAATGAAGACATTGTATTTTAAGTTTTTTTTTTTTGTTTTTTTTTTTTTATATTAAGGCAGATCACAACTTTTTCATAACCTTAATGAAGTGCAGCAAATGCCTGAACATGACCATAAAAAGCAGAATATTGATGTTGTGGGTATAAGTAAATGTTGTATTGCACTTTCTCAGTGAACATGGTTAACAGCAAATAAATTGATTTGCACATTAAGTTGATATAAAACAAATCAGAGTCACGATAACTCACAAAGGCAGAAAGTCTCTGAAAACATCTGAAAGATGACTTTGCCAGGCATCAAAACAACATTAGATAGCACTACATAACCCCCTGTTCTCTACTCTACACTTTGTTTGGATGTTAAGCTGCAGTGAGAAGTAGTATCTCTCAGGTCTCTGTGCTTGTTATGTTACTTACCTGATAAATTTGCTATTTGTCCAAAGATAATAGAATAGAATAATCCTTTAATTGTCCCACAAAGGGAAATTTGGTTGTAACAGCAGCCAGAAAGACACATATACAAACAAACAGTACACAGAACAGAAACATACACATTTTTCTTACATATTTACATCAAGGACAATGGTTACTATAAAAAGAGTACTGTACAGTTATTAAATTAAATAAAATTAACTACAGATAAGAGGCAAACCCAGGTTGTAGTGCGAATCGGTTGATTAAATTATTGCAGTTCCAGCACAGATGTAAACATCTATGATTGTTGGGAGCAGTTTTGATTGTACATTAATGTGGTTACTGGTCACAAAAGAATTGTTCACATTTCTTTTGCTGAGTCTATGAAAAAGTGCCAACGATAACAGTTTGAGGCGCCGAGTATGGCAGCCTTGTCGCGAGCTCCCCCAAGCAACAGCTTTTTCTGTGTTTAATTTTACTTTTCCTTCATTTTTTCGCGAGTAGCACATGTCTCCTTGTGTACGACCGACAAACCTTACTGGACATAAAAGACGGTCTTTCTTATAACTTTCCGGAGTTCAAGTTTTGCAACACGGACGCTCCGTTTGCAGACCCCCCATTCATCTCACCTGAGACGCCTTTGTTCTCTGGCCCTGGAGGCCGCAAACGCCGACGCAGAGGGAGAAGATCTGGCATTCTGGTTCGACTGAGACGGCGCACTAACAGACCACCGTTACCCAGTTTATTACTGGCTAATGTGCACTCTCTGGAGAACAAGCTGTGCGAGCTTCGGGCACGGATCTCATTCCAGCGAGAGATGCGGGACTGCTGCGTGATCTGCCTCACAGAAACCTGGCTATCGGACAAGGTACCGGACTCCGCAATACAACTACCGGGGTTCTCCGTGCATCGCGCGGACAGGTCACAGGATCTTACTGGGAAAAGCAGAGGCGGTGGTGTGTGTTTCATGATCAACAACAGCTGGTGTGATTATGCGAACGTGCACCCGGTCAAATCCTTCTGCTCACCGGACCTGGAGTACCTGATGATTAAGTGCCGGCCATTCTGGCTACCGAGGGAATTTACAGCAGTGATTATTACGGCTGTTTACATTCCCCCACAAGCCGACACTGACCGTGCACTCAGGGAACTGTACAGCGCGATCATCAGCGAGGAAACCGCACACCCAGAGGCAGCGTTTATCACAGCCGGAGACTTTAATAAGGGAAACCTGAAGAAAGTCTCACCCAAACTCCAACAACACATCCATTTTAACACTCGTGGAGATCGGCTACTCGACCACTGCTACACCTCTTTCCGGGATGCGTACAAAGCCCTCCCCCGCGCCCCATTCGGCCAATCAGATCACCGCTCCATCCTGCTCCTGCCTGTAGGCGGGCAGGAGCAGAAGCTGAAACAGGAAGCTCCAACCCGGAGGGCGGTGCACTGTTGGAAAGACCAATCGGAGTCTGCGCTGCGGGACTGTTTTGATCACGCGGACTGGGAAATGTTTCACGTGGCTGCTAGGGACATTGATGAATACACAGACTCAGTCTGCGGATTTATCAGGAAATGCGTGAAGATGTCGTCCCATCCAGAACAGTTAAATCCTTCCCAAATCAAAAACCCTGGATTAACGGAGATGTTCGCGCGGCACGGAGCACCGCCTTTGCCTCCGCGAACACATCGGACTACAAACACGCACATTACCAACTCCGGAAGACGATCAAAGCAGCCAAACGTGAGTACAGGGACAGGGTGGAGCAACAGTTTGACAACCCTCGGAGTATGTGGCAGGGACTAAACACGATCACAGACTTTAGAGGGAAAACCAGCACACCGCAGACCACGGCCTCTCTGTGTGAGGATCTAAATGTATTCTACGCTAGATTCGACACAGCGAACACCATGAGACCGGACAGTGTGCGCACCGCGGATGACGTCAGTGCGCACACAGGATGTGCGGAGGTGCTTCAGGAAGGTGAACGCACGCAAAGCTACTGGTCCGGACGGGATTCCCGGCCGCGTCCTCAAGTCATGCGCGGCTCAGCTGGCTGGAGTGTTCACGCACATCTTCAACCTTTCCCTCTCTCTGTCTGTAGTCCCAGCCTGCTTCAAAATGGCCACCATCGTCCCTGTACCCAAATCCTCCACCATCTCCTCATTGAACGACTGGCGACCTGTAGCCCTGACCCCCATCGTAAGCAAATGCTTCGAGAAGCTGGTCAGGGACTTCATCTGCTCTGCACTACCCGACTCACTGGACCCTCTACAGTTCGCATACCGCCACAACAGGTCCACTGATGATGCCATAGCCCTGACACTACACACTGCCCTGTCACACCTGGAGAAGAGAGACACGTATGTGAGAATGCTGTTTGTAGATTACAGCTCAGCATTCAATACCATCGTACCCTCGAAGCTGGACAGGAAACTGCAGGATCTAGGACTGAGCAGCTCCCTCTGCAGCTGGATCCTTAGCTTCCTGTCTGACAGACGCCAAGTGGTCAGACTGGGCAGCATCACCTCATCCCCCGTCACACTGAACACTGGTGCTCCACAGGGGTGTGTACTGAGCCCTCTCCTGTACTCACTCTACACCTACGACTGCACGGCCACTAACAACTCCAACATCATTGTGAAGTTTGCGGACGACACTACAGTGGTGGTTCTTATCACCAACAGTGATGAGACAGCTTACAGGGAGGAGGTCAGCGCCCTGACCCACTGGTGTCAAGTCAACCATCTCACCCTCAACGTCGCAAAGACAAAGGAGTTGATAGTGGACTTCCGGAGGTGCAGAGAAGTACACACCCCCATCACCATCAACGGCGCTGCTGTGGAGAGAGTGAGCAGCTTCCGGTTCCTTGGTGTACATCTGGCTGAGGATCTTACGTGGTCAGTACACACAAACAAAACAGTGAAGAAGGCGCAGCAGCACCTCTTCTTTCTCAGGAGACTGAAAAGATTCGGCATGAGCCCCCGCATCCTCAGGACCTTCTATCACTGTGCCATTGAGAGCATCCTCACTGGATGCATCACCACCTGGTATGGCAACAGCACCGCCTACAACTGCAAAGCTCTCCAGCGAGTAGTGCGGTGCTCTGAACGGATAATTGGAGGTGAGCTTCCCTCCCTCCAAGACATCTACAGGAAGCGGTGCCTGAGGAAAGCGGGGAGGATCATCAAGGACTCCAGTCACCCCAGCCATAAACTGTTCAGACTACTTCCATCAGGAAGGAGGTTCTGTAGCATCCGGTCCCGAACCAGCAGACTGAGAGACAGCTTTTTCCATCAGGCCATCAGACTGCTGAACACGTCATAGACACCTCAGCTTCACTACTGGAACTTTAACATTATGCACTCCATACTGTACAGTAACGCCACTGTTTTGCACATGTCTCACTCTGTATATTTTATTTTATATATTTTATTTATTGTTTACTCTATTTAATTTGTAAAATATGTACACACACACACACACACACACACACACGTAGAAAAATATTTAGTATGCACATCCAGAAATGCATATACTATTATATATTGTGCATATATTAGTTTCAGATGTAGCCATTCTTGTATTTTGCTTGTTTACATTATTGTATTTTGCACAACTCTGTTGCTTGTGAAGCTCGCACACAAGAATTTCACTCACATGTGCTGTACCAATGTACCTGCACATGTGATGTGACAATAAAAGTGATTTGATTTGATAAAGTAGTATTTTTGCACCAAGAAGATGATTCTCAAAGAGCTATTGTCTGAAAACTTAGTAAATATCAGCATGGTGTGCAGTGTCTCCTGAAAAAAAAAAAATCTGAGGAAACTGCAAAAACAAAATAAGTGTCAACAGTATCAGAAAGTAATGACCTTAAGACACAGAAACCTGACACTGGACCTTCAGTTGATCCAAATTGTATTACATTTCGTCAAGTCAATATATGGGCCGCAAGTAGGGTTGAGATGGTCCGCAAGTGACGCCTGGCCCACGAGTTTGAGATCCCTGATCTACTGTTCACTGAAGCTTCATCAGAAATGGTCCCAGTAGAAGGGTGGCTGTCAAGAGCCATTCTTACAGAGGCGAAAGGGTGAGAAATGCCAAATGTTATGGCCGGTCTAGGAAAACCTGATCGCAACAAGAGTAATCCATCCCCTGCTTCACCCCAAGCAGCACATCACACCATAAGTTAAAACATGAAATGGTTTATTTACAAACACGAAACGAAAAATGTGTTCACAGGAATCACTCAGGCTTCGGGGTGGACCCACGCCAAAATAACAAACAAAAAGGGAAACTAACTCGGAGCAATTGCTTACCTAGCCCCAAAGAAACATTACCAAACAACAATCACTTACTGTACCTCCCTGACTAACTAAAGATGAGAAAACTGTACCCAACTGAAAAGGCGAGCCACCCCTACTTCCTCCTGGACCAGCAAAGCAACACCGAGCATGTCGCAGCCCCAGCCGGTTGGGTTAAAACAGAGGATGGATGATTGCCGTCCTATACTCCGCCTCCAGAGCAGCATCCAGTCCTGGCGTACCATCTTCAGGATCCACCACTCCTAGAGGCACACCTGCACACTCACATTTGCATGTCATAATCCCAAGCCACGACGGCAGCCATAACACAAAGTTCACAAGACCTGAATTGAAATCAGTTTTATGGGGTGATTTTGGTAAATGTCATTATGTATGGAAGAGAGGAGAGAGGAACAACTGAGTGTCTACAGGCATCTGTAAAACATAGTGAGAGCTCTATCGTTTGTAGCTGCATTTCAGCCAGTGGTATTGGGCAAAACTGATGGAATGAAGAGCACAGACAAGATTTTGATCTGCCATGAAATACAAAGCATCGGTTTTCATTTATCAGCATGACAATGATGATAAAACATTGCCAATGCAATAAAAGCATGCCTGGATAGGAAAACAATGAAACACTCAGTCATGGAATGGCCCTCTCAGAGCCCAGAACTCAGCATTATTGAAACACTGTGGGATCGCCTTGAAAGAGAACACAACCAACAATCAGCCAAAAATAGTTTTGGTTTATTTCTAAATGTCAATGTTTAAAGTCCTAGACAGTTGTTCACTTGCACAGTGACAGTGTTTACCCTTGGAGGATGACATAATCCAAAGAAAACTGTCTTTTAGGAAATAAAAGCTGGCAGATCTGTTATTATACTTTTTGAGTCATAGCATTGAAGAATAAAACATAAAATGCACTAAAGTGGATTGCACAGGCAGACTTTTTTTTTTTTTTTTTAAAAGGCTCTTTTTTTTTTTTTCAGGTATTTTAGGAGCGACACTGCATGCTGGTCCACTTTGCAGTGATTTATTGCTATAAAAAGCCTCACAAGACCCACTGGGTTCACTTGTTATAAAGATGGGGGAAAGTCCCTGTTGCCCTGTAAGATTCACTGTCAGACGGCCATTACCCGTCTCTAATCCAGGCCAACTATGTTGATCTGGTTCTAGATCTCTTCCATCGCCTCCTTTGCTCCCACTCTTTTCTCTTTATAACAACTTGCAATATAGACTCACCTTGCTTCTTGCCAGGTGGTTAATGAATTTTTCATATCTAGTATATGGTGCTGGCGAGATGGGGTGAAATCCTGAAATGGGAGGTTGCGTGGGTGGGCTTGTCAGTCTGTGGAGAAAGAGGCATCGATTAATGGAAGTAGGAAGTGTGAACAATTACAGCTTGGTCAGACAGGGCAGGGCTGAATTCTGCACGTTTCAGTAAGGCGAGTGAAGGACGGTGGGATTCATTCTGCAATCCTAGGGAATAGGCTGGGGAAATTATAGTAAGGTTCTGAATTGTTGGCTCACTCACTCCAGTGGCAAGAATATCTCTCAGCTACAATACTCCTCCTCACATACCAATTAAAGCATTGGATAGTGGAACCCAGTGTTCATACATGACGTGCATATGCAGAAGATAAAGGCTAATCTTAGGAATTCCAATATTGTTGATCCTGAAGAAATGGAAAGAAACAAAACAAATTATTTTTCCTTTAAAAGCAATGATTACAAGAAATTCCGTGTAATGCACAAGTAGAGGCCACAATAGTGAGACTGGCTTCCACCTTTACTCTTGACAAGCACACAGCAGTATATCGAAACAAGGATTTAGGTGTCTGTTCAAAAGAAAATCTTCAACAGTGCTGTTCAGCTGCTGCTGCAGTATACCATCTATCATCTTCCTGCAATCCACTATAGAAGAAAGAAGGTATTAACCCCCGGTGAAGAAAGTGAGGCATTAAAACCTATAGGATAAAATTTCTATTTGGAATGACTTGATATATTTTCAAAATTAGTATTGTTTGAACATCTAGTTCAAAAGTGCTGCAAAACACTGTTTGGCATAATGAGACAAACCCAAAATGTTATGCAGCGTGAATAAAAAGTATTTGCTCTATTGAGAGAATGAAGAAAATGACTAGACGTTGAGCAGGTAGTTCAGTTCATTGACTATATTGAAGTAGTAAATCTGTGTTTGCTGTCTACATGCTGAATTAAGTGTATAGAAGAAATAAGAAAGCTAAGTTATTATTGTGTTGCTGGAACAGGAGAAACATCAGAAAGTTCATAAACATTTCAAGATTGACAGAAAAAGAAGAATTGGGTAATTATGTGGGTATGTGAAACTTGAGTAGGCCAGTGAAGGTATGGGAGTGCCGTAGATACCTTAAGGATTAACAGGTAATTGGAAGAATGTTGGTTGAGCAAATTCTAGTCTTAAAGGCAAAAATAATAGGAAAAAAAGTTATTTTTAAAGGTCTGATTGGGTGAAGAAATGTAGTCAAAACTCACTGGCCAGATATTTTGATGTTGTGAGAAAAAAATGAAGAGTTATTGGGGGGGAAATAAACAACCGAATCAGAAACGAGGGCAAAGATCACAAAATCAAAAGTTCACAACCACACAAGAGAAAGCCTTTCATGTCTAGCTACAGATGGATTATGTATAGAAATAAAATCAAACCTTACATTCTACTGTTCCTCTGTCAGGTACGGTATAACAGCAGCATCTGTGGTGTAAAAAAGGGAGAAAAACAGATGAGTTAGTCATTACCTTTCCACTCTTGCAATATATGGGAGAGATAAAAGCTAATCAGCGCTCTGCTTGTCAAACAGGACAAAGCAGCTGTTGTTTTACAGAGTGAGCAGAGGACAGAAATGTTGATGCTACATATTCTGAGATCTCATTCTACAGATACTAATAACTGTCCCAAACGGCAACACCTATGAGGGTAGTCAGCAGTTTACAACACACAACAGACAGGGTGATTAGTGCAGAACACACCTAAACTGCAAATCATTTGAAGAACCAAAATGTCTTCATAAAGCATCTTGACATAGTATCTGAAAATGCGAGTACAATCTCTTTAGTTATCTTTTTGATTATTCTGATATGCACGGTAATACAAACAATCCAATCAGGGTAACATAATGTGGCTCTACAGGCAGCTTTTGACAGGGAGGTTAAAGTGACAGCTATCCTTCATTATCAGATTGATTTGGATCCACAAGGGGGAAGTCGGTGCGGGGAAATTATGTTGTATTAAGTATTTTCTAAACTGATTAGATGCTATTATTAGAAATCATAACTTGGCTATTTGCCCTCTGAGATAGTTTCATATGGTTATAGTAATGACTTGTAATTACTTTCCTTGATAGGCAGTCAAGAAGAGTTTTAAAGTGACACTGAAGGGGGGGAAATTATCATGAGAGCTAGGTAGCAGTGATCCAAAGAGTACAAGTTATATGTAGTGAACAAACAACAGCGCTGCTGAACTTAAAACACGCACTCTAACATTTGTTAACTAAACTAAACACAATACTATAATATTTACAAACATCCATCCATTTTCAGGGTTGCAAGGGGTGCTGGAGCCTATCCCAGCTGTCATAGGGCGAAAGGCGGGGTACACCCTGGACAGGTCGCCAGTCCGTCACAGGGCTAACACATAGAGACAGACAACCATTCGCGCTCACATTCACTCATGCATTCACACCTACGGGCAATTTTGAATTAATCAATTAACCTATCCCCACAAACTGCATGTCTCTGGACGGTGGGAGGAAGCTGGAGTACCCGGGGGGAACCCATGCAAACACGGGGGGAACATGCAAACTCCACACAGAAAGACCCCGGCCTGATGTTGGAATTGAACTCAGGACCGTCTTGCTGTGCGGCAACAGTGCTGACCACCGTGCTGCCCTTTTTTTTTTTTTTTTTTTTTTTTATTATATTAACAAACATACACACATTAAAACATGAAAACGAACTAGTTCCATCAGGGCAAGCGAAGCACCAGTATTTGTCCAATGTAATCTGAAATGACACATCAATTGAAAACTGTTTTAATTCATTCAAAGTAAAGTGATCTGTCTCTGTACATATCAAATAACATTCTGTCATAAAATATCTCCTGTTTGCATCCATCTTTTAAATTTCTGCTATCTTGTGGCTTCATTTCACTCAGATTCTATTGGAATCCGTAGTGTTTGTTGTTTACCCTGTGCATGTCCATGTTCTATTAACAATGACTTGAGCTTGTCAAGGCTGATGGGAGATAAGCATAGAAGACAAGCTGCCATTGGCTCTGGTTTCACTGCTCTTAGATCAGTTACCTTTCTGCATGTTTATGGAAACGGAGGTAGCATCAGCAAGTAAACTCCCACTTTGAAATCTGTCATCTTAACAGATAAGCTTTCTCTTAGTTACCACCAGAATTAGAATTTACTTTATAGACGTTTATAATAATTTCTTCCCATGTCTGATTTGATAAACAGATGCTGAACAAGTACAGTTTCAGCTAGCATTTTGTTAATATACCACTTGTCACGGTTGCGCGTCTGGTGACCAGGTGTTTATGTTGTGATTATTCAATAGGCTTTGATTTAGTGTTTCCGTGGGTTTAGTCTCTTGTGTTTGTGACTTCCTAAGTTCTTTAAGTGCCTGAGTTTTCTCTAGCGTTTTTCTGTATTTCAGTTCTTTTTTGCAGTTCTTTTACAAATAGTCACAAATAGTTGATTCTGTTCATCTGGGCATTTCTTCAGTGAGGAAGCAGTGCAAAAAGGTGAAAATGTCCATGCAGAATGCAGACAGATACACAAGGCCATCAAGTTGTATAAAAGAATAAAAGAAGAGCAGCACAAAATCATGGAAAGGTATGTTTTAATGTGGTCTTTGTTTCTGCTGCCTTCTGTGAAACCAGAAATGTTCAGAGATGAAAACACAATGTTGGAGAGCAATATGCGCTGAGTTATGTATCGAGTTTAATGAAGTGGGGAAAGTTACCTGAAGCAGCCAGTAACATGAAAAGCTAAATGTGGAATTTTGGAGAAATTCAGTTTTGCCAAAAAACAAACAAACTAAAGGCTAAACACAAACAGGATAACCATAACTATTAACACATTTGTGTTTTCGAATAAACGCACTTGTCTGGAGCATTTAGGTGTGTGTTAAACTAATACCAAGAAGGAAAGACATTAGCAATTCCAAAACATCCAATACCTACATCTCTGTAGGCCACAATTGGCATGTAAAATATTAAAGTTCATAACAGTAAAAGTAGAAGAAGACAAGGAAAAACCTCTTTCTTAAAAAGGAACATGGCAGCACAGCTTAGGTTTGTAAAATTACAAGTGAAGACTTCTGGAACAATGTCCTTTGGACAGATGAGATGTTTTTTCCCCAACACACTGAATCCTATTTGGAGGATCAGCTGATCAGTAGGAGCATCTTATACCAACTACCCAGCACAGTGGTGGTGGTATGATGATTTAGGCTTGTTTTACAGCCACAGGAATTGGGCACCTTGCTGTCATTGTTATACTGAGGAGTTCATGGTCTAAATGATACAAAGTATTCTGGACTGAAATGTATGGCTGTTTCTGAGACGGACAACACTTGGACAGAAATGGGTCATGCAAGGACATAAAAACACTCCTAAGCACAGCAGCAAATCACAAATAGTTGATTCTGTTCATCTGGACGTAGCATTTTTATAGGGAGAAATGTTTAGTCACTCATCCAGGTGACTTCAGTTTCAGCTGACTGCAGCTTTCCCCAATCCTATAAACAGTACATTTGCATAACGACTGAAAGCAGGACCACTGATGAACAATGGGCTGTGAGGTCAGTTTCTTGATGATTAATATTCAAATTGTCATTACTATTGATCAACAACCACTGATCATAAACCATCAATGGCAATTGCTCAGTGGCCATGAGTACCATTCACAGAGAGTTGGGGAATGGCTGCAATCACGGCATTGTAAGATGGTGAAAGATGGACCCTTAGGCCCCCTCCTCGATTCAGAGACGGTCTGTCCCTTTTCACATAAATGGCATCTCTCCCGCTCAAACCAGTGCTCATCCCTGTCCAGAATATCCTCATAGTATAAGGAATGGCCACTGGCCTGTAGGTGTAAATAAGTCATGTAATCTCTTACACTCTCTTCGTGCAACCACTTCCTGGGTCTTGTTTCAGGGGCTCATAAATATTTTTGTCATTGAGCAGTGAAATAATTTTCTCATGTTAGTCTTTCTTGTTTTGCAAAACTGTGCACCTACCCTTGTCTGCCCGATGATAATGTTGTTGTCATTACTAAGCTGTGTGAGTGCCTTCCTCTTCTCCATGCTGATGTTGGATGTTGGGGGGTTGGCATTACTGAGGCAGGCTGAAACTCTTCTTCGCAATTGCTCTGCTTTCACATCTTCAATGTTGTTGTTCTGAATTGCTGTTTCTGTGGCTGTGATCAGTTCCACTGGTGGGAACTGAGCAGCAAATCAATAACAAAATGTCTGAAAAGAATAGAATCAAGGTGTTGTAATGGCCCAAGTTAAATGGTAAATGGCCTGTATTTATATAGCGCTTTTCTAGTCCCTAAGGACCCCAAAGCGCTTTACATATCCAGTCATCCACCCATTCACACACACATTCACACACTGGTGATGGCAAGCTACATTGTAGCCACAGCCACCCTGGGGCGCACTGACAGAGGCGAGGCTGCTGGACACTGGCGCCACCGGGCCCTCTGACCACCACCAGTAGGCAACGGGTAAAGTGTCTTGCCCAAGGACACAACGACCAAGACTGTCCAAGCCGGGGCTCGAACCGGCAACCTTCCGATTACAAGGCGAACTCCTAACTCTTGAGCCACGATCGCCCCAAGTTAAAACCCAGACCTCAGCCTAATTGAAATGCTGTGATGGGAAGCTGTGCATCAACAAATGCCTATAAATCTCAATGAGTTGAACAACATTGTAAAGAAGAAAAATGGACAAAAGATATTTAATCAGAGAATGTATGTGACTGATAAAATCATACAGAAAACAGTCACTTTTAGAACCACATTTAGCAGCAATAACCTGAACTGGAGTAACAAAGTTATGGGGTATCTTCAGTTTTGCATAGGACTGCATTTATTTTTCGCATGTATACTTAGTGTATATGAGTGACCACAAGAAATGCTTTTGATTAAATATTTAGCTTCCATCAAAGGAAGGTTATATTCACAAAAATAAAACGATTGTCATTCATTTATAGAAGCCCTGTTTTTCTTTGTTGTTTATGTGAGGAAATATGAAAGTCCCCGTTTGTCTTGGAAAAAACATGCAAATAACACACAAAGGGAGGCATTGTCTTACTGCTGGTAATAAGACTATTAACAGCAAAAAATGCAATTTTAATGTTTAACTTCAAGTGAACTTGTATTTGATTATCCAAATATTAATGTTTTAAATAAGACGTAACATGAGAATCTGGTAATATAATTTCCAGTTTGATGACTTGTTACATTCCTTAAGATGGGCAGATTGAGTACCCAGGACATCCGCATGTTTGTATTATTGTAGGATACAATGTTATGTATCTTGGGGTGACTGTTGTTGTGTTTCAGTATAATATAAATACAACTTAATTAAGTCTATGAAGGTTCTCAGTCATCCAGGTCATCGTAGTCAAAGGAGCTTCCAAAGAAAAGCGTCTGGACTTCTTTAAGTTGCTTGAAGACGTTTCACCTTTCATCCGAGAAGCTTCTTCAGTTCTAAGGTCAAATGGTGGAGAGTCCCAGATATAAACCTAGTGGGAGTTTCCCCCCACAGAGGGACAAAAGGACCCCCTGATGATCCTCTAATCGCCTGAGCCAAGGTGTGAAACTGGGTGTGGGTCCCAATCAGCCAGAGTTTCGGGTGTGTTCATTGTGAAACCTGGCCCCACCTTATCATGCGAATTCCTGAGGTCAGATGGCCCAGGATGTGAAACTTAAAGAAGTGCAGACGCTTTTCTTTGCAAGCTCCTTTGACAACTTAATTAAATTTTAATTCCAATGTGGTCCAAGACTTCATCCTAGAGGTTAGCTAAGGCCACATCTGGACTGGTACTGATGACAGAGTTTGTTATGCTTTTATATGAGACGTCCATCTTGGAGCTCCTTGTATCTTCTTTGATGGTTATGGTTGTTAGTTACATGAAATTCTGCATCAGAGTTTAAGTTGCAACTGCACCTGACATGTCATTAATAATAACAAACAGGAGAAAATGGGACAGAAGGTGTGCCATTTTTATAAAGCTAAGAACCTTGGGCTCATGTCTAAAGTAGGGCAGCACAAAGATCTAAGGGGTCAGGCCTCATGTTGTTTTTTGTATTTGAGCCTAACACATATGCGTCTGTCTTGACTTCTACATTTTGAAAGGCTTTTGTAATAGTTTGTGATAATGATTTGGTTAATATTAAAAATAACCTTTTTGAATCACTGAGAAGATACAGAAAGCATAAAAATAAATGATAACGTGCCACAAAAAGGCTTTGAAAGCTAAGACCTGCTCTTCTACAAGAATCAATCAGTGTCCCTTTGTGGAATACAAGGTAAGGTAGCTGTAATGAAGCAGACTGAAAGGACTAGTGTGATGGAGGTGAGAGGCATGTATGCTAGTGAGGTAACATGTCAAGACAAATTGCTCCCAGATGTACAAATCTACCATTGCCCTCTCCCAATAGCTGAAAATTTTCAAAGCTGAACTTGTTTTGGAGCAGATTAAAATGAACATTTGGTGTGGACACTGATTTCATAGTTTCTTATTTTTCTAGTCACATTGTGGGGGACCTGGAAGACTTTCAACACAAACACCTCTCCACAAAAAGGTTAGTGACTGATTGACTTCAAAGTGACGGGCTTGCATAAATAGGATCAAGCAAATCACTTGTTCCTTTTTGCATCTTCATAATGTGAGAGGTGTGCCTTCATTGCCACTGTGTAGAGTCCATGCCCGTGTAAAGGTCTTATCTTTGATCTACAAACGGCAGCTTGTGAAAGGTTGCTGGAGATGGTGGTGTATCTACAGTCTGTCATTTTTCCTTTTCTTCCCTTGGTAAATGGCAGCTGTCTTCCTTTTTTGCAATGCATGGAGTGATGCTGAAGGCTTGTTTACAGACACCCCATGGGATGGAGGGCATGATGTGAATTAGGAGGTGGCTGAGGTGTTAGGACTAGGGAAGATCATGCTACAATGTGACTGCTCTGTAGTTGAAAGCACAGGGGAGAAGTGCAGACTCGGCGTCGGAGCCTTGTAAAGTCTGTAGATCTTGCTCTCACTACGCAGTGTTGGTTTGTATGTACAGCAGCCCATAGGGAAGCTTAAGTGGAGGGTCTTGGGGGGAAAACCAAATGATTTAAAACTAAGCGAGTGACCATCTGCTATCTAAATTCATTGTACTGTACATTGGTGACATCGGTATCAGTTAAAATGAAAAGTTCTCCTTTCTGCTCGGCTATAAAATCTCTCTGACCATGGAAAGTCACCATTGTGGGATAAGAGCCTGAAGGATAAAGAGTAAAATTAAGTTTAGACCCCAAACAGTTATTCATACTTTCCTTATAAATGAACATTTTAAGGTTGATATACAAAGCAGACATTTTTCCTGGTACAATGTCTACAAGGACTACAAATGTTCTATTCCCTGCACTAAAACATTCGATACATTCACCTTGTAATATTAAGCATTTATCATACAAATATGACAATGGAAGCATAGAATGTTTTTGATTTTTTTTTTTTTTTTTTTAAATCCCTGTAAAAGCAGTGTGCTGATGTATTCTTCAAAGATTTCAAATCCTTTGTGGTGAGGCTTTGAAAGGAAGAGTGGCCCTGCATAATAATACAATCTAAAGTGGGAAATAAGCTTGACAGTTAAACAGAGTACATCAAAACACAATGAATTTCTAAACAATTTAATTTATTTCACCACTGTGCATATTGTGGATCAAAATGTACTAAAGATTGAGTGTTTTGTCATGGAGCGATTTGATTTAACAGGTAACCTTGTGTTTTTGCAGTCTTTTTCTGTTGTGTACCTATGATCCAATACAGAAATAACAGTCAAAGGACAGTTTTAAGTTCTGAGTATATGATGCTCACTTTCAGCCGTGTAGGGGGGAAAAATGGCAAGATTCTCAGAGATGTCCAGTTCCACCACTGGTTGGCACTTAATGATGATAGTTCATTTCTCCCCTAAATATTGAAGCTATTTCCATGAGCTAGACTGATGGTTAATTGCTCTAGAAACTGTATGAATGTAGCCATGTTATTTGTGCATTCTCAGCACAGCTTGACATTTGTGAATAACATTTGAAGACAGGACATATGGAACGTGTATGTGATATATTTGGACATAAAATGAAAGCAATCCTATCATTTCATTAATTTTATTCACCTAAATATGCTGATTTTATGTTCCGATTTATATCTGCTTTATTCTGTGTTCTTCAAAATGAACAATTTCAACATTACTGAGTGCAATTCAATTTCATGAATTGGTTACTCACTGTCACTGCTTGTGCCTATGCACTGAACACTGGTCTTGTTACAGCCAACACTAAATGGCAGTCTTGAAATCCCTGGATAGCAAGCTAGACGGTCCCTAGTTTGGGGTCTCTCTAGATACCCTAGACCATGAGTCAATGACTGATTTTGTAATCATATTATATGACCTGTGAGTTCATACTTTGAACCATTATAAAGAGAGCAGCTAAACTGTCAGCTGATTACCACCTGATAGTGAGTTGGATAAGATTCTGGGAGTGGATGGCTGATAGGCCTGGCGAACCCTGACACATGATCAGGTTGTATTGGAAGTATCTGGGAGAGTTCCCACAGTGGAAGATCTCAAACTCCTCCCTCTGGCACAGCCTCCACAGTATTCTGAAAGAAACCAGAGGCCAGAGTGGGGCATGTTCCACGTCTCCATTGTTAAGGTGGCTATACAGGGTTTTAGCCAACCATAATGTTGCTGGTGTCTGCCACAGCAGAAAGCCTAAAATCACATGCTGCACACCACTGTTAAAGGGAACTGTCAAGCTCGCTTTAAATGTGGTCAAACAGATTTATTGAACTTGGTAGTTTGTGGTACAGTCTTTGGCTTTGGTGGTTGCCAAAGCAAAAACTTATAACAAGAGTTCAGTGAAGCCATGAAGCAAGACTGTAGATCAGCCTCAGCAAGGTTATTGAACATAAGCTTGCACAATGAGAATGTGGTGCTGCTGAACTCAACTGGAAATAGGTCAGGGAGTGGGAGGACTTCTTTAAGGATCTCCTGAATTCAACTAAAAGGAATGATCCATCACTAAGGTTGAGGTCAGTGCATTAGTGAAAATCTCTCAGCTCAGGATGTTTTTGGGCTGTCCTGGTTGATGGACCTCTCAAACACTTGGTGGGGCTTGGGACGGTGCCTTTTGGATTGGCAAACTGAAGTGATGGTGTACTCTTCTTATAAACGGGGAAGAGAAGGTGTCTGGAGTCACCCTTGGAGATGGGGGTGAGAAGACTTGTAATTCAGGATGATCTCTGAATAGAGCCGCTGCTCTGCTTAAAAGTATACAGTTGAGGTCGTTCTGGTATCTAACTAGAACCAGTTTTAGGTGTGTCCAACTAGGACGACCCAGTAAAAGATGGAGGGACTACATTTCTCTGTTTGCTGTTGAATGCCTAAGTATGTCTCTCCAGGGAGCTGGAGGGCGTAGTTGTAAAGAGGTAGTTCTGGGCATCTCTCCTTAACCTGGATGGATCAATGGATCCTAAACCTAGCCGAACAGAGTGCAGGGGAAAAATCCAAATCAAAAGTAAACCTAACTTGTATACGAGACCCAGTCAGGTCCCTTGTGGACATTTGTTTCCCCTCATCCAGCAAATTTTTATTCTGTACCAGGTCCCTGGAATATGTATTGATAAAAGAAGCGCTCAATGCATTCAAATGCAATGCAAGTTTCCAAATCAGTTTGTGTTTTTGAAGAGCTGGAAATGAGAATTTGTTCTGTAAACTCACCTTCAAAAAATAAATTGCGTGCCCCTTTAAGTAAGCAACCTAAATACTTCTTAAAGCTCTGAAAATTAGTGTCAAACCTTTGATGCTCCATTAAACATGGTGTGCATTATTTGTGTGAACTGCTAGTTGATAAACCTCCTTTGTGCTGGCTCACTCGTCACCCCATCTCCCCTCACTCAAGTCACACATGACAGTTTTTAAGGAAGAGGGGAAAGTAGTTATTAGCAAACCATTAATAATTCAGTTTAATGTGCATCCAAGGACATGCTTTAAGTCACTGTTAGAGATTTAAACCCACAATAAATCTACTTCATACACTGAAAGGCATGCAACAGCCACCACCCAGTCTGCTAAACTTCTATGAGCATGATTCATTCGAGGCCAATTATAAAGCCAACAACGCTGCGAGTGTGGCCGAGCACTTCTTATGGTGGCAGCTTTCCACGTTTGCTATTTATCACGAACAACTCGGGCGAGATGTCTGCCAAGTGCTCTGCCGTCCATTTGCAAAGTAGCATGTAAATATAATTAAATGATGACATAACCAAATTATGTAAGAGTCTCTAATGGAGTCTGTAACCTTCTTCAATTCTCCGCATGAGCGTTGTTGTATCAGACTGCTTTTGAAGATGTAACAGCAGCCGAAGAGCAGAATTAATGGCAAAGGAGTCGGAATAAATGCAGCGCCGTGTGGAGCTCTGACCTCTGGCTTGGTTTATATTTAGCATTAAAGGAAATAAAACATATGACTCTATGAATGATCTGATTTTGCATATTAAGTCCCACAAAGTAAGAATTACAGCGGTGGGACAGAGAGGAGCAGACTAACTCGCGAAGAAAACCATGAGTCACGTTAGAGGGCCAAAAATTAGATGCTGAGAGGGAAACACAAGTAAACAGGATTATGGCACAGACCCCGAGGCAAACGAATATCACTGAGAGGTATATCACTGCAAACAAAGATGAATCAACTTCCTCCAGAGTGAAAACCCACAACTTAAAAACGAGGCACTAAAGCTCCTTACTTTTACATGTTAAAAAAAATCCATCATATTCTCTTCAGTTTTTCCTTAGCTTCTAAAGTATGGCCTCATCATCCATCATGAAACAGTTACTCTTTCACTGTATATTATATCACATGCTCCCATGGGTGTTTCACTGAAACCCAGTATGATGAAACATGGTGCAGAGAGCCTTCCACACGCTTTATTCATTTCTCCACCGTTCTTTATAGAGCGATTATTAGCACAGGGATTAATCGGCTCATTTAAATCTCATGCTGGCCTCTTGTGATTTACTTCCGTTGGCAGTTCCAAGTACACAAAGGAATAGTGATGGCACAGAGGGGTTAAGCAGGAGTGGTGTTTTCCCCGTTTACTCCCCTCTTGATGTAAGTGTGTGCTTGCCAGGAGCTAACAAGGAGCACAAGACACTTTAACCACTATATCTCCTGACTGGAAAGCTTCATTAGATTGACCGGGTGAGGTGAGGATTAGAAGGATTGGAAGAGCAGGCGAGGAAAAGAGGGCAATTAGTAACCCAGCTAGGGTGCCTTCTTTGGTGAAGCACACAAACAATCCAGCAGCTCTGCAGCGCCACGGCTATCTTTTTATTGTCCTCTTGTACTTATAAGAAATTCCTGCAGTAGTATTTATGCTGTAGTTGTGTTGTGCTATGTGTTGTGGCAGTTTTATGAGGCAATTTTTCTCAGGATGTGTGGGTGTGAGGGTGGGTGGAGTGGTGGTGGGAGGGGAGCGTCCAGCATAGATATATACACCATGTAAGCACAATGCCCTTGAATCTGGCCTTGGACCTCTGTTACATTTCATCCCTCTTTCTTCACTGTCAACAGATCAAGTAACAGCAAAGCTAATTCCAAAAGTGGAGTGGCTACAGACCACAGTTTTATTTTTTACTCGGGTAGGTGGGAAGATGTAATGCTTTCAGAGATGCTGCTTGCTATTTGCCTGCTATTTAGTATGCTAAGTATACCACAGTGAGACTGACTGTTATGACATTTAGTTGTAGTTAATACGATGACAGTAATTAGTACTGTGTATATTTTTTAGAATTCACAGTACATACTGTATGCTTAATGCTTAGTATAGGTCATTCATTTGTTGGAGAAAATTCAGAAGTGTTACTTAAAGATTTATAATTAAAATGTTACTGTACCAAACACCATTACTTATTTCTTTGTAACAGGGACATGTACACAGCACAGCAGTGCCTTTGTCTGTTAGGAAACAGCATTTGGCTGTGGCTCAGGAGGAAGACCTTGTTGTCCACTAAGCAGGGGCTTGGCGATTTGTTCTGCATGTCAAAGTGTCCTTCGACAAAAACGCTGAACTCCAAATTGCCCCCGATATATTCATGAATGTATGAATAGATGAATGTTGCTTGTCGTGTAAGGTGTTTCTCCTGTAAAGTATAAAAGTTCAGTAAGAGTAGACAAGAAGTATATAAATGTCAGTACATTTTTCTGAGAGAGATAATTGACAGCGTTTATGAACAAAAGTCAATTTTCTTCAATGCAATTTCTTTTTCCATAATTAAAGAAATCATCTAACGTCACAATTTTCAAGCTGTAATAAGAGAAAAATGCAGAAATCTGTTACTTTGGCAAACCTTCTGTCTTCAGTCACAGTGATCTGCCTCCGTGATAACAAGTTTGAGTGTGAGGGTGATTATTTCATATAGATTGACTAAAAATTTTACCTATATTATAGAGTAAAATGCACAACTGTAACTGGTTGTATTATCCACTGTCACAACTGCATCTATATGCAAGTGTGATGTGTGCCTTTGTGTAATTGGCAGTCTGTGAAAAGCTGTGACCCACTGTAAGCTAAAAGTATCTCTAGTCCAATGTGTCACAATGCACGATTAAAAGTGGACAGATGGATGAAAAATCAATACTAGGCTAGTTTTTGAGATGAAATCCTTGACCTGTAATGTTATTACTTGCAGTAGTTCTAGTGTTTCAGTGTCTTATGATGGGCCCAGTGCTGCTTGGCTTTCCACTCAATAAATCTGCTATGCTAAACAACAGAAATGCGTTGTCTGCTAGATTTGTCATGATTACAGTAAAGAGTGTATTTCATTTGTGTGACAGCAGCAGAAGTCTGCTTCTTGCCTGCTGGAACACCCATTCTATTTTATCTTACAGACACTGGGTATCTTCTTCGTTGTTATTATTACAGAACAGCTTGACAACATATGGTCAGAAAACACAGAGGAAAGGCAGAAATATTGAAATTTTACCCAAAGAAGTGGAACGAAATAATTGTTCACAATCTACACAAAAATAAACTTGATGTGTGCAAGTACAGAATACTGCGTGACTTGTCTAGAGAACTGGAGGGCAAAACACTGCTCCAACATATAGCCATCTGTTTCATGCCAAGAACATTTATATCATCAAAAGTGAGAAAAAATGAGAATATATATCACATGCGAGTCTAAATTACAAATTGAATCTGTACAGTTCATCTATATTGTGTCTGTATCTCTACCAATCCACTGTCATTATGTCAAGTGGTAACTTTATTTCATTGCCTTAAAAACGGATGAGTATTTCATGATGAGTCATCGACTACAGAAAAAAATATGCATATGTAGATCTGCTTCAGTAAATTTTTGGAAATTGAAATTAGTTAGCTTATAAGTTGCTTCCAAAATTTAATAACAATTGTTTTTTGGCACTTGAAGAAAATGGAAATTGTGCATGTGTGCGCGTTAGGCTTAGGTTATACTACAAAGTCACACCCTGTGATAAACTGGATGGCTGGAAACTTTCTTCAACTAAATGAGGAGAAGACTGAAGCCTAAAAATTTTGTACCTAGTGTTATGGAAAACTTGGGTCCACTTGCTACATTTGCCAAACAGTCTATCAGGAACCTTGGTGTTATTATTGACTCATCTCTGACTTTGGATGCCCATGTAAAATCTCTGGTTCGCTCCTGTTTTTATCACTTGAGAAACATTGCTAAGCTGTGTCCCATTGTATCGGGCTCCGAATTAGAAATTGTCATTCATGCATTTGTTTCATCTCGTCTGGATTATTGTAATTCTTTGTTTACTTGTTTTTGTAAAGCCTCTTTGGAGCATCTGCAAGTTGTTCAGAACGCTGCTGCAAAGCTTCTGACCAAGTCCTCCAAGTACTCCCATGTCACACCCCCGCTGATTCAGCTGCACTGGCTCCCCATTAAATTCAGAATCCACTTTAAGGTTTTGACCTTGACTTTCAGGGCTCTGCATGGACAAGCACCAACATATATAAGTTTTACATCCATACATTCCCAGCAGGTCCCTGAGGTCATGTGACCAGGGCTTGCTGGTTGTCCAAAACACAAGGCTGAAAACAAAAGGTGACAAAGCTTTTGTGACTGTGCCCCCCAGATTGTGGAACTCTCTCCCTTTGAGCCTGAGATCTGTGGACTCTGTGGTCGCTTTAAAAAAAAAAAAAAACAGCTAAAAACATCTTTTTAAACTTGCTTTTGGTTGATTTTTATTTTTAGGTTTTAGTCTCTGTGAAGCACTTTGTGATTTTTATCTTGAAAGGTGCTATATAAATAAAATTTTATTTACTTACTTTTACTTACTTACTTAAACTATGAGGGTTTTGTTTTCTTCAAAACAATGCATAATAAAGCCGGGAGAGCAAGAATTCTCTCTGTGGGATTGCAACTGTGTGCAGAGACTTTAACACTTTTACATCACACAGTCATTTGATCCATAGTCAGTGCTAAGTTCTTGATTACAGTGGGTTTAAAGAACAGGTGCCAGAATGAGGTGAAAGTAAAATATAATTTATGCAAATGAATTAGCAGTTGCTGAATTTAATTCCCCATGTTGTCTCTTCCATTGGGAAAACCATCATAAACACGAAGATGTTAGTGATCCTAAATACTTCATGAATGCTTTCCTCTTTTTCACACAATAATTTTGAAAAAATTTGTGAACTCTTTCATTGTTTTCCTTGCATTATCTGAATCATCAGAATCTTTATTAATCCCTAAGGAAATTATGTTTAAAAAAAAAATAACACTAATAGTAAGTAAAAGACAAAGAAACAAGTATGAAAAGTAAGTCAAAGTTATGGGGAAAAAGCAGGAGCAACTGAGACGAATGACATATGCGCGCATTATGCTTCCTAATAAAATGCCCACACGAAAACACTGTTCTTCCATAGCATTTTTAATCTTGTTGAGCAATATCCCATGATCTGAGTAAACTTTAAAAGGAGTTTCAGGTTAAATTTCTTTTTCAGCTACATGGTAAATTTTATGACCAAATCACATCATTAAAAAAAAAAACCAAAAAACACAAATTTTAAGGATATTAATGTTAACGTAAACGCAAATCATTTGCCTTTTTTAGCCTTTCATTAAGCCAGACCTCATTCAGAGGCTTTGCTGCACTAAGCTGATATGCTCTTAAACACAGACACATTATGCACAAAACAGAAAGAAATACCTGTGATAATATTACCAAATTAAAAAAAAAAAGAAAAAAAAAATGCATCGGAACATGATGTCGACTAAGCAGCTTAATGCAATGTCAGTTGAATTGTAATCCCTTTGCTAATTATTTCAGAGAAGACAGCCGGATCATTGGTTCATTAAGACTTGCGGTACTTTGCTTAATTTGTAAAGTAATGATAGGATTTGTGGTGTATTAACAGAAGATTTGCTGGATTTTTTTATTTTTTTATTTTTATTTTTTTTATTTTGAATGGCTCATGCACACAACTAAAGAAAATGGCAAGTAATGCGATATGCCAACCAGGTGGTCAGCTTGAGGCAAAGCTGAGGAAAAGATGCTCCTTGTCAGAACAATACCTTGCCCAGACTTTGGACCAAAGAACATTTAATTAGACTTTTAGAGAAATTCCCGCAGCTGTGCCTGTTTGCAAATGATTTTTCTCTAATGAGAAGCCATGGATCACAATATTATAGCATTTTTTTTTTCAGAATACTGATATTTTATTATAGTAAAGAAGGATGATTATTTGAGAAATGTTAGTATTGCCAAAAAATGAGAAAACCAATGCCTCTTACATGTTTTTGTGTGAAATAAAAGCACGTGTATATTTTTGCTCAAAGAGTTGTCGGAGAAAAACTCCTACATGTAGGTCAGAGCCAAATGCGTACTCTACCCAGCAGGTTAAGGACACAGAGAGCGAGATTGAGGAAAGCGCAGAGGAAGGGAGTTGTAGGAGCCAAGATGATTATAAACCTAAAAGAAATTGAAACATTGGAACACACGGCAAGTTGATTTGGGGGCCACATCTGCTTTTACTAGTAGCAATTTTGGAGAAAACAAGATACTGAGATGTGGGCAATTCCTTTTTGGCTAGCTCTCAATGGTCAACACATCCTGTATGTGCCTGCTTGTCCCTGTTTCAGCGCAAGACCAACTGTAACTGCATTTTAAAATATTGCGTGTGTGTGTGTGTGTGTGTGAGATCCTGTTGATGAGCTGCTGTTGTTTTTGGGTAGGGGGAGAAATGCAAACTCCTAGATATTCATACTGAACAAATTCTGTGATTTTTATATTCCTATGGACGACCAAGGTGCTTCACATGCACGTCTGTTACCAGGAAACGGGTGAGAGAGACAGATAAAAAGGAGGGGAAGAGGGAAAAGAAACTGATGCTTCTCCCAAAATGAGAAGGAAGACTGTGCATTGAAGACACACAGTCAAGTACCACTGCTGTGGTCTGTTTTTGGCTTTTATTCCCCCCCCCCCCCCCACACACACACACACACACACACACACTCCTCCCAAATGCCACCCTGTTCTGAGATTTTCTTTTTCTTACAACTTGAGTCACTGATGCAAGGTTTGTTCTTTCCAAAGGCATAACAATTGAGCAGACTCTGTGTTGTGCTTGGATGCTTCTTGCTGTATTCTCGCTTGCGAAGGCCCTTCCACTGCTCCCGTGACACCAGATAATTCACTATTAATGCACCTCTAACCTCTCCCCTGTGATGTATGTCACAGAGTCAAGTACTGGGCATGCCCTGCACCCTGGTCCCTCTGGGCAATATATCATCTTAAACCTTAACGTCCTGCAGCACAGCACTGGCTAATATTGACAAGAGACCAGTGAAAAATCACCCAGCGACCCCGGTTAGCACCTCCTCTGGTCCTATCTTTTTCTCAAGAAGCGGGATCTGGGAAGGTGGTTGACACTGTGCTCACCATCTGGCCACCGAATTGCCCTGTCTCTGGTCCCAGAGTTGAAATTCATCAGATGTGGCACTAAAGTTGACCAGCAATGGCCCATTAGGCTCCAGCAGGTCGATGCTTAACTAATTGAGAGGAGCTCCAACAGCAACTTCTTCGCCAATCCATCCAATCCATAAGTGAGATAGAATGATCAGTCAAAAACCCAGACTCTGTTCGTGCTCCCTCAACTGACCTGGATGACTGATGCATTGAATGTGTTTGGTATTGATGTAATGAATCATGATGGATAAGACTTTTACTGTGGATGCACCTTTGATAAGGGTGAGTAAAAGAAACACCTGTCTTCTGGTAGCTTAAAGGATTTCAGGTGATCTCCAGGTGAGCACAGTCACACATCAGCAGTTTCCAGAAAGGTGGTGAATGATCCTGGAGCTGTGCACATTCCAGTGTATACAGGCAAGACTGTACTCACTGATATTAGAATACTGTAGAAGTTAGAGTCCTTTGAGAAACGTGGGTTCTTGTTTTTTTTTTGTTGTTTTTGTGTGTGTTTTCTTTTGATCGAAGGATAAGCCTTAAGATGAAGAAAACTGCATTTGAAAGCTTTAAGCATATTAAACCATAGAGATCTAATCATACACCTGATGATAAGGACCCTGGGTTGTGTGCATTTGTGTGTGCACATACATGTGTATTTGCTTGCTTTTTTCTTTTTTTCTTAAGAGCCTCCAAGTGCCTGTGCTACTTCCCATTTTAACCTACATGCTTTTCATTATTTCAAAAAGCCTGTGGTTGTAGAAATTCATTTTCAGGAAAAGATTGATTTCTTTGCAAGTGGTCAGCTTGTCAATTTTTAAACATTTTTGATAACGCCTGAAAGTAGTGGAACGAACTAAGGCAATGAATTCATTATGAGCTTCCCAGCCAACAGGATAAAATGATAAGGCAAACACAAACTTATTCCAGCTTCCCTCCCTCTGAGCTTCAAGGGAGATGGTTTGTGTAAAGAAATGGGGAATTACGCTGAAATAATGAAAAGCTTAACTGTATCAATTTCAGTCTACTTAGTTAATAATCAGGCAATCTGCAAAAATAGAGTTTATTGGCAATTAATATAGAAGGAGCACCACATTTCTGAATAAAAGTGGTCAAGTTGTCCTTAAGAGTAATGCTACATGTACATCCCATTTGCCCCCCCGTCTCATTCCTTTTTAAGATTTTATTTATTTAATCACTAGTGTGTTTGGTGTCTATTTGTGTATCAGGCTCCCATGTTAAGGGTTTTAAGTCACTACTGTGCCACTGAATTACACAAAAAAATCACCCATGCCCCAAACTCAGCTGAACTAGCAAACCTAGTAGAATCCATATTTTCATGTAGAATAATTGTTATATGTAGCTTAAACCATTAATGCTCTTATGAAGATCAGATTGCTTCTAAATGTTAATATTTTAATTGCCACACACAGGAATATCACTAAAACTGTTATTAGTATGTACATAATGATATAAAACTATAATCTGATTGAACTGTTAACATTTGATAAAACCTGACTCTAATAGCACGTTCAATCTAGCCTTAGTATCCGTTAATCCTTCTTCCTGTACATAGTGAAGGGGCATTTAAAACTGTCTAGACAGCAGCTTTTTTTTGTCTCTGCCCCTCCTCTCAATTAGCTCTTGTCCACTTTCCAAATGAGGTGCAGTTCATCATAAACGAGGCTATTGTCATTAACCACTACAGTGGACTCTTCACCACCTTTTTAAAACATTGTTTCAAAAATTATAATAATAATGAAGAAAGTTAATGATAATGGCAAGTAAAAAGGCACAAGTATATATGGGCATGACTACTTCTCAGCCTCTACAAGAATAGCTGTGTGTGACTCACAGTTCAAGAAAGTTCATCCACTGTCTGACACAAACTGCTGTGGCTCCCATCCTTTATATTCAGTAATAAGGGATTGCACATGCTGCACTGTGAGGTGCTATCGCTTATTACTCAACACACATGTAAAGTAAAATTATATTAGAACAGCTTAGCCACTGTCTTTACTGAAACCTTAATCATAAGCCACTCAGCCCAATTATCAATACAAGCCAAACATTTCAGCGATATCAAGCTGCTTAAAATTTGCAGTTCCAACAGAACAAGATTTCTTATAAAAGACTGACTAGATGGAACCCAAAGATTTTTAGCGTTAGTCTAATTAAAAGTCTGCTTTTTACTGGGCAGTGTGTGTGTGTGGCATTAAAAGTGTCACGATAAAAGCGATATCCTTGTAAACCTCAAAACATGAAGAGTCGTCAGGAACAGAGCGTAATAGAAACTTTCCAAGGCAGTTGGATCCTGGTGATGTGGTCAAGTGAAGAGAAAACCATATTAAGTACATCCAGTCTGCATGAAATCATACAGATCCAAGAGTAGAACAAAAAAATCACCTCATCATTTTAAAGTTTGGTCAGGTTCACAATTAGCTCAGTCACAATTGCTTGGGCGACCGTGTTCCAGGGGGTTGGGAAGCTCATCTTGTAACCGGAAGGTTGCCAGTTCGTTCCCCAGCTATGTCGGTCCTGGTTGTTGTGTCTTTAGGTGAGACACTTCACCCCACCGCCTACTGGTGTTGGTCAGAGGGGCTGATGGCGCAATATGGCAGCCTCGCTTCTGTCAGTCTGCCCCAGGGCAGCTGTGGCTACAACTGTGGTTTGTCTCTACCAGTGATTGAATGAATAGTGGAATTGTAAAGCGCTTTCAGTGTCTAGAAAAGTGCTATATAAATGCAATCTATTATTATTATTATTATTATTATTATTATTATTATTATTATTATTATTATTATTATTATTATTATTATTATTATTATTTAAAGCAATGTACATATTTGAGAGAAAATAAGGAAAACCCAGCATATGTGCTCTATATTTTTCACTGAAAGTGATGTATTTTGTTATGTGTTATGCATTTCTTAAGACGTAAAACGTATAGATGTCTTGAAACATTTAATTATATAATGTATGCATTTTTCATCAAAAACCTCACTCAGTTTTCCAAAAAATGCTAAAATAAGACACATTTATAATTTGGCAACATGCATCAATGAAATGTTCGTTCTGCATCCCAAAGTGATCGCGTTTGTAACTCCCTCAGCTCTGGCAGGTTCCATTTGTTTACCTGTTTACACATGTAATATATCTCACACATGATCAGTGTATTGACTTCGACATGTAAAATCCGATAAATGTCTATTTGAATGCTTCGTTTTATACAATAATAGAATTCAGGTTAAAAATCTTTCTTTATAAACAAACGGTAATTAGAAATTATCTTGGGATCTGCATGTATGCATTACCATATGGTTAGAGGCAGACAGAAGAGCAGTCTGCCTTATGTGTTGCTTAGAAGAGAGAATTTGGCAGACATGAGCGCACTTCAAATTAAAGACAATTTTCAAACAAGTCGACTTGTTTCAGAAAAGTCTAGAGCTGAGTTCAGGTCAGAAGAATCCAGCTGAATACTGAACTGCGCCCACACTGAAGCGCGTGTCCTCTTGCAAACTTTATTTAGTATCCACTTTGTGTTAATCTGAAATCATTTTTTCACACCTTGATCAAATAAAAGGTGGCACATGAACACAGCTTTTATAGAGTCTAATGGGTCCCATTAGACTAACTAACTGTAGCCACTTTTCATAACTGTCTGAATTAAATTTCCGGTTACACAGGGAATCGTAGATTTTATTATCAGATGCTTGGCAGGTTAAACTGTTTGTGCAAAGGCGAGGCAGGCTTCAGTCATTTGTCCCATTATTGCAATTAACACTGCCTTGGCAAAATGTTCTAGATGTTTTTTGCTGTTTTTGTTTTTGTCATCTGAATCTGATTAAAAGTCACGCTTTTAGGATACAGGAGTCTAAATCAGCATTGCTTCTGACATGCTAACTAGCTAAAGTCAGGGCTAAACCGCTCCAGTGCAGTGATTAATGTGAGCGTTGGTCATGCTCGGTGCTCTGTGGACCACAGCTAAAAGGATGACATTTTTCAAGTTCACTACACACAGAATTGCCTTTTATCAAATGTTTACCCACTGCACCTGTGAGCATGGAATGTAAGAGATGACCACCCCCAAACTCTTTTTACAGCTGTCAAAGGGAAACTCCAAATCTTGAACACTTTCTGTGCAAAATCATCTTTTTTCTTCATTTAAAAAAAAAAGAAGACTTATTGCTTTTCTTCAACGCGGCAGGTCTCTGGTGTTTGATTTATGGAACTAAAATGAAAAATGTCATGAGGTTGGAATGCTAAAGGAAGCAGGACTGTTGCCTCCACGTTGTAGAATGCACAGCTTTGCTGTGTGAGACTCTGCACATCCTTCCTCAATCATCGCGGCTGCGTGTTGTGAATACACGAAAGCAAAAACTGACAAAGATAAAAATGACTTTGAAGCTACGAGAAAGGAGGAAAATATGCTGATTGACAACTCCAGAGGAGTGCATTGGGATCTTTTCTCCTCTCTGTGATCAAACATTCTCCTCTGCCTCTACTGTGACCAACTTTGCAACACTGAGAGATGCAGGAAGTGAATGGATCGGGCCATGAAGTCTGATGATTCTGGCTGAAACAGTCTCCAGCAGTGGAGACTCTGGTGCTGATTTATGAGGTTTACTGCATGCTGTGAAAAGTGGCAGGCAAGGGGGGAAGGGTCTTTGTAGAAACTTAACTTTCTGTAATTTATCACACTACCACTCCCCCACCGACCTTCTTCCATTGACTCGTTTGTGAGCTGGATACAAGCCATGGTGCAAACATAATGGACAATGTAGCTGGTGAGTACACTAGAGCTCGTGGGTAATGGATATCTAGTATTTGTTTCATTTTACTCAATAACGACCAAAAAGTGGAAAGAGTGATCACTCAGAAAGTAATTAAGCTCACATTGGCGGTCTGGTAAATGGCTTTCAAAGTGCAAGAATACAGCAATAACAAAGAGCCGTTCATCTCAGCCCATACACGCTTCACTCTTCTCTTACTTTAGCCTGTAGTGCTCCAGATGAATAAATATAGATCACAATTATGCACGTAAATAACTGTTCATCGAAATAATTTTAAAGTGAAAAATGGAACTTCAACCAAAATTCCTCATTCAGAGATTTGCTAGTTAAAAATCAATTTGGCTAACATAACCAATGTGTTTAATCTATTATTAATAACCCCAAATAGCATCTTGTTTCAGTGAATGCTTCTGCTGTTTCCACAGTCCATTCGCCTCTGCACTCAAATGATCAAACTTGCATTTAGCCTCGCTTTAGCTGGTCGCACAAGCTCACCTTGACTGAAGCAATTACCAGGCAAATTCTCTAGTATTGATGCACAATATTATGCATAGAAATTGAGCGACCAGTGTAACGCTGTAAGAGCACCGTGACGCTTGCGAGTACAGCAATGCAGATTAGATATTGAATGAATTTTCAGTGTCTACTTTATCCTTTTTCGTCTCTCGCACCGTCCCAGCCTTATTCACTTCCTCCCACACCATTTATGATTCCTCACCTTGTCTGAATATGAATAAAACAACTTGTCTTGAATAATGTCTTCAGGTATGAGGTAGAATGAATAAAGAAAGTTTCTCACCAATGTGCCTCCGACTTTCTCTTCTCTTCCACGAGGTTAGGGCGGGAGATCCAAACTGACTGAAGATCGTACTCATCTATTTTAAGTTGTTCGTATAAATTTACATGAGAGATGTGTATGGCGTGGAAAGGGAAAATGGAAATTTGTAAAACAAGAGAAGGAGCTGATGATAGTACAGCCTCTGCTTCAGGTTTGGCTCACAAACCTTGAATTTTAAGTTTGTTACCACAGTTAATCACAAATTTATGCATGTGTCCAAACCCATCACAAATAAGTTAATACTTCCTTGTCCAATACAGTGCAAATTAAGGAAAAAGGAAAAAGAAGAATGGTAAAGAAGAGCCTTTCAAAAGGACACCTCCATTATTGGGAAGCAATTATACAGACACAAGGCAATGATCAATCAATAAGAAATATATTTATAATTCACTTACCACAAGTGCACCTCAATTAACCCCTAAGAAGGAGAACAAGTTGTTTCTCAAACGGGAGAAGAAAGTACTTGTAGGCAATGCTCCATTGGCTGCCTGTATATCTTAGAGTTCACTTTAAAATTCTCATGTTTGTGTTTAAATGTTTAAATGGTCTTGCTCCAACTTACCTCTCTGAGCTTCTGCATCCTTACTCACCCCCCAGGTCTCTCAGGTCAGCTGACAAGCTGCTCCTGGAGGTACCCAGGTCCAAGAGGAAGCTCAGAGGGGACAGGGCCTTCTTTATTGCTGCTCCTAATCTGTGGAACAATCTTTCCCAGCACATTAGAGAGGCCCCTTCACTGTCCACTTTTAAAACACGTCTTAAAACTCATTTTTACTCTTTGGCTTATGACACAGTCTGACCCTGATTTTATTGTTTTAATCTAATGTGCTGATTTTATTGTTTTAAATGTGTTTATATATATATTACTTATCTTATATTATTATTACTATTTTTCTCATTTTTTTAACATGCTCAATGTATCATGTTTGGCATGTCAAGTGTACAGCACTTTGTGTTCAGCTCGTGGCTGATCTGAAAGCGCTATATAAATAAATTGCTTGCTTGCTTGCTTGCTAATACAACAGAGTTAATTTTTTTTAATGTTATTAATTAATCACAATGGGTGTGTGTATATACCTTGTGAATTAAACACAGGTTGCAGTTGTGCAATCAGCAGACCGCTGCATTAAGCAGGGAAAAATCAGACGTAACACTGAATATGGGATTATATCACACACTAACACTGTGTATCAATGGAGTGGCAGAAATAAAGTGGGTAAAAGCACAGCTGCAGTGCAGACTGCTCAACTGTGGTATGATGGGAGTAAATGTAGCAGGCATGTAATAATCTGTCTTGTCATACAAATGTTTCTACTGTCTGTTGTTTATAACACAGCAGTGATTTTTTTCCCTTCCTCTCTGCTGCAATCAGTTCATTGATGCTTGTGCATTTACTGCACGCAACTCTGGTCTGGACTGCCTTCCTCTGAGAAATCCCCCGATGCCTTGGAAGTGTTAGTGTTTTATACTTAAAGCAGCAGTAGTTGTTTGTTTGGAATAAATGGAGGAAAACATCAGTGGTCACTATGTAGTGAGATTTGCACCAACTTTTTTTTGCCTGTGTTTTTCCAAGTGCCCCCAAAGTCACTGAACATTTGATCTATGGCATTTAGTGGACACATGAGAAATCTCATTAACCACATTGATGTATACATGAGCTTAACAGTATCTTTGTGCAGTTGTCTTCATTTGTCATCATTTTTTCTTTGAACAATAAAGATTCCAAAACCTGGATACATTGTATACAAATCCATCTCCACCTACAAATCACTGTTTCTATCATTACGACAGAGCAAGTTCAACATGGGCATATATAGCTTTCTGCTATATGGCATTCACTTACCCTATGGGAATCCTACTTAGTAGTTACAAAAATATGGCTATGAATTGGATACTTCAACTCTAGCTATGTGTTCATTCAGATAAAAGAGGGAAGAGTGGCAGCATATAACTAAATGCAAACATGGATAGGTGTTCTGGCAACAGACAAAGATATTTTTGACAAAGATCATCTAATTATAAAAGCTTTAAAATTATGATTTAGGAAGTTAATAGAATTATCAGTGTATCGATATCACAGCTGAACAATTAAGACAGTTATTACAATTGCATATGTAAGATATGTTGTTTAATTTGCATGACAGTTGTAGCCCTATTCTTTCAGCTGCAGTCCCAGCAGTGTTAAATGGTCAGGGAGCAAATAAAAATACTTTATTATATAAGTGAGCTCAGCCATGTACAAATTTTATACAAGGTCATTAGGTACAATGCTTTGGTGATCTTTTTTTGATTGCATCATTATATTAAGGGTTGTAGAAAAATAAAATACTTTTTAAAGCCAGCCAGCAGAAAAAAATAAAAAGCAAGGAAGCAGCTGTATTTCCTATTGATGTTCATCAGGTAGGACAAAAGCACTCTGAACCAGGTTAGGGCTGCAGCAGAAGTTGCCATATTGATGTAGATCCGTAATAAGTAAACCATTTTCTTATTACTGAAAACCTAAGGTTAAAAGTGAAGTTATCCTGCTAAGCCTATAAGCCTGCTCTGTAGTACAGAACTGAAGTTCTCCAAACTGAACTTGGGCATTATTTAGGTTTATAAAACCTGGAAGTTTATAAACTTTAACATTATAACCAGGACACTCCAGTCATAATGAAACAAAGCTCTGGGTTTCGATAATTAAGGCCTCAGCCACACAAGCCTTGAGACCAGTCAGTGACCCACTGGCAAACTCTGTCGCTAGGGAAAAATGTGTATTCCCCGACCAGCTGGTGAGTGACTGCTGGCTTTCTCAGAGAGAAATCAATGGCAAAGAGGGTTCTGCACCAAAAACCAGCTTGTGTTTGCTTTGTTTTTGTTTGCAGAAAAGTCTGCATCTTGCCTGCAAAATATAGGGACCACAATGGCCTGGTAGCAACCAAAGCAGTCACAATGCAGTTCTTGGTATAACACTACTGTATATACCCTTCTGCAACCAAATTCTCCTAGCTACAGCAAGTAATCTCCCAAATCTACTCAACAACCAGTCTTGAAATAGTTTTTCCTGCCAAACAGTTTTTGGCAGGGTATTACTGACCAGTCTCCAGCCCAACATGAGAAAACCTGTGCCACGTGAGGTACGCTTCCAACAAAAAGACAATCAAAATTTTAAACTTTAGAACAATATAATCAGCTGGATTTATAAATGGTTTTTTTTGCTTGTTTGTTTTTGGTCGGTCTCTGTAGCTATGCAAATTTAAAGTTATGCATTATAAGCAGTGATGGGAATAACGGCGTTACTTTTTTCAGTAACGAGTAATCTAATTACTATTCCTATCGTTACAACGCCGTTACCGTTACTAACAAGAAAATGCAGTGCGGTGGCGTTACTATTTTTCAACAAACAGACGGCTAAAGCTGTGTTCAGTTTACCGCATCTTATTTCAGTTGCACGCAAGTAGCTGTCTAGGTAAGTAATCTGGGCGCTACAGCTTTTACCAGTTTTTAAATTGTGTCGATAGGCCACGTAAAACCAGAGTCATGATAAACAATATTTAAACGAGGCGTTTTTCCCTCAATAGTGTTGTCACGTTTACTGTCTAAGGACAGCACTAGCAAGATCTCTCTGCTTATGAGCAAAAAACAAAACAAAAAACAGCCCGTTCGTGGAAAAATGCACCATGTCGACCAATCAAAAATGATATGACAACATGGCATTTGGTTGTTTAAGAAGAAGGGGAAGTTTGAGGAGTGACGGCGAGAGAGAGAGAAAGAAAGACAGCAGAAAAAGAGAGAGAGAGAGAGTGAGTTTTGAGATGTGAGAGATTTGTGACTTTTAGCGTGTTTGGAGTGTGTAGTTAATGTGTTGTCTTGTGTAGTTAGTGTGTAGTGTTGTGGATAGTTTTGTGTTGTGTGTCAAAACAATGAGGCAACTGCTGAATGAAAACATGAGTGATACACCTGCTGCTGTCAGGCCTGGACAGAAATTATTTTTTTGGAGTGGCACAAATAATTTGTGTGGCATCTTATTGAATGCAGAACAGCTGATTGTTTTGTAAATAGTTTGAAATGGTTATACTAAAAGGTAAATGGCTGCAAATAACTTTTGTTTGCAAAACTTGTGGATATGATTTTAAAATTCACAATTTATATTTGCATTTGCAGTTATAAAATATGATTCAGTGAACATGTTTGTGGTTGTTACAGTAAAAAACATAACTTTCTACTCGGATTTCATGTTTTTTGTCTGATTTTAGATCAGTGTGTTAATACAGTATGTCAAAATGAAAACATAACTGTAAATTCAGACACGTGAGGTTGTGCTGAAAAGAATGATACCAAACAAGGCAAAGTAAATAGTTTTTAAAGGTGAAATGTAGAGGTCAAATCAAAAGTAGTCAAAAATGGCCAATTATACCCTGGACCCCAGAGGGTTAAACATTTTTTTTAAAGTAATGCAATAGTTACTTTTCAAGTAATTAATTACTTTTAGAATATTGTAACTCATTACTAACTCAGTTAGTTTTTTGAAGAAGTAACTAGAAACTAAAATTAATTACTTTGTCAAAGTAACTTGCCCAACACTGATTATAAGGGGTGTGGGCAATTTAAGTGATAGGTTTGTGCTCCTAGATGTCTGTCGGTGTCAGTTTGGCCAATTAGTCACTGAAATGGATCTCTGGACCTAGGTTTTGGTGTTCCTTTTAAAGATGTAGTTATCAGACTCATCCGGTTCATGGAAATGCAACTGTAATAAAAGACTAAAGTCTTGGTGAATTGGATTAAGCAGATAACATAGCATTTCGCTTTCTTGACCAAGTATGGTCAGTTTGGGAGCATGGAAAACAAACATGACAACAGCTACAATGCTAAACACAACTCATATACAAAGACAATTCCATTAGTACATAGTTTCCTTCTCATCTGCTTCCTGTTATGCATTTCAATAGCATGGCCTAGTTTAATTATGTGCATGTCTCCATTGTCTAAATTACCAAAGATACAAACTAAAACATACTGCAAATAATATTTATTTCTAACAAAAGGTAATATTAAAGATTTGCATTTCCAACCCAGAACAGCTTATAGCATATGTCTACAGAAATTAAAAGAAATTAAACAGTCAGTTTAATAAAAATATCCACTCCAGCCCTCATTGTTCACACAAATGTAACATGTAACAACGTCATTTTATTTTTTATTATATAAAAAAACAAAAAAACTTTATTTTGGAGTACCATATCTACCTGATAGATTAATGTTAAAAAGTTGAGCCAGAATTTTATACTTAAGAAAAAAAGACTTCACAGTTCTGACTTTGGAGACTGTGATTCCTCGACTCATAAAATTTTCACATATTGCCCTAATCCTCTTCCACAGATAACACTCTAATCAGACTGTAAAAATTCCAGAGCAATTAGAGCCTTAATGGATTTGTCAGTGAAACTGAAGAGTGCAAATGATCTGCAGCATGTGATGACGCCATCTAGTGGGTGTCTTCTCTGATCAACTTTTAAAGTCAGCGAAGAAACTATTAATGTGAGGGAGGGAGAAGAAGAGAGGTGACTGAGTATCTTCTGGTATTTTTTAATCTCCTGCTCCAATCACCTACCCCTTAATTCCCAATTAAGGACACAGCCTGTGTGGCAAATGAACTGGCAAGATGGCAACACAGCTCCCTGATCTTTTAAAGAAGAAGGCTATTAGCCTCTGCACGTGAGACATAACAGAACCGCATGGGCTACAGCCCAAATAGCCTCCCTCTGAAACTATTTGATTTGCACACAACCGGTCCGGGAGAGTGCGACTAATCCAATCCAATTTCCGGACACGTAAAAGGCTCGGTGATTCATTGAAAAAAATCACCAAAGATAATGTGCCGAGCTGTGCAGCTACACCTCCTGGCGTTTCTAATTTCAATAAAGAAATAGGCAGAGTTACGGCTGCGCTGAGAGCGCATCACATGTGTCCATAACGACGCTTTTCGCACAAGGGAGTCGTGTTCAGAGAAAACGGTTTTTATTGACGTCAAATGGATGTGTGAATGACTTTACCGCATGTGCAGGCATGACAGCAGCGATCAGAGCTGCCAGTTCTGACCAAAGGAGCACCGAGATCTTCAGTAGACTGTAAACCAGTGAGGCTGTCCAAGAGGTTTCCAATTAGCCAGGACTGTGAGATTTTATTTGAAACTTTAATGGCGGCTCGACTCCTCCAAACTCATTGTGAATTCATTTAGTTGTGAGGGGAGAGAGGGACGCTGCATCCCGCTTCTGACAGAGAGACCACTTGTACCGCCGTCACAACTGTGCCAAGAGACAGGGAGTCTTTGAAAGCCACCGGAGCGGACCCGACCGGCATATCAATCAGCGTCCCGGAGAGCGACTCGCTAGGTTCGCACTGGTAATAAAAGGTATTGTCTCAGAGGTCTGTGTGCCGGGAACAGAGAGGGGATATGGCACTTTTCCCGCTTGCAAACCGGAGGATAGCAATAGTAGGTGGCAAACGAATGTAAAAGCCAGTTCCCCGTCGTCTTGCCACGGGTGCGCACCGGCAAAGAGGCGCAGGACACGCAGGATCATCGATTCGCACTTTGTGATTTTTGCGCTGCGTAACCTATGTGACAAGAGCGGAGAGGAAACGGTGAACGGTGGGATTAAGGCGTGCGTCTCCTAAACTAAACACTCAAATTCTCAAACCATGGACGCCAGGATATTATTTTTGCTTGTTTCTTCTGCGGCATTTCTCGCTGAGCTGCACTGCGCCTCGCCAAGGACCACATCGAGGACGGATCTGCCCGCTATCGGCTTCAGCAACATCAGCAACATCAGCGGGGAAAGCGGCGGCAAAAAAGACTCGAACCAAACCCAAATCTCCAGGAACAAGAGGAAAACACTGGCCGTGGATTTTGCGGTCCCCTCTCTGTTGCGCTATTATCTGGCGGAGTTCATAAAGAGACCCTTAAACGGCGACTGCCAGACTTTTAGCGGATGTTACACGGTGCGCGCAAACTTAAAAATGCAATGCATACCTTTACAGAAAACCATTTCTACTTTTGTGGACCTTAAGTCTGCAGCGGAATCAGCACTGAGGAACGCGTCTGCTGATGGACAGTTCCCCTCCTTCTACAAGCGACCGCTGACCAAAGTTCTGAAATTGGGCTTGACGAAGGCGAGCAGGAAATCTAACCAAGTTGTGGTGGAAATAGGAGAGGATTTAGTCAGGACGGGATGCGGGGGGCTGTCTGTGTACGAGGAGGCCCCGGTGTACATCCTGGAAATGGACCTCACAACTATTCTGGAGTGGTGGCTCGGCGCTGAGGGGGGGCGGCTCAGGGTCCGGCTTATGCCCGAGAAAAAGGCGCAGGTGCCAGGGATTGAGGATCGGTACACAGCGGCCATTCGAGCTTCAGACCCCCGCCTCTACCTCCAGATATCCTCCGCGGGTGAGTCCCTCTCTTCCACCCTCCCTTCGCGTTTTGCTCTCACTCTTTTGCCATGCGGTTCCCCCACACCCCCAGATGCAACTCGCTCACGGTTGTGATTTAAGTTCTGATGTGATTAATTTTTGATGCCGAATCCAGCGCGCTTGAAGTTGCGCGCTGGGTGTGCTTTGGCTGGCTTCAATTGTGGTAAAGAAATGATAGCACACGGAGGAAGATCTGTTATTTGGACTGCTCTGATGGGAAAATGATGACTGAGGTATAACTACGTGTGTGCGTGTGTGTGCGCGAGAAGAAAATACAGGAGGATTTCATACATTTAGTTCTGTTGCTCTGATTCAGAGGGCTCACCAGACCCCTGTTTTATTATTGATGCCCAGAGCAGCTCTGAGAGATGAACTGAATGCTGATTTAATTTCCAAACACTTTGATTATTTCCACTTGGTATCCATGATATGTATATGCAGCATCTTTAGAGGATTCTATGTAATCAGTTCTGAGATGATAATTATTATTTCATTTGAAGAGAGGCCTCATTGCTTTATAATAACACATCTATACTGCATAAGGATGACTATAGGGTATGCAATGATGCTTAAGTTGGAAAGGCCCCATCAGGGATTTATTTTTTAACTCCACTGGCTTCTTCTTAAAGACACCTTCTCAATTCCCCAAGCTAACCTGTACTACAGGTAGGGTGGAGATTTGAGAAAACAGGTTTTATTTTGATTAGGCACAAATTAAGCCATTATCTCTAAGAAAGCTTTAGCACGCAATACTCAAGGGTCCTTCCCCTGTTCTTCTGAGCATCGGCACAATCAGTGTAATTGCTTAATCACTTTGATGAGGTAGGCTGGCCCAGAAAAATGCAAGGGAATCCATCAGACAAAAGAAGAGGCTGGCTAGGCTGGAAAGAAGACACCCATCACCACCTCGACCACCTTTTCCCCTCAAGGACTGTGTACACATAGAAATGTATGCAAAATACACAGTGAAACTAAGAAAGCCATGACTGTACAATATGCAGTAAGTTATTGTCAGTGCTGGTTGCCACGTTAGGATTTCATTTGACATATGCTGTTATTACAAGTAGAGATGAAACACTTCAGTATGTCACACGCACACATCTGAGACTGTAGTAGAGAGGCATCTGAGTGGACTACCCGTGCAGCTCCCGGCAGGGATTCCAGCAACACAGCTGGTGGTGTTAACAGGTGGGAACCCATCTTGCGTTGATGCTATGATATGGTTTTTGCAGTAAACACATCATTTTTAGTTTATTTTTTAAAAGCACCCCTTTCACATTGTGACATTTAAGCAATACTTGAGAAAAACACTGAAGCCTACAACTTCCAGCAGCTCTGTTGCAGATCAGGATGGTTGCTATTGTGTGACTGTAAAAAAACAACAGGTACAGAAACAATGTGACATCTGCACAGGGAGGAAGTCAGAGCACCTGGATGGGTCAGCAAAATTTTGGACTTTGGCAAAGGATGTTTCCTTTCACTTGTCATTATGCTTTTGACACGCCTTCATGATAACCATGGTCTGTTGCAGAAACTATGATTTTCCCAAACCAGCTTGTGTACCAAAACAAACCCAAAAGTCATAAAAATGCTCACATCAGCGGTGTGCTTATATAAGCATTTTTTAACACCCAGCTTCTTTTTAATTGAAATGGAGGTAATATGTCGGCTCCCGGCAGGCTTTCTGCCCAAAACAGTTTTGAGTGTTCGCAGGTGGGAAGCCAGCAGGGGATGTTTTTTCTTTCCCCTGGGGGACTCAGCTGGATTTTTTTGAGAGCACCACTTTCTTTCACTTTAAAAACCACCAAGAGGCCATTTTCGTACATGTGAAGCCAAACCTTAACCACAACTGTGTCATATCAAAATTGTTTTATTTGCCCAACACTCTCTCTGACATATTTGTCCAGCTGACAGGGATTTAAATCAGCTGAAGCTCCTCCTATGTATCATTCTGGGGGACCATGACATCTTTAAGCAATACATTTATTATTTATTCATTTAATTTTGAGGAGAAGATGACATTCACACTTCAGCAAACTAGGTTTATGTGTGCTGCACTTATGTAAAACCAAAGAACAGCAAAAAACTGGAAATATACACTTCAATGAGCACTTACAGGATTTGATTGGAATAAATAGACTACTGTCCATTGTTTATTACCTCCATGATCATTTCTCATTTCGCCTCTATGCCGCATCCTTACATAACCCTAAAATTGATCACATATTTAATCATTCAGGAAGAGTGCTGCTCAGAGGCGCTTCGTATACGAAGCTTCGGCGAGAAGATATAGGCGTATCCTTTCATTTCAAATCTGTTGGTAGGGGGATGCAGTGAGAGCTAAGCATCAAAGTAGAAAAGGAAAATAGTAAAAGGACTGTTCTTTCACACACTAGCTCATTTTTCTCCTACTGTATGAAATAAGAAAGCAGGAATCTAAGCACAATGTCAACGTATGACAGAACATATAATATTATTGTTTTCTCTCTCAAACACACACACACACATATATATATACACATCTTAGAGGCATGCTGAAACCTATTTTCCTTACACTAATAGAAAACTGGATGTGTTGCCAGTAAAAGTACACACTTTTTATGATTCAAGTTGACAGACCATAGACAGCATGAAAGAGGAGCATAGATGCCGTGACATCACCCAGCGGTTCCTGAAGTCCTACTTAGAAGGCTTGAGGAGTATTTTCTCCGTCACCATTGTCTTGTTTTGAAACTGGATGTGAAGAAAGGGGTGGGTCTGACTATGAAACCATACACTGTAGTTTAAGAGTGTTCTACTGTTGCCTCTGTGTGATGTCAGTGATTGTGGAAATCTCCCTGATGCCCAAAGTTCTAGCTGTGAGCACAGCAGCCCTCCTGGTCACTACTAGTCGCAACAACACTGAAAGTGGAGTAGAAGGGAGCTAAAACACATTCTTATCAAATAAGAGGCACCAAGGCCTAGTATAAGAAATCCAAGAACAACAATATAAAGTTACCATAGATAACTAGCTAAGCCCTCTAAGGAGATTTTGCCTCTGATCTCAGTGCTTTCATTTTTCTACCTACTGTATACAAGTGGGACTGCACATAGTGTTACACAGTGGCCAGTTTTGGTCTGCATATGCTACAAGGAGGTAATGAAGTTAGCCTATTTTAGTGTTTTAGGTTTTTGCGTTGGGTTGTTAAAACAATAAATCATGTGTTGTCTTCAAAACAAACAACAACAACACGCGTAATATTTCTTTAGCATTTGTCAGAGAATGCTCAAAATTCACCAGCTCATCCCACTGAATTCACCCAGCACCGACAAAAGGTAAATTCCAGTTAAAATCTATTAGCTTCAAAGTCATAAAAACATGAAGCTACCTTTTTGTGACATATTTTAACCTGATCTTCAAGGTATACTGATTAGGGTTAACGATCTCACCTCACACAGCACATTATGATACAGGTCAGGTGAACTGCCAACTGTATAATTAGATGTAGGTGTCAGTCTGGGTGTGAATGTGTTGTCGGTATGAATAAGTTCACCTGGGAAAGGGCACTGACCTATAAAAGGAGTGTGCTGCTGTTTGCCTGGTGTCAGAATATGACAATTCCTGCAGATAATATAGTCTGGCGTGGTTCTTGCTGACCTTGATACTATACTGTCAAACAACACCTTTTTGTTTTCATTAACATTTTTTTCTTAATTTTAGAGCAGATCTCAGTACCAACCGAATCACCCACACATTACACTTCTACTACACATGTGAAACTTTACATGACAGGCTCCTCCCACCAGAGCACTGAACAAACTGCATGCTAATTCATGCTGTGGATGTAGTGTACTCATCAACACCTTTACCATGAAGACAGGGAGATGTGGCTACAGGCCAAATGAAAACTATCCAGCCTCAACTATGTGGTTGCAGATTAGCTCAACAAATGCTGGACAACCACTGTCGACTTCATTAACTAATCATCAAGGATGAGTATCTCTATAAAAGCAGAGGTGTTGCATGTTGAATGTTAAAGTTCATGATAGTACAATCGGATAAACTGGAACAATGGCTTGGAAACGTGCCATTCACAGGACGTCCAAAACAATGTCCTGTGGACAGATGAGACCAAAGTGGATACATTTGCAGTAATGCACAGCGCTCATGTTTGATAGAAACTAAACACAGCATATGAGCACGAACACCTCCCATGAACTCCTTAGCACAGTGGTGAAGAGTGATGATTTGGGCTCGTTTTGCAGCCACAGGACCCGAGCACCTTGGTGTCATTGAGTCAAACCATTAAAGTCTATATCAAAGTGTTTTAGAGACTAATCCGCGGCCATCTATCAGACAGCTAAAGCTTGGCCCAAACTGGGTCAACAGCAGCAAATCAGATCAACACAGAATGATTGAAAAAGAAAATAATCAAAGTGTTGGAAGGGCCCATTCAAAGATCACACCTCAACCCAACTGAAATGTAGTGGTGGGAACCCAAGGAGGCTAAGGTCAACACTGTAAAGAAGAGTGTCATATTGTTGTGTTTAAATTTTGTCTCAAACTGATAAAATTAAAGTCAGAAAGTTACTTCAAGCTATTTCTGCTAAAGGTGGCTCTGGAAATATTGGCATTATGTTTTTTTTTTTTACAGGACTATACAGAGTACTGTGAAAACCCTTTTTCCCATGATTGCATGTGGTTTACCTCTACCTCTGGTTATCGTCACATAACCCTTGCCAGATCATACATTGTGAGACTGAATATTTTGTATGGGATTTTGAATAGATTTGCCAAATCACAGTTTATGTGATGCTGGTTAAATTCACTTCTAAACAAAAGGGAATTATCATGAATGATCATGGGTAAGAAATGACAGAAGTATTCACAACATGGGTGGACTCCACTGACACTATAAGCCTCACATTGTATGCTCAGTGCCTTCGACTTGATTACTCTGTTGCCTGTTTGCAGAGCCACAGTTATTGTAGATAAGTGATGATTACATTGTGTGTTTCTGCAAAGCAAAACTGTGTTTACTTGCTGCTGATCCACAGAAAGACATGAGCTCTGAACATTTCACACACGCACGCACACACCTGTCCTCCCTCCGTGTCTTTCTGTTGTCACGAACTCCCTCCTCCGTACAAAATGCCTCAACACTAGGCTCCAATGAGTATTGTCTCACTTTTTCAGCATTTTTACGCCCCTGACTCACCAATGTTTGGCATTTTTCTGTGTAATGTACATGCTACACTTGTTTTTCCAGCCTCCAGAAAGACGCTGGCTATTAGCATGAAATAAATACCCGCCATGGCACCCAGAATAATTTGACAATCAGGGAAGCATGCCTGCGGGAATCAAGGCATTAAACTCTGCACAGTGCATTTATACTTACTCGCCTTGTGCGCTCTATGGGGGACACCATTAATAAGAAATACTTCTACCAGTTACAATATAAGAGAAGGGAAACAATGCTCTGCAGGTGTGATAAAGATATGGCCTCCACTTTATTAACCTTTGTTATGTTTACCAAGTGGTGCCATAAATAGGTTGCAAAAGAATCTTTAAATGATTTCAGCGTTGGAAGCTGGAAGAAGTCGAGCTTCCGCCTCATTAAGCTGCATATACCTTCCTCAGAGCTCGTTGGGAAGCTGATGTTTCTCGTCGCTCCATTAGCAAAGAGTGTCTTCATGAACACACTTAACAGAATTTGATTGAAGCCCTAAAGTAAAAGACTGCTACCATCATGCTTGAAAGGAGCAGCTGTGCATGTTAGAGCATTTCTTGCCATATTTGCCATTCAGCTCAGCCTCAAATCCAAACACATGATTTTCTATTGAGCGTCACCAGTATGCCATTTCCTTGGAGAGCCTCAAAATTGAATCCTAGTGTGTGGATGTTTTACGCGTTTAGCAAACTCAGTAATTCCTTCTGAATCATAAAGGAAGCAAACAGTACATTACATACTCAGCACTTTGTTTACCTTGTGTTGTCTGTGGCCCTTCTGGAAGAGATTTCTCTTTGGAAGATGGAAAAACAACGTAATTTTCAAAAGCTTTTCCTTTGTCTCCTGACGAAGTAGCTGGTGTAGTAGCCTCGAGAGAAGTTTAATCTATGGCGCTAGAGAGTGTAGTCGGTCCGACAAAAGTTACTGTTCACCCAGCATAATTACAGTCATTTGTAAACAAGCGTTCACAGACACACTCAATTAATTTTATCATTATTCATCTTCATTTTTTAAGTAATTATTGTCATTTGAATTGTTTTGTTGCATTGTCATTAACTTCATAGCTAAACGTGATTGACTTGTTTTTGCAGTAATAATTATGTGTATTCATGCCAATGAAAAACATGCTAATGTGAATTTGAAGGCAGGATTTCTGTGATTACGATCCCGCCAACTCACAGGCCCAATCACCACTCGAGCTGAGAAGATTAGTCTTTTAATTTATGAGTCACAATTATTTCCACAATATGCCAAACATTGCCAGGCTCTAACTTCTAGCACATTTGTCGTTGCCTTTCTTCTGTGTTACAATAGAACAGCTTTGAGTTTCAGACATTTCAGATGGTTGTTAGGACAAATATGAGAATAAATAAACAGGTAATTTAAAAGTTATTTACTAGTTCCGGCACTTTTTTGTGTTTATTTAAGACCAAAATGAAGATGTTCTGAGATTGGGCCTATAAGAATCAAAAACCTCACTTGTAGTAATTTTGGCTTATTTTCTGTTCAAGGCAATTTTCTTGTGGACCTCTAGATTATTTTCAGCAGGACTCCTACTTTTGAATCGCTCGATAGTCCTGTTTGGTCTAATTGCACGTGTGCATCTGCAGTGTGTGCTGGATCTCAAATGTGTCAAAACGGTGATCCTTCAACTTGATTTTCATTTTCAGTAAGTGGACAAAGTCATGGGGAGGCAAATCTGGTAAGTGGTCCAGATGGTGAGCAGACTGTGTTAGTGTGGCCAAAAGATGTTATTAATGTGTTCTGTGTCGACATGCTCCACAATTCAGATCACTGCTGCTGAGTATTCTCTCTCAGATGCCTCAAGATGCTGCAGCAGAACTTTGCATTGACAGTCTCGCCCAAGGAGGCAAATTCATGTGCAGAATCTCCCGAATTAAACAAGAGAAATCCCTGCATTTGGGATTGGAAATAGTTGATTTTTTTTTTTGTTACTGAAAACTGCTCTACTTACCAGCGACGATCCTTAGTATTTCTTATATACCTGTTAATGTTTTTTTTTTTACACAAGTTTGCCGTTAATGGTGAAATGATAGCATGACACAGAAATGTTCAAAATACACCTTCAAGTGAGCATTCAGAAGCTCACTGGATGTGTTGTGAAAATGTATCTGATACCAAACTGAGCCTAACCTAGAACAAACTCTAATATAACACAAACACACAGCCTGTGACAATAAAAAATGTAAGTTTTCAAAATAATGATCTGTATAAAAGCTAAAAGATTATCTAATACCATCTTGACCTCCAGAAAATGAAAATTTAAAAAATGACCATAGTACACTGATAACTGTTTTCAAGCGCGCAGGCCTCTGAAGGGTTGCAGGCATTCAGGGTGGGTTTAAAAAAGTAGTAAAAAGTCTTCATTTTGCAGGGCTAAAGACCTTAAAAAATACACTGACACGTATCGGCTTGCACCTTCTTCAGGGTGTAGAGATACTAAGACACCAAACAGAGCAATTATAGCTTCACTCACCACAGATGTACTACGCTAATTAAATGCATCATTTTCTTTAGCTTCTAGGGGCAATGGCAAGCACATTTCTCTAGCCTTTAAGGATATCACCTAGGAAGTACATAGCCCTCTGATAAGGGTGTTTATAAACACTTTTCTAACCAAAGATAGTGAAAACATAAGAAGTTAAACTCTATAAATAATAAAAAGGAACAGAACAAATACACTGAAGGCTCAGAATGATAGTTAACCTTTGCAGAATTTTAAAAATTCCTTTAAGATCCTTCAGAAAGTCACAAAGGATCCATGGAAAGCATGGATCACTCACCTCATCCATGTCAATTTATTCATAAGCAGTGTCTCAAGAAAAGTAATATATTACACATAACTCGTTATTTGTTTTTTTTAAAGTAATGGAGTACGTTACGTAATTACTCACCGGAGAAAGTAACTGATACACCACTTGTTACATTACTTTCCCATTACTCCATAAAATGTCTTGAACAAATTGTTACATAATTATCAGTTAACAATATAGGCAACAGAGCCGCACAGCAACAAATCTCTATCCTAATGAGGACACACATACGCTCTTTCTTTTAGTTTTTACATATGAACACAAAGTCAATACTACAGATCAAAGATGAAAACCAGCCCAAAGAGACTTCAAAGCCATTTCCACAGTTATTCTACTTTAGAAACATGAACAGGTAGAAATAAAGGCTGCAAGTCTGACTGCTCACTCAGCTTGAAAATCACTCTGGTCTCTTGGCTAGCTTTCTGTCAGCATGCTGTCTGTGCAGATGCTTGCAAAGTTCTGTATGCAGTATAATCTGGTTGTTTCTGTCTTAGATGCAGTTTCCTCATTACCATTGCAGTTTTTTCTTTTGTGCAATAAAAATAAAAGTAATGTCGACAACTTATCTCCTCAAAAGCTGTTTTGTGCCAACATTTTTGTCCTCCCGCGGACTTACTGAAATCAGTTAATTGTAGCACAGGTAGAAAAAGGTAGTAATTACTGAGTTTAGCACAGTATGTATTACCGCATTACTGAAACACGTTACTTTGTAACCTTCCTGATTTGAAGACAAGCTGGCACTGCAAAATATAATAATGTTCACCTTCCTGGTTGAATCTGGCTCAAACCTTTCACTCTTTGATGAAGCTTCTGGGGAAACAGATGAGAAGAAAGTTGTACTGTTCAGAAGTCAAGAGATCCATTTATATCCCTTTAATTTGGCTTAAACCAAATATAGACATTCACTAAAAGAAAAATAATAGCTACAGCCAAGCATGAAGATGTCAATATGTCAGTGATTTACTGCTTTAGGGTGACTTGCAATTATTGAGTGAATCATAAGTTCAGCTCTTGGACAGAAAATCAGTTATTAGTCTGTTAGCTGTAACTGAAACACTAATGTGAAACATAATGATCCCAAGAATTTGAGAAATCCCAAACCTCTAAATTTCTCAAAAAATATTCCACCACAGTAATGTGAAAGCCTGATTTCTCGATACTGGAAGTGTTTGGTTGTTGTGGCAGATTTCAAAGCAAACTATTAAGCAACAAGAAGAAATGGGTGACCTTTTTGCTTCAAGAGTTACAACTTAAAACTTGTATTTTGTGTGGACTAAAGTTTCATTTGTTTTATGTTAACTTCTGATTAAAGAGATGGCATTGTAGTTTGCAGAAGATACAGAAACACAGGAAATAAGGATGAACAAAAATAAGTTTTTGTTCATCCTGTGACACGCCATTTCCCGTTGCCCAGCATGAGCTACTGCATGATAGATTAGTGTATGTAATACACAATTATATGGCAGACTAATAAACACTAGGTAAGTTAAGAACGAACATTTCTGGGGACTGCCTGAGGGTGCACAAGGGTGCTCCTATGAGAACCATAAACCTCCAAGAACCATTTTTCCTGATTACATTCACTCCACCTACATGAATTTTAAGTTGGAAGATGCTGTTAGTGAAGCTGTTGTTGTGTGACACTGGTTTTATGCTAAAAAGTGCATGCGTGAATTTGCACTGTGATATTAATACAATGCACCGGTCTATATCAAAAAAAGACCGGTGGCTGTTTTTGTTATATGTCATGAAATTTGAAACAAGCCATCAGTCTCTGACAGAAGGTTCCTCTGGCAGACTTCAGTGCCTCGAACCACTGATGATATACTCCAAAAGCCAGAGTGTCAAATGTTTTTCTTTGCCTGCATAACCAGCTTGTTGTTTTGTGGTCACTGATAATGTTAATTAAACCACACCAATTCAGACTTGCTTTGGCTGTTTTGAGGTCTCTTGCTTTCTTTTAAAAAAAAAAGAATGCGTCAGCATTCTCAGAGTACGTTTCCACCACCGCATATATGCTTAGTAAAGCCTGGAATTTATCATCGCTTAATTTCTCTGCATGCTGTTTTATTGTGTTGTGTTAGGCCGACGTCATTCAACATGTGTATCGTCTCTGCTAGTGTTCATATGTTTGTTGTTTTAATACAGTCGCTGCCAAGTGTATGTTTGAATCGCTTACTCTTTAGTAGGAGCAGAGCAGAACTGTGATAATTCCCACTGCAGACATTTCAAAATGATCGGACTTGCTCCAAAAGTTACATGAAAAAATTCCAAATGTGCCTAATGAAAATATCTTCTAATTGCAAACTTTACCAAAAGAGATTCATTCAAAAAATCTAAATAAAGGAACAGCCTCAACACTGGAAACAAATCATGCTGAATCATATAATGTACAGTATAAGTTTGACTAATTACCACATTAAAAAGAGACCATTTACTACTAATTACCTTGTGGCAAAAAATATGTTCATTTACTTTTGTTACCCAGCACAGCTCAGCCAGATGAGCTTTTTAAAAAAATCCAAATTCTTCACACATACAGGCTGCACCTTTTTATACATGTAGAAGAAGAAAACAAGATTTGCAGTTCAAGCAGCAGGCAGTCCTACAATTTGAAACGATTTGCTGAACATCCCGTCGCCAGCTTTGTTTACCTGCCTGCACACAAATGCACAAGTCCTGACTTCACAGGTGCAGTTACCCAACCACCACCTAAAAAGAAGTGACTCCTGAATCTACACACAGGCATACACTACAAGCAGCCACCATTTTCCACATCAGTATACAGATGAAAAGTGATGGCAAACTCCAAGTAAGAGAGAAAGTTGAACCTCCAACTGGATTACTGGGATTAATATCATTATAACAATCATAGTATGCATCTGTATATATGTCTGTATATACCCCATATATTCGCCTACTTAATGAGTCGGCTAAACTTTGCACAAATATCACTGCACATACAGCAATTACTGACATCTGTATGTTTTTTTTTTTTTTTTAAAGATTTAATTATTAACCCCAATTCTTTTGATTTTTGTACATATTATATTAATTAATTATAATCTGTAAATGTGATGTTATGTTCTCCTTTTGTTTGTTTAACATATCACATTCAATGTACATTGTCCATTCGTGACAAGTTACTTAACGTTCACCAGAATTTGTATCTGTGAATGAATTTTGTTTGAATCACCGCAAAATACGGGAAAAGGAAGTGGGGGGAAAAAAAGTTGCAGGCTAGTAGCTGTAATGTAATTGAAAAGAATATCAAAAACTATATGCATTACTGAAAAAAATGCACATCATTTGACTTGAAACATTTTGAAATAGCAGCTGTCATCTTTTATGTACAGTCTATGGACATTTTCTATGGAAAAAGTGAAGTGGCGTCATTCTTAAGCTGAATTTAAAATGTAAATACTTTGGTGGGACTGCAGTTTAAATGGAGCTCGATGGCACACTGCACCTGTTGACCTTTAATTTAGTCCTTCCAGGTGGAAACCCGCAGTGCCACAGGAAAAGTGACATGACATTGCAAGTGTGGATTCATGGTAATCAATGGGACTCCTGACATTTAAAATTGTATCAATCAACTGCTAATGGTAAAATCAATAGGAAGTCAGAATGACAGGCCACTTTATTATTTATACATTTCTATGATCAATTCACTCAAAAAGTCAGCAGTGTTGTGACACCCCAGTGGACCCATGACACCCTGTACACTTGATCGATACTGCACATCACAATGAGCATGATCAAGTGCATGTGTCTCAGTGTTGGCTTCAAACTAGTCTTCATTTGGTGATGGCGTGCTTGCAGATATAGTGTCACTATATAGGACAAAGCAAAGAATTCAACATAAATAGAAGAGCTTGCCCTGCCGTAGTTCGCCAGTCTGTGTTAGTGTAATACATTGACTGAGTCCTCTGATTCAGAGCACTGGCAATACAAACTTGGTGCTCAAATGTCTGTGTAGCTTGACTGAACTAAGTGCAGGGATATCATTAGCACTATACACTGTCAACACGTGCGCATTTCCATGTAAACCCATTTGAAGTATTGCAAACATAGTAGTTTCTGTTCTGATTTAAGAAAACACCAGTTCTGTGTCACTATGCCCAGTGAAAACTTAATGCATTTTAATGAGATAGCCCTTGAATCTGCTCAGATTCATTTATGACAGTCACACATTGAACAGGTCTGCTGTCAGCGTAATGAGACGGCTGATTTTTCTGGGCTTAAAGAAAGTGAAGAAATCATTAATTTAGCTGCCTGAGCTGGTGACTTGTACGGCCTGTGAAGCGGCCCTCACATTAGTTGGCTCCATCTCAAAAGCTCACAGACCGCAACTGTTGCCCAAAACACAAGCTGTTAGCATTCTGTAGGCAGCCATACTTCAAATAAAATATGAAAATGGCAAGCTTGCCAAATTGGTAGCTACAGATAAACACCTTGACAGTGTAAACAGCAGCTAATGCCCTTTATGATATTAATCACCCTGATTGTAGTTAATGCTTATGTCACTGTTTTGTAAATTAGCTGGGCTCAAGGTGACTTTGGCTGTGATACCTTTTTCATTCCTTATTCAGCAGCACGGTCTCTTTTCTTCTTTCCCCTGATGTTTTACTTATTTATGCCACTTGTGTTTTTCAGTTTTTTCCTCTTTTTTTTTCAAAAAAGCTGCCTGTTTGATTAATGGTTATGCTTGCGAGAGGCCTCAGCACTAGAGTTTAGCTTAGAGCTGCTGTAGAGTTGAACACATACTGTACACGAGCTGCATGTGAAGCTCACATCCTGAGATGCTCCACTTTCATAATGGGAAATGTAAATAATGTGCATAATCAGTGGTCATACTGTTCTTGAAATTGTGCACTGTATACTACCTTATGTGTATAGCTCATTTTATATTTGTCCTTGCCATTTATTAGACAGAATATATTTTACATTAAATTTACATTAAATTAATTTTACTATTAAAACAAGCCAATGGCTGGAAAACATGCAAAAAGTTATCAGTAAAGGCTTTCCGACCAAAATCCTTCCAAACAACTAAGTAAAGTGTACGCTGTAAAGTGTAAATAACCTTTTCCTAAATCTAACCAAGTCTTTTTAGTGCCTATTCCTGAAGAATATAAAAAAAGGAGTCAAAAGTTTAAAGGAGGATGTGGACTTTGTTGTTCACCCTTCTGCATTCGTCTCCAGACTTCCAGAAGCCTTTCTCTTAGAAAGGCCTGAAACCAAACGTCTCCCACTTGTGAAAAATGCTGCTTGTTATGCTTGTGTATACAGAAAACATGATAAGATGGGTACTTTGTTAGTCTCACTAACCATCAGCAGTAAAATGATTCTTCAAAGGGCTTAAATTAATATTAACAGCCAGTTGGGGGTGCTTGACTAAGATCACACTTGCATAAGTAGGTCCAGAGAAGTAGAGGTGCACTAGGTCACGCTCCAACTTTTATATTCTGCACTGAGCATTGATTTGTTTAAAACAGTCAGAGTTTAATCAAATTCCTACAAATGTGAGTCGAATTAAAAATCCGCCAGTGTTGGTAATTAAATGGTCAAAGTCTAGGATTGAATGTATGACTGTATATATGAAGTCCTTTTAAAAGGATTTAGTGTAAATTTACACTTTCCTGACATGCATTATGCATAATACATTATGCATTACACACTCTTGACTTCCACTTAAAACTACAGTATTGATTTTATTATTACAAACTAATTAAAAATAACTAAACTAATTATTGCAAAAAAGGAATCCCTACAATTCACTACCAGTTTAGCTGTGTATTTTTTTACAGTGAGAACAACAAGGAAATGTACTGTTGAAAGAAAGTGTTCATCTCATTTTGTCTTTAAATTGCATCCTTGCTTTTATGCTTTTGTGATTCTGACAAAGAAGAACTATGTTCATATATACCAGATAAACTATGTTTCATTGATGGACATGTTTCTCATGGCTTATTTCCTGTCTTTCCTCACTTGTTTCCTGCCATTACTTAACCTGAAGGAAATGAATATGAAGACTGAATTGAAGACAGATGTATATAATCATACATTAGTACTTTGTTTTAAGTTTTGAATTAATAACCACTTGGAGTTGTATTTCTAGTCTTCTGGGAAAACAAGTGCAATATTTCACTTTCTTGTAGCTCTGTATTGGTCCTCACCAATAAGCTGGTGTCTTCAATGAAATGGCTACAATATAGAAGAAGGCCCCTCACTACAAGTGGCCCCTTTCATAGATTAATGGAATATAATATAAACATATTGATTAGAGCAGCTTTAATGGTATGATTAAAATATATATACATGTGATATTGTTGTATGTCCCAGAAAAGGTTTTTAAATCATTAAAATATTCGGGCATATGACAGGGTGGCAAAGGAAAAGTGGATGTATAAAGGAGGTAGGAAGGTTACATGTTAAGAATAGTCTAATACATCCATGGTCTTTCCAGTCTAGTGAAGCCCTGCCACTAAGCTTTTCTCTGTTGTCAGATTGTCCTTGGGTGTTCACACATCTTAAGTCAGACTTATATTTGAACTAAATCAAACCAATCTGTGTGACACTAAGCAGTGAACTATGAAGCATCAGAGAGGAACATGGACACTTTGAAGAGAAAAACCCAACATTCACCAGGAGTAAAAAAGCCATTACCAGATATGGTGCAGTTGCCATACACAAGAAGTCAGTCAGTTTGAGAGGAGCAGCCTGAGTGCTCTCAGGCCACATCCCCAGCTCCCTTTATGATCTCTAATGGGATTGTTGAGGAGCGCCAGCAGCATCCTCATCACAGGACAAAACCCACCTAATGGGATATGATTCGCCATGAAAGGGCGAGGAAGAGCAGTTTCTCACTGAACCCACTTATCCCTTAAAACGTCCATATCCCCACCTCCACATCTATTTCTCCCGTAGGAGGCTGGCACCCAAATTCTGACATCAGTACTCCTATTCTCGTGACACATACAGATTTTATGTTTGGGTGTTGTACAGACAAAGAGTCAGAGCATCAGTGCCATGAGACACAGTGTTTGTGGCTTATCAAATCCAAAGCATGCTCAGAGGCCTGGAGCAGCTCAAAAGATGGAATTGCAACTTGCTTAGCTGCTGAAATGAATACAGCGATGTGCTGGAACTTTTTTAGAGCTCACCAGTGTCTCAAGATGGCTTATCTTCTCAGCTTGAGTGCACAAGATATCTCAGCTTTCAAAAAATCATCTGATTTAGCTTTTTAAAACAAGCCTCTCGCATGCTAACCATCAAAAAACTTGCATTTAGAAATAATAATTATGTAAACCATTTATTATTAATATTAAATCTCAAGGGGATACTCTACATTTTAAAGTTGTTAGACTCTGACAAGTTGTTTTATAATTTAATTGCATTGTAGGAAATGTAGGAATCTGTATTTTTAAAATATATTTGTTCATTTAAAGGTTGGGGTATCATAGAGTCTGCTCTATCAGAATCCATATCTGTTTAATTTGTTAAAATGTATTGATCATCCAAAAAATAGTCAGTGGAAATCAGCTGGTGTTTTGGTATAGAAAGCATGAATAGAAAGTTCTAACTTACTTAAATAGTAAGCTTCTGTTAGGTGGTGTGGAACACCCCCCCCCCCCCCCCCCCCATTTCTCTCAGTGCATCCTTGGTTTACTATTCATGGCTGTACATAACAACAGTGCCCAATAGCTCTCTTGTTGTAGTACACATGGCTTGTAAACCTATCCTTTTAACAAGTTGTTGCTGTGAGTCAGTGGCTCCACAGAATGGTAATTCACACATTTGCCTAATATGCAGCAGATCCTTGGTTTGAGACCAGGAGGAGCTACAACTCCCTTTAGGGTCTGGTTCCAAATTCATGGGCTGCATCCTCCTGAGGCCGCATTTGTAGACCGATTACGTCAAAGCAACGCGCCTGACCCCTTGTAAACAAGGGAGCGTCCAAAAGTAGCTTCTTCTGCTGGGAATCAAGTATAAATGGGTCCATGATAGCTTTAAACTATTGAAATAATATGAGTTTTGTGTAACTTTCCATTCTGACAGTTTCCTCTCAAACACCTTTTTAGTCTTTATTACAACTTTTGGTTTAATCCTTTCACCTAAATGTTCAAGGACCTTTGATGTGGTTGATTTAATCTATTTTCCTTCCCCATTTTCCCTGTACATATAATGGCATGTCAGGGGGCTCTCGTTACCTAAGGGATCCTGACCTTCACCAGAACCGTGCTGTTTTCCTGTAGTCTTTTTTTTTTGCCATTGTGTCCATTGTATATTAACCTTGTTGTGTAACCAGCATTGGCGAATACTGTGTCTGCATTTAAACACAACAGCTAATTTCAGATGAAAGACTGATGGCGGACGTTGAGCTTTGCACTGTACTTCCTCTTTTGTGTATGAATTGTGCAGGGTTGAAAGGTCTGGCAGATTTCCCATCTCTCTTGTCTTCAGGCATCAGCATTTCAATTGCGTTTGTACTCGCACACGTGCAACTCGCCACTGTTTGAATATGTGTGTGAGGTTCATCTTGCATGTGCTTGATGTATGCCATGTTCACATGCGTGCGCATATGTGTTTGTGTGTGTGCATTCATCCATGTGTGCATGTCCACTAGGGAGCACTGGGGTGCTTTCAGACAACACAAACTCTCCTCCTCCTCTGTCTGATCCTGATAGGACAGTGAGCTGGAGCCAGCAGCTAGCAGCCCCATCCGCAGTGCAACATGGGAGGAAAAAAAAAAAAAGATCAGCACCTCAGATTTTTTTGCTTGGTGCCAACTGGATGACATCAGGTTGACCTTGCCATGCTTGCACAGAGTCCACGAAATCAAACCACATCCCTGGCCTCAAAACCCTCAACTCCAACACACATTTCCTCTCTACTTGCACACACTTTTTCAACCACATAGTACAACTGCAGCCTGACCTTGGCAGTTGTTTTTTGTGCTGTTAAGTAAAAAGACAACATAAAGTTGCGCAAAACAAAGTAGCGCTGCTGGCAGTTTGGCCAAGTGAGGGGAATGCTTCACACTCTGGGTGGTACTGCTGTCAATTGCAGTGCAGGAGCTTGCTTATCGCAAATGTGAAGGTTTTGCTGACCTGCAAATACATTGGAGATAAGACCCCTCTCTTATTTGGAAATAATTAACCATGATGCAAGCAGTTACTGTGAGTCGGCATTGGTGAAGCTGTGTAAGTCTGCATGGAGGCTCATCACGAAGGTGCCACAGTAAATTGTGAGCTAAAATAGCATCGGTTTGTCAGTCCAATTATGTCTAAAATGCCCCTTCTGTTGTTTGCCTTTTGGTGTGCATCTCTAAATTAGACACAAAGTAACTGTGATTAGCCAAGTGCAGAGTTACATTATGAGTTTACTATTTTTTCTTTAAACTATACAGACATCTACATAGTCAGTTTGGTATCATACTGTATAGGCAAAGACGTCGGGGTCAGACTTTTGACTGTAGCCGTCATATTTCCTTCCGCCATCCTCTAGCGAAGACTGTTAGAATGTTAATGTCAAATACAACATGAAGTGATGTTAGATGCAACGTGTGTGGATGTCAGGGTTCGTGAGTTGGCCAATAAATAATCCTACTATAGTGACACAAGCACTTTGAGAAACTTACGATTCCATCTTTCATTCTCTCCTGCTGTTCTAAAGAAAAGCCTGACTCAACTGTCATGTTCTCTAGATTCATGCTTTAAGTTTCCACGGGGCAAAGCCACTGACTGACAAGTATGAGAGGGGCCTTATCTGTCACCTTACAGGCATTTCATTATAAAAATGCTTGGCTACTGCACTATCACAGGAATGATGGTGAATGCAGCTGCCTTGAGCCTGCCTGGGTAAATAATACAAGCTTTAGGACACATTATGTAAGAGATACAAAAGTGAACTTGGACACAGTCATTTTTGTCTCTCCTTTATCTTTCAGACTTGTGGATCTTGTAGCCATAATGTGACATGGATCAAGCTCCAACATATCAAAGAAGAATAAAATGGAACACCAGAGATTTGGCTTTGTACAAAGGCGTTGGTATAGTTTTCATAACTCTTCTTTTTTCTGAGCAGAAATACCGTGGGGTGCCGTGAAATAACACAAGTGACTGGGTCTAGCTTTTCACAGCAATGACAAGTCACGTAATGGACTAGCTCCGTTGACTCAGCCTTGGATCTGATGGCGTGGCTCTGTGTAGTGTGACGGCTTCGACATGGTCCCAGAGCAGCGTTCATGTGGTCAGGGCACTGGCCCATTTAGAAAAGGCCGGTGTGGAGGGGAGACCAGCAGGAGCTAATGACCTAGAGAGAAAGGCAGAGTGTTTTTCCTCGGCGAGTAGAGGTTGGCAGCTTCTTGATTTGGCGTATCTTGAAACGCAGTCTAACTCATTTTCCTTTTGCCCCAGACACTGTATTCACTGATGAGGAGCCATCCTCATTTAGCTATGCAATATTTACTGCAGAGTGCTCATTAATGGCTCTGCAGGAACAAACATATTTGCAACTAAAAAGAGTTGAAATGATGATGAAAAAAGTTCACATTTCTCTGCAGCACCACAAATGTCTGTGCTCTGATTTATCAGGGAGGGCATGATTTTCATTATAGAGACGGTGGAAACATTTGGGGTGGAGGGTCTGCAGGTCCTGTCTTGAAACAAGTTTAATGTATCTAAATGGAAATCTGTGCAGTTTTGCATATTGCCTTGTGACTCATGCAACCTTAAGTATGTTTTATATAGAATTTATAATTAAACCTCCTGCCAAAGTATTAACACTGCTAACTGTCATTGGGTTCAGTTGTCACATACTTTTTCTACTGTGACATAGCAAAATATAATATGCGGAACTGGCATATTCAGGGAAAGGAGATTATTTCATAGAGTTCATCCTTAAACTGAACTGGTACAGTGCACACACAGCTGCTGTCTGCAGTCTAGTTTGTGTTGTGGCTAGAGTTATAGTGTATATTTAATTCCTTGAGTTTTAGCTTGTATAGCTTTCCTCGTGGTAAGGGGATGATACCAGGCTATTAACTTGCTCTTTAAACAGTATCAAGTGGCTGCTCCAGGAACTTTTGGCATGCTAACCCCAAATGTTGCCACTTGTAAACAACAAATTTAATGCTGATTAGTCTATATAAAAATTATTGTAATGTTTGTCATAGCAAATCATCAAATACCCAAGCGTGTTGCTGTCCATCTGTGATTCTTCCTCATTTCCTTCTCCATTTACCACTGTAAATTTATCATTTCATTCATCTTTCATGACGGCTGTCTGCACTCTCATGACAAAGCTGAAGTACATTTTTCATAGACAGTACAATACATTAAAGTCTACACAGCATGTAGCTATTATTGAATTAAAGAATGGAGTGACACTGGCCAATTTCTGTTCTTTGCCTGCTCACACAAGATTAATCTCTTTCTTTCTTGGTCTGTTATAGCAGTACAAGCACTTAAAAAAAAAATAAAGTAAACAAAAAATCCCAATGATTTATGTCGCATATGCCATTGTATCTTGTAGAAAACAAGTCAAATCTGGATAGTTCCTTGGAATCATATACGGCAAACATATTTGGGAACAGTGCCAAACATGATGATGAAAATTACTAGTACATTTGCTAAATTAATGGACACCTTGTTTGGGGTAGAAAAGCCAACCTAATATCTTTTTAACTTTTGACATCACTGTAATGTGGTTTGTGTAAAGAAATTGTCCTGGCTTCTCCACCGGGTTGAAATATATCCAGAGTGAAAGGTCTGTAATGACTTTGCAGTGACAGCAAAGATTGAAGACGCTGTAGTGAAAACAAATAAACTCATGCATGACTAAGCTATGGGGAAAAAATGATAGTTAATTTAAAAATGAAAAAGTGGGTGGAGCAGAATCAACCTTCTGATAAAGCACTTGGAAATAAGATGGCAAGCCCCGCCTGTGTGTTTGGACCAACGAGTGTCAGCATTGACCAGTTGTGCAGTTGTGGCTGTGAGTCATTTGTCTTCAACCCAGTTACTGCTTTCGTATTGAACAGGACTCAATCAGGGCACCGATGAATGCCAGCTGGCTGTTGGAGCATTAAAAGAAAAACACAAACAAATGAAAAAGAGAAGCCAAATTAATGGATGCCAGCAGAGGGGAGGCAAAACCCAGCTCTTACTCTGATTAAACATCAGGGCCATCAGAGGAAAGGAAGCCATTAGAGATAGATTGTATTGGCTTTGTTGCAATCTGTGTTTCTTTCTCTAAAGAAAGGCATGTCAGTGCGGAGAGGTTTTGGTCTCTTGACCTGCACAGAGGATATGTTTGGTCAAGCTGAGTGAAAGGAGAATAGCTTTCAAATATGTATTGAGTTTCTATTCAGTCTGTACAAAAGAAGAATTGTGAGAGAAGCTGCATACAAACAGCTAAAGGCAAAAAAAACCACGGCACAGCACAGACACTGTGTTATTGGTCAGGGTGTTTTTGATGACACGGCTTTGTTAATATAACTCAGAAGTAATTTTCTATACATGTTCATGGTGGTTTCATCAGTTAAACTGTTGTGCAATAGAGTCATTGACACTCAGATACAACATTTATTAATCAGTAAAGTACTGCATAGTTATATATACACACTGGAAGAGTATGTTCATATGGTGCACAGTGGGACTTTCTGATAAATGTCACTCCCTCACCAAGTAAATACAATAAGCACTAAAAGAAGTTAAAGTTTGTTCTCACAGTCTTGTGCAAAAGCCTTCACACACTTCCAATTTTCTATCCTAACTTAGAACTGTTATTTCAACTGCTGTTCTGTCTGGTTATCACCTTTGGATTCCAGCAGGGTTACATCCAAAGATCTGCACATTTCTTTTTTTAGCAACACATGTCTTGTGAGACTCATGTACTGCCACTTCATGTCACATTCTCCCCTGTGTGAGATTGGAAAATGTCTCTGACAGAAAGCTCCTCTGATTAACTCCTTGTGTCAAAGTGAAGGCATTTCTCAGTCTGTATTGTAGCTCAGGTTTCCTTTTCTTGATGGTTGTTTCTATTGTTTCCCCATCGCTTATAACTTTTAGTTAATTTTGGCAAAAAAAAAATGCATCTGAGCCATATTGAAAGCCTTCCCTGCTTTCTTGGATAGCCTCTGGATACAAGCCAGACTTTTATCCGGTGGCTGTTTATAGTGTGAAACTTTGAAAGCTGGAGCTATGTGCAGTCCCACATAAAGCTGGGCATGCAGTCATCCTGAAGGTGAAGATGACTAGGGTGGATGGTGGCTCGGCAAAACAAAATTTTCAGAAGGGGCGGATAACATTTACCTGTATGTGCTAAGGATAAGGCAGCAAAAGTATTTCGGGTTAGGGTTAGGAAAATATCATAATGATGTTTTAAGAGTAAACAATATTAAATATTACAGGAGACTGCATTCTTTCTGTAACCTTATCAAGTGACTGCTTAATGTTTAATTATTCTGTAGTCTCCATAAGTAACTAAAGTATTGAAAAATTGGAAAAACATTAGAGAGAAAGAATAATCGTAACATATTTGCAAAGATTTCCAACTGTGAAACACAAACAATCATTTATTCAGCATTAATGTGATGCACTTAGAAAGTTGTGTCACTTTGAAAGATTTCGCTCTTCATTGTAAAATGCATGCCATGTCTGTTTGGTTTCAAAGCTCACTGCCCTAGGTACCTGCCATCTGGTTCATCTCTCTGGATGCCAGCAATTTTTAAGCCAAAGGCGGGATGCTGAGGTCCCTGCCACCAACCAAAGTGTAATGATCGATTTTCACCATGCATCCTGCAGTCTTGGCAAGCTTAAAAAAAAAAAAAAAAAGACAGACTGGGCTTTCGAGAGCAGTGTAATCTCCCCACGACACACTGTTTGACACATGTGCAGCTGGGGAGAGATTGTTGAGATTTGCACATTGATCCACACTCTGGCCCTCCCCACAGACTCTGTCATTTGAATAAAAATGGAGGGAATATTTTTGCAGTGGCATGAGACCATCAACAGAGTCAGTATGTCTCCATGAAGAATAGACCGGGGGTCGTGATCCACAAGGGACATCTGTAGGAGAATGAAGAGGCAGTTTGAATTACTAATGAGGAAGAAGGCAAATGGGAGATGATTGGAAGGAAGGAAATGGGATGTAATCAAGAGCTAACTAGAGGAATGAGGTATAATTTTTTACTTTGAATGACATAGTCTCATTCAATAGGACATGAAAGATAACTCGAGACAAAAGACATAAAGCATGCAGTATTTCGGTGCTGTATAATTTAGACGAGTTATTTTAAGCAGTCTATACACTTTTGCGTATGTCCTTTTAAAACTTGACCCCTGCTGAAACAGTTAACCACTAACCTTGATTTTAGATCAGCAATGTGAATATTCCTGGCCCTTACCAGTAATTTCAGCTTAATTATCACATTGGACCGATCAGTGTTCAAATAAGTCAGATGAGACTTAATTAACATACAATCCCTCTTCAGTTGATGTGGTACCTCTATTACATAGATGTAGTGGATAAAGAAACAGAATCCAGGTAATATTAGAAAATGCTTTTTCTCTCCACTCATAAATTTCCTGGGCACTAAGACAAGCCTCTTATCACTAAAAGGTCATAAACCCTCTTGAGGGGGCTGTTAAGCGTGTCCTCTGGCTCTCTCTCTCACTCCAGCTTCACTGCCATGCCAGCACATTTAGTGCAGGATAGGAGTCAAATCATTGGGACTCACATGTTCCATCAGCGATATGGGAACAGAGCCACGACAAAAGAAACAGGTTTGGGTGGGGATCCTGCTAATGATGATGAACACTTGAATCCTGAAGAAACAAAAATCTTTAACAACGCACAAACGGTCAAAGTATGTCCAAGCAAAAATGATGAGAAATCGATGTATAGGAAGATTCAAACACTTCACAGCCTCGTTTAAATGAGTTACAGCCTCACGTCTTGTGTCTTCCTCTACCCTTTTTGAACACTGAGCAGTAAAAGTGCAAATCTAGTCCTTTTTCTTCTTTTTTTTTGACCCAGCGGGAACACAGTGATTAATTACATCTTCATGCATTGTCTTCCATCTGGCAGGGTTACTTATCTCCCCAGGATGAATGACTATTCAAACTGCTACCATTTCTGTAGTAGGGTCTTTTGCTACTAAAAGTGCAATAATTTGAGCCATTTTCTGCAATAACTGAAATGATTTTCTTATTAACACATACATTAGCAGTGCATTTCCCCATCTGCATAGACAGCAAAGCTATTAGACCTCAGGGTATTCTTAGAATTGAGTTAAGACAAACAGTTTATGGACTGTTTGACTTGAGCTTTGAACTTGAAAAATTTATTTAAGACTTTTTCACTTTGCTGGGAAGAAACAGTTAAGTTATGTTTAATAAGCTATACCAATTGTGGCTGAAAAATCAAAACAGTGAAATTCCTCTAATGGCCACTTGAGGGTGGCTGTAAAAGCAAGTCAGTCACAACTGTCTCATGTTAAAATGCTCCAATTTAGAGCAGGCATATGTTATCTGACAAAGAATAATATGAGTAGAGTTACAGGTTTCATTTTTCTGGTATTGCTTTTTTGTTTGTTACCTAGCACTAATGACCATTTTTTGTGTCTGTGCTATGCACTCATACAGTCTGTGGATACAGTTTGCTAAACAAGCTTTAGCTGAAAATTTAGAACTCCACAATCTTGCCAAATTCTGTAAAACACTGAACGACATCACTGAGATGCCATTCACTTTTTTATGTATAGTCAGCAGCCTAGGCCTAATGCAGCATAACTAAGCAATGGTTCAGGGTCACCTGATCAAGCCCTAACTGTAACACTTCTCACAAAACAATCTTTCATAAAGTTAGCAAATCAAATCAAATCATCATTTACACAGCAGTCACTAACATGAGTTTATCGGCATTATTTAAGTTTAAGTTTCTGCTCATTACAGACCAGGACTACAGCAGCAAAGCTACTGAGTGTTTTCCATCCATCGATTTCCATCTGCTTATTCGTGGCTGGGTCGTGAGGGCAGCTGCCTAAACAAGGACACCCAGACCTCCCTCTCCCCACCCACCTCTTTCAGCTCATCCAGGGGAACACCGAGGCATTCCCAGGCCAGCAGAGAGATGTAATCTATCCAGCGTGTCCTTGGTCCACCCTGGGGCCTGCTCCCAATGGGACAAGCCTGAAACACCTCGCCAGGAGGAATGCTTGTCACATTCCCAAACCACCCCAACTGGGGTGGGAAGCTGCTCTACTTTTCAGTCATCTGATAGGGACTCAATGCTTAGCCTTGAGTGTATTGAACTATGAAAAAACTTGTACAGCACTGTGCAAAAGTCTCAGGTCACCTATAACTTCTTGATATTGTGCAGAAAAGCAACAACACGGCCTGCACTCTCTACTTTTTTTTTTTTAAATTTCTTTCAGTCTTCAGGAATTGTTCTCCAGATTTCTTGAAGGACATTTTAAAGCTCTCCTTTGGTTGTTTGCAGCGTTTTGTTCCATTTTTAATTCTCATACTTCAGTAATGTTGAGATCTGGGCTCCATGACTGATAATGTTTCACTGTGTGTTTTTCTATCCAGGTATGCTTTTGCTATATTGACAGTATGTTTAAGATAACTGCTGTGCTGACAAACAAAGTTGTTGGCAGACACTTTCCAGATGTTATTGCATGGTGGATCAAAATCTGACTGTACCTTTCAGTGTTCATAATTCTGTATATGTTGACAAGATCCTCAATGCCACAGGCTAAAAGGCACAGTTTTACCATATCATATTGATAATGATTTAAACCAGAACTTTCAGAACGTTTCATTACTCCATCAGACCTGTTTTCAGTGTGTTTCAGGCCAGTTGTTACATAATTCAGTATAGCTGAGCCTTTTCTGCCTTTTTCCTCTTCTATAGCAATAGCTTCTTGACAGCCACCGAAACACTTTCTGATGAGGCTTCAGTGAAAGGTCTCATCAGAAATGAAGGACCAGATGCAACTCTCAGGTCCTGTGTTTCTATTTCCTTGGGATGTAACTTTCAGATACTTTTCATTTGCTGGAAATAGTTTTCAGGCCTGCCGCTTCTTCTTTTATCCTCCACTTGTTTTCAGCTAATAGGTCTTTAGAAATCACCTCACTGGTACAAAAATACTATTATTAGTTATTTTTGGTATTTGAAATGAAATGGGAACAAATTGTACTTTTCTCAAGGGCTGTCCAAAGATAAAAGTTAAAATAGTTTCTTTGCAAAGTTGTCTGTAATGTATAGAAAGAACGCTGGTTCAATTCTTGAGTTGTTTGTTGTTTTTATACTCCAAATATAGGTCATTGTTCACTGGTTTCACAAACAAAAACAAACAAATATGAATATTCCTCTGAAAATGTCCAAAGAAAAACTTTAAAAGACCTTCAGAAAGCCTGGAGAACGACTGCTCAAAACCACTTTAAAAGAATTTGCTCCTTGGAAGCAAAATATAACAAAATGAGTGGCAACAAAAGACTTTTGCATAGTGGTGTATTGAAAGAGGACGGATATATTTCTTAGAAAATGGTCCCCCTTTAAGGATGAAAGGCTGGAGGAAAGAAGCTGTAAATGCTGTACCTGATACTCTGTTTCACCTCAAGTTGTCTCTCGTGTGACAAACTGTCACTTCATTTAACCGCACGTCAGATGAAAACTCGTCCAAACTGCCCCTGTGTGCGCTGTCGCTCGATACAACACATGCTGTGTTTGGCATGCTTCAGTTTGATGCTGCTTCAAAGTACACACTATATACCAATGTAAACACTCACATGCCCTCTTCTCAGCTGCAGTGGCAGTCTTGTTTAATGAGAATTGAGAGAAGATGGTCTCTAAACGAGCAGTGAGCTGTAGACGATAGTTAAATAAACAGGTGCTGAAGAAGAGGGAGATAAAAGAAAGAGCGTGAGATTGGACGATGAAGAGAGAGGGAGAAGAGAGAGTAGAAGGAGATATTTGATCCTTAGTTGAACGAACACTGTTGAGTTATTCATGTGGCCTCAAAGCAAAACTTCAAAAACTGTGAGAAAATATACATCGCTCATCTTCCTTTTCTTTTGTGTTTGCTGAGAGAAAAGCAGAATGTAAATCTCAGACCAGACCGGTGAGGTGCCTGTTAAGAGCGCACATTTTCAGGTTCATTAATTGTTTAATTTTTGCTTTTTCGTACCTTTCGGTGAACATTACTCTCTTTTTTGTTAAAGGAAAATGTTGATGCAAAAATTAACAGGACTGATCAATCCAACAGACCACTATCAAAAAAGATTCCACCAGTTTCTTTCATAAGCGTGACAAGTGTTTGAAGCTACTTGAATTATTGCTTTGATTATATTATGAAGCGTCACAATGCTGCATGAACCCTCATACTTGAAGGGTAAAAGGCAGAAATCACAATGAAACAACAGTTTTAAAAAGTCTCAAATGAAGCTCTGCTACTTGAAAATCCATTTTACTGACTCCTTTTGAAAACACAGAGAAACATACTTGAACCAGCTAATTTTTAAGTTGGACCTCAATAAAGCCACATTCATTCTGCAGAGACAGTCATCCTGATATAATGTGGGCCTTTAGCAGAGAAACTGGACACAGTCTCTGACCAGTATAAACAAATTTGCTTTGTTTTAGTATAAAAAAATATCCAAAGCTTTCTTGGGAATACATTTTTTTTTAAATATATACATTTTATATTGTGCTAGTTAGATTTTTTTTTTTTATGTGCTGTTAGATAGAATTTATTACCTTTTTCAGCTATTTTCAATATTTATGATAAGCTCTAAATGCTTCAAGTAGAAGATTAGAAGAAATCAAGTTAACATGTTGTTCTTAATCGATCATTTAAAGTCATCAGCATACTAAAACCAAATGTTAATTTATTATATTTCAAATACACCCCACAAATCTTAACAAATTTATTTTTTTTTATCCTGCATATCTTATAGTTGTACAAATTATGTGATTGCATACACTGGCTTTGACAAAATTAGGATTAGGCTCAAACTACCCCTCTATGCCTTTTGATTTTTTAAATTTTTTTTTTACAAACAAATGGCATAGAGGGGTAGTGAGGCCCCAGCCATGGCAGTAAATGATCATTTAGTGCTTTAGCATGAAATTAACAATTGGATGGTCTTTTGTGCTTTTATAATCCACTACTGTCAAGTGTGGAAGCTTTTTTTGTCCGTGCTTTTTCAGCCACAGCAGAGACAGATAAAAGCATACTCTTCTGTAGGTTATAGACTGTGTGACCTATGAGTTCATGTAAGTAATTTCATCAGAGGCTAGAATAATTTTAGTCAATTTGTCTTCCTCTGCAGTACATTAAGCACAATAAAAGACACACTTGTCATTTCGCTACTGTAACTGCAACAGCTGAGCAGATGGGGGAAAAATGCAAGGCGTTCAGGGGAAAATTCCCAGGTTTACACTTTCTCCTGGATCCAAGGTCTCATGAGTTTAATTAACTGTAAATTAATCAAGTAGATCATAAATAAATCCTAAAAGAAAATTAATAAAAAATAAAGGTAGTGTCACAGCAAGCATAACAGAAGCCTTGAAATCATTAGGAAATCAATGATAAAGGTCTCAATCTTCCTATATACCCCATAGTGTTTTAAGTTAGTTATACTCAAAGGAAAACCCAGAACTTTAGAAACAAACATGCTGGAGACGCAGTGTCTGGGGAGGCATGGCAAGAAAGTGTCCAGGCTTTGATATAGCTCGTTGCTTGCCTCAATGTGTCTCTGAGTATTGAATCAATGAGGCACCATTGCACAGAAAAACCAATATGTAATTTCCCCCCAGACACTCCCTGGGCCTTCGCCTGTTTGCACCCAGGAGAGCGCAGCATTCATGTAATAGTCATTCAACTGAAAACCACGAGTGTGGCAGCCGTGCTGCTTTCTCAGACAGACGCTATGCACGCTGAAGCTTTAAAGTATCTGTTTCTCTGCACCAGTGGCTCTTGGTACATGTAACTGTGAGAATATTGCAATGCTTTACTAAGACTGTAGTGTATAACAAAGTGAGGGAGTAGGGAAAGAATTCAAACAACATATTTGTTCTGTAGTATTCATGGCATACAAACAAAGCTCAGAATGTGGGTCACATAAGATTGAATGCCACTTTGCCACATGTGTCAGGTCTGAAAAACAGATGATTTTTCATACGAGCAACAAAGAACCACAGTTTGAACAAGGCAAGATCAGCTGTGTCCACACTGCAGGTGCAACAGTCTAAAATAAAACTGCTGATTTATATAATCTGACACGTGGAACTGTCTGGGTAATCACAAAAAATAGCCCGACAAACAGACACGCTTCACTAACAAAGTCTAGCTGTAGTCACAATATAAAATATCATGAAGTATGTAGGGCACATGGGAGTGTGACAAATGCTGATAACTGGCAAGAATTTTAATAGAATTCATCCTTGTTGCAGTGGTTTTCAATTTACTTGAAACTTTTTTTACAAAGTGTTTATCATGCCATGTATTTATTGCTGTTGCTGGAAAAAGTCACTTTTAAATGAACTGGCTGAGCTATAGCTGGAAACTGAGAAAAAATCTCCTTCAGACACTTAATGGTTGAACTTAAAAAGAAATCTAAGATTTTACCTTAATTATATTAAACATTTCGACGATTTATTTGGGTTTTTTTTGTTTGTCTGTTTGTTTGTTTTTTGGTAAAATGTGAAGATATAGTACCTGTCATGTCTTTATTGTGAATTAAAATTCTTGAATATCACACTAATTTAGCTAATATAAACCCTCATATTTTCTGTTCACCATTTTCTGATGGGAACAGAATGAATTAAACTGTGAATTTATATAACTAGAGATTTCATCAGAAATGTACAGTGCAGATGCCAGGAGATTTTTTTTTTCCCCTGAAAACTTATTTGCACTGTGAAATTTTGTATCAAATGTTTAATTTACTATATTGGATTACTGTGCCTTCACTGTGACAAGGTTACAGATTGTGTTTGGCTTCCCTCACTGCTGTATATGTGAGCAAAGAACATGTAGTCCAAGATCAGCATTCAGTTCTGTAACTATTTCTATATTAGAAACCAGTGGAAAGTGAAAGATGGTGACAGACAGACCCAAGTCTTTTTTCCAACACTGTGTCTCTACTTCAATGGCAGAAACTATAAGTATGCTATATTATGATACATTGACCTGTTGACTAATTGTATTTAGGCTGTGTCGTAGCATGAAAACTAATGACCTAATAATAACGGTTGTACTACCAAAATTATTGCAACTAAGTGTAATGAATTTCCTTACCTTTGAAATGGTTACTTTAAAGATGGGAACAAGATCAGTGACCACAATCAGCTGCCATCCTCAGAGTGTCTGTGTATGCTTCCAGTTATCCAGATCATGGTAGTCTAAGTCGCTTGAAAAGAAAGTGACTGGACTTGCATATATATACTTACTGGACTTTTCAAGTTCTTTACTTCATCTTAAGAGTTACTTTGAGTCAAGATGATGATCAAATAGCAAAAAGATGTTTGTATACCAGTTTACTGCAATTAACTACTTACACTCAAGGTTCAGCCTGAACTTCATAGACGTGAAACAGAAAGTCCCATAGTTGGTGCAGGATGATGGTGCAGGTGATTTAACTGCAAACATGAATAGACGCTTGGTAGTATAAACAGATACAACCAGCTGTACGGTGTACATTTTAGGACATCGTCAGGTCTCAGGAAAAAAGTTGTCAGGTCTCAGACTCACACGAAAAAATGTCAGGTCTCAGAATCAGTACGTTTTTAAAACTACAGTACCGGTCTCTTCAGTTCCCAAATGTATAGTGTTGTTAGTGGTGATGCAACATAGTGGTAAACATGCCTTTATCCTCTGTTAAAATACATTGCTTGCACCAAAAAGCATCTCAGCAGCTCCTCACCTGATTGTGAAAGGTGTGATGCAGGAAAAACCTTTGTAAAAACAGTTAAAATTGACCTCATGCACATTGTTCCACATTCTCATAAAATGTTTATTAAGTCATAAGTTTTAAGCCAAAGAGTGAGAAAAGTCAAAACTCAGCCAATACTAACATTATCAATATCTTTTCCATGAAACATTGAAACTCTATAGCTCAAAAACACAAATCAGTAGGTTTGATACCAAATTTGTTGCCACATCAGTGTTACAATATTGTCAGCAATAATGCAATAATGCATTCAGAAAACATAATAAAATATTGAAAAAAAATACACATAAAAGGAATATATACTAATTACTAATAGATTTATATTAGAAAATAAGAAATACATAAGATTATGAGCGAGTGGGGAGTGCAAAATAAAACAGGGAGGTGGACATGATGGGCAATGGGCTGTTTTTCTGCTCAAGTCAGAAAAAGCTGCCATTTTGCCAGTTGCCATAACATAAATGTTAAAAACAAATCACCTGCATCTTGCATAGATACTGAATTGTGTCTTTCCCAGCTGTGTCTCTTTTCCCATGCTAAAATATGGCAGATAATTGGAATCATTGCCAAGCACTGTCATTAGCTAGACCCACTAGTTGGATTTCACATTTTCAGACTACACACTGACTTTCTGCACATGCTTTGTGTCCACTTAACTCCAAGCTCATCCCTCTGCCTGAGCAGGAGAACCAGATGATGAAAGATGACCTAGATTGTTTTTGTTCAGTCAGGCTGTGTGCATTCACTGTGTGAATGTATGTGTGTGTGGCGTGTCTGGGAAGCTAAGCTAGCCTTATTCCCTCTGGCCATTATAAACAAAAGCCACAAACACAGCAATTCTCCACAGACTGGTGGAATTAAAACTTTCCAGCCACTTATGCATCCTCAGTTTTAAGTGAACGCTTTTATATCTTTGCACAATGAGGCTTGCCAGACATTCTTGGCAGTACCTCAGCGTACCTTGTATCCAACCACGATAATAAGGCAAGCGTTATTTTGCTAATTTTGCCTTCCTCTGGGGAGATCCTCTATCCAAATAGGGCAGCTGTGAATCAGTAAGTACTGCTTCAAAAGGCAAAGCACATACCCAAACCACAACAACCTGCATCATCCTTTCACACAACTCTCGCAACGTGAACTTTACCAGATTTTCATTTTCAATTTTTAATGATTCAAAGCAAATTTCTCAATTTATATTATGCTTTTCCTTTTATTTATTTAGTGGGCAATTAAAATTAGTACAGTGCAAATGCTAATTAGTATAAAATAAATGGTTTGTTACAAGAAAATGCAAAGTGCATCATGTTGCTGTAAAATTCCCAATCTATGGTATTTACAAATGTAAAATGGGGACACTTTACTAATGATGACTTAATTAGGCCTATTATAATAATCAGAAAACAGCCAATGTTAATGCTTAGTCCCAATATTGCAAATTTTTGTTATGATTTATAGCTGTCAGAAAGCATTTTGCGTAACATTTTCACTTTTTAATTTCTAAAATCTAAAAGTCAGGTGATATTTAGTCTTTTCTGTGTCAGTGTGATGCTCCATTAACATCTCTGTGGCTTGATTGCAGCTCCAGCCTCTCTCTCTCTCTCCTGTCCTGACACCACACAGCCTAATGCCTGTATCATGGACTAAGAGAGTCTTCTTAAATATAGTGCGTGTCTCTAGAGCTTTCTCAGCCAACTGACAGCCGCTGTACCATGCCACAGACATCTGCAAGCATAATTACAATTTCCTCTGCTTCCTGGCACATGGGGTCTAATTGATCTAAGACGGAGAATGGACACGCATGCACATTGGGGCAGATACATTTTGTCACCTGGCAGATAGCTGAACATGGCCAAGTGAGTCCATGCTCTGTGTGCAAAAGTCTTTCATGCACACGCAGACATGTCAGTGCACAGGTGAATAATTGCAAGAGTGTTTGGGGTCGAACACTACACATGTGGGCAGAGATTCATTTCATTTGCAGTCGTTTAAACTTTGATGTTTGACAGCATAAAAAAATCAGTCAGCATATTTCGTGGCTTTTAACTCTGTGAACTATTTTTATGCAACGCTTTTGCCAGTTATGCTGATTACATGCTGTGGTCTTTGACGTACTCTCACAGTTTCACACACTTGGTGCAGTTTCTAAATATGAAGACATGTGTTGCGTTAAAAACAGATTTCAGTGCCAGAGAAAAACTATTGAGATGCTATTGAACATTTTAGAGATTATTTTCAAACCATAAGAAATATGATTTCAAAGGCTGTCTGCATGTAGGAGACTATGAACACCAACTGTTAGTGTTAGATTGAAAAACAGAGCAATGTTTGAGGGGCATCAGCTCAATTTAAGAGTCGGGAGGAACAGGAACTGCTGTAGTTGTTAAATGTTGCCCCAGGACCACCAAAAGAGCATTTTAAACTAATTTGCTGTATTTTAAGGAAATGATTTCTCTAACGTGTTGCAAGAATCAAGAACACAATCAATTTCCTGACCAGTTTACTTTTGCAACTCAAAGGGGGTTCCGAAGCATCCCACAGAGGATTTTCTGGAAATATGACACTATAAAATACATTGTCATGCGGTCTATTGATTCTTCCTCTATGAAAATATTTCTTATCCCTATTTTTTAATGCAAAACTGGGCTGATCACCAGTTTATGAGGAAATAAATGAATGTATAACTCTCACTTGCCTGTAATTTGCACCCTTTTTGCTGTTTGTCATGTCAACAAACCTAATTTCTCTGCAATAAATTAATATATTTATTGAATTATTCTTATTATTTATTCTGCAAACAAGCATGACACCATATTTAAGAAGTCAGTTTATGATTAAAGATTAGTTGTTTGAAAGAAAGCTCGTCTATGATTAGCAGCAGTTATCCTCACCCTTCTCTCCTCGAACCCAATAATTGTCCTTCAAGACATAAAAGTAAAGTCTCTATGTTTTTATGACATGGGAGTGGAGAGGCGCACCTTTTTATGACACAGGGCATATTGGTGGAAAGATTTAAGAAGCAAAGCATAACATGCAGTCTTTGAAAATGTGATCATAAAAATGAAGTCATCTACACAGCCAAATTGTCTTTAGGTTACAGCTGCCATAACTACACAGGCAAAACTTCACAAAGCCATTAGGTTCTAAAGCCTTTATAAACAGAATGAGGGGAGTGCCCTTAAAAACACCTGGGGTGTTTTGTTTGTGCTTCAAGCACTGCTTTAAAACTCAACAATAACCAGGAGGCACTGGGGGAGCTTGCATCTACTCACAGGCATCACAATCCTCCCACTGGTTTTTACAAACAGAAAATGTGGAGAATTTCAAAGAAATGTATTCGGTTTATAATTATGCCATTATTATGCAGTTTTTCTGACATGTGTTTTGAAGAATATCTGTGAATTCTGATACTGACCATCTGGGCAGTTTGTTTAAGAATTATTTATTAATGAAATGGAAGCAAAAATAAGTAAAGATAGTCAAGACATTAACTATCAGAAGCATCCATATTTTGGTCACACATAATTTTAATATTCAAGGTCATTTGACCTTGAAGACCTTTTTTTAATTTATTTATTGTTATTTTTTTGTCTGCCTTCTCTTATTTATTACTTTTTAAGCGCACAGTTAAAAATTGCAAAGAAAAAAACATCTCCTATTAAAATAGGTGTAAATATACAAACGCATAGAACATATGAAACAAAACCAAAATAAAGAGCCAGATAGCAAAATAATCTTAAATAAGCTAAAGTGTGTATGGTTTCGTAAATCCTGACCTTTAAAAATAATTTTAAGTAGATGTATAAAACAAACCTCTGATTTGGATAAACTGATATACTCGGTGATTTTAGGTGCAACAGTACAACTTCAAATGCCAGATAAACCGTATGGGAGAATTTGGCACACAGTGGCAGGAATTGAAGATTTAAAGTTGCTTCTTGACCTTTGAAACGACAGCTGACAAAACAATTTCGTCTCATGGGCCACTGAGCTGCTATTAGCTTTAAGTCATTTCACATGGTCTTCATCTACAGCTGGTGTAGACATTTTTTAAATGCTTCTCAACCATAAGGTGAGACATTGATGAATTATCTGGAACACATTTAGACTATGGAGGAGGAGGAGGAGGGGGTGGTCACAGGAAATAGCCACATGAATAATTTTTCTTTAACAAATTTTAAACCCGTGAAGTAGTTTTTTTTAAATGTCCCACAGTAGCAAGAAGTAATAGACAATAATAGATAGTAAGAGAATAAGCAAGCTAAAGTATCTTAAATCATATGATGTACTCTGACATTCAGTCCAAGAAATTCCCCATGTTGTATATTGGTCTTGTCAGTGATACCTTCTGTGTATTAATTGTGAGTTATCTGGTACTGGTTTACTTATACTAAAGTGCAACATAGAGCAGCTTTCAAAAATACTCTGGGGCACCATTATTTCTGTTGTTTATTGGTTCTTGTCTTTGAGGATTTGTCTTCTAGATCCCCCCCCCCCCCCCCCCCCACACACACACACACACACACACAGAGAGAGAGAGAGAGAGAGGGATACACAGACATTTCCAACACCTACTTGCTAGAAAGTATTGCTGCTGTTAAACTGAAACACCTTCATAGCTTCACTGACTGGCTGTTTTACCTCAGGACAATCTGCTTTGTATTGACTGTTGGGAATAAATGCAAACCTATTAATTCACCATCCCAGGTTTCATGAGTGTGTGCACTTGTGCGCGCAGCATTTTGTGAGATTCCATAATTTACAAATGTGTGTTTGTGTGCGGGTTCAAGCATTACAGAGGGAAAGGAGGCTCTCCGGAGACCTTCGGTCTGACATCAAAGCCATGCAAATAGAATCAGTGTGGTGTGTTTGGTATCGATTTGGCTCCTCACTGAGAAAAAGATTTGTGTGTCCGTGTGTGTCTTTGTTTATAAGCTGCGTCCCCATTTCCCTGTCTTTTGCAGAGCATTAAGGTGAGTCTGCGCACACAGCTCTTCATTACAAATGCAGGTACAACATAACCCCAAGTTAACGTTAATGATGTTTAAAGGTCATGCTAGCTTTAGCAAGCACAGTGCAGGGACTCCAGAGAGTGCACAAAGCCCACTGCTGAAACACAGCATATTGTTCAGCATGTAGTCGCTCCAAATGTTTCACCAAATGTTTCACCATCAGCCACAGCTCAGCAGTATTCTCCACCAAGGTGAACAACAAAATATCTAAAAATACTTCCCTGTAGCTGTTTCTGTTCACTGGGTTCATAACAGTTTGAAATCTTTCCAATAAATAGAATGTGAAAAGGGTAACATTTCACAGAAACGTCATAGAACAAAAAAAAACAAACAGTTTTAATATATTTGCAGATTTTGCAACTTTCCTAAATGGCAGATAATTAAACAATAGCTGCTTAGCAACAAATGTAGCTCTAATGCTGTAAATCTATGCATAATAGAATAATAAGAATACATTTATTATAAATATTAAATACAAAATACATACCTTAAATTCTGATTCTCTCTGTCCAGAATAATTTATAACGGTGCAATTACAGGGATAAGCTCTGAGCCTCTTTTTGTTTGCAATAGTGATTTACAAGCTGACAGATGAGGTCAGGCAGGGGTCTCCATGGACTAAGATGTTTGCAGATGATTTTATAATTTGGAGTGAGAGTAGGAAACAGAAGCATCTGGAGAGGTGGAGGTATGCACTGGAGAGGAGAGAGATGACAATCGGTAGAACCTTGACAGAAAATGTGTGTGAGAGAGAGACACGTAGAAAGGTGAAGATGCATGGGGCAGAGGTAATGAAGCTATTTGAGTTAAAAGCCTCGGGTCAGCCTTCCAATGTAACAAACAGTGCACAACAGAGGTGAAGAAGAGGATGGAGACAGGGTGGACTGGATGTAGACAAGTGTCTGAGGTAGTTTTGGACAGAAAGATAGCAGTATGGTGGTACAGTGGTTTGCACTGTTGCCTCACAGATGAAGGTCCTGGGTTTGAATCCACCAGCTGGGTGGAGCCTTTTTGTGTGGAGTTTTCATGCTCTCCCTGTGCTTGCATGGATTCTCTCTGAGTACTCCAGCTTCTCCCCACAGACCAAACATGCATGAGTTTAACTGGTCATTCTAAATAAGCCACAACTGTGAATGTGAGCATGAATGTTTTTCTATGTGTGGTAATCCTGTGACAGACTCGCAACTTGTCGAGGGTGTACCTCACCTTACCTATAACAGCTGGCAAAAGCTCCTGACCCCTTTCAACCCTGAATCGGATTGGCGGATGGACGGACGGATGGATGGATGGCATTGAAGAATATTGAAGATGGAGCTGGCATGCAGGAGAAAAACAGGAAGACCACAGAGAATGGGAGTTAGTGAGAGGATATATGCAGATTGCTGATGTAGCAGAGGAGGATGCTTGCCTCCACCTGTGTCCCACTGTAGAGAGGGGCAGCCAAAAGCAGAAGAATAGTTAATGAAGTTGTGACCATGTAAGAAAACACATGCTGCTCTTTCACGTCACTGGAACTTGAACCTACGAAGAAGGGATCTAATGACACAGTGCCTCATTTATAATCTCTGATAAGTCTCTGTGTGCATTTCTAGCAACTTAAACACATAAACTGTCTCTTGTGTTCTCTGTAAAGTTTATAGAAATGTGTGGATGCTGAAAAAAGGGATGTTCTGCCCATTTATCCTGTTTTGTTTTTTTATAGCCGGGGGCTTCTATATTTGCCTTGAAAACGTGTGTCATCAGCCAGTAGCATGAGACTTGGCGACCTTGATATTTGCTTGGCATGCACACTGATGCAGTAATATTTAGGTACAAATCATTTGCACATGTTTATTATCCACTGCTGCGTGTGAAAATAATTTCTTCTTGCCAAAGAATAAATACGTGGATGAGAGAAAGGAAAGTGCTAACTTTGTTAACATCACAGAGTTGCTCAGTGGTGTGGAGAGGAAACAATGAGCAGGCATGATGATTTTAGTTTTGACAGCCTCTATCTGTGTAGGCGGGGAGGTGGTTAGGTGAGCACCCTGATGTGAGTGCAAAGGGAGAATATACTTAGATGAAAGCTTAGGAGGCCTCAGCAGCTTGAGTTCAGGGAATCTAAATGTATTTTAGGCACCAGTTACTTCTCCTCAATAAAGGGTAAAAAAGGCATTTGTGTTTTGACAGTGTCTGAAGTTCCTTTTCTTTTCCATTTGGGATGCTGAATACATAATTTTTCCTTAACAGTAAGACCAAAGTTAATTATGTTTGAGGTACTGAACTGTGCCAGTATATTCAAAATGAGTAGATCAAATTTTGCCATAAATGTAAAGCCATTTCTACTTCCAACTTTCATGGCACTTCTCTTTTAGCAAGCTCTTTCAAACACTCTGGACGACTTTTGGGTTTTTGATCATTTTGACCTTTTGGAACATTCATACACCATTTCAACTCAGATTAGCAGCAAGGCGGGGCTATTAAATGTTATCAGTACTCACACAGGTTGAGCATATGCAGTGAAGTAGGATGTAATAATTTTTGATAGCATTTATCTTCAATTCCCTCATTTCCTGCTCTGTCTGACTAGAGGGGGGTGAAAAGAACCAGGCGTGACATTTGATCCTGCACAACACAAGGTAATTGAGATGACAAAAAGTGGTGCTGGTGGCTGTTTTCTGCATGCATGTTCTGTGAAAATGCCATCAAGGTGGATTTGTTTTTCTTTGGGGCACATTAGGCGGACATATGGCTACTGGCCATATGTCCGCATATGTATGTATGGTGAAGAATTTAGTTTCTCAAAAGGAATCCATCTATTGATCAACTTCCTCCTCAAAAGAAAACTAGTTCTTATCTGAATAAGAGAAAAAACAATGATGAGAGCATTTAAGTGTCTTCTTGCTTGTTCAAAGTCCAAAGGCTGAGATGTATTATTGCAGCTAATAATGTTTGGAATAATGGTAGGTACCAGGCTGTGCTGTGACTTTTTCTCTCCTCCTTTTTTTCCTCAGTCATTCACGTTCTATAAAATGCATGAATTCTACCTCCCACAGAAAAACTGCCAGACTGGGCCATATATCATTTAAAACAACTCGCCATTTAGCATTAGAGCTGCCACAAATTCTCATTTTTTCACATTAGTCATTCAACATAGTGTAAAGTCTGTCCACAAGAGCAATTATCTGTGCAGGGAAAACAGTTTGGTGTGTGCTATGTGTCATTATTACTTAATAAGTACCAATGTTTTTCACAATGAGCAATAACACTGAGTTCATGGCAGTTCATTAATTTTATTTTCAGAGCGCACAGTCAAGCTAATCTCATTTGATGTCTAAACAGTCAACAAGCTTAATAAATCATCTCGACTCATCAATATCGTCTGGACTAAACAATACTTTATTGACTAATAAATAAAGTACCAACCACACGAATGTCATGAGCAAGGGTTTAAATGTTGGGGCCGACTCGTGCATAAGATTTGTTGGGGAGCCTTAAGGATTTAGAACATCTTAGACAGCAAAAACATATTTTCTTCATGTCAGCTATAGAATGTTATAAGAGATGAACATAACCTTCAGCTCTAAAAAATGAAGCTGGAGCCTTAAACCTGCAGAGATCAAAATCTCATTGTTTCGATGTTTATGAGTACAGCATTGTATGCATGTGATGTGTCATTCCAAAATGTTTTAACTGTATGTTTTAAACAGCTCTGTACTTGTAATTAGGCATAAGGATCCACTTATTACTCAGCTTGGAAAATTGTTCCTCACATTAATCTTCCTCACAAATGGGGGAAAAAAAGAAGAAATCAAATAAATAATTAAACCATACAAATATATATTTTTTATTTTCTTCTGTATTCATATGTGATAAGAAGGGTTTCTTGTTAGTTCTATTGTGTTCACTTTTGGTTTTGCATATTTTAAAAAACTAATTATTCTATTTGGAGTCTTTCTACAATTTGGTCAGTACAGCTTTCTTAGTCCTTTTGAAACTTCTCTTTGAACAGTGTTTGTCAAAGAAAAAGTAGACTTAGCTCCATCATTATAAGATCACATTGGCATGCCTAAAAAGTTTAAAGCTATATTTTATTTTATTTTATTTTATTTTTTGTAAGCGGGAATTGTAGAACAGTCCTTGTCACATTTGTATTTGTTATATAAGACGGCCGTTGAATCGTGAAACAGCCATCCATCCATACTAAGTTACGCATAAGACAGCTCCTAAACCTAAAGTGCACAGAAATATTGTTTATTTTTTCCACTAACATACTTAAAAAATCTTACAGTGTAATTTTTATCTGCTTTCCTGTAGCATACCTGAAGTTACATACAACTTACAATTACTTACAGTATAACTTTCTTCCTTTCCTGTAAAAACCTAAATTGTTAATCCTCTTTTGTTACTCCGTTGCTACATTGTTTTTCTACTGTACCTTTTGATAACTATTTGCAAGTAAATCACATTGTGCCTTAGTATCAGAAAAATACATACAAATTCCACTTTAATTCAGGGGAATTACACATTAGTTATGGGGAATAATAAAAAGTGCTACATGCAGAAGCTATATAACTGATTGATGGATCAGTCATATAGCTGATTAGATTGCTGAAGTCATAAACAAAAGTGCTATCCTTAAGTCTAGTGTTAGTATGTCCAGAAAGTTTTATCCAGTTTTGGAGAACACACTGATTCAACTATTTCATGAAAATGAAATTCACTGGAAGAGTGTTAGCATTGCCATTATGGTATGCAGCACACTCTGAAAATAGTTTGTATATGCCTCTAGTCTTGCTTGTAGAAAGATTGTACAAATCTGAAGGGGGAATAAGGGGGATACAGGATGCGCAATGTGACCACAGCAGGTGACAGACAGGAAATGATTTATGTTGCCGCCAAACCGGTGGTGAAGAAGAGTCATGACAATCTGCTCTATCAGCAACAACTGCAGCAAGACTTCATGAAAATCAAAATATTAATTGCAGTTCCTGTAATGTATGTAAATAACTTAATGAAATTATACTGATAATCATGATCATTGTAGAAATGTGGTTGTTGGGCTCCCTCTCTGGGGAGGCAACATCCACTCTATCAGATGTACACACACATGCTTGCTACTGTTTTTTTCGGACTGTAAGCGGGACCCATGCATCACTGGCTTGCACAGCTGTCCTCTGCCGCACCAGTAAATTGATGGGGGGGGAGAAAAAAAAAATCTAAATGGAAAAAAAAGAAGACAGACCTCCAGATCTAATAAGGGGAATGGCATTAGTGGTAAATGTGTGTTCGTCAAACTGCCCATATTTCAGCAGTAACCCATACATTTTCAAAGACATGAATATTGGTAAAGTGAGACCTGTCCTTGCACCAATAAAAGCAGTCTGGAGACCAAGAGCTGTGCAAATACCACCAGGTGAATATATGCTGACACTGAGTCACTGGTGCCACCTAAAAAAAAATATGGAGGATTAGCATGGTAGTGTGTGTATTTTAGGCTCATTAGCAGCTTTCATGTGCAGCAGCAATACACCATTTCAAGCCTGTAAACTTAAATTATGTTATGGACAAATGGAAATATGTGTTTGGAAGTACTTTAAAAGTCTATTCATAGTGGTGAAAGCACAGAAAATGTGAATGTGAACATGTCAGAGGACTGAGAGAGGCTGTCTCAAAGACTGAAAGCAGTAGCATTTTATCTGCTAAACAGAATAGGTTAAAGTGAGAAATGTGCCATTGAAAAGAAGTGTGTGAGTGAGAGAGAGAGACAATAAGTTTGAAAAATGTGAACATTTTCAGGCCAAAGGTTTGATCTAGAATTGTACCAAAAGCCAGGTTTCATGAGCAGAAACGTTCTCTGCCGTTTGATGGACCACTACAAACACAATGAAATTTTATGATAATGTAGGCAACCACTGTGGGATAAAAGCAGATGACGAATGTGTTTGTGGCTGCTGTTTGCTCTGCTGTACATTTGAGTCGATGCTGCAGTTTTTCCTATCCCTGCTGGTGCCACATCAGTCTAGCGATGCTTCATGATGTGACCTGAAGTTAGCTTAATTCAATTAAATGCAGTGTTATGGCCCTGTAATGCTAAACCACAAAACCACTCATAAATTAAAAGGTCTAATTCATCTGTGCTTTTCCACTCGCTAAATTGAATTTATTCAAAACATTCTCGTCATTGGTAGCAGCCAGAACCGCGCAGCAGTAAAGAAATAGCAGTTGAGCCATCCAAAAATATTAGGCGTCCTGGCAGCTCATGATGCATGTATTTACACTTAGTAATATTAACACAGCTTTCTTCCAAAAGCACATCAGCTTTGTTTGCAAGCTAGCACTGAAGGTGTACTCCTTATCACGCTGCCAGTTACTCTTATTTGCCTCCTGTTCAACTGGGCAAAAAAGGAAAGACAAAAGTTATCCTTTTCACAGACACTTGCATACCCATGCAAAACTACCCTCTTCCCTTGTTATCTCAGCGAATTGCGAAAGCAGAAATCTATTTGAAACAGAAAAATAAATAACACCTGTCATCTCTGCAGACACCCTCCTTCAGAAAGTGGGGCATCTGTTGAGGTGATGTCTTTATAGTGGAGCTGCGTGTCTGATTAAAACGGATGGCACTCTGTCAGGCGCTCCCTGTGTCCTGAGCTAGTTTTTAATTAGTTTACGATAAGAGACCTTTTCCTTCATTCCCTCTGGTTTTTTTGAGCTAGATCACATCAACAGCAACAAAAGTGAGGCAGGCGCATTTGGGAGGATGCCCGGCTTTCTTCAAGAAGAGTTTTCAAGACACAAACCAAAAAAGCAAAAAAAAAAAAAAAACAGCTGTAGGCAGTGATTAGTCCATTATGTTGCTGCTGTAAGCTGTGGACAGTCACCGGCAGGTTTCATCTCTTCATCTTCACGTGTTATCAAGAGATACGCTAATCCTGAAAACAGATGCACTGCTTCGTTTACTTTCCACCATTAATACATGATAATGGGGCAACTATACACTATGATAAGCTTGTGACTCATATTAAATTGTTATAGTATAGCCTCAATGTTTGTATGTTTTTTTTTTTATGTGGGAGCTGTGGGATCTCCATGGCCTACTGATCAGGAGACACGCTGTGTACCAACACCATGTCTGGTGTCCATCACCAGACATGGTGTATGCATGTATTAGTAACAGTGATCCACAAGAAAACATTAGTGATAAGTAGTAGTGCTGCTCCCAAATGTCACTTCTCAGAAAATCCCATCGGGCACAATATCGATCTGTTTAATGTGAGCATTCATCACAGTGATTTGACAAAAAGAAAGTGTCTACTGTGCTCTCTCACCCTGCTTGTAGCATGAGAAGAATGCTGATAAAAAAAAGTAAAAGCAGTAAGTAAAAACACATGACAAATACATGACAAAATAATGCCAGTTTTAGTTTGATAACACTTGCATTAGTTTTACGTACTCAGCTTTAAAAAAACTAAACAGAGCTCACTTTTCCAGTGCGGAAAGGCATTAAAAAAAATCAGTTTATAATGTAACAATGACATGCTCAGTTTGAAGATGGTTGCAATGTAGATGAAGAGTAGATCTAGCAGGATATCGAGTAGCATCCAGATGCCACTTAACCTACTCTCCACCACAAAGAACTGCAAAGAGAAGAGTCCACAAAGATGCAAGGCTAAAGTCAAGCACAGCATTCAAATATGGCTATACACAGGAAGTGAAAGATGTTCAGTCTCCTGGAAACAAAGATAATGATCTTCATTTTAACAATATAACAAAAACAGCAGTGTTTACACGTTGCTTCTATGCTTATATGTGTAATATGTAATTCTTAAGCTGCACTTAAATGCATAGAGGATCAACAGCTTAGAAGCCTACATAATTATAGTATAACATCTCAGACATGTGTGGGCTCAAACAGTAAATCCTACTGCCAAATATGGCAGTATCTAATTACACGGGAATAAACAACAGCACTAAATCAAAACGGTGCTGTTAGTTGCTGTGAAAAAGAGGCGATCCAGACTGATAATGATGGCATACAACAGGTGGGAGGGGGCGACTGATGTGATGGACTGACAGGACACTGCTTTCTGGCAACGATGATAATAAAACAAAGCAAATTCTGGCTGGCCCCGTAAAGTATAGCCCATAAAATCAACTCAGAAGGTGTAAGCAATGCGTTTCTGATTTGCTTACTCACTTTCATTGGTTCATCAGGGCTCCATTTGCACATTGCAATTGCTGCTGCTTGTAGAAGAGATTCTACATCAAAGTAATGCCTTGCATTTGAGGTGGCCTTTAAATTGTGAATGAATGTCATTTTGTCTACATATTTACATTTATTTGATATTCCTACAACTAAAATCTATCACCATTTATATTTAGGGTGGGTTTTTTTTTTTCAGAATTGCATTGATTTGTTGTGGTTTTTTTTGTTGATTTTCTTCGTGCTCAGCTATTGCTCCTTATCAGGCATATATTAGATATGGAAGTAACATAGTGTTACAGCCAAGCCACACCCACACTTGCTGTTCTTGATTGGCTTGCATGAGAGGTTTGTCAGTTAATGCAGTGTGTTGCAGGCTATAAAAGCCTTTTTCATCCTTTTTCTTCCACTCGACCTGACGTCAACCTATTGGTGACCTTTTTGCCTTTGTCGGGTTATGTTTAATAAATCAATTTGTATTTAAGTAAATGTCTTGTGTGGACTCCCTCCTTGTAACCCACTTTGAGCCAGTTTGTGACCACAGAAAATAGCAGGGAACCCTCTGTCATGTTAAAACACAAACTATGATCTTTTTATGAAACTAACCAGTAACAGTTGCATTTGTGCCTAAGTGTATTCATGGTAAGCAGTCAGTGAAAATGAAACGAAAAAAATAATAATAATAATGTAAAACCCATAGTGAAATGAATCCCTATTCTCCTGGATTATGCCTTCTTAAACCATAATTTATTAGCCTGTTAAATTTCATGGTATTTTGTTGGGGAAAACACTTTCCTCAAAATGTAACAGAGTATTTAGAGAACATAATTCTGTGTGATTGTGGCACGCATGTGTTCAGGTAATGAAGAAATGCATGTAAATTAGCATTTGGCAGGCGCACACTGTTCTGCAGCTTGATGCAGTCAGTCTCCTTTTGTCACAGGTAAGGCGATGCATTGGGAGGATTACCAGACAGACGCCCTGCGGGAGAGAGAGAGGGTGTTTGCAGCAGACTGCCAATAGCTGTAAATAGTCTCACTCTTCCAGAAAGTCACAGTTGTCTCCTGTTGCACAGACAAATGGCTCTAATAAATGAACGCCTCATGCAACATTCATCCCCTACTTCCCCCTCCCCATTTTTGACCCCAGATCTAATGGCTCAAAAGCTTTGGCCATTGATCGCAAATCAAATATTTTCATATACCAACTAAATAAGAAGATCCACTCAGTTTTGTTTATTTGTAATAGTCTTCCCTACAGTGAGAGTGACCTGGATATTTAGCCTCACCCGTAGTTGTATAAAATCAAAGTGTGCTCAGGATTGCGCAGAGCTTTCAATCTCACCGTGCATTTATTAAAACGTTGTTTTTCACTGCACTTACAATGATTTTACACTCATTATGCTATCGGGTATATTGTTTCAATTAATTTTTGCCAATTTCTTACCTCATAATTCATAATAAAATTGCCGTTATGGGGTAGTGGTGCAGTTTGTAAAATATGAGGACTCAACAATAGCAGTAATATATTAAATATTGTTGACATTTAGATCAATACATTCAGAGAAAGAAAAAAACAATCTTCATACTTTGTTTACTTGATGACAGCTGCACAGGTTGAAATGCCCTCACCTGCTGTGCCCCTTCTTTGTCTTTCATCACTGCATCTCTCTCAAAAGGTTATAAAATGACAGAGGAGGAGTCTGATGCCCATTCTCCTTAATGTTATTTCCCCTGGTTTCCTCGTTCCTCTTTCACCATCTTCAAAAGCAGATGATTTCAGTCGATTTCAAAGTAAATGCACAGTGCCTTTTATTATCGTCTAGGGTGTGTAGTGATTGCAACGTTAAATGGCTGTTAAACCAGCCATTGTACCGGTGCCGTCTGGAGATCTGCAGATAGACAGGTGCTCGCAGAATACCCGAATCATCAGTGGCCACTCACTTATCTGTTTCCTAATTAGGAAAGCAAATGCATTAAGTGTTTTCTATCAGCTCTATTCAGGCAAGGGAATTAGCTTTCAGTATCACACTCTAGAAAGTAGGAAAACAATACATATCAATAAACCCCACATGGCCTGATTATCAATACAGATACTATGATATGGTTCCTGTTGGTTGCTCCGTCTTACTTACTGCCTGTGGCAGGTGAGTAAAGATTTCTAATAGGTGGCACCTCAAGCTGGTGGCTAGTGATAAACAGTCGAATGGAGAAAAATCCAACAGTTTCAGTAAGTGCAACAGAATCATTTGTCACGGGTAATGATGTAAGATTTCTGGTATCTGGGTCATGGTGTAGTGTGGAAATCCAAAAGATTCCTGGCAAAACTGGAATGAGATGTCTCTTTTATTGATTTATATGTAATAAGCTTGCAGGACGGAGAAAGTATTTGTGCCGCGTAATGGTAGAGCTAAGTGCAGTGAATAATCAATTTTGGTTTTCACAAACATGCACTCATGTTCCTTTTTTGTGCAAAGTAACCTCAGAATGTCTGCCTGCCTGCCTGTGTGTGTGTGTGTGTGTGTGTGTGTGTGTGTGTGTGTGTGTGTGTGTGTGTGTGTGTGTGTGTGTGTGTGTGTGTGTGTGTGTGTGTGTGTGTGTGTGTGTGTGTGTGTGTGTGTGTGTTTCAAAAGCACTGACAATCACTCTGTTAGCTAAAGGCAAGGCCACTCGGCTGACCTGTTCTGCAGTGGCTGTTCTCATCTGGAAGCTCCTCCAAATGAACCCTTGTGTTTATCTCCACCTCTGTGCTGAGTCACCGGGGAACACGAATTGATCAGCCCTTGTGCTTTCCATATGCATTTCTTGAAGCTTATGGAAATATTCCCACTGGGGCATGAAATCCCATCACAAAATCCCAGCACACCCGTCAACCCTCGAAGTATTTTGGATGTATTTGGTCAGGGTCATCTGGAAACTCAGGGCAAAACATTAGTGTTTCTTCTCCAAAGCAGATAAGTGACGTTCATCTGTGGAATTCAATAAGATTTTATCTTGCCTGTACAGGAGAAACATCACTTGACTTTGGCTTAGAATAGATCAACAATCATGAGGCCCAGAGGTGTGTGTCATCTAATAGTCATGCAAATCTTAAGGTACCCCCAGATAGAATTTGAATAATTCTCAGCGATATTTGTAATCATAGCTATTATGAAATCTCTGCTACTTCCTTCATGTTCCTAGAAGGGGTTTTGGAGTTACTGACATATTCCCACTTGGCTTCATTAAGTCTAATATGTATCATATGTGGAACTGCACTGCAGTTGTTTTAGTTTTAGAGCCCTAGATTGTAATGTGATAGCACAAGTACAGCCTTTTGAAGACATACCTAAACCGTCTGAAGAGAGAGGACTGATTAGTGGTTTTGCCTCGAAGGCTTTAAAATCAGGCTGGCCAAATGTCACACGACAGATAATTAAGTTTCCCAGTTGGTCTGTTTTATTTTTTTTATTTATTTATTTTTTTTGTTTTTTGAATACCTTAATAATATCATGTTATGTTATATTCCCTTTATCAGACCTTGATCTTTGGGAGATACTATGTGACTCACTGACAGTACACATAGGAATTATATGGTAGAGAACATTGGTAGAACAGAAATCTGTTCTTGTGCAGCTTATGTCCCTTCCTCCCCGGCATGCTTCCTGCTCTGTCATTACTATTAGTGTCCCTTTCTCAGTGAAAAGAGATACTGTGCCTTGAAGAGACAACATCCAGGCTGTCGGCAGTCACCCAAGAATTTCTTTACATGTGTGAACACAGACGCAAACAACCCCAGGTTTCTACTGCTGTTATGGGCCTCTAGCTGAAAAGGAGAAAAAGAAAAAACTAGTACATTTGCTGAGTGAATCGGTGATGTGCATGCTGGGAAGACAGCAAGCATTTCTGCTGTAAGGACAGGTTTAGAATATTATCAGTTCTTTATGCAAACAGATTTTAGAAACCATATTAGCATTAAAGCATTAAGCAATGGAATGTGGGTTACCTTAAGTTTGTCAGTGTTTAGAATGATTATGCACCTTTTGGCCTAGTAGTAGCACCAAGAGGACAGTACTGCAGTGCTTCATATCAGTGCAAATAAATAGAACTGTTTAAAGCCTTTTATTGGGATTGTAACGCTGTAACAACAAATAGGGGTTAAGTAATACAACTTGGAACTTTAAACACAAGTCCAAACCTTGTTATCAACTCACGTTACTAGATAAGTTGTGCCACCCTGGACTTCCTGAAGTGTAATTCAGATCCTCTGTTAGCATCAAGTGGTTTAAGATCACAGATCATAGAGTTCCCATCTAGTGAGTTCAAGTTTCTTGAGTTGAGCAAGCCATCACTACCACTAATATGCTCCTTCAGTAAGGAAAGGAGTCACCTGATTACAAAGATGATAATGAGTCCTTCAGAAAGTCTAATTTGGGGAAAGAGGAGGAAAGCAATACTTGATTTTAAAAAAAAAAACAGCCAAAAGGTCAAAGGTTGGATGATAGATGATCCGCAGCCCAAGCCTATTTTAGGAGGACCTCTCCAGTAATCACAAAAGTAACTCCCGTCCGCCTGAGGAGACCCAGACTAATTTGGCAATGAGACAACAATGGTGGAACACTTGTATACACTTAACATTTTCACCAAGTGTCCTCTTGCCCCAGGTCAAGCTGACCTAGAACCACTGGCAAATGTTAGAGAAGATATTCCAGAGAATTTCAACTGCCTCATTTGCAAAAGATAGATTTTTGGGGGAAAAAATACTTAAGGTCATTAGGATAAGAAGGAAGGAAGGAAGGAAGGAAGGAAGGAAGGAAGGAAGGAAAGAAAACATGACATGACTGGGTATATGCCTTCTGGACTATCCCAAAGGCATAACTGTTGTACATCACACAGTAAAAGAGATTTATAGATAGACCAAAATTTTGGGTCAGGAGTTTTGGATTACCATTTCACATTGTGACTGCTATGACCTTTATCTACTAAACAACTAATGGGAATATAGTATGAAATTACACCTTGATCAGCTGGAGATGGGCACTTATTGAATTTTAATTATAATTACAGCTCTGGCTTCCAATAATTTTTACTAAAACAATTGAAGCAATTCCGATTGCTGTATTCACAGTGCTTTGATTTTGTGTTTGGATCAATTTATTTATTTTTATTCGTTTTTAGTAAAGTTCTAATTAAAATTCAAGGGCATCCACATTATGATTTTTGCCACAATCAAGCTGCATATGATCAGTTTCCAGCTAAGTTGTGACAGCAGAAGCCTCAGCGGAGGAACATTTACCGTTTATAGGCACATAAATGCACAAATGGATAGCACACAATTCAGTTATTATTATCAAACAGTTGGCATTGTCTGCTTTTTTTTTTCTTTTTAATTTATTTCACATGGTGCAGCAATAGACATGTAACACAGTGAAACACTCATTTGGCTCTGAATTAGCAAACCGTAAGCCAGTTTGATACACAAAGCAATATTTGTATATTATACAAATATAAGCTAAGCCTGACCATTAGATGTGCCTCTGACTTGTTAGTGCACACATTTAGTCCAAATAAAAGCCAAGGGGAAAAAAACTGAGCTCTAACTTTCAATCCCTCAGTAAATGGAACAGATTGCACAGACACGATTAGAGAGTGGCACGAGCACCTTTGGGGAATTTCTTGGCAACTAGCAACCTCATTTTGACTTATCTGCTCCGTAAAGTGTGAGAACAAGCGCAACAGTACTCATAAACATCAGTTTGTCCGATGGAAATGGGGCTGGTGATTTAATTAAATTGAATGTTACAGGTAAGACATGACCTCCCTATGTCCATACCAAACAATATTACACTGCTGGCTCAGTGCCTAGACAATCCTGTCATGTTCAATGCAGGCTGGGAACCCTGCCACTGCAACCAATCCTCATTTAATACGAGGATGGATATATGATCTGTAACAAGGCTACTAATTCTCTGAAAATCACTTTTTATTCTGAGTGTAGAGGGAGACAATTAACATCCTAACATGCAGATTTTGATGCCAAGCCTAATTTCCTGTCCAGCAGTCAACAGACAATAGAAGCTCTCCCCTTGTTTCCAATCACTGTGGCCACATTCCCCTGAGCACAAAAAGCCTCTGGAAGTCTTTTTGAGTCTGACTTGGTTTCACAGTCAGCCATCGTGGCCTCAATTATAGCCTTTGTCAGTCACGCATAATCTCATAACTGTGCTTTGTTTGAGTAAAATGGCATATAGATAGTAAAATCGAAATTTTATTCTTCAAAGAAATTGCCTAAGGTATGGTTTAGTGCTGAATGTGTTGTTGAGGATTCCTAATTTAGTGACAGTCTCTGAGAAAAAATTAATTACTGACCTAAATTTTCTCGGGATCAATCACTTAGTTTTGGATGGGTGATGCTGTCAACAGGATGTGATTAAATTGGCCCATTTCTCTCCAGTGGTACAGAAATGCAACTGTCAGATTTAATGCTGTTGAGGTGTTCAGTTCAACAAGCTGAATGTCATCCAAACAAATCGTGCTTTCATCAGTTCCAGTGTAAGAGTGGGGTAAGGTGCTATCTGCCAATCAGTGTCTAATTCTGTTACCACTTACCTCTTCTTACTGTTTTAATTTCACTAAAGAAACACTGCTTTATTTTATTTATTTATTTTGTATCGCATAAGAATATATAATCACAACACAAAACGGACGAAAAGCATTATATTTAGCACTTGATTATGCCAGTTTAGACATAAGCATCTACATTACACCCCAAAGTAGTGGTAATACTGATAATTTTAATAAGTGATAGGCACTAAACAAATGCAAGCAATTCTTATTAGCATTGCTAAGAAGAAAAAACAACTGATGTTCTCTTAAAACAAGTCTTTTTTCCAAAAAGAACCTTTTGCAGAAAAGAGGTGCTAAAATTATGATGATCCTGCTTTGCAGATGTCGCCCTTCACTTATTCTGAGTAAACAAATCAGTCTCAAAAGTCCTAAGTGATTTGTATTCAGAGGAGCTGAGAGGTGAGAAGAAAAAAACAGTGATTGGCTGTGTGAGGGAAAACAATCATAGAGTCACAAAGCATTTGCTTTCTTTGAAATTAAAAGCCACTTTATTGTTGGTGCTGGCAAAGCTTCACTGAGGGCCGATCATTTGATGCTCGCTGGAAGATGATTTTGACAGCTGTCTGATTGCAAAGTGGAGTTGTTGAGAGATCGTTTTTGAAGGGCATCCTGCGATTGTGGGTGAAAGAGATAATTTCTTATTACCATCTATATCTATATTTAGCCCCAAATGAGACACTATGAGAGGAAAAATGACCTGTCTTAATTGATTTACAGAGGCAATGGTTCACAGTACAACAAAACATTCATTACATTTTTGGGGCATATGCAACACCAACAACTCATTTTAATTCTATTACACTTCCATTTTTCATTTTGCTATAAAAACCCCTGAGCTGATTTGAATCAGATTTCCTAATTTCCTACATCTGTTGCTCTGGAATTAACAGCCAACCTGCAAAGCTGATAATCCATGGTTTCCCTGCAAACCATTAAAAACTCACAGATTTTCCAGCTGCGAAACAAAGTGTGATGTTTTACGGAAGTCGCAGCATGGCATTGGTGTAATATATGGTTTCAGCTAATGTGACAGCAGTATTTAAAGGCATTACTCAGTCTTGTGTTTCTAAAGATGTTCTCTGAAGAGCTAGTTGTGATTGTAGTAGTATTACGATCTGGCTGTGTAGGGAGTCTCTTTTTGCAATTGCATTATGAGAGAAGGTCAGCAGATCAATGCTTTCTAAAGACAGAGAAAGGGTAAAAGTTGAGCCAGAAATGTCTGCTTTGGTTTCAAGGGTAAGGGACAACTTCTCCCAGAATACTGAGTCACAGATCAGATCACACAATTATGCTCCTTTGCCGCAAGCTTCGTTGTTGTTTGCACGAAATTTGGAAGGATGTGTTTGCTGGTGTAACACAACTTCTCTTTACTCTAACCTGTCGTACAGCCCTTTGTAAACATGGTGAAGTTCAATTACAAACAACATTAGTTTCCAGATTCCATAAAAATAACAATTCATCTCCCGTTAAATAGGATAATTTTTAAATGTATGCCGTCTTGGCTGCACAGCCATTACCTTCTTCCATTTCTTCTGCACGAGCTCATTACAGTTCTTTGTTTGATGCTGCTTGGATGGCTTGTAAATGGTGCCTACAGGAATAAAAAGCAGTTGCACTCACAAGTTTTCAACATTTTTATGGTAGGAATATCCCTTTGAAGGGGAATTGTGTACTGCTACTCAGAAATGCTCACAGGCTGTGCCCTACAACACTGGGATCAGTGCCTGAGTACTTACTCTACACTGGCAGCAGCTTGGAGGCTGAGAGGGAATAAAAAGGTCAAGGTGGAAATGCCGTGGAGTGTAGGTCTTGTTCTTCCGTTTATGTACTTGTCATCATGTGTTACCTGATTTCATTGGTGCTGTGCTATGGACCAGTTTCTGTCAGTTCATTCATTCATCTGATAGCGGGATGTTATATTGCCGTAGTCATGATCTCGAATGATGGATCTCACATTTCAGATTTTTAAAGTGACGCTGATTAAGCCAAGCAACCCATGCCATCATTCATGCATTAACACTGATGCCTCTGATTGTACTGTAGCAACGGTAAGATGATTACCTCAGTGTCAAAATCAGACCAATTATTTGGATTATATGGATCCATTCTGGCCACACCGTGATTTATGCATGACTTAATCTTCTGCTATCACCAAAGCATTTTTCTTGGCTGATATGTTCAGTAAGTCTAGCCATACATATGAAGCACAGAGAGCACATACTGTAATTTATTGCCACTCTTCCCACTGTTTGCTGATTCAGATCTAACATATCCCTCAGTGTTGTGATATCATTAGAGCGGCAGTGTCTTTGTCTGGATGCTTTCTGTGAATATAGACTGAGCTTTAGACTGCAGGCTCAAGGCAGCGTGTTCTATAATCTCTTTAGCCGCTTTTCAGCCTTTGACACACAAGATACTGGACCAAGAAAAAAACAGCAGTAGTACATGAGGTGTAGCACATAGGAAATATTTGCAGCATTACAAATATTATAACAATACAGATGAAATTTAAGAAATAGAATTCTTTTCCACCTACGCTTTTCCCCATTTTGACTTTTTATTCCTGAAAAGAGGCATTAAACAGAGTGCTGTCATTTAAAAAGCTGAAACCAGAGCTGAATTGAGTGATTTAAGCATCGGGGGCTGGAGCACCAACCAATAGAAAGATGTTATGATGCATTAAGCAGAGATAATTGGAAACTGTCTATGGGGGGAAAAAACAGATGGGTATGAGAAAATGCACTGTACGTTTAGACAAAGAAGTTAATTCATTTTGGCATTTCAGGAGCCATTAAATGTCCAAAGGAAAAAGAATGCATTAAGTATAAAACTGGCCCTTTGAACTTCCAAATAAATACATAATGGAAGACAAAAGTGGAGCATGATGAAATTAGAGGATGCAAAAATAGTCATCCCAATATTCTGATGTCAGAATCATGCATGCATTGCAAACCAGCTTCCGTTCTCCTCTCGTTCTCATTATTTCAGCACAATAATTCAGCCATTTTTTTAAAAATATGAAAATATTCAGGAGGAGAAGAGATTTGATGAATATCACATGTACTACTGTTTACTGATCACACTCTAAATTTCAAGTCACGCCAGCTGCATCTGTTAGTTAACACAAAACGTTTTATAAATGCCTGCTTCTTATTTATTTATGTTAATCCAGTAGGGCTTCAGATACTGCTCTTACAGGTGTTCAAAAGCACCTGGTGAGGAAAAGGTTGGGGGGAAAAGACTCACAGGTGCACAGGAAGGTTTGATTTGCTAATTGTATGATCTCTGAGAATGAACTAATTTGTATAGGTTATGTTGTATGTGTCTTAGTTCACAGCCGGCTGGTGTAGCTTCGTTCCTCTCACAAAATACATGGGGCAGCTGACTTGCACACCACACAAAACCGGCAACGTGGATTGCAGATCTGCATGCCAAGCTTCCCTGTTGTTGATCCAACTCAATTCAGGTGGAGAGCTTGAAACAGAGAAGAACTGTATTAACATTTGAAACACCTGCTTACTTTTTTTACTTTTGTACTGCCTAGAGAAGCATGCTTTAGCCTGGAGCCTTGGCCCGGCATACACAACAACTGTTTGTGTGTGCGAAATCTTCAGCAGCCAATTTGTGTGTTTTAATTTAACCTGTTACACCAAATTAAACACTTTTCACTGTGCTCATGCCAGTAGTAGGAGACAACACATTTACTCAAGTTATATGTTATTGGAGGCAATATACATAGTAATGTAGATACTTTTATATAGAACACATCAAGCACGTACCAAAATTCCACACGTCTGTACTGAAAATGACACTGCACCATGCATAAACACAAAACACTGCAATGCCTCAAACAAAAGGTGCCACTGCTAACTAGCTACCTAACACTGATATCACCATTGGTGCTGAAGATTTATTCTTCTTGTGTTGGCAGAAAATTGGCTGACTGTCCCTCTTTTTCAAGCCAAGATCACTAGTATAGTGTTACACACTTGGTTTTTCGTATGTAATGAGTACCATCCAAGTACTGGTAGTGTGTTCATGAGAATGACAAGACTAATACTCAAGATAACTCAATAGTATAAGAAAAAGAAGTGAGTAATTTAAAAAGCAAAAGAACTGTGCACTGACACAGCATGTCATATATCTCCATATATAAACATGTTTGCGCTTGATGACATCTAATCTTATCTCCAAATTCAAATGCTGCTTCATGTTTTTTGGACGTGCATTAGGCGCTAAGCAGTCATTGGCATGGTGTGGTGTTTTAACACTAACACACAAAAAAACACCTGCCAATCATATCAAAGCTCATCAATATTCATACATTACCAACAGAAAAAAAAAATAATGTAATGTTTAACCTCTTTCTCCCACAGTCTGCTTTTTTGGCTTGCTATAATATTTCAAATTTGTTACAACTAATTTGCTCTCATAAAAGACTTAACCTATATCACACGAAGAGTGTGCTATTAACGTTGCATTTTAATGACTCCATCAGCTCTTTCTGTATCTCTTTCCACACTCAGTCACTCGCACTCACTCAGACTTGTGTTAACGATGTCCTGTACTTGACATTCTAACCATTAACTTATTAAGACCACACCACAAAATTGCCCGACAGTGCAGTCCCTGTATGCAAATTTATACTTTAAAATATAAAAATACAGTGGAAAAAAATGGGGAGGTGGATAATATGTGTATGTGTAGTACAGAATAAGTATAATAACTCCAAAGAGGAATCAGTAATTCCAGTAGTAATTCCTGAGCAGTATATGGTGGCTGTCTCTTGACTGTGCTGACAGCTGGGTGAGGTCAAACACTCCTAAAGTCATTTGCTTAACTATCCATGTTTAGGTTCTCCAGCTGAAAAGAATTCCCACACCAGTTAAGAAAATCCTTTTCTATAGGCTTACATGATTATCAGGGTAACTGGTTCATCTGTGATCTTAATAATACAGCTGTCCTTGAAATGCCTATGCAGTCATTCATGTGAGAACTACACAGTAAAGAGACCGCCTACAGATGTGCTGAAATCTGAATGATGAGCTTAGTGCCCATCAGAGATGCTAAAGTTGGTATAATATGAAAATAATGCGTATACGCAACAGGTTTGCATGAGTCTTCAGTCCCTCTGGGTTTTTGCAGTGGTAGCTCAAAGGGTTTAAAGTGCCACTCTCCACCTCCGTGTTGCCAACAGCAAGGAAGCCAAGGTGTTTTCAGTCTTCCAGAGGATAGCTTTATAAATTGTTTTCCCAAACACTTTCATTACTGACAATGCTAAGGCTACAGGGTAGCAGTCATTCAAAAACCTCTGGGGTTGTTGTGGCAACAACCCCAGAGAAATGGAATAGCTAAAGCGTCTTCTGTCACATTTTCTGGCATTCGCTGCAGGTGGCAAAGACATAGAGGAAATTAAGTTATGTGTAAAGTATCTTAATATGTTGTCTTTGATGTAGTCTAAATGCGAGCTGGCAATATTTCAGCACTGTTGTGGGTCCACAGAGGAGTATATGATTCAAGTTTACTCATGCATTATTATATGAAATGGCTTCACATTTGGAGACAGGACCTTTCATCTAAGAAATGGAGAATGTTCATTTTCTATAAACCCCTCATCTTACTTGTGTAAAACAAGAGCTAGCAATTTTGTAGACATCCTGTGAATGCCTAATAACAAACTTAGGATAAAGGTCAAGGAGCAGCAGATTTATATCATACATTCATACTTTATACTTCACGAGCCTATAAATCTGCATCCATAATAAGAGGCCAATTCAATTCTGTTCAATTCGATTCTTACCTCATGGTGCTTATATTGTAAGGTAATTACAATACAGAGTATACAGATAATATAGAGAAAGCCCCAACAATCAGATGGCAATCCTATGAACAAGTTTTTCAGAAAGGAAAGTTTTAAACCTAATATTAAAAGAACTTCCCAAAAGGGGAACTGCTTCCACGGAAGAGGGGCCTGAAAGCTGAAGATTTTGCCTTCCATTTTACTTTTAAATACCTGAGGAACAATAAGTAACTCTAGGATGAATACTTAATGTCTTGTTGAAAAGTAGATGAGCCTTTTTGAATGGCACTTAGTTGGAGTTTGCATCTAGTAGTGGTCAGTGGAGTTCCACACCATCGTCTCCTGCATAAGTTTCACCCTCAGGGTGTTTTAGCTGCTGCTTAATTTCCATATGAAATGTTTGTGCAGAGATCAATGAACGAGGGGAATTATTTCTACCTAGTCCTGCATTAGCAGCTTTGTAATGATTAATACACATTACAGGGGATGAGATTTTAGTGTCCTTTAATGAGCAGCTGTTGAAACTGCAGAGTACACACTGTTCATTAATTGCAATGGAATGTTACCTACAGTTTTGAAAAATCCCCTTATATGCCAATATTCAACCAATGAGCAGCTAAATGCCCCCCCCCCCTCTTCTATCTGTTGTCTTTCACTTCCTGTTAAATTTGGTACCCAATCAGCATCCTGGAGTCCACACTAAGGTTGCTTTCTTCTTATCCCCAGCTGTTCTGTATGCAGTGGCCCTCAACACTCAGCATGTCTAATCCTTTGAGAAAAGAGGATGAGAGCGTAGCCTTGTATGCTGCAAACAGAGACGATAAAGAGGAAGAACTGAGAGGCTCCATGACAAAATAAGAATAGGCCTGCACTTTCAATCTCATCAGCATCAGGAGAGAGCAAAGTTTGGAATAATGTGAGCGATCTGGACAGCCAGAAAGAGCAAGAACTGCTGCTCGTTCTCCTCACCCATATGCACAGTGAATGCTGTGGCACGGATCTGAAATCAAATTAAGAACACTAGGGAGATTTTGCCAGAGGGGATCTGGGAGATGAGGAGCGTGTGTGTGTGTGTTCCATTTGTTTATGTGAACCTGAGTGTTTCATAAACGCACACATGCCCCTTGGCTATCTGAGGTACTTGTTATCTCCCTTCTATCACCCCTTCATACCTACGTCTCTGTGCGTCTGTCCATCTGTCTCTCTCCATCTCTTTCTGACTCTGTATATCCCTTGACTGCCTGCTGGCCCCAGAGTGGCAAGCTTAGAATCCATGGCACAAGCCAGCACTTTGAAAAAGTGCAAAGCTGCAGACCAAAGCGGCTTAGAGAGGCAGTGCACACAGAGGCCTCAATGTGAGTCTCTTTTATTGCCACAATCACCCCTGTTCACCCGACTCTCATGCTCCCAGCATGCGTGTGTGATCACACCTGACGGAGAGCAGGACAGCACACAGGTGCCCTGGAGCTCTCTGGGAGTGCAACAAGCTCAGTGTTGATCTCAGGCAGTTTCAGTAACATGTCTTTGATGATTGAAAGCTGCATTGAAGACTATCGCGCCATCACAGCTTTTACAGATGTCATTAGCACCTCCACCTGTGTCCTCGCAGAATGTGTGTGGACAGCGTTTAACATATGTTTGATATCAAGATTCATATTCAGAATGGCAATTACTTGGGTACGACTGAGGAATTCAACATAATATGACACCTTAGGCAACTTTGGCATAGCTATAACTGATAGAAAATTTAGAGTTCAATCTTGGAACTCATTATGTAATTGGGCTTTATTAGATTCATTTTTTATTGAGAAGTATCTCTCATTAGACAACGCCAGAGCACAAACACTAATGCTTTAATGGAGCACTGACTGCACTAAGCATTGTCAAAAATATCATTTAAGTATAATTTATCTATACTTATCTATATTAAAATGTGAAAGTATAACACAAGATAATCCTTCTTGATTTCCTTCTGTACGTTGCGTATAAACATGCTCACACACTGCCACTCAGCACTGGACCAGCATGCAATTTGATCATCCAAACTTTTTTGCTAGCTTGCCAACTGCCCAAAACCTGCCCTCCCAAAAAAGAAACACACCTTAATGGCCTGTAATACGTCTCTAAAACCACCAACTTACTTCAGGTGCTACTGTTCCGGTGCTGCTGCTGCCTCAGCTCTCCCCACCATGTGACCCTCACCTCACAGCTCACAGCTGTTCCTCGCGTCGTTGCTTCAGAACTGGTGTTATTTGAAACTACAACCAGGCACGGCAGCGAACACACAACAATCACAAGTTCAACACTGAGCACAGCAAATCCAATATTTCCACTTGGGGCAGAGGCAACATTCATAGTTGTGAACACTACACTGATTTTCTGACAGGCTGTGAAGCACAACTTAAAATAAATTACATTTTTGACCCAAATATGTGTTGACCTCAACAACTTGTGTCCAATGGGATTGTGGCAGTGATGGAAAGTGGAAGTTGGAGTGGAGAACGATAGTGGACAACTTAATTTTGTGGGTATCTGAATTCCCACAATTCTGTAACTCCACTCTCGTTGGTATTTTCTGCTTGAGATTTTTTCCTAAGGCCTCAATAGGATTAGAGGTTGGAGACACCAGGTTATCAAAATTAGTTGTGTGGGCCTACTTTGTAGCATCCAGACTGTGTTCATCCTGCAGTAGTCTATATTGCATAATTTACTTTGGCTTTGCATCAGATTGAGACCGCAATCTAATATTAACATAAAGCTGACGAGGTTCTAACAACAATACCCTAAATACTTTAACTGAGGTAACTGTTCAAGGTATCTGACCTGAGAAATGTCTAAGCATATAGTCAGTGGCTTGGAAAAGAAAGGTTGGGGAATTTTTGTCACATTGCATGCAAACTGGTTGAGCTCATAATCAAAGGAGCTTCTTTTCCATTCAGTTGCAGCAGTTTCATTTTAAAACTTCCCACAGTTACTGCTTCTCTCGCTCAAATCACATAAAATGCTTCCAGTGCTACACATGAACACTACAACTCATTCTGTCTGGTCTCTCACAGTGTGTGGCCCATTTTTTTATTTTTATTTTTTAAAGCATATCATATTCACTCTCATGCTGCCTCAGGGAAGTGGATTGAAACTTTTGTGAGACTGACGTATAAACTTGGAAGTAAAGCCAGAGTCCTGCCTGAAGTGCTGCCCTGTTTGTATGGATGTAGGGAGGCTGGAATCAGGCACTGGAGGGGCTGCTGCTGTTCTGCTGTGTGGGAAGGGGAAATTCAGGTAAAGTTGCCCAGAGGAAAAGTCTTTTATGCCGTGGCCGAGTGGGAGCATGCAAGATTAACCGAACTATCTGCGCTTCCTCTGGGCTTGCATCAAGGCCCTTCTCTTGGACAGCGCAAATTCAGCTGTTACTTTATAAAAGTCAAACCATTTAGAATTGCCTAGGTTCTTCTGGGTGCACGTGCATGTGTGCTTTTGGGCAGCTAAGTGTTTAGGAAGTGGGCGTATATATCGGCTTGTGATTTCCCTCATTCCCTCGCATTATTGACAATGCACATCTTAATGACCACATGCTGCCAAGTCCAACTTTTTGTTTTGCACATGTGAGCTGAACCCTCTGTGCAGGTCAAGTGTTATTGAGTTAAATCAGAGAGTCTGCTGAAGACCATGCATCACGGTGCTCGTGGGCATCTTAAGGTGCTCGAGTGGGTAGATGTGTGGGAGGATATTTGCCAGTTCTTTCACTCTGTGAGTCTTTTTTTTTTTTAACATCAATAGTAAGAAAAACTACCTGATTTTTTTTGTCCAAAGTTATCTGCTTAAAGGATAGTTGAGACAGAACGTCTGAGTATTTTTTTATAAGTAAGAATAATTTTGCATTTACAAGAAGATGTGATTAACTATCAAGTAAACGCCGCTCACCGTTTTTTGTTTTTTTTTTGTCTTTATATATTAGAAAATATTAGGTTTTCTTTATAAACAGATGGCATTTCAACATTGCCTCAGACAGATTCTTATTGGTATTTTAATAGCAGCTGCATATATTCTTAGCACTAAGGTTGTATTGGATGTATTTCAGGTATGCTACTGTGGGAATCATCAGCTTTACACTGAGAGGTAAGCACAGTGACTTATCCCTCACAGTGGCATCTCTCAAATTTTGATTAACCCAAGGTCAGGTTAAGCAAACATTTGCATCAGGGCTGCAAAACCTCATCAATAATTCCATAGCATGGCTTATCTGTCTGGGTTTTCTATTATGCAAGTTATTTCCACAGATATCTTAATCTGATTCCCATTGTTTGGTTAAACATTTCTGTCTGTCTCCACCTGGCCCTGCTGCTCATTATACAGTTAAATGAATGCAAATGATGATAGTTTAGGCAGGATAGCGCTTTCCTTTTTGTTCAGTTCCAAATAACTGCAGCTGAGTGCTTCTATTTTCTTCTAAAGTACGGTTGTGAGATCAAAACTTAGCAAATACCAGCAAGTCGGGACACAGCGCTCCTCACCGCAGATTATTAAATGTTTTCTAACTTTTTATTGACAACAGCCATTTCTCTAACAGATACCATCGCTGTTCAGATCTGTGATGCTGCAACGACAGCTGATAATACATCACTCATCACACGTCTTATGGAATCCAGGCTAACCTTGAAATAATTTAAAGAAAAAAGACTTCAGAATAAATCCAGCAGAGCATGCAAAATATCATGCACTGCAAGAAAAAAGAAGAGGATTCATTGCATGTCACATTATACCCCACAGTCTTGTTACTTTGGAGCAACGTAGAAAGATCAAACTCATAAATATTGTCTCTTCTGGGACTGATGAAAAGCATACAGCCAATTAAAATCCAGCTTAGTACTACTGGTTCTTCCCCTTCCCCCATTTCCCTTTTACCCTCTTCTTGTTCTGTATGTCATTCTGCGCAAGGTACAGCCTAGTTTGCAGAACTAGGTTGCAAAGGCATCTACTGTATATTTTTAATGATGAGGACCCAGGCAGGCTTGTCAGCCAAAGTCGTGCTTTCATCCATACCAATTCTGTTTCACAGCATCGCCATCCTCTTTTATTTAAATAAACACTTCACTGGCATGCCCTCATCTGTCTGTTTTCTGTTTATAACTTTGACTTTTAGATTTTTTTGGGTTCGGTTGGCATGTCTTTACTGCTTTCTGGAAACATTGATGATGGCAGAATAGGACGTGAAGCGTACGAAATCTGCCATCCGCACTGTTGTACCTTGCTTTGAAAGGTGCATGGGGAAAGCGGGAGCTGACATGTTGCTGTCAGTGACACAAAGTGATGTCTTTGCAGATCAGCCCCACAGTCATGCTCATGTTGTGACCGCTCAGGTTTGAATGTTTAGACACAGGGAATCGCTGACAAAAAGGCTATTTGAACATTGGCTGAACATAAGTCGGAGTTATAAAAAGCAGCATGGCATCGGGGCAAGTGAGGAAGCCCAAATCGAATTCTGTGCACAGCCATAACCGTCTTTTTTCTTCTTTTTTGTGGATTTGTCTCTCCTGTGCCCGTGCAGATTAGCTGGGCTGGTTTTGGCTACAAAAACATCTGTGACCTAAATTCGACGTGTTACACCAAAAAGAATGAAGAGTTGAAGTCCAAGAAGTAAGTTGGTAGAAAGCCTTCACCTTTAATTGATTTGTTTTTTTCTTTGAGGAACAGATATCTGAAGAGAAATCTATTTTTAATGTCTCTTCTGGTATTTGAACAACGCACAAAAGTTTAATTTCCTGGAGTGATCTTTGTCCTGCTCATAGTGCGTTATTCTGAGATAAACATCACAAACCTCCAAATTCTGCAGAAATTGTCTAGCTAACTTTCACACACACACACACACACACACACACACACACACACACACACACACACACACACACCTATACAAACACACACTCATGCACAAAGCAAAGCTCAATTCAGCATGCTGCTGATATTGCTTCCTGAAGACTGAACACAGCCCATTAAGTTCCATTAAATGAGTGCAAAATCAAATGCAATTCAGCGTTGTTTATTTTGCAACCCGTAATTGAATTGTGCAACAATAGCATGAATTAAAGCTATCAGTGTTTAAATGAAGCAATCACGTTTTTCTGTAAGTGAAAGCACCTTGGTTCAGGTTTTTAAAAAGCCAGCGTAGTCAAAGTTAAAGAGAAGTTATTGGATATACTTTCCTCCTTCACACACGCTGATTGGGGTGGAAAAGTTATTTTATTTTCCTTGGTGAAATCACGTATTTGCTTTTATAAAATCGCATTCTTTATTTTAAGAACTGCAGAATAGCTGGTTCAGTCTTGCCTTGACATTTTACAGAATAATCTTATTTTCTGTGGAAAATGAATATACCTCAGCTGGCCACTGGTGCAAAAATCCATGAGCTGTCATTAGTTACAGCATGCTGCTAGTACAGCATGAGGCTCTGAAATGTAGTTGGTGAGGGAAACATTTTCATCTTGTTTATTCTTATATAATTTGTACAACTGTCTCTCTGGAAATGTTGGTATGCTTTGTACAAAAGAAAACACGAATGCTATGATTTGCAAACCATTTAACTCCATATTTAATTGAAAATAGAAAAAAGGAAAAAAAAAAAACAAATCAAATGCCAAAAGTGAGAAATTTGAATTTCCACACAAGCTTCATCATCGCACAGCTAATAACTGCCCACAGGTCAGTAACATAACTGGGTATAAAGAGCATCATGTCTTTTAGAAAAAAAGATAGAGGGCTTCACCTCTCTGTAAAAGACTGAAATTGTAAAGGAAATTACAGCTTTCATCTTTGGTACATATAATTAAAAGATTCAGGTAATCAGAGAAGTCTCATTATATGAGGCTAGAAAACCAATTAACTGGTGGTGATTTCGAGGTCCTCAAGCAGCACTGTGTCAAAAACACAACCTAATTCTGTGGTGGAAATAACTGCCCAGACTGAAGAGCACTTCTGACAACCACTGTGTGTGAGCACAGTTAATCTTTGCAGTTAAGTTAAAACTCTGCAATTCTACATGCAAAAAAACACATAAATAACATGCTAAAACAACCTTGTCTTCTCTGGGCCTCAGCTACGTTTTGATGGGGGGGGAAATGCACTGTGTTCTGACTAATCAAAATATAAATTGCTTTGTCAAAATATGATTTCTGCAAAAGAGAAGAGGGACCATCCACCGCAGTGCACAGTTCAAACACCAGCTTTTGTGATGGTATGGAGGTGCCATTAGTGCCTTTTCAATATGGAAACATGGGCGTTTAACTACTGAGCACCTCATACACTATATATAAAAACAAACCAAAACAACAACAACAGCAAAATTTTGTTACCTGAATCAAAGTCAAAATGAGCGTACTTTCCAGAAATAATGCATTTTCCCTGTTTCAACTAGTAAGATATATTATTTATGGACTACATCCAATATTTTTTGTGTTTTTAGTCATGTCAAAATCATTGCACTCTGTTTTCATTTATTTATTTTTGCAGTTTTTACAGTTGTCAGTGTCCCATTTTTCATAACTGCTGTGTCATCTGTAGCTATCAGAAAAAAAGAAAAGCAAAATATATTAATATATATATGCCCAAAAACCAAAAACTAGATCCTTGTGGAAAACATTATATATGATAGATAGAAACTAGTCTTAATGCACGATAATAAATACCTCTCGTCATTGTTTTTTTCTTTTGATTGTAACTTAATAGTGTTGTCTATTGTTTTCTGAAATCAACTAAATAAGCACTTTCCCTAATAAAGTCAGTGAAAGTGATTCTTAAAGCGCAGTGGTAACAGCGAGGCTCTCCGTGTTAATTTGTGCTGACCGTTGCTCGTGTCAATAAACGACCAAACCTTTTGGCCTCTGAAGCTCTTCTCATCTTCAGTCGGTCCAGCAACTAAATTATGCCAAAGCATTTTCTGTCTGCTTCAAGGCGAGAGCCGTGATTGCCTCATCACTGCCAGCCAACACTCTAGCCAGATACAGCCCTTATCTGAAATACTTGCCAATCAATCATAGGCACAAACTTTCCCATCTGATGGATGCTGGAAACCCACAGTGCACATACAGATGGTGTCAGAATTCAAAGCATTCCCTTGCTTCCCTGATCTCCATTTTAGGGACTGCGCTTCTTGACATAGACTTGCCATTTTCTCAATGTTTTTCTTTGACTGCTTGCACAGATCTGTATTCCATTCAGCCTAATGACCATCTGCAAATGTGTCGTTCCTTTTACGTGTCCCTTCTCATGTGCTGTGAGTTTTTTCTTTACTGGGAAAATTATAGTTTTGCTTCATGCATCTTTTTGTAGTGTGAATATTCTACAAATGAACAAAACTACAAGAGAGAGGGATGTTAGAATAGCCAGACCTTCTGGCTGAATCTGTGATGTCCTGGGGGTTGGGAGCAATGCTCTGGATTGTACATGCTCTACATTTTGCGTTAGACACCAGTCTTGTTAGAGGCTCTCATTTATGAGCTCCTGGTTTTGCAATGTGGCTAAGGGCCTCAGGGCAGATAGAGAGCTACAGCACACCTGAGCTCAGAATACACAAACACAGACGCAGCCAAGTGCATTCTCACAATCTATGCAAAAAACCAAAAAACCTTTATGCAAACTAGGCATGTTTTTGAGGCATTCTCACTCGCCTTCTCCTCTTCAAACTTGTCAAGTCTGGTTAAGCAGCATGTCAAGGATGAATAGACAGAGGCCGATTAGTTTGCATTCTTTCTTCCTCACTACTCCACGCAATCATCTCCTTGCCATTTTTTTAACATCTCTGATGACAGATAGATTGCTTTCAGCATTTCCTGTCCCTGTCAGATTCCTTTTACCCCTCCTGTATTCCTCCCTTCACTCTGTCTTTTGGCAGTCGAGTGTATGTGTGTCAGGTGTATTCACTGTCCAGAAAGTTGTGCCAGTGGAGTGAAGGGTGCAAGAAACATGAGCCAAGCGGGTTGCTGTAGGATTTATCCAGCTTTGTCCCCAGTGAGCTAATTTGAGGTGAGATTTTGAGGAACTGAATGGTTTATGAGCAACATTGTCTCACTTCAGCATCCTTTGGTGTTCTTCTCTTTGCTGTCTTTCTTTCCCCTCTCATGAAAGGATTCGTAAGGTTCATCATGTACCTGAAATCATTCAGAGTAACAAGGGAGAGAACTTTTTAAAAATGTTTAGTGTGACTAGAAAAAGGTTTCTTCTGACAGTAACTGAAACCTTTTGCATATTATGTTTAAGAATAGCGCTTAATACTTTTTAATAAATGATCCAGAATATATAGACACATGCAATTGCCTAAGGCAATGAAATCTTAAGAGGACTTGCTTTGCTTCTATTTTTTTAAGCTGTTCTGATGGTGGGATGCTGCACTTGAAGCTGAGACCCACTGAAACAAAATTTTAAACATTTCATTTCACCACATCTAAACCTAAAAAGATTACACACTAAGGCAGAGTAAAAAGCCTGCTGTTACATTAAAGCTGGTGGGTATGCCATGATCTTTGGTCTACTGATGAATAATGTGTGAATTCTTCTTGAAGCCATTTTCAGTGTTGCAAAGAAGAAAAGTGATACAAAAATCATCTGGATCTTTCCTCCCACATGTGTATATATATATTCCACGTAGTGTTGTGTAAATAAAGTGCTGTGTTGAACTTTGAATTCCACTCTGGACCTGAGTCCTCTCCCTACCCGTGACATCTACCATTCCAGAAAAATGATAGAAGCAATATTCCAATGCAAATAAGGTTATTGTGTTAATGCCAACTGTATCTCACTATTATGCACAAGGTGTGTTTTTTATGCTGGTTCAATGCACCAACTGCTACTAATACTACCCAGCACACATCAAGCACAAATACAATTTTGGAAACATTTTCCGGCCTCAACTCAGTATTTTCAATGGTCCTTCAAACAATAGCCATTCAGTGTCAGAATGTTTGTCGAGTAAATCCAATAACTTGGTGGCCTTGCAAAACTAGATTTACAGTTGCTGTTAAAAGAAACGGGGATGTATTTAGCCACTGGATGATGGTCATAAACATCTATTAAATCAATAGATCTTGCACTAAGTAATATGCCTTTGTTGTTCGAGGATCTATACGTTCTACATGTCTCAAGGTCAGTTAGGGAAAGCGAGTGAAAAGCTGTCAAAATCCAGTTTTGATAAACTTGTATTTGAAGTGTTCCCTTAGTAAATCCACTCCTAAGACCATCTCATTATTTCAGTACTAATGGGCACCTCTTTATTCAGACACTGAGTTTGATTTCAGTTTGATTGATAGCTGCAGATATTAGATGCCATAACCAGTATTAGATGCTTTAGCCTGAACAAAATTTTCCAGTCAGTTGTACATCCAGCAGACCATGAAGCTATAGTTTCCTCATCTAGGTTATAAACTATGAACTTAAATATAAGTGAAAAAGCATTCAGAGAGCAAAAGAAAATTAAAAAAATCGCATTTGCTGTTTTATCACCACAGTAGACTTACCTAATTGTAAATCCATATATAATTATGTACAGTATGTATGTGTGCTATTCCATATACTGTGTAATGCACATACTACCCAAGAATTCCTTAAAAACAGGCTCCACACGGTGTGGAAAAAAAAGTCAAATATCGACGGTAGAGGGATTTACTCAGCAGTCGGCCCAGTGATGAGTATGGTCTGTTTGCACCACCATGACCACACAGTCTTTTACATATCACTTCTCATCTGGTGAAGCTAAAGCTCCTATTAACTATGTTACTGAAGCATGAGAGCGCAGGTAGCCGCATGCAGAACAGATATGCGCTGGCCTTTTGAGGATAGCCCTGAAATCCCTGTCAAAAAGAATTTGGGACCGCACGCTCAGCAAGTCGGGCAAAACAGCCCCCGCAAAGATAATGAGCAGCTAGAGTGTGTGTTTTCACCAGCTACCACAGCATAATAGTTCCATTTGCTGATCAATAAGTCACTCAATTAGCCAACTTATCCATGAGCTACTGTTTGTTAAGGGTCAGTTTAATTAAACATGGATATTGTTCCGGCTTCCTGCTCCTCTCCCCCTCCCTTCATCTATGTCCGTTTTGGTTCTCGTTACAGGGGCACACGCTGCCATCGACGGGCAAATTGGCTCCATCTCGATCATGTCCCTGTTGTTGTGTTTCTTCCTCACTGCTCATTAAATTGCAGTCTCATCTACTCAAGAAAAAAAAACTTCATGGGCTCTGATAGGCTGCTAATGTTTCCTCATCAAGTGTCATTAATCACACTTGGAGAACACTCTGCGGCAAAGTTTACATCTTCAGTGTACTTAAGGGTCAAGAAAGCTGAGACAATAAGGTCTGGCAGCTTGGTTTTGGTTGATGTTAACCTTTGCGCTACTGATTATCCAGTGGCTTCAGCCTGCTACTAAGCATACTAATTTTTTATGCATCAGGTACTGGAAGATGCAATACAATATACAATATTTTAGTGCAGTGTACACAATGGCCTACAGTGGTATTACTGTAATCACAGATTCATAAATACACAAAATTAGTGTGCAAGTCAGCAGAAAACAGGCACGGGGAAATATCTAGAAGCATTAAAACCTCATCATCCTTATTGCTCCAGCAACATTATTTTCATTGAAGCTGAAGATGGAGGGAATTCTTCAGCTTGCTATCTTTTAATAACATCGTTCTTTTCATTCCTTGTGTGAGTTTTTGCTGCTTACCTTACGGATGTTATTTCATTTCATTAGGGCTCCAAAATAAGCGTCATCCTAAGGATTTCCATTAAATGTCTCATTATATCTCTCTTGTGGGATATTAGCTAGGAATCAAGTCACATTGATTTTGTCGTTATTTCTGGTTCTTTGTTTATCCATCTACGGGTGTGCGAGCGTGTGCATGTGTGCATTGCTGATTTTAATATCTTTTTAATATTGTGGAGGAAATCAATTTGGGGGTCAAATATCTGTTCTTGTGAAACTACAGCACAGCAAACGCTCTGCAGATCCGATTATGCAAACAGTACAAAAATAACATTAATAATATTCATGAGATTATGATGATTCCTACAATGTTCATCTCTTCATCGGCTATAGACAGAAAATTGAGTTGACCTTTGAATCGGCTCAACAAGCAACAGAGTAAAATCACATGGATCCTTTTATTTATTTATTGCCGTTTTGATTAAATAAATTTCGTCGCTTTAACTTTGAATCACGGCCAATGCAATTTTTGCCTAGATCCTAAAGGTTGGATTACTAGGTGTGTAGCCTAAATGTCACACTTTGAATCCTTGATTACATTTGTTATTGACTATTGATCAATTTTATTGTCCAGCTTTGACAGTCTTTCCCCAAAGCTACCTAATGTGCAATGTCTTAGACTGCATCTTCTCTTATCCTACTTCTCTTATCCTGATTTATTCATTTCAATATAGCGCTTAATAATGTTTTTAGTGCTTTAATTCTTTATTTAAAGGTTTAATGATTCCCAGAGTTCCTCTTTCTGTCAAATAGATGAAGAAGGGTATGTAGTCTCTGCAGAGTTTCATTAGAGTGGGCTTCTTTGGAGTTTTTTTAGAGACTTTTCACCTTCTACACAGGCTGGAGAACAGCACTCCTTTTTTTTCTTTTGCATGAAATGCATATCAGTCAAGCTATACGCTCTGGACCAGCTGGGAAAATCTGGAAAACTGAATCATTAATGCCTGGCGGCGGTCAGGGAGTTTAGCAGTGTTGACTTCAAGCATTAAGGACTCAGGTTAAAGCCCCGGAGCTGCCGTTTCTGTTTGCAGACTTGCACGTTGTATGTTCTCACATGGTTGGGTGAGCTTTAGGCATTAAACCAAAAGTATGCTGTCTACAAAATAACCTGGAATTTCGAGTGTAAATGCTCCATTCACCTCTATTTAAGTTTGTGCATCTTTAACTTATCTATTAATACAGAGTTTTTAACATGCACAGTTACAGCACACCATAACTCTTTTGCAACAAAATAAGCCATACCTTGTAAGATTAAATATTAATTGTGTAAAAAGATCAGTTTGTCTCTTAATGTTTCTGTTTATCTGTCTGTCAATCCTTACATGAGGACGCATGATTCTGCAGGCTGCCTCTAATTGCTGCTGCACTGGTGACTCCCCGTTTTGTTTTAACTGTATTTCTCCTGGATACTGTAATATATTTCCATCTGCACATCTTCTCTGTGCATCACAGTGCCTGAGGTGTGACAGTAATGTTTTTACTCAGCCTTCTCTGAATCATCTCTGTTCTCTAAGAACTCTAATCTTAGTTTATAACAGCTGTCAGTATGTTTTATTAATGTTATTGAATATCCAGTGCCAGTGGAGTTTATATATAGCCTTGTAGCCATTAAATATTGTTCTCACTTCTTTAATTATTTAATCAGCAACAACCAAAGGAGGAGGTGTGTAAATTGGTACATAAATGAGGTATTTAGCTGACTATAAACTGCTGAACAACAGCATCGTAGAGTCAGTGTAGTAAAATTATTAAAGGCAGACCTTTTTCTCTTTGAAAAGTGTCTGGACATAAGACATTATTGATAAATCCAAAAGGATGATTGATAGTACAACTTAGCTTGATGCAATAAACATGGAAAGTGACTGCGTAATCAGCCAGACTGCATCAATTTTAGTTTAAATAGTTAATGGCTAAATACAATAAAGCCTTGAATGGGATGATAGGTCATGCTGAGTAGGGTACCTCTTTTTTAGATCTTTTTACACTCATCTTGTTAAAAGTTTACCTAAAATCATTTGATCTAAAATACCAGTCATCGTCATTAAAGTGGAACATGAAATATTTTGTCAATCCCCCAATATTGTGGCTTGTCTATCAGTTACAGGCTCACACTCTCCCCCTGTCATTTTTTTCAAGATGTCTTTTTGTGTTCATCATCTGTGACAGCAGTAATCTGACTGTTTGAAAGACTTTCTCAGCTCATGGTTCATTTCTGCAGGACAGACTTGTTATCAATTATTATAAATACATCTCCTCTGTGGCAGCAAACAGGTCACATGAATGTAAGGTGCTTCTGCAGGATAATAAACAGGTTACAAACCACAGTTAGTGCTGATTAAATCAGCACACTGTAGAACAAAATGTTAGAGCACATCTGGTGTTTTAAATTGTTGGTCCAATATTTTAATTCATCTTTAGAAGTTGATGCATTTTTTTTCACAAGCGGTTTGCTGTGGGACACTAAATACAAATATTGTGCATGAAACATAGCGGGCTTCTAGAGAAATCTTTTGCAATCAGTTTGATTATCTGAATTGAAAAGGTGGAAAGGTTGCCCCATTCCATTGTGCTTTTTGGCAGGAGAAATGGGAATTTCCTAGTTGAGAAAGAAGGTTATGATCACTTATTATTTATTTTCACAGTCGATTAACATGCCGGTATTTTACAGACAAATATGCCCATATCTTTACAACTGAAGAATAATTTTGGTTGAATTTAGTTTCATTTTGTATTAAAATACATTTTCAGATGTCAATACTAGAAGTGGAGAGCTCTGAGTACTGATATAAATGCATACAGGACGCATTAGTTTAAATTCTCATTCTCAAAATGCACATACGTAGGTCTGCAAAAAAAAAAAAAAAAAAAAAAAGCCGCATGTGATGTTTTTGGTAAATTTTATATTTTTTAGGATGCTGAATCTAAAAACGATCTCAATTTCCCTCCATCACGTACAGTTTTTTTGCAAAACATGAAGAGTTTATGTTGAAAAAGGCACAGCAGCGATGTTTTACATTTTATTACCCTTACAATTAAGGTAAGAGATCATTATTGGATATGTTGTTTCGGGAAACTGGGAAAGGGGAAATTGTACACTTAATAAACTAAAAACAGGAGTTTTGCACACAAAAAAACCAAAACCTGACGAGACAGAATTTTTAAAATATATTTTCCAGTTTAAGTGAGTAAAAATCTAAATAAGAAACAGTCAAAAAATCGTATGAGGTTTTTTGGTTGCAGACCTGTGTTGTCGGATCCCTACCTGCCTCCTCCCGCTGGTGAATAGCAGTAATGCATTAGCCTGTCAGTTTGCATAAGGGGGTTCGCAAATGAAAGGATTTTAAATTGACTGATTGTACACAAGTTCATGGATGATTCAGGAGTAAACAGAAAGAGACCAGATGGAGTTCAAATGTGAGAGTGGAAAATAAGTAGCTGTAGATATGGAGTAGTGTTATTTACTGCAGTGCAAGTCTTGCCTCATCACACCATCAGCTTTTATGGGTTTCCATACCTCATCTTTTTCTTCTCCTTCTCAAATAACTAGTCTTTGTTCATACAGACACTTAACATAAAAGCTGGAACATTATAGCAACAAATGAAGGCTGCCAGCATCCCAAGGAGGAAGCCTTTGTCAGGCAAGACGTTTGAGGCTTTATGTTCTTATTATGTCTTCTTGCCATGATCTGATGACATTAACACACTCCCAGGTTGCCATGATTAGGATATCTGCCAGGGGCAGATAGGGGCCAAAGCAGCCAAGAGTAAGGTCATGTAAACAAGACCACTTTTTCCACCTTATTGCTTCACTGGTTCTTGATTAAACAAAACAGCGGCCTCATAATTACATAGAATTCATACATGCACAACAGGAAGCAATGAGGTGAAACTCAAACTGTATATCACAGGAAGGTGTACGCAGAACAATCATGATCAAAAGAAGAAGTTTGTTTTGGAGTAAGTAGGATTTCAGCATTGATTAGTCATAAAATGCTTATTAATAACATCATACACTTGCAGGTGGGACTATTTTTTATCAAAGTCACATTACAGACGACTAAATCAGACTAGGCTAAGAACACACAACCAGCTGAGTTGTCATTGTCAAGTCTGGAAAAAGGATGTGAACTTTTTTTTTTTTTTTATAATAATGACGTCTACTTGGAGTCAGGAGCTTAGGTTATTGGACTAAAAGGGTGGGTCATAAAGGAGCCTTTTCCTATAATTAAAGGCATACAAAGTCTGTTTACTGACTGAAGTCTGCTCTTCTAAAGACTGGCTTGTATGAACCTTGCCTTGATCACAGCATTCACAAGACCTCAGAGAAAGCATTATAGAGATGTAAAGTGCTGCATAAGGCTGTGAAGCATTTCTAAAGCCTTCTCTGCAACCTGTCATAATCTTTCTTTGTGTCCAATATAGGAAGACACAGAATAAGAATGGTGTTAATGGAAAAGACCGTGGTGGAAATACATTACAGAAGTGGCCTAGACATAACATGATGTCTGCCTCCCCACTCTTATCGCTCTCGAGAAGAAGCCTTCGGCACAAAGCCAGAGCAACAAACAAATATTTGTAATGACCCCTAATCTATCTTATCATACGTAAAAGGCAAACAGAAGACAATTCTCTAATCTATACTCATCACAAACAAACAAGAGAACGAGGATAGCAACAAAAATGGTCTTCTTACTCCAGCTAACTGAAACCTGGTGCTCTATATGCACAGTGTAAAAGTACTTGCAATTCACTATTTATAAAGACTGTTTACACAGGGCCCTCGGCTAATAAGACAGACATCGGAATATATTTGAGATTCAACTCTTAGCCTCTAATCAAGTTTCTCACACAAACATTCAATGTTACTAGCAAACTAATTGTTGATTGCAGAGCAGGCAAGCAGAAGGGTGAGGTGACTGTCGGCTGCACACTGCAAGACAGACTCAAATAAAAGGAGCAACACATGTGATCAAGGCACATGATCATGGATCATAACATGAACTAAAAAGTGGTTGGGGAAAAAAGGAGCACTCCACATCAAAATGTGCAGGATATTGGAGAGAGTATCATGGTTTGGGGCTGCGTTGTTACCCCAGTTTCTGGTTTCTTTGAAGGAATTATTAATCAATACTACATAAAGAAATTTTACAGTAGAATTTGAAGACCACAGAACTGATGGAACCAGACAATAAGCATACAGGAAAGTCAACAACAGAATGACAAAGACAAAGAAAGGAATTATTACTGGGGAAAGGCCAAGTGAGAGACCTGACCTTAGCCCAAATGAAATGCTGTGACAATGATCTGTTTAATTGAAACTGCTCAGAACTATTGGTGAACTGAAACCAAGTTTCAGTTCTAACTCCTTTCAGCATTGTGTAGCTTTCTTTAGTTGGCGATTTCATCCTTGAAGGTTATTTTTACCTCAATGGGATTTTTTGTAACTTTTTGCAATCACGCCAAATTGATCTTTTAAAAAAATAATCAATACATCACCGTAGAGTTTGATACACCTTTACAGAGCCTTTTCAGCACTCAGACCCTAAAAATGGATTAAATCGCGTCCTTCCAACAAAATAATAATCACAGAAGAATAAGACCTGGCTTCAACCGATTTTCAATTATCCATTGCCTGAAGCCGGAGCACATTCCAGTATTGGATATGTCATTTTAACAAGCACTAGCTGAACTGCTCAAGTCTTCTAATGCTGCATTCACTGCACGCCTTGTATTCCGTAAATACAAGCTGCTGACTGGGGAGACTGTCAAGAGGTAATAACAAGTAGAGGATGTTTTTGCAAACTCTGTAATCTGCCACCTGAGTAGCAAATTCATGAACCGTGACAACACAAGCAGCTAATCCTTGTGTCACTAGTCCATGGTGTAAAATTATTTTAATTAGTGAATAATTAATTGTAATGAAAGTTATTCTGACATTAATACAGCATAACACTGTTCTAACTGTAACACAATGATAATTGTTTAGTCACAGCTACTTTATGTTGTGGACAATGACAACATGAGTTTACAGAGAGGATATGCTTTAGCCCCACTTGGTACTTTTACATTCTGATAGAATGTAGTTGATGTTTATTTAAGAGCTATTAAATATTTTCATAAACATTTGTCTATAATTGTATATTAAAAACTATTTAAAAAATGTTTCCTTGGGAACTTTTAAACTTGAATGACAATATAAAACGAATGGATGCAGAAATTAGGGGTTTAAAAAAATTAAAAGCCTTAAAAAATATATAAAACATTAAAGAGGAATGAAATAACTGATGAATGATCCTGTTACAGTGCAATGTTCTGCTAGGACACCTTGGGCACTGGCATTCATGTATCCTAATTCAATTGAGCATCTGCACTGTGCACCAGAGCAGACCCACCAAAACAACCAGCAAAATCCAACATCCTCGGGATGAGCCCTATATAATGCTAGACAGCTATTTTTTCCACACACTTTTGCTACCTGATAAGGACACGTTTCATTTTCCTACATTTCAATGTCCTCTTTTGGGACGGAGATAACGCCACAATACCTTTGATTATCTTGCTTTGCAACAGGGAGAAGGCTGCGCATCTGAATGACCAAAACATAGCACCCAGTCTCCAACAATAAACCTGCCAAGTGCAAAGTAGATCAGAAGAACGGTTGTTGAGAAAGAGGAAGAACAGCCTAACAAATCACCTCATCTATTAGTGAAATTTTCTTAAGGGTAATAGTTTTGCATTATTCATTTATTAAAGTGTTCAATCAATCCATTCAAAGTCATTCCACTATCAAGTAAAATGAGACTACAAGACAGGGGTCTTGGGCAATAATTGTGATTAATGTATCCCCTGTAACTTTTGTAAAACAGTTTGCTAAAATTAGCAATGGCCACTATAAGCTACCAGTCCTACCACACCGGGTGGTGTAAGCAGTGTCTCCAATTTATGTGACCGCACACCACTTTTATCCCTTGCCCCTCATCCCACATATTGAGATAATAGCCCACATTTTGCCTGATTCTAGTTTTCAAAAGTCAACACTGCAGGAAATACTGTTTTCTTTGGTCTATTGGTCTTAAAAAAAAAAAAAAACTAAAGCAGGAAACACTGCCATCAAGGATCAATCAGGTTAATCTGTCACTGTCTTTTACAACCCCACGCTACCCCATCAGGGACACAATTTCCATCATTACATCACAAGTTACCATGGAGATTTAGGTGGAATGTGAAAAAAATGCATCATACTGTATTTGGCCAAAATTGGTATGCACCAGTACAGCAGACTGGGAAACTATGTTCCTTGGGAAGAAAAATGATGTGACGTGACACAGTGCTCAAGTCTCACAAGAAGGATGTGGCTCAAAAAGAAATGTGTCGAAGATGAAACCAGAGAGAACAGCAGCTGAAATAACAAATTTAACAGTTATTGGGATAAAAAAGAGAATGTGTGTGTAAGAAGACTATCGCATAAGAGCATAAGAACAAACTTCAGCTTCCTTTTGTGTTTATCGTATTTGCTTAGCAAGAGAATGAAATATGTGAAGCAAGTAATAAATAAAATATGGCCTTGAAATGGAATATATTTGCTAAATGCAAAACTTCTAACCTGCACAATTTATGTGGTTTATTTTGAAGTTGAATACAGTAAAATTCCAGACCATCTCTCAGAATTCACAACATTTCCCACATTGTCTAGTTCAAACATTATTTAATTTGTTTGTCACCTCTGACCCAAAAATCACCTCCTTGTTAAGTTACATAAATTTGCCTTGAATGAAAAACCATGACTAGATCTGTTTATTTTATCTTTTGTTTTGTTTTATTTTATTTTGATTTCCTTTCCTTTTTTGTTTTTGCTGTAACCTTGACTAAAAGATTCAAAGTGCAGTTGTAATAATGGGTCAGAGGGTTAAGCAGCAAGTAAAATAAATGTTGTTAATTCTTTTGTTGGATAATTTGAAAAGCAATTTTTTTTTAATCTGAGGGCCTTTGCATGTCTGTCCTGTTCAAAATCAAAAACACCAATTTTACCCTATTAAATGCTGTTCACTTAGTGAGAACTCATTGTAGCCAGACACTTCAGGAAATCCTCATTTTTCTTCAAACTAGCCTTAGCTACAATCAAACTGATTTCTCCACTGATATATAATTGTATTTTTACATATTTTTATTTTTATGCATTCTTACTAATGTCAAGGCTACCTTTCTGTAATGATCCAAACAAGTGAAGCAAACTTGGGGACAGAAATGACTTCTCTGCTGCGAGAACAAAAGCATGCCGTGGAATAAACCCGGAGGAGGCTCATTATTTCTGTGTGGGGGTTAACAGCATAAATAGAGGCAGCTGCAAATGGATGTAAACAATAAACAATCTGTTTAAGCACTTTACCACTTCTTGATTTTGCTCCACAGGTTTAACCCATCTTGTTCGCCTCACCAGCATTACATTATCCTTTTTAATTAGTTGTGTGTCTGTGCTCCTCTCTTTCCATCATGGAATTAGATCATTAACCCGGGCTTGTGTCTCATGTCAGTCTACCCATAGACTGTATGTAGAGGAAGGATATAGCCACTGTGACATCGCTGATGGGTTTTGAACTTAGCAGATATGCAACAACAACAAAATCAGCCCCAATTTATAAAACATATCCAAATTGATGAGTTATTGAGAAAATAATTACATAAAGTTGTGGTTAAGAGGATAATTACATTAAGAAAATGTGTTACATTTGTGGCTGAAGTTGGGCATTTGAACCTTTGAGTCTATGGGGACTGACCAGGTTTTAGAGCCACTCTCAAGTGGCCTTTAGAGGAAGTGCAGTTTTTGTCACTTCCGTGGTGAATTCATTTATTTTAACCCTGCAGGTTGCTTTTCTTCTGTCATACAAAAAATGACAGGTTATCATTTAATTGATGGGGTTTTTTTATTATCACTGACTGCAAAACAAATAACGCTGAAAACCGGTGCTGTTTCACTTCCTCACAATAGTAATCGATGTATCATCGCTCCCTGGATACATCGTAGGCGTGTTTTACCATGCCTGCTTCAGCACGAGTGTGACACAGCTGATTATCAGCTATCTCACATCAAAGTGGTCATAGCGTCGCCTCTGCTTTTGCTATGATTTTGAAGAGGCTCCATTTTTTATCCTGCTGCAGAGGGTGGATTTGTCAGCATTAATGCTGTAATTAAGCTCATAATGGATCATCTTAATTGCAACATATTTTTAATAAATGACCAAATGGAGGAGGCTATCTTTAGCATGACAATGTTTAAAGCTTAATTAGTTTCAACATGGCGCAAACTGACATGCTGCCTGGCATCACACGCTTTAACAGGATAGGCTTATTATTTCCATCCTCCAGAATAAATATAATGAACGTACTCTCTGCCAGGCAGAAATGACTTGTGATAGGTATAACCATGACTATAAGGAAAATAGCTTAAAAACCGAAAAGTGACACTATATGGAGGTCCTACATCAAAGCGGCAGCCTGTTGCTGCGCCTTCAAAGGCAGCCATTATATCCCAGTCAGTAAGATTGTGGCATTTTGTGTGATTACATAGACACTGCACACCCCTGCCTCTCACTATTTCATATTCTTCTTCTTTAATCTTTTTTTCCCTCGGAGTTAATCATCATATGGCTGATGGCTTTTAGAAACAGGATGTGGGGAGGGTGCAGGACAGGACCCAAGCACGGGATGACCCCTTTATCAGCATTGAGCAGGCGGCGCTTGGGCCCAAGTTCTCGACTAAATGATTTCCCTTGAGAGTTGTAGTTCTGGCACCGAGTCAGACTCGGCCTGATGTCACACACAGTTTTGTGGAGGTTACTCGACCCATCTCAGGCTTTCCCAGAGACTGGGCCGTGGGAAGACGATGCATATTTTATCACCAAGAGCTCTGCGCTGTCTGCGAAAAATTATTCAGAAGCTGATTTAAATTGTTCTGTAATTGGGAACAGGATACTGCAAATGTCTTCAAAACATTCTTCATTTCATTCTTCTCTTAGATTTTCTTTTTCTTTTTTTTTTTTTACAACAGACTGACTGTGACACTTCTGAGTGCATGGGGACTTGTGGAATTTCCCCAGCTGGATGAAGGACGGGCTGGTAGCAGAGTCAGCTAGAGCTTTTCAAAAATAATGGTCAATATTGGAGAGTAAACAAAGCAAAAAAAAAAGCTCCAATAAAAAGTGACTATTATAGTTGATGTTGGCATACCTTCTCAATATTCAAATGTTTAAGTGATAAAAGCTTTTTTTGTTGCCATATATACAGTACAGTAGATTGTAGCTAAATAGTACTTTTAACCTTTGCTCTAAATTCTTAATGTCTGGTTTGTTTTTCAGGCAAAGAATCCTCTGAAAGACTTGGACATTAAATTTCCAGCAGCAGCATAAAGACAAAATGAATTAAAAATGATTTAGAAACACACCGTGTGGGAGAATGTTAGGAAGCAATGTGTTTCTATCCTTATAAAAATGTGAGACCAGACTAATTATTTTCACACCAAAAAGGCTTTGTTTTCTTGCCAAATGTGGGCTCCGTTGTAGGGAGCTGGTAAAATCCCTCTTAGGTTTTATAAGTTGCTCACTGCACTGCTCATTACAATCCAAAGACATCCTTTCTGTAATATATCTGGTTGATTTCCATACACTAAGCAGAAGACCACAGAATATGTTTTCTGATACAGAGTGGGAACTTCATTAATTTATTGATTTTGCTGTCAGAGACTGTATTTTAATCTAAGTTTAAGGTGATAAAGTTGCATTTATTCATGCTGCTGCATTCAGTTTCAGACAAAAATATTGCAACGTAGGAACTTTACATGAATAACCTGGAAGATGCTTTTAGAAGATATTTTCACCATTTACAGGAGACGTCAGAACGCCACTTACATAACAACCATGAGGCCAAAAATAATCTAATTGCTGCAGGACTCATACTACTCAGCAGCTGTTATTTATCAGATACCAATGCACTTATTTCTGAGTATCAGCAGCAACAGCAACAACAGAACTAATATGGACTCCACTTTTGCATTTGAATCGTTGACATGGTCGGTATAAAATGATGATTTAGATTATGGAAGCTTTGCATCTGTCAATCAAAAGAAAAATGTGCTCTTATTAAGGATAAAGCATTATGGGATAAATTCATCCACTTAAAATGGTTATTGATTAAAACTTCCCCAATGCTGTTAAAGATGCTTTATTTGATTTTATGCCACTGAAATGAAACCAATACCATTAAGACAGAACTACAGAAAAAATGTACTTATGACCATATTTTCTATATACTCTGCAATTACAGTGTAAAGTTAGCTTTGCCAGGTTAGCAGAGTAAAATAACAATATACTGTATATAAAGGATGGACATGGCCACCATGCCATTAGCGTTTTTTGTTTTTTGTTTTTTTTTTGGTCAACACTGCATTTTGAAACCTCCTCTTTAGCACTTTCGCTATTGCCGTTTAGTTTACATTTATTTGAATCCCTAAACTACGCCAGTGTTAATTTTCACTGTAGGCTAGCAAACCTGGTTTGTAAGCTGCATTCACAACCTGAGTGCAACAACCTGCAATTTAATTTTAGGCATGTTAACAAAATGACTGAAATTGAAGCGTAAGCTTCTTGGATGGTCTGTACCACACAGCAACCCATTTTATCAAGTAACTGTAAAATAATGATCATTTTAAAAAAGAAAAATCTAAAAGGCACCATAAGCAGAGGTGGAGAGGTCTAGTTCTGTGAATCTATTTAGGGAGGGGGAGTCCAAGCAGGCAGCTAGCAGGTACATTGGCTTGCATCAGCACTCCTGTCAGTCACAGTGACCATACTTAAGTGAGTCTGAGTTATTAAAAAACTTCACCCCCCCCCCCCCCCCCCCCCCTCACAAATTGCATATTTCCATCCATTTAAAATCTGGTCTTTGTGTTTCATTCAAAAGGCTAGAAAAATATCAAACTGTTTCCTGTCGAATGGTCCCCTTCTTCTGTAATTAAAAGTCCTTAAATTCTCAATTCATTTGGCATACACTGTCAAATTCCAGAAGTGTTCTCTCTGCAGCCAACATCTCTTAGCATGGGCTAGTGCGCAAGATCAGTCTAATTGCCCCACTTTTCACAATCATCCATTTCTTTTGTCCTGTCCAGAAAAGCGTGTATTAATATAATGCTCCATATATTGCCTAATACAAAGTCAAAAAGATTTTGACAGTTAGGACGAAACTCATTCCATGATTGAGAAAATTACTTTTTATGCTTCAGAGAAACTAGTCTGCAAGAAATAGAGGTCAGAGCTTGAGCTGTTGGGGGTCCTTGAAGCTCGGGGAAAAGAAGTGCAGTATGATTTTTCAAAAGATACCTACAAACTATTGTTTCCTTTTGATGTCTTGCTGTGTATACGTGCACATGGAACTTATGGTGGCGTGCACAATCACAAAGACATAAGAAATTTCCTGTTCATCACATTTTGTATTATTTTGAAATTATTTCAGGGCTTTTAGATGAGTTTTAATGTTACAGCTGCTCATTTTTAGGAATACGCATCTTTTAACCTCTTTTCCCTCTCCACACAAACCATTTGCTGCTTACAAAATAATCAAACAAATTTAATCTTACATGTCATGTTGCTCTTATGGCTTGCTTCCAAAATTTTCAATTCAAGGCAGCAGAGTGAAAATCCTTCAGAGCTTTTGACTCTAAAGCAGAGCAAAGATGTGACAGGCTGGGTCTGTCTGATTTTACTACACTGAGGTTAATTTTAGGGATGGTTATTTCCTGAGGCGAGCCAAAGTCATTTATATTTATTAAAGACTAATTGTTGTGCAAAAGTCAAGGGCAGAAGCAGATTTTCTGGGCAAGAGATGGGCTGTTGTAAGAAACTTGTTTGGGTTTTCTTTTTTGTCTTACCCTGGCCTCTGGATTCAGCCATCACTGAGTCATTGCACAGTTGGCTTTCTGGCTTTTGAGACATGTAAAAAGTTCCAAAGATGTCTTAAAGTCTCTACTGAAGAGAAGCATCAGATAATCTATGTACACATTTTGTCCTGAAAAAAAAATCTTGTAAAATAGGAGAATTTTGTCTCAGTGTTTGCAAATTACTTGGGCTATTATCAGCTCAGTTGTGTGGATGGTTGGTTTTTATCACCTACTCACAAAACAGTTACATGAAAAATTGACTGAATTTACACCACTGCTCCTAATGCCTTTAAAAAACAATTATTGAATAATATTAGGAGGAAGCTTCCTCCTCTGCACTTGACTTGGATGGAGATCCTTTGTTTTCATGCTAGTGTGGGAGTCACTGCTGCTGTAAGATCATTTTTTCCACTGTCCCACTGTGATGTTACCAAAGGCAGTCAGGTGGATGACACAAGCACTCAAAGGCGTGAGATTACTCAACATAGGCAGGCAGCGGCACCATAAAGGACAGATGTTGTCCAATTCTAAATGACAAGACGGCACCACTCAATTATATGACAAGGTCAAAGACAGGGCAGCAGAGGGAGGGACGGGGCAATATACCAAATGGATTCTTAGTATTGTAGATAAGACTTTGAGTGCTGTGCAGCCACCCACATGATTGTATTACTTTTATATCCCAACAGATTGTTGTGTAGCTGAGATATTGTGGCACTAGTTGGTTGTTTCTGTCCGTAGCTATTAAACACAGCATGCAGTGTAAAAGTTGGACCGAATAAAACAATAGCTATGATTGTATTAAGAATTAGATTGATATACCACAGGGAGGCGTAAAATACAAAAACTACTACTGTCATGCAGATGTATTAATCAGTTGTGTCACTCCATTTATTCAAATGCACTTGAGTTTTGAGTTGTTCGCTAACCTGATTGCCAAAAACAAGAATTTCAAGTTTAGTGTCCCCTCTGCTTACTGTGTTAATTTGATTGGTGCAATGTCGTTGCCACTGGGCGCTGTGGTTATGGTGTCACAAGCAATTACACAACTCAAGAGCTGACACACAGGGCATTTTCAATTTGGGAAGAGAAGTGAAAGTCAATAGAAGACTCCAAACTATAAAAACCTACCGGTATGAGGTGTAAAATCCAAAGCTGATAAATGCAAAATGTGCCAAAGTTTGGCGCAAATCCGATCTGTGTAAAGCAATGAGGAGAACCTCCTCATTGTTCTTTTTTTATTTATGAGTTTTCACCATTTCAGGCTTGAATGGTGTTCTTTAATCATTTTCTGCCAACTTCTTGAATAGTTTAATGGCACCAAACTGGATAAATGACACCACCAACTGTATCTCAATGAGCCTCTTAATACTAATTTCTGCTTTATTTGGACACAACACTGGCAAATGTTTTAAGTACTCTCTACATAATAAGTAATGTATATTGCTTCATGAAACATTATACATAATGATGTTATTCATTAAGTCATGTTGTGATCAAGCGACAACCCATGAGGGTAAAATATTAAGCCAACATGGAAGCACCTAAATTGCTGCACCTCAAATGGATCAATATGGCTCCAAATTTGACTACTGAGCTTTGTTTCCCTTGCATTACTAACTACATAATTTTGAATGGTACCACATTGTTACCACTGGACTAGCAATGCATTTATTTGACCTATAGTAGCAGATCATAGGTGAGGAAGCTTGTTTGGGTTGTAACCTGCAGGTCTGTACTGCAAAAGAAAAGGAAATACATCCTCTAAGCGGTCAGTCCACTGCTACACAGGAAAGTGCAATTTATTTCTGTTTGCACCAAAAAAGATACATTTTATCATCTTGTGTCATGTTTGCAATGCTTCCAGTGACCAGACAAGTGAAGTCAAGACATGAAATCAAAAAGAAATTATTTCCATGTCAGATTCAAAAGTTTAGTAAAATGAGCATTTTCCTATATTCCTCATGGAGTGTAAAAGATCAGGACATTGCTCACATCGAACTGGTCTGAAAAAAGCAATATGGTAGTTTTCTCTCACAGTAAAGGTTATATGCTTATTTTCCAAAGAAAATTGCCCCCACCGCCACCACCACCACCATACACACCCCGCCTCCTCTTACTGTGTCTTATAAAATGCAGTTACATTTTCATGCTTCAATCAGAAGGATATTTTCAAGTGCAATTCCAACTCTGCTGCAGTTTTCATTTCCTGTCATAAATGGTAGACTTGAATTTGTGTCCGACCAGCAGGCAAAGATTACTAGACCAAAAATAATGAGAGCCTTTTGCTACCTGTCAAATGTGCGCTGTCCAGACGTCCACAGGAGAATAGAAACCTTCACCATTTATCCCAGAGCCACCTGTCACCTAGCATTTAAATTGTATCTGATGTGGCAACTCAATTTTTTTCACCTCAAATGCATTAAGACATATTCTTTTATTATCTCATTTCAAAGCAGGTGCCTATTCAAATCAAATTATACTTTGTACGGGACTGACAGTTGTCTGTGAGAGGCTGGTGCAGGTAGTTGTTAGCCTGGTGTTACAGAAGGAGGAGATCATAGATGGCTAAAATCTGCTGTCTCTGATGCCCTGAGGCATTAGCCAGGCTGAGTCACCATTCTTTCTTATTGTTGACTATATCCGGTAGCGCATGTCCAGGGACATGGGAGATAAATCCACAAATAGTACAGAATGCCAGTTCTAGGGATTCTCAGTAGGCTTCCAACTGTGAACTGAATCCACTTCTGCCAAGGTTAGGGTGGTGAGTGGAGGGGGATAATGACATCTGAGGTAAGGTAGATGCTGGATTGGGTCATTTTAAGTTTTTAAAAAAAGAATCTATAGGAAACTAAAAAATCTGGCTTGAATTATTTAATAAAAAGTTAGACTCAGATCTTGAATGACAGTCTCAGCATGAGCAGTGCTTTGATGGTTGGATAGCCAGAATCACTGGTGGAGTTGGAGGAAGCAAGCCTGTGGTTATTTAGTGATAAATGGAAATCATCCAATGCAGACTGAAGACAATTCAGAGACAGGCCTAAGGTGGAGCCGGGGGCATAAAAAAATTGTGTCATATGCCAAAAAAGGGGAAAATAAAGGATACTGAATAGGAAAGAGTTTTTATTGTCCTGTGGCAATCCACTAATGATGGTAAGTCTGAATGCCATCAGCAACAAACAGTCTGAGTTTTCCCAGAAAGGAGAGAACCACTGCTCAGCATTCCCCCCCCCATTTTTTCACTAAAAACTTTTTTTTAATGAAGCTTAGAAGCAAATGCACACAGGAATATACTATACAGAGCATGATGATTCAACAAGTATATCTCCCTAGAGATGAGAAAGTTACAAAATACTGTTTTGCTGCATATGCACTGTTGTTGCTTTAGTCTCCGAATGATTTACACCATTTAAACCATGTGGTTTTGTGCTTTCGGTGATGCATTGTTTGACAAATTTGATTCGGAGTCACAAGATTAAAACACAGCAGCCAAATATTAGGGTTGTAATCTTGGGAGTGAATGCTGAGGGGTTAAACCAATCGAGACATCTACAATGTCTTCGTCTAGACGTTGTAATTGTGGTTTGAAGAATGGGATTCTATGATGAACAGAGTCCAATGATGAGATCAGCTCATCAAAACAACAAATATATATGATATTACATACAGAGTGGAGATGATTATCGATTCCTGAAACTGCAGAATTGTGCTGTGACTGAGGCAAAATAGGCTCCAGCAGCTTTATTAGGTTTCTTTATAATCATTTCCAGCATACGATAATAGGCCCTCATTGCACAGAAAAAATTGCACGTGAATACATAAAATAAGTCAAGTTTGAGTCAGAAAGTTGGCCTGTAAACAGGCCTGTAAACAGGCAATGGATGAATAAGTGGTAATTGTCCTTCTTGCTAAATAAGGTTTGTTTACAACCTGCCTGATTGTCTGGCTGTTTGCTGTGTGTGCCCCCTGGGACCTCTTTTCAGCAATTTAGACTCCTATAATTAGAGAAAAATATATCCATGAATGCATCACTTTGATGAAAAATAGGTGTGCTTCTCGTTGAACAAGAAGCACAGCTAAAACAAATTTATTATTATTAAAACTGTACAAGAAAAATGATGGTGAGCCAGCATGCACAACATCATGACCCTGGAACAGACTCGCACACAGTCATTGTTATTATCCATCTGCAGTGACAAGTCCAAATGTGTGAAAACTATTTTGACATGTTCAGACAAACCTGAAAGAACTGTTTCTGAAATCTGGCCATGAATTAAAATTATAAACATTTACTGTATATCAATCAAAAGAGATTTATCAACAACATCTGGTGAAGGACACATATGTTTGTTCCTATTAGTGACATTCATGTTGTCCAGTTATTTTATTCATTTTGGAGATGGAATAGTTTGGTCACATCATAACCACTTGCCTATTTTCCTGTAGAGCCTCTTCATGCAACAGTTAACTTCCATCACAGTTCTGACACATAAACTCTGGCAGTGTCCTCTAGGGTTTAATCCACAGTGGCCCTGCTCCACAATCCAGAGGACCCAAAGTACCCACTGTCAGTATTCCAGTGCATCCCACAGATACTCATTTGGATTTGAGCTGGTGCTCTATAATGAGTTGATTGAGTTATTGCTGTGCAGTTTTTCTGGGCACATCGTCCTGCTGGAATAGGCCACTTCCTCAGGGTGTGGGCTTGGTTTAAAACAATGCTACGGTTGATCAGTGAGAATCCTTAAAAATGGGTCGCTACATATTTTCAGCAAGAGCTGGGAACTGTTTTTAGTAATATTAAAGAAAGGTTCAATTATATTGTTCAATAACATTTTCAGTAGGACACTTGTGCTGTTTATCAGCCATGGTCTTTGTATAGACAAAAGATGTAATTTTCTTTTTAATCATATTTTGCAACACTGGAAACCAGACTTTGCTGCAGAGGAAGCTACATCATGCTTAAAGTACTTTGAGTGTATATGTGAATAGCCAAATTGTTGAGAAAAAAACGCTCACACACAAATTCCAACTCATTGAGAAAGCGGAGAAAGTGCCTAATAAATGCAGCCCAGTCCAATAAAGAAATGCATTACCATGCATGCTCAGCAAGATGAGCGACCAAAACATAGAACAAAGGGAGTGCTAAGGATGCCATTTTATGCCTCAGCTAAATTTGCATGAAAAGTAATTATGTGCTATAATGGCAATTTTCAAACATTTCTGATAAAGATGTTTTTAAGCATCAGGTTAGACTCAAGATCAACAACACATGTTCAAGACATTCCTGGAAAACTTGGCTACAAATCACCTTGGATCAATGTCAGATGTTCAGTCAGTTGGTCATAATAAACAAAAAAGAGGAATCAGCCATGTGTGTATCATGAAAATGCAACAAATGCTATGCTATGAATGGCATCACTCTGTGGAACTCTAGTGTGTGTGATGAAAATGGTTCCTGATAGGATCTAATAGATACACCAGCAATACTGGCATTTGTGGAGTTCAACACAGTAATCGGATCAGTGGACAGTGATGAGTGTGGTGACAGCAGATGCACTGTAGTCGCATCCATACAAAATATGTGCAACACAGAGCATCCAGGAGATGCTCAACCATTAACTGTTGTGAGAAACTGTTAGAGGCTGATGCATCTAGAAGAAACCAAATAAGACAAAGACAAAGACATTGTGTGTATCTGAGTCGAGCACTTTGCAGCGTCACACAAGGCATCGAAGCAGAGATAGGCACAGGGCCAAGCAGCAATCCCACCAACTGGAGCTGCAACACTCAATTAGACTGACATCTGTCAGGGAAATACTTCATCTCAATCTGAGATAATTTAACATGAGTTATGGACAAGTGGGAAGCCGAGAGAACATATTGCAGTTGTGTTCAGCCCTGATAAAGCTTCTCGAGTAATTAGATTGTTTGATGTGTCTAAACAGTATCCCAGTCCACTGGGTCAAAGGTGAAAAAGTTGGACCAGCTCATTACTGGCACAGCATAAACTTTATGTAGGGAGAGATTGTTTCCTAAGCAGTGTTTCACATTTTATTGGCTTAAGAGTTTTACAAACATATGGTCCGTTTGTTCAGTAAATTATTCAAGAACATGATGGGAAAGAAAATTAACTGTGAAATGCAAACCACGGCTGTCTGCAATAATCAATAGTTTATCTTTAGTGTCGCTACAAGAAGTTTATTGTTTATCTGCATCATCTTCCAGAAATTATATTTCTATTATGGCATCACTACTGCACAATAAAAGCTAGCAAATAATTAGCTTGTTTCTCAGGGATTTATTGCAGCAAGCAATTGCACAAACAGATCTCGGTCAGGTGCTGCCTGGAAATACACTAAAATGAGACATTTTATGACTGTGTTTTTGTTGTACTGTTACAAAAGGATCCTCAATCATTAAGAAAACAAAGTTTGAGCTTTGGTTATGAGCATCGATGAGCAATTCCTCCTTTGTTTTCCAAAGCCTGTAAAACTCCACAGCCTCTTTTGAAACACCCCTCTTACCATTTGTTGAATGCCCATGAAATCAAATCACTGCTGCCTGGTAACCACAACCAACAGGCTTCGTTCTGCCTTCTTTTGCCAGTCTTTTACCTTCCCATCAGGACAAATGTGTTTGCCAGCAAAGGCAGACAGCAGCAACCCCATGAGCCAGCCTCCTACGATTAGCTTCTCTCTCTCTCTCTGTTTCTTTTTCCTCTACCCATCGTCCTCTCGTTCCTCCTCCATCTGTCTGCGTTGGCACATACGCGTTGATGTTATCCACCAAAAAAATGTAGTGGTGTGTGAAGAGAGGCTGCCCCTGGGTCCATCACAAGACATGAATGAGGCCATCGTTTACTTCCACAATTGCACATGAACATTTTCCGTCTTACTGTTGCTTGCTCCAAACTTGAGTCTGTGTTTTTATGTACAGAAGTAGGTTGAGCTGTAATCAACTTAGCCAAGATCTACCACGGGGAGCCTTTTCCTCCCAGCACGTCTTTCCTCTGGCTGGCTACTACTTCAAACAAGGAAGTCAGTATAGGAAGGAGTTGGATTTAATAGGCATGCCTCCACCAACTGTGCATGTGTTTTCTTCTCTGTAGCACCACTGCGAGCACACGGTAATATTGGCAGTTTGACATTGATACAGCAGATTCTGACATGAGGAGGCCTACACAAATTAGATTTTTTTCAAAGTGCCTGGCATGTGACCCTTTTTTGCTTGACCCAGTTTTATAAATGGTAATTGAGATTTTAGAGCAGAAATTCAGTGGCTTCACTGTCATTGAGAGGGCTGTTTCTTGAAATGCATGACCTCAATGTTTTTATTGTGCTGTCTATAATTTATAGATTTAGTTCTGGCTAAGAAGAAAACATTCCGTGTTTGATTGACTCAAGTTTCTTTTGGGGTTTTATGCAATAATCAAAAGCAGTGCCCTAGAGAGAAAGATTTCTGGGAGAGTGGGCAGTTAAGTATTTATTAGTGACAGTCATAACACAACACACAATAGGCAGTAAGTAGGTAAAACAAAAATAACAATGCACTGGAACACATTCAGTTACAAGTCTTTGGTTTTTGCATCAACTGAAAAACCCAATTTATGTCCACTTATAAAAACTCTTCCTTATATAGGAAATAGTCAATACCCTGTACGTTAAGAGGGGTTTGATTACTTATGCTAACTGTAAATGCCATGCACTGAGACCCTCTGCATTAGGCGCTGTAGGAAATTCTTCAGACAAATACATGCTGCTTTTTCCACTCCATTGTAGTGATTGGGGCACTAGAGTTTAAGAATCTGAGCACGAGCCAGCCAAATGAACCAGTCATGTGATCACACAGACAGCTGCTGGCACTCTGGACCAACCTATAAATTTTTGCACAAACATGAGCATTCTCAATGTAACTTTGTGGTGGAAAAGAGATTTAAGCCTTCAGTTACCAAACTTTTATTTGTTTGTTTATTAAATCAAATTTGAGTCATGGTTCTATATATGCTCGGGAGACTAAGCAAATATTGTGCCTGTTTTGTCTTGCTGACTTGAAATAACAACCTGCCGAGATCCAGTCGGGATTTCTGCAGACACATTTTATACATGCGGCTTTTTCTCATTCCATTGTGGTGATATTTAGGACACTAGAATTTAAGAATTTGAACATTACATGAATATTGAATATTCTTCCTGTTAAAGATTACCATGCTTTTATATGTGTAATCCCCTTTCAAAATATAAGCTTGCTGACTTTTGCTTTTAGCCTAAATTGCACCTTTTTTTTTTACAAAGCTATTAAAGCTACTATACGCCTTCACCCGTAGTTATTATTTTTTTGATTTTACAGCTAATAATTTATGTGCAGTTATACCTTGAGCAAAATAGCACAGCTAACATTTGCATGCACATTTGCCACAGCCTTTAAAGTTTCATGTTAATGTGCTAACAGTTGCTAATTCCTAAACTGAATTATGGATGTGTGTGGGTCTCTTACGCATCTGCATATCTAACCTTAAAAGAACCTTTAATTATACATTTCAGAATTAACCAATATCTGTGACAATGTCAGTGTGCACTTTTGCACTTGTCCCTTAATATTACAATACTTTTTTTACATGCTTATTTTCTGTGATTTGGTCTGCCTGAGGTGACATTGTTAGCATTATGTTACAGTTAACATCAAAGCAATTTAGCAGGTTAAGGCAAATACACAGGCATAGTTTGCCCCAGTTTCTTTTATTAATTTGAAGGTTTAAATATTGTTTGCTGCATATTGTTTGTTCTGGCTCCTTAAGAGTCACCACTCATGTTATGTAGTGTTATACAAGTTCATGCAATCTTTATTCGTTTCTGGCAAACTGTTCATTTTATTTTGACATTCTACCGGAAGTGCTACTTCTCATTACTTCCTGTCTAACGGCAGAAGGACAGTTTGCTACTCCTGTGCCTGCCTATGCTGCCTCTTAAGCCAGCACAGTCTGTAAGTTGGCAGTAATGTTGTGTTTTACCGGTGAATGTTTAGCACTAACTGCCATGTGTTGTTTGTGATATTTTGAGAAAGTAAATTGACTCAATGATGTGCTTTATTAGTCATTAGCCTAAACGCTAATTAGCGCTAGTTAACCGCTAACGTTAGCTTGTTAGCTTGTTTCGTTCTGCTTTGCTTTGCATAGTAACAGGTCATAGCATCTTCTAATTGTAAGAATGTTTGCTTATATTAGCTCACATGGGATATTTTGTGTTTGTTTACAGTTTTACCATTCATCCATTCATGTATTTCGACAAAGCCATGCTATGCATCCAATCAAATAAATCCACCAGAAAGGAACAACGGTGTGGTTTTTCTACATGGGATGATGGTTGTCTGTCTGCCTAGTTAAGTGCGAGGGCAGAACATTGTTGTTGGGGTTTTTTAACATGTCACAGAGAGCACTGTAAACTACTCACCTCTGCAAACTCAAAATGTTTGCTATCAACCACCTCCCAGGACATTCGAGCCATAATACCTGATAATATCACATAAGCACATGTAAATATGTATGTATATATATCTAATGTTTACATCATATTTCTGTTTTGCTGCTCAAATCTTCTCCATCTGTCCTTGTTGCTTACATTCACTTCTGTCCAAACATCTCCTGCCTAGGGCAAACAGATCTGAACAACTCTTGTAATCCAGATTCCTCATTCTGTGCATTTCTATGCATTTTATTCCCTTTTATCAGTGCAACAGCGAGCGAGCCGGAGCGCTGGCAGTTCCTTCCTGAGGAAATCAGAAATTCTGTGCAAAACAGAGCGACCTGCTTATTTACCTCAGTCAGGATGCGAATGAGAACCTTCACTGCTTCCAAGCAAAGGTTTGGCTCAGAAAACTGGATGATAAGCTAAGCATTCATTCTTAGCGTCCCACCAGGTGGTGAGAGGTAAAAAGGAAGCTTAATCGATCCTTGAGAATGAAATCCGAGGGCCTCAAAATCAAGCCAGTGGGACAGTTTTTCTGTCTGTCACACTCCTGCATAAATATACTGCTGAGTGCATATTTCAAAGTGGGTCAAACCAAGCAACTAGAAATTAGATGATCAATCAATGAGAACCTGAGCTCACAGTTCACTGATGACTTGTCACTCCGTCAGACATGTTACATTTCTATACATGGATTCTTCTCCAGTGCATATAAAAGTGATGGAAACTCATAAGTCAGTGAAGCCGAAAGCAAGTTATTCAGATTTTGAATGTCTTTCATTTCCAAATGTCCTCTTTCCTCAACACACACTATTGAGAAAAAAAAACATTAGTAAAAAAAGAAAAATAGATAAGTCAACCGAAGTGGAGCAGCTTATCAGGCTTTCATATTGTCAAATTCAAGGTTCTATGAACCTATTGGAAGCAAAAAATAAAAACAGCACTTTGAGAGGGGGAAACATTAGAAAGTGGAGTCATTAATTCCAGTGTCAGACCTGCGGTACTTTTTGCCGCAGGCAACAACAAACAAAGTCCAAAGCAAGCCAAAGACACTGCTTTATAAAAATGCAAAAGATACTTGCCTTTTCTATTCTGACTTCCCTCCAGTATGTAAAGGCATTATCATCTTACAGAAAATATATTTCAACTTTCAAAAATGTCTTGACTTTGTTAACTGGCCTGTGTAATCCCACTATTGTTTGGCACAGTAGGTAAAGTCATGCTGTATCTTCTGGGATCGTTACATAAGAAGCTCTTGTAATTAAAACAACTATCATAACAGGAAAAGTTGTTACGCAGATAATCCTAGAAAGAAAGTCTAGAAAGAATTCCATTCCTACCAACATGGCCTTCAATCTACTTTTTTTTTCTCTTTGTTTGTTTTTTTCATCTGAGTTGAATGATGGTTCTATATATGCCTGCAAGATTAATCGTGTATTTATGCCTGTTTCTTCTTGTTGACCTGAAATGAAATCCTGGAGCTTCATCAAGATGACTGCTGAGTTGCAAGGACTTTTCTAAAATGTAAATGTGTCAATCAAATGTGACGTTTCTCAAATGTAAATGTGGTGCACAGTACAACGTGAAATCTAGTGCAGTGAAAAAAGTGTTTGCCCCTTCTTAATTATTACTTTTTTGCATACATTCTCACATAAGATCAAGTAGCTTTCTCCCCTTAAATGAACTAATTTAAACCTACATTTTATATTTACTTCAGTTGTCTCAATGTAATATGAAAACCTGTTTGATCTGAAACATTTAAGTGTCCCAAATATGCAAAAAAACGAAGGCATCGGGAGGGGTGCAAATAGTTTTTCACAGCACTGTAAAAAAAAAAAACACAGTACAGATGTTTTAAATTTGCACTATAAATTATCTGATGAAGGATTTTTCTGATTACTGTGTAAAAACCCTCTTATGTTTCTTTTTAGAACAAACTTTTCAAAGTGTTTTATATTTCAACTGAGCAACTAAAGTGTAGATGGGAGAAGATGTTTTTCTTTATCTCACTAGTTTAAATGGCGTTGTTTTAAAATGTGTTTACAGCAAAAGACTGAAGCCAGAGAGTAAGCACAAAGGAGTACAATTTGAACCATCATGCAAAATGATAACAAAACTCAATACTGTTCAGTCCAGCATAGAGAATAAATAACACTTTTCTATGTGAGACCATTACTCAGTGTGTAGTGAATGCATACAGTATGTGAAAGAACAACAGCAGATACATGGGAAACAAAGCTTTCCTTCTGCATATGTTTTCCTTTTCTTAGCATACAATCTGTCAGGGGTTAGGGCCAGTGTTAGGTTCATATCTACACCTTTGCATTCCCATTTTACTCATTTGGCATTTCCAAATTGAAGTATTATAACAGAAAAACGTAATGTCTTTTATTTTTTTGCCTGTGGCTAAAATATAACCCTAACCTAACCGTAAATGCTGGATGTTTATGTTTAAAGTTAATGTTGCACTGAATCCTGACTCTGTGTTTTTGAAATGTGAATCCGAATATCTGAAGATACTTATAATCCTTTAGGATGGATATGTAACATACAAGGTTAAAGACATATTCGTAAGCCTCTATAAATTTTGCAGCCACTTATTTTGCTACCTGCTGCTCTTCTTGAAGAAAAAAAAATCCATTCTAGGTTACCGTGTTCTTGCTCTTTGACGCACTTGGCTGCTTGGCTGACTGAAGACTTGAGCAAAGCCGTCCCAAGGAGAGATAAAAGGGTTGTCTTTATTGCTCACATTGCACACTAACGCTGTTGGCACATGACACACGTGATAAGTCAAAGAAATAGGGCACCACAACAGGAAGACATCTACTTGGAAATAAATAGTTAATAGCATATTAATTAGAAAGCACTGCATATCTCGTGTTCACTTTTGCAACCACTAAACTTTGTATCTGGAGAATAGCACACACCCCAGGGTAAAGGTTTGTTCTCCTTTGTAAGGTATGGAGGTCATTGACTGAAAGACAGTAAAAAAAACTGTCAAAGGAAGAAAATCAATGAAGTGAAATTGATTTCTCAGGAAAGAACACTTTCATATTTTTCCACCGCAAAAAACTCGACTCTTTATTCTCAATTTTATTGCTCGTTGACTCCCCTTTCCTCCTGTGCCCTGCCCTCTTCTTCTTTGTTCCACTTGATCTGGTAAAGTGCAGCAAAGTAGGAGACCCCTTAGTTACCTTCCCTAGCCTTCAGAAAAGGGATCTGTTTACCTTGGCTCAGTAAAGTTGTCTCTTCCAGTGCTCAGTTTTGATTCTGTAGTCCTTAATAACATTGACGTGTAAGTTTTAAGAGGAAATGTCTTGAAAACAGTTACATTTCTTTTTAAATACCCAGGCCAGCCCTCAGTCTGTTTACATGCATGTTGTGCATTGTGGTTCACACTGCAATGGGATTCTTGTTTCATGGACCACTGGCATGTGTGATACATTATATGATCTGCTTTATACTACCTCCTAAGTTTCATTTCCCTCACACTACACCCATTTGTTTTTTTTAAACCCATACACACAAAGCTCCCATTTTCTCTGTCCGCCCCCTGCTCTCTAACTCTACCACACATTTGCTCGCAATTGAGCAATATGCATTCAGAGCTACATCTCATCTTGCACCACACCTATTTGCTCCTCTCTCTCTCTCTCTCTCTCTCATTTCGCATAGCTCCCTTACCTGACAGCTTTTAGTATGTTGCTCACGTTTAAAAATGGTGTCTCAGAAGTTCAATCAATAGTGCACCCAGGTCTCCAGGTCTCACAGACCTGGGCTTCTTTGTGGACAGAATTCAGACGGGCCTCATGCTCTGCCCCCCAAAAATACTGCAGCCCAAGCACTCTACAGATCAGAGAGCAGCCTGGTTAAAAAGAGACAGCGAATACAGCCATATCCCTCTTCCCTTTCAAAGAAAAAACAGTTGTCATCCACTGTACAGCAAAAAAAAAAAAAAACTGCCTGCATGCATTCCATGTAGTCCTCATGTTAACAGGTGCATGAACACACATCTCTGCACACCTTTCTTTTGCTTGACAAGCAGACCGAACAATCCCAAGCTGATTCAAGCTGATCTTGAATCAACCCCTGAGCCTCAGTTGGCAATTTTTTGTAAAAGACAACTGGGCACAGGTAAATGGTCCATTAGTGTACCAAAACGCTAAAAGACACTATGTAGCTTTGTCCTCTGGCTAGTCTTTACAATGGACCACCTTTATCACAGCCTGCAACTTACAGATTTTAGTGTTTAATCCATCTAAAAGCGTTTTCAACACAAGCAAAGGCTGCAGCAAAAAGAAGAACTTGTGGTTTGTTCTTTTAATCTCTGGCAGCAACTGTAGTTATCAGGTATCAGGCTTATCACTTAAAAGTTTTATTCCCATACAATATTTTTTTAGGAAACTTTCTTTTAAATATTTCAGCACATCTTGACTATTTATTTACGTGCCATTAGAGGAGGGAAACTGGTTAAGTAGAGTAAGAAGGTCATGCACAGCAAATTCAAAAGTGTTAAATGTTTTGGTGTTAATAGTCTTCTTGCAAAAGTAGAGTTAATTTTACTCTAAGCAGAGTCACATTCTTTTAATGTAACTCTGAGGTGTAAAATTATAGTAGTTAAAATCGAGTGTTAAAAATGAGTGTTTCTCTGTCAAATCTGGAGGTGTTACAATGGAAACATTAACTCTTGACCTCTTAACTCTGAACTCCTACAGGGGCTATGACACCAACAGAGTAAATTCACAGACTCCGCCCCCAGCACGGCTCCAATCGAAGCTGAAGTGAAGCCGTTTCAGAACATTTTGCTCTACATATTTGAGTTGTTTGCCATGCTTGGTAAGTCATTCTTTCAAACATTGTTTCAATTATTATTATGAGCTTTTACTTCTGTGGCTCTTTGGAGTTGAGACAAAGCTGTGTGAAAGGCATTAGCCATGTTGCTCGCTGATAGCATAATATTCTGTTTTAGCTAGCTGAAAGGTATTGTTTGCGGGCAAATACCACAGCCTTGAAAAAAAGCTTGCATGTGAATTTTCAGTCAAACTTTTGGTCAAATACACCTAAAACAATGTCTAGAATGTGAAATGTTGGTATAATGGTGCTACTTGAAGCCTGAAAACGATCGCCCATAAAAAAAAAACAAAAACGAGCAAACAGCAGTAGCAGACGTCCTGACTGGATTCTACGTTAGCATAGATCCCTCCAGAGTTTTGTGCACACGGTTTAGGTAAAAATGAAAAAGGTTGAGGTTTTACATTTAGTTCAGTATTACCTGTTGCCTGCGTCCTTGTCTTTTGGGAAAATACTTTACACAAGTAATGGCTCAAAGAGGATTCCTTTTTTTTTTTACTGTGCTGCAATTGTTTACTGGATTATTTGTGCCATTAATTAGTGTCAACTAATTTTTATTCAATCTCCGCACAGGATATGCTTGTGAAGATGGAATATGGGGGAGAGCAGAAGTGCGTTGAAGTTCCACAAAGGGATGAATGAAGGACATGCATATTGTATTGAAGAAATAAGTGATGAGAATGCTGTTATTTGCATTTACCATGTCAGACCTTTTGATAAACAAAATTCTAATGAAAGTGAGAACATGTACACTGTTACATCTTTCAGAAAATGTTTTGAAATTGTGGTGCACAGTTCAGAATAAATGTTTTTCAAAAACCATTGCGTCTTTTTAGTAAATGTTTATTTCCAAAAGAAATTTCTAGAAGTTCAGAACAGTAAAATTCCCGCTTTTTAGAATGAATTAGAAGATAACTCTTACGTAGTTAAATTAAAATACTCTTTGAGAGTTAATATATAAACTCTTAACACCAAGTGTTAAATTATCAACTCCTGAACAGATTTGGTGTTTAACACTAAATCAGAGTTAACGTACCAACTCTCCAAAAAGAGTTAAATTAACACTCTCTGGTGTGGACCCATATAGACACTTTAATAGTGTTGAAATCAAATCCGACAGTGTTAATTTGGACATGCTGGATTTGCTGTGTGGGCTTCAACCTCAAATCATAATCGTAAAAGGTTAACCAGACTGACAGTGACAATGCAACTAAATGCTGAATGAAAACAAAAGTTACACATCAATAACTGTACAAACTAATGTGACGTTTTGTTTAGGGATACAATAGTTTCCTTTGAAATGTAATTCAAAATGTTTGGAAATAGACATTTTTGACTAAAGTGGTGCTGGGATGTGAAGACATGTTGTGATGCAAGAATAGTGAGATTTACTGGTAACGAGCCAGCTGGAAGTCGACTGTGATGTTGTGACTGGTGAGTACACACTGCCTCCTGTGGTCCTGCAGGCAGGAGTTCAGCGCAGCTGTCCATGGTGCTGGATCAGCAGTTGATCCGACTAATGAACTGTCCATGGTCCTGAAATTCCCTTTCAACCTTGTTGCTTTCTCTTCAAAAGTTAGCTGTCACACTTACTTGGAGATTCCTTTTTTTAATCATTCAGTAAAGTGTTGTTATTTGTGGCAGTGCCTTTTTCTGTGTTGACTTGTGTCTGCTTGTCACGTAATGTCATGCTAATTGGAGCTATTAAATTATGTAAGAGTGCATGGTTGGCTGTTTATTTCTGTTTGTTCAGTGCAGGACGGGGAACCTGCCATTGTCTCATGCTGAGTACATGCTCGTGTTGGCACCAGTTCACTCTGCTTTATTACAGGTCATAACTATAAATCAAACAGTTGTCAACAGTCAGTGGGTATTCTATTCACTGCTGACCGTAGAAATGACACTGTGTTAAATTTGCAATAATTAATAACTATCTAATTTATCCTCTATTCTGTTGTTTTGATTGAATCAAAATTGATCCATTACCGTTAACAATAACTCTTTATTAAATCAACAGTCAATCAATAAATTGATGCAGACAAACACAAGTTCTGCAGCTTTCTGCAGAGATATTTTCTATCACAAAAACAGACATTTTTCAAGTACATCTCCTGCTGTTTTTTAATATCTCTTCACTGAGGGGCTGCCTAAGATCAAATCCGCTGGAACAAACACATTGTGCATGCAGGCTTTTCTAACCTCAGTATGTTCGGCCTAACCTAAGTGTTGCTCATCTGCCATTTGTCTCTGCTAGCACGTCTTCTACTAATGGATTATTAATCAGATTTTGCTTCATCTGAAACAACAACTCAGACAGAACTCCCACTGTGCTCTCAGGTTTTCGTGGTGCACACCTCAATGTAAGTTGAAACTTTATACTTCCTACCTCCCACTTATAGGACGACACTGCCTAAATGTGGTAACTGACTGCGGCTTTCCATATCCGTGTCATTTGAAGTGCCACCATTTACAATGTTAACTCAGTGATTGCTATTTGATTTTGTCCACCGCAAATACAGCACTGTGACCACACTTGGCCTAATTTATTCAATTAGAATACACATACCACTTATACACACACATGATTGGCCTTTCATCATCTTTTTAAAATAAGCTGGACTCGTTTCCAAACCTTTAATGAGCTGTAGTGTCCCCATCTTCTCCTACTTGGTAGAAATTAGCAAAGAGCCACACAGCAGGCATACATGTATGCATTCACACTGATATAATTACTGCCTTACAAATACACTGATGAGCAAAGAAGCTCACTCGTCAAATAGCACACTCCCGCTTGATGAGGTGTGTGTTTTGAAAATGTGCGCACAGACGTGTGTGTAAAAGGTCTAAAAATATCGGCCACATGCTGCCACATACCCCGGGGGGCTGTAGGAGTGTCTCCTTAACCACTGGGGCGGGCAAAGTCAGCACACTCTTAGCAGACAGTGATTGGTTGTCTCCATTCCTTCCATCGTCCCATTCCACTGCTGACCTGAGGCGTTGTTTTAATCACTCTTGGTATGACACTGTGGCGCCGCATGCCACTCCAAATCCACATTATGCTCTTCTTTTCACCTCTCTACCCTGTATTCATTAACTCGCTTGTCCCCTCACTTCTATCTGCACCTGCATACATATTATAACATATGTATACATGAACAGCTATGTGTGTCTCTGCAGGTATGAGCAGTAAATCAGCTGTGCATATGCTGCTCCCAACTGGACCAACTACTAAAAGAAGGTCAAGCGAAAATGGTTGCACGCTTAGACAGCTGGGGCCGTGTGTGTGTGTGTGTGTGTGTGTGTGTGTGTGTGTGTGTGTGTACCTTTATCTTGGAGTGGAGCAAAAGATTAGTGTTTTCTTCTTTTATCACAAGAACAGAAATATGAAGAAAATCCTCCAGTGAGAACATGATATTGTGGTTTAGATGTAAGTGGATGAATGGTTTCAATGAAGGTCCTTACAAGTATAGTAATCTGTCTATGAGTGTGTGTTTGTGTCCTAGTTGTTTAATGACACACCATTACCCACTCAGTTCTTCTTCCGGAGCTCACGATGGGCCCTTCTTGAGCAGTAAGTGGAAGAAGAGACTGCAGCTGTGATGTGGGTGCCTGCTGAACTGCCTTCCTGTGGCATTTTCTTGGTTCCCAACACTCTGCAGAAGGTTAACGATGTTACTTCCATGCCGTCGTCACGGCAGCAGCCAGTGTGTGTGCGACATAACAATGTTTCCTTTTTTTTAATCCAATCCTCTGTTGACAATTCCTGTCTTAGAAAAAACAAGCGTCTTTTTCTGGTTACAATTGCAAGCTGTTGCCCCCTCACAATGCGTGGAAGTAGATGAAAGATAGTGTTCAAAAAGACTGTAGATAGCTGCTGTATAATTTCTTAATATTTTATTTTCCATTAAGAAAGATGCAGAGGGAATAATCTGAGCAGCACTAATTCAATTTCCCAAATGTCCAAAACTCCATGTTCTGAAATTGCGTTTGAACTTTTAATTCCCCAACCATATTACATAATTGATTGGGCAAATTACACATGCCTCATCAGTTCTTTTCACTTATTATGAAACCAATAATTCACAACTTTTTAATTTAGCTGCATTTTAAAAAATATGTGCAATACCAGCAAAAAAGTATTGTTTTTTTGGCATTTGATTGTATACATTTTGTACTTTATGTTAACACTTTGTAGAACACCTTCGGTACAATGCAACACATGTAAGAATTCCCGAACATGTATGAGCATTTCCACTTTTCACCAAAACTATTTGGTCGAGGATACAGTGGGGCAAAAAAGTATTTAGTCAGCCACCGATTGTGCAAGTTCCCCCACTTAAAATGATGACAGAGGTCAGTAATTTGCACCGGAGGTACACTTCAACTGTGAGAGACCGAATGTGAAAAAAAAATCCATGAATCCACATGGTAGGATTTGTAAAGAATTTATTCGTAAATCAGGGTGGAAAATAAGTATTTGGTCACCTCAAACAAGGAAAATCTCTGGCTCTCACAGACCTGTAACGTCTTCTGTAAGAAGCTTTTCTGTCCCCCACTCGTTACCTGTATGAATGGCACCTGTTTGAACTCATCATCTGTATAAAAGACACCTGTCCACAGCCTCAAACAGTCAGACTCCAAACTCCGCCATGGCCAAGACCAAAGAGCTTTCGAAGGACACCAGGAAAAGTATTGTAGACCTGCACCAGACTGGGAAGAGTGAATCTACAATAGGCAAGCAGCTTGGTGTGAAAAAATCAACTGTGGGAGCAATCATCAGAAAATGGAAGACATACAAGACCACTGATAATCTCCCTCGATCTGGGGCTCCACGCAAGATCTCATCCCGTGGGGTCAAAATGATCATGAGAACGGTGAGCAAAGATCCCAGAACCACACGGGGGGACCTGGTGAATGACCTGCAGAGAGCTGGGAACAAAGGTCACCATCAGTAACACACTACAACGGCAGGGAATCAAATCCCGCAGTGCCAGACGTGTTCCGCTGCTGAAGCCAGTGCATGTCCAGGCCCGTCTGAAGTTTGCCAGAGAGCACATGGATGATACAGCAGAGGATTGGGAGAATGTCATGTGGTCAGATGAAACCAAAGTAGAACTTTTTGGTATAAACTCAACTCGTCGTGTTTGGAGGAAGAAGAATACTGAGTTGCATCCCAAGAACACCATACCTACTGTGAAGCATGGGGGTGGAAACATATTGCTATGGGGCTGTTTTTCTGCCAAGGGGACAGGACGACTGATCCGTGTTAAGGACAGAATGAATGGGGCCATGTATCGTGAGAAACCAAAACCTCCTTCCATCAGTGAGAACTTTGAAGATGAAACGAGGCTGGGTCTTCCAACATGACAATGATCCAAAACACACCGCCCGGGCAACAAAGGAGTGGCTCCGTAAGAAGCATTTGAAAGTCCTGGAGTGGCCTAGCCAGTCTCCAGACCTCAACCCCATAGAAAATCTGTGGCGGGAGTTGAAAGTCCGTGTTGCTCGGCGACAGCCCCAAAACATCACTGCTCTCGAGAAGATCTGCATGGAGGAATGGGCCAAAATACCAGCTACTGTGTGTGCAAACCTGGTAAAGACCTATAGTAAACGTTTGACCTCTGTTATTGCCAACAAAGGTTATGTTGCAAAGTATTGAGTTGTATTTTTGTTATTGACCAAATACTTATTTTCCACCCTGATTTACGAATAAATTCTTTACAAATCCTACCATGTGGATTCATGGATTTTTTTTTCACATTCTGTCTCTCACAGTTGAAGTGTACCTCTGGTGCAAATTACTGACCTCTGTCATCATTTTAAGTGGGGGAACTTGCACAATCGGTGGCTGACTAAATACTTTTTTGCCCCACTGTAGAAACGATCATTGTTTGGGTTTATTTTTGAACCCAAACAATAATCCCCTCTGTTATATCAGGAGACATGCCAGGAAAAGAAAAAGGTTGAAAAACAACAATAAGGGGAAGGGTTCTTCCAGGTATTCCAGTTTCTGCTCATAATCCAAAGATATGCATGCATGAGGTTAGGTTAATTGGTGATTTTAAACTCTGTGTGTGAATTTGAGTGTGACTGGTTGTCTGTCTCTGTCTGCTAGCCCTGCGATAAACTAGTGACTGACCCAGAGTGTACCTTTTGTGCTATGATAGCTGGAATAGGCTCTAAATTGGGCAACCCGAAGACAATGGATTGACAAAATAAATGTATCAAATACAGTACATCATTAAAGTGTGCCACCTTTTCTGGATTGTTACCCCTTGTAAAAAGCAGTGTTCGCTAGGCATAGTTCAGATGCCTGTGAGTGTTAGTAGTAAATGTCAACAGAATCTAAAATGTAAGCAAATTATGCTAGTTTATGTTGCAGAGCCTCAATTTTTCATTCTTTTCTGCCCCATTAATCATGTCAGGATTAATCGATCTTACCTTTGAAGAGCCATGACCCCTACCTTCAGAACAGCTGGACTTACCTATTCAATTCTGTATGATGTAGTGAGCACAGCATGTAAGCATAGATTACGGTTTGATTTTGAGGAATGCTTTTAATCACTGTCCTGTTTTAGCAGTCAGATTTTTCACTTTCCTGACATTTGGATCCTGATATTTAGTGAATTTCCTCATTTCCCCTATATCCATACGCCCGTCTCTCCCTTGTAACTTAATCTGTGCAAAACACTTGTTTGTTTTTTTACCCTCATTTCTGAATCAGATGTAGATGCTTCGCATATAAATGTTTTTTTCTTCCAAGCATTAGTTTTATCTGAAATATTCTTTAGTTTTAAGAGTTCGCATCCTGATTTTGACAGTTTGCCTTAACTGTCGTTTCTTAATTACATCGTGCAAGCTGAAGGTGCTTTCATGCCTTTTTACAAATATTCACAACTTTATAGGCCTAAGCTAGATTTTTAGATAACCAGTTACTTGGCTGGGGGATCCCATGGTTGTTTGAAGTTTCTTCTCTGGTTTAATGAAAAACATTTTATCAAGTTCTGCATCTGGGTATTTCTGGCTTGCTTGGTAGGTTATTTGAGGTAACAAAGTGTTTTACAGGTTACAATAGTACAAAAACTTTTGACCACAACCATTATTAACTTCATTTTAAAATGACAAGCATAACAAGGTTTATTTTGGAGATTTATATTTGTCTCAGGGGCTATAATTGTCCAAAAGGAAAAATATATATATGTATATGTATTTTTTTTTTATTACATGCCCAAACTTCCTTTTATGATGGCTTTTTGTTCCTGTTCCATTGTTGTGTAATGATTACCATGTATCAAATCTGTACACATATTTACTGCACATATTTCTTATCACCATTAACATAGTGTAACCACAGTTGCTGCATTTGTCATAATTTCCATTGTCATTACTATCTGACACAAACTATCATCACCTAATCCTCCATGTAAATCCATAATGTGTCTACCGGCCAGCCGCGAATGTGTGGGTGTAAACGATAGCTGGATTATGCTGATAATACTCTGACTGCTGGATGTGGCTCTTGTATTGATGGAGTGAAGACTGCCACGAGAGCTTTTCCTCACATTTCCCCTGCTCTGACTCACTCCTCTGTCAATTTCTTCACCTCCCTATTTTCTCACTCCTCCCAGCACCTGATGATTTGTGATGGCTGTGAGCTTGGCATGCATACCGCACACTCTATGTTCATGTTAGCACAAGTGGCACATTTCATAATCCAGTCTCCCTTTGTTAAAGTCTTTTTTGTGTGTGTGTTTGTTTTTGCAGTATCTTTCTGTTTATTCTTCCATGTGTTGACGGTGTTAGTCCTACTGAAAATGATTTCAGCTTCATACCAGCAAGACTTTCTGGTTATGCCTGTCGTAGAATAATTACCCACTGGGCCAGAGGAGCTTTTGGGCTTGTTCAAATGACAACTTAGAAAAATCTCTGTGAGACTAAAGCTGAACTAAAATGCTCACTCAAAATAAGAACCAAGGAAAGGTCAGTACAGGATAGAAACTGTCATGCCATTAGGAAATAGCTTGTCATTTAAGTTTATTTTGAGTATTAAAGGATACTTCACCCAACAAGACAACATAAAAAATTAAAGAGTTCCTTTTTTTTTCCCTTTCAAAATTAGCATGAACCCAAAAGAGTTGACATGGAGCTTATGTTAGTTTCTTGTCTGTATATAAAACTTTCCATACTTGTCAGATAAGAGTTGCAACTGGCACTCTTTGTTGCCAGATATTTCATGTTACTGTAAGTAAAGAATGCACAAAATCTACCCTGTAATTAGCATTTTAAATAAGTCAAGGGAGTGGCATAAATATTAAATGTTAATTCAGATTAATTGCTTCACACAGATATAGACAAGTAAAGCAACAAACCTGGTAAAATAAGGGTCTGCCATATGTAAAATAAGATCCGAAGGTTTGATTTGCCAAGAGTTTACACCAGATGCCTTTCCTGATGCAAATCTCTGTTGATGCAGTCTTGGGACCAACAAACAAAAGGAGCACAATGGTTTGTGACATCTCAAAGATGATGCTGATTACAGATCATGGCAGTTATGGTAGAAATGAAGGTATATATCCATCCATCCATTTTCATCCGCTTTGTCCGGGGCCGGGTCGCGGGGGCAGCAGCCTAAGCAAAGAGGCCCAGACCTCCCTCTCCCCAGCCACCTCCTCCAGCTTATCCGGGGGAATACCAAGGCGTTCCCAGGCCAGCCGAGAGATATAATCTCTCCAGCGTGTCCTGGGTCTGCCCCGGGGCCTCCTCCCGGTGGGACATGCCTGGAACACCTCACCCAGGAGGCGCCCAGGGGGCATCCTTGTCAGATGCTCGAACCACCTCAGCTGGCTCCTTTCGATGTGGAGCAGCAGCTGCTCTACTCTGAGCCCCTCCCGGATGGCCGAACTTCTCACCCTATCTCTAAGGGAGAGGCCAGCCACCCTTCGGAGGAAGCTCATTTCTGCCGCTTGTATCCGCGATCTCGTTCTTTCGGTCACTACCCACAGCTCGTGGCCATAGGTGAGGGTAGGGACGTAGATCGACCGGTAAATTGAGAGCTTCGCTTTTACACTCAGCTCCCTCTTCACCACGACGGACCGGTGCAGCGTCCGCATTACTGCAGCTGCAGCCCCAATCCATCTGTCGATCTCCGGCTCCCTTCTCCCATCACTCGCGAACAAGACCCCGAGATACTTGAACTCCTCCACTTGGGGCAGGAACTCATCCCCGACCCGGAGTGGGCACTACACCCTTTTCCGGCTGAGAACCATGGCCTCAGATTTGGAGGTGCTGATCCTCATTCCCGCTGCTTCACACTCGGCTGCGAACCGTTCCAGTGCGAGCTGGAGGCCCTCACCCGATGAAGCCAACAGAACCACATCATCTGCAAAAATCAGAGATTAGATTCTGAGGCCACCAAAGCGAAAGCCCTCCGCCACTTGGCTGCGCCTAGAAATTCTGTCCATAAAAATTATGAACAGAACCGGAGACAAAGGGCAGCCCTGGCGGAGCCCATCACCCACCAGGAATGAGTCCGACTTATTGCCGGCAATGCGAACCAAGCTCTTGCAACGGTTGTATAGGGATCGAATAGCCCGTAGCAATGGGCCAGACACCCCATATTCCCGCAACACCTCCCACAGGACACCCCGAGGGACACGGTCGAATGCCTTCTCCAAGTCCACAAAACACATGTAGACTGGTTGGGCAAACTCCCATGCACCCTCAAGTATCCTGGAGAGGATAAAGAGCTGGTCCAGTGTTCCGCGACCAGGACGAAAACCGCATTGTTCCTCCTGTATCCGAGGTTCGACTAACGGACGAACTCTCCTTTCCAGCACCCTGGCATAGACTTTCCCAGGGAGGCTGAGGAGTGTGATCCCCCTGTAGTTGGAACACACCCTCCGGTCCCCCTTCTTAAAGATGGGGACCACCACCCAGGTAGTGGGTTGAAGGTTGAAGGTATATATTAAAGACAAATAGCCAATACTGCAAATAATGAATTTAAATATAAGCTGAAATAAGAAAATAAATGGTTGCTTGGTTGGTTTCAGTTCCATTAACTGTTACTATTGGCCTGTAGCTGCTTAATAAAATATTTTGTGTTGTCTGTGATCTTTATGTACCAGTGTTGGTACTTCTCCTTTAGACTGCACCCTTTATCGGCCACGATAATAGATCATCTGGCCGTCTTACCCTCCCTAGCATCCTCCTCTGTCACACCAACTACAGGAAAAAAGGTGAGACTTCCCCATACTTGAACTGAGATTTGAGCAGCTGAATGTGACCGAGTGTGCCACATGTGAGAAGCATGAGAGCTGACAACCCTGGTAGCATTACAGTGATTGCCATCCTTTTATCCAGTGCCGCTAGCATGGATAAAAATATGTGTTTTTCAGGTCATCTTTTCTTCTGTCCCCTTTAGCCATGTGCTTCTAGCAATGCCCACTGAGTAGTAACAATAAAAGTGACACTAAAAGCAAAATGTGCCTTTCATTTTCAGTGCTCAGCAAACTCAGAAAATAAAAGTAGTTAACATGCCCCATACCAACATATTTCATGACATGACAGTATGTTCTTAGCTATATTGAGCCCTATAGCAATCTTTTGAGTACACAAAGCCCTTTCTAAATTTAAATATTGGATTTCAGCATTTAATTCTTTGACACTATTAATATCCTCTATCTAGTAAAAACCATGACGTAAAATTAATGTAAAGTAATCAATAACATCCCACACAGAGGTTTGCAGGTACAATATTGATATTGGTCTGCCCACTGTGGAGGAATTGAGAAGCACTTCCATGGTCAATATGGCAAAAACCTGCAAGTAGCATTTTTTTTAAAATTCACATTTAATTCATCGCTCTATGCTATTGTGGTTTCAGCTGAAAGAAATGCCTCTGTGTCTTAGATTTGAAAGCCAAGTGAATCAAGCTCAGGTAGCGCCTTCTGTGATGTCATTCTTTAACAAAGTCCAAGGACAAAGTGTTTATAAGTTATGTAAAGCATGTTCACACAGAACTGTATCAAGGAGCTTAACTGTTTTCAATTTTCAGATCACAGCTAGGTAGGTTTGTTTAGGAACAGATATCTCACAGAAACTCTTCAATCATCTCTGCCTGGTAAGACTATTATTTTCTGTGGTGTGAGCTTTCTGAAGTGGTAGCATGCAAGGAGCGTCATTGATATTGGAGTCCTTGCTCACTACCCACACCCCCCTGAGTAACCTGAGTTGTAGAAAGGTCTTGGAGAACACGGTGTGGCTGCAGATAAGGGAACACTGACAAATGAGAAGGAACTTGTTTTTCTGAGTTAAAACAGAGAGTCGAGTGAGACAAAATCTCTCATGACAAAAAAAAAAACCCAGAGGTTTTAGGATGAGGGGAAGCAACACAAGAAATGCACTGCTTTTTAGCGAGCTCAGGAAGAAGAGGGTAATGAGAGTGACCAAGAGATTGATATTATTTCAAAATGTCCATACTGCTGCAAAGCAATATTAGAGTAATGCTGCCTTTACATATGGTAGTGCATATGGTAGTGGATATGTTAATGCATGTAAATGTAGTGTGCCAAAGCAAGAAATGTCAAAAGGGAGTAAACAGTTTACAAGATGTCCCTCCAGATGACACCCAAGTAAATTGTGCAATGCTTTGCTGTCAGTACTGTCATAACATCGAGGCAGAGTACACTGAAGGCAGAGCGGCATGGCACCAATCACTGGATTTACTACACTGTCCTGTTGGTCTTAATGCTACAGGTTCAAAACATTTCAACTCCAATGAAAATACCATGAGAAAAATAAAAAATAAGGGGGCAGATAATCACACTGCTACATCATATATTGAGTCTTCTTGGTGTTTTAAATACACCATTTTGGGATTAAATTAAGCAAAGTTACATCAGCTTAAATCTAATATGTGACCATTCTATAAATGGTAAAAGAGAATAGAGAATACAAGTCCAATAAATACAAACAGAATAAATGTTTAAATTTAAATATTTATATTTAGAACACAGCACATCTCTTTCTGTAATTTCCTTTTAAAACAGACTTTTATGATGCTATTATTGCTATCCTTAAAACAAGACTAGCATTTAAAAATGTACATTCGATGCTGTTTTATTACGACAATAATAGAGTGTAAAATGTAACTAAAAACAGAATGCAATCTCATAAGTCCATATTTTATTCACAAGAGAATATAGGAAAACAACTCGATTTTATCACAGGAACACGTCTCAAAAAAGTTGGCACAGGGCCATTTTTACCAGTGGATAGCATCCCTTCTTTTGTAAACAACAGTGCATAAATGTCTGGGGAATGAGGAGACCAGCTGCTGGATGTTTGGGTAAGGAATGTTGTCCCATTCTTCTTTGATCCCCACCAGTCCAAAGTTTTCTTTGTTTAATTTTTTGTTTCTTTTATGTTCCACATGTTCATTGGTAAGAGGTCTGGACCACCGCCAGGCCAGTCCACTACAAATTCATGCTGTTGTAATAGATGCAGTATGAAGTTTAGTATTGGCTTGCTGAAATATCCAAGGCCTAAAAGACATCATCTGGATGCGATCATATGTCTCTCTCAAAGCTGTGTAGACTTTTAAGCATTGATGGTGCCTTTCATTCCACAGGCACAAATGTACCCCTATGCCATCAGAGATGCAGGCTCTTGCACTGAGTACTCGTAAAAGGGTTGACTCTCCCTCTCCTCGTTTTCCAAAAGAAATTTCAAATTTCAATTCATCAAACCAGAGAACAGTTTTTCTTTTGCCTCCATTTTAAATGAACTTTAGCCCACAGATGGTGGCAGTGTTTCTGGATCGCATACCTGTATTTGTGAATGGCACGTTGAATTGTGTTCTGCTGAAAGTGTTGTGAGTGCATGCAGTGATTTCCAAGAAAGAGTCATGCCTGTTTTTAATGCTGCGCTGCCCGAGGCCATGGCAGTTTATGAGGTTTGCAAATTATTGCTTTCTGTTTTTATACACACTTTACACAGCATCCTGACATTTTTGGAGTAGGGTTTATAAAGACTTTAAACTTTCATACACAGGTTATATGAAAGTGTGTGTGTATGTGTGTGTATATATATATATATATATATATATATATATATATATATATTACACACGTGTGTAATTGAATCAGGAAATCTAATTTGTATCCATTATTGTAAAGGGTTCCCCACAAATTCACTGTTACTGTAAATGTGATATTTGCCATAAGAGGTGGTACACAGCTGCCTTTAAAAACTACAGAGTGTGCTTTAAAAATGAAAGACTGGGGCACTGCTATAGCTCACCTGGTTGAGCAAGAAACCCATATGTCCACATGGTCTGGGTTCAGTTCTGCCCCAGACTATTTACTGTGTGCTATTGCTCCTTGCTCTCACTACACTTTATTCCCCAATCCAACATAGACTAAAAAGCAAACTTTAGTCATTTAATTTAAAAGAACATAACACTGTTGGGGCTGGATTTTCATTTTATTTGTTACCTTTATGGTTGGCATTATAACTTGACCTTATTTGGAGCAAATAATGTTTCGTTTTTTTTGCTAGGTCCCCCTTTGTTTTACAAGAAAAATGCCCCCCCCCCCCCCCGTGCGCGCGCGAACACATCCTCCAACCACACACGCCCCTATTTTGCTCCATTGCGGTTTATTTCACACCTCAAACATTTAGTAAACAATTAAGACAATTAATTAATACAAGTAAACTGCAATAAATTACAGGTAGTAATGAAATAAACTACTAACTCTGTTACGCTACGTCCACACCTACACGGGTATTTTTGAAAACGCAGCTGTTTCGTCCACACATAAACGGGGTTTCGAATCACCGAAAAAGGAGGGTTTTTTTTTTTAAACTCCTTTTTTCCGTTTAGGTGTGGACGAAGAATACAGAGTTCGTCACGCAACGTCAAAGGCATGTGCCTTTTTTTCACGTCACGCTGTGCACCACGTTATTGTTTACATGAGATGAATTGCAGAATGGCAGATAGAGACAAAATACTGTTAATCTGACTATCTTCAGTTTTTAAACGCTTACATATACACACGCAGTTACGGTCCCTCCATTTAGAAAGGCAGAGGCGTCACAGTGTGATTATTTTACATGTAGTTGTTTTTTTTCCTGTGTAATACTATTCAACATTGCTATCAATACATTTTTCAAAAAATGCCTCTCTGTGCAAAATGGGTTCAAAAACATAAACAACTGTGGGATACTGTATGTCCATGATTTGAACCAGGGACAAATCGTGGTAGGATCAGCCTGATATTATTTGGATCCCACTGTAACTTTACTGCTCAAAGAGCTAACATCTCCAAAATGTCAGGAGTAGTTAGTCATTATGAGAAGTGTTTGTGAACTAAAAATCAAGAATGTGGGATACTGTTGGTCCGTGATTTGAACAGCCCAGCGCGTGCTCCCGACAAAGAGCTAGCAGTGTCCAAGCATTTTTTTCCCCTTCTAAATAATGTCAATGCATAGTTTATTATTGTAGCTGGCAGATTTATCTGTGTGTATACTTAGACTATCTGTCTGACAAGAAATAACTTATTCTGTTATACTATGAAGAATTATATTTGACAAGTATAAACATAAATATACGAACATAAATATTAATCACCGTAGCTAACCAGCTTCAGAAAAACAGAAGTATTATTTATGCTTTAAAGCAACATGTATTACACCAGGCAGGTAGAATTTGTTAGACTATTTTGTAAAAATCAGCTTTCTACTGTACCAGTTCAGTGGGAGCAGTGAAATTATAGCATTAATAACAGGTGCTAACTCCATAGAGGATGACTTTGTCATAGAGAATAACCGTTTTTGAACATGTAGTCTTTTGATCCATTGCAAATAAATGCATTATTAAATATGGGGATTAAACAGAGGTGCAGCTAGAGTCAGTGGCACGAGGTGATGAATTCATACACAACTAGCTTTTCCTACCAGCATGGAACTAATAAAGAGAAGCCAGCACAGCACACACCTATCCAACAAAACAAAATAAAACACATGAACAGACTGTCTTTCATACCCAGCATATAGTCAATAGAGTCTAAATTAATGGATTGGATTTATATAGCGCTTTTCAAGGCACCCAAAGCGCTTTACAATGCCACTATTCATTCACTCTCGCATTCACAATGCATTAGATTTGCCTCTCTATTACACAGAGTAATTATCTTAATTATTTTCATTTCTTTCTTACACATTAACTGGAGATAATTTATCTGAAGTTTAGGCGCAGGACCACTCCGTATACTTCCAGTCATACGTCTATAAATGCTTTTGTGCTCCAAATGCCTGCTTGTTCACATTTCCATTCCTCACCCTCCTTTTCTAATCCTTGATTTTCACCCTCACCCCGTAAGGCCTACAGTTTCAAGCCTAGTTCATTGCTAGCCGTCCGTCACTCTCTATCATTAAACCTTGTCTATTTGCATTTTCGGTTGGTTCTTGCTAGTGAATCTACCTTTAAACTATCATAACATCTGTGATCTTTTTCGGTGTCTTTGGTAGATTAACCTCTATTGCCTTAGGAAACCTTACCATAGGTGTAATATTTGTGCATCCATTTGCAACACATACATGAATAAAATAAAAGTAGGGTGTTTGAACTGCTGTGACCAGAGTTGTGATTGGTAATAATAGTATGTTGTTAGCCATGGCATTTGTTGAAAAAGAAAGAAGTGCAAAAACTCCTATGATGACAATCTTATTCTTGTGTTGGCTATATGTACAGATTTCTTTAATAATCCATCATTGCAGTGTGAAAAACCATATTTATGGATTTGATGACAGTAATTACTTATGGCAGGCAGCCTTATTATCTAGCCTAGAAACCTGGACAAGAGGCTCTCTGGCACTGTAGCTCAGTTTCCCATTAGCCCCTGTCGCCCTCCTTGACGGGCATAGAGGGTGACAGTGGTCAAACTTCATTTGGTTTGTACATGACACACTACTTACTGCATATACTGCACAATCTTCTCACCTTGCAGGGACAAAAATAACGCCAAAATAATTACCAGACATGTCAAGGTGTGCAGGTAGATGTGAACACAAAGGACAGAGATACAGTACATTTGTATGATTTTTTTTTTTCATTTTACTGTGCTGGTTTGACAGTGGATTCAAAATTATTGCTTCTGATGGAAAGATGAGGAATATGGAATAACATGATGAATAATCATTACAATGATGGAAGAGTATTCAGTTCAAAGAGCTAAATGAGAGTAAGACACATGGATCCACCAACCATTTATCCATCTATTCATAATTGTTTTAGTGTCAACTTTTTATCTCTCTGGATATCATTAAATGAGCTTGGCATTACTTGTAGAAAGTTTAGATTGTTAAATGACTTTCCCTAACATTAAGTTCACACTACCAGGAACAAAGTTTCACAATAACCAATTGCGGCAACACTTTAACAGAGTCCACTTCAAAGTTTCTGAAAATATGAATGTTTCAACTTCTGTTTCAATCAAAGGCTTGCTACAAAAGAGGTTCAACATTACAAACATGTTTTACATTTATTTACCCCTTTACCAGGTCCCCATTAACCTGTTTAGGGTTAGGTTCACATCCATCGCTTTTCATGGAATTTTCACCTCTGCTGCAAAAGGCCAGACTGACCTGTAACATCTCCTTGTTTCTGAAACTAAGACACATCCTCACCCTAACACTGCCCCTAATTTGTTCACTGGTGATCTGCTGGCTGTTCAGAGGTTAACATTTGAGAATTAAAAAATACAGCCGTATTAGCACTAAGAACAGAACATAATGGGATGGCTGTAGCTCAGCAGATAGAGCAGGCAGTCGACTAATAGGAAGGTTGGTGGTATGATCCCTGGCTGCTGTAGTCTGGGCAAGACACGAACCCCAAACTGCTCTCTGATCCATCAGAGTATGAATGTGTGTGAAAATTAGATAGATGCTTGTATGAATGAGTGAATGAGGTAAGTTGTATAAAGTGCTTTGAGTGCTTGGATGGATTAGAAAGGTGATATATAAGAACCAATCTATAACATCCCCACAAAGGAGCAGGTGTACTCCCTTGAATAAAAACAAAGAGCAGAACTAAACATAAGAAAGAAAAAATACAAAACTAGCTCTCTGGGGCCTGATCTATGAAGAAAATTCAGGATACGCAGGAAGCCTTTCCTTATCTGGCTTTATGCACAGTAACGTTGGTAATCCAACTAGGGAGTCATGTGAAGGTAGTTATTCATTCAATAAGACAATCCAGGGCTCCCCAAGGTGTGCCACCTCCTTCTTGATGAAAATGGTGACATTGGCAGCATTTCACCAATGGAAGAAAGAAAGAATCTCATAATTTGGGAATAAAATCACTATATTTAGCGTTATTGAACAATGAAATGGATTGAGATGGATTCCTTGCAGCCAACAGGAAAAAAGTAAAGAAATAAAGTTGGTCCTGAGAATCTATATTTCTTATTGATGCTCATCAGGGAAAGGCAAGGCTCCTTGGAGAATTTCAGAGAATTGATTGTCTGGTGGGCGGCAGTGGTTTTGTACCCGTTGATCTCTTATGCCAAACGTAACCTGATATGGAGCAGGTTATGTTTTCACCTCAATAAGCTCCAAGTTCTGCTTTGTAGTATAGGCCTCTGACCAGTAAGGCACAACAGAACAAACACAAACTGCTGCTGTGGAGGATGGAACATGCACAACGTTATATCACCATATCAGACAACTTATTCTGCATTAATGCAGAGCCACAAAGATAACCAAGCTAACTCTTTTATTGCTGAGGTCACTAGCAACATGTTGCTTAAGAACTTGTTGACTTCATCTATAGGGGCATGAGTGCAAACTTTAAAATATATGATGGGTTTGAGCTTCACTCAATAAATCTCAGCCATCAGTTTGCTGGCATTATGTTTTCAGTGTACATTGAAAAGACCGCGAGCCTGTCTCTTTTTCTCTTTCTTATATCGAAGAGCTCCGATAAACCCTGCTAGCATCATTACTTACACTCCCCAGTTGGTCATTTTGGAATAGAAACAATCCATATAAACCCACTACCAGATGCTGCTTAAACACAGCACTTCTTAAATGTCACAAATTTGGCTGTTGTAATAAAAGAGATTTAGACATAAAGAATTGTCTGGAAATCCTGGCAACAATACACTGATGGAGTACTAAAACTGTAATGAGAGGAAGTAAAAACAAGCACTTGTAGATAACATCAATGCAAGGAGACCGGCAGACCAGCAGAAAAACTATAGGATGAGCACTTTTAGACATAGTGGAAATATTGTACAGAAATGAAAATCCATGTTAGATTAGATAACAGATAAACTATTTTAGTTATTAAAGTAAGGAATACAGGCACTTTTTTTATCCATGGTTCTTCACTGACCTCAATTCAGCAGGACATCACCCACATCAAGAAGACATCAGCTTCTTTCTCAACAGTATTGATGTACAACATCTCACTAAAGAACAAGCAAACACCCAGATGAACTCTCTGCTGCACTTAATCACACGTCCGAGAAAGCTTCACTGCCTGATGGCTTCCCTGCTGAGTTCTATAAACACTTCTGGATTACTGTGCTGTAGCATCGGCTTTCACCAAACAACTGAACCTAAAACAGCTGAAATAAAAGTGGACTTTGGGCTTTTTGCTGACACGAATCTTCTTTTCCTTGTCTTCTTTTTTCTTTTTCTTTTTGCCTTCTTTTTCTTCCAAGTTGGAAGTTCTTTACTAATGTTCCACTCTGGAATTGGCTTTGAAAAGTCCTATATTTCAACCGAGAAACTGTAAAGTATTTAGTATTAGTATTTATTTATTTATTGTCATTGTCAAGAACAATGAAATTGCGTTTGGGGCTTAAAAATCTCAAAACACAAAGCATATCTTCTGTTGAGGCACCAATGTAAAAATGTTGCGTGTCTGTGTTCATGTTTTATTTGACACTGCAGAATTATTCATATTGTGGAAGTATTTTACAGTACAAATAAATGACCTACAAAGGCACTCACTCAGCTGATGTATTCATTATTTGCATCCCAGGTTGTAATTTTCATCACTGAATCCCTCCTGTTTACAGCTAACATTGGCAAGTCTATAAAATTCATGAATGACAGCACAGATTACTCTTCCCCAGGACTCCTTACATCAAAGACTGACAGTTCACACACATAAATAGATATTTTAACTTTTTTTTCCTTTTTTTTTTTTTAATTGATCTTAATATCCTTGATTTACTGGGGGAATTTAGAGCAGTCAAATAAAAATCAAATGGATGTAATAGACTGGTTGTTCCTGTGTGAACTGTGCTTGCTGTTAGATGAGCACAGTTCAGGTCCAAAGTGGTTTCTCAGCTGCTTGTTTGAACTTGTCTTGTCAGTCTTTAATCTAATCCTTTTCCCTTTGGCCCACTTTGTGGTTGTCACTCCCAATTTTAAATAGAAGATAGTAGATAGTAAAGTGTGGTAGATTGTCATTAAAAAGAAACAGCAGCTCATAGTAAACAGTCCAATGGTAAGTTAGGCGTGACAAGCATGAAGAAAGAAATGATGAGAAACATAATGGCTGAGGCAAACTTTTTTCTTTTTAAAGCTATTGTGACAGAGCCCATCATTTCTGCCACAAAGAAGCTGCTGCCATACCATCTCTATATAGCAATGAATGAAAACAGACCTGACACAAACTGAGCATTTTAAAAACTAATGACAGGCTGGAATACTTTTGATCCATGGTCTAAAAGAAAGGAAGGGAAATTCCATGAAAAAGCTTATTTTTTCATCAGGACAATAGCATCACTGACGCGTGTACTACAATTCCAAAATATTTCATAACAACGTTGTGATATTAGTGAGAACTCTTCCCTCCAGAGGTGAAAAATATATGAAAGAGTAAAATAAAATATCTGAAAATTTGTGCAGGAAGCTTCTTTTTTTTCTTGGATAGCTACTCCGCAAAAGATGCCTAAGTGCTACTGCTTCAGTACAGCAATGTGATCTTTTAAACCACTTAATGTGGTAGGACATCATGGGCTGTAAACTGCTGGCAATTGCTGCCCCTGATGGGTTGAGTCATAATTAGTGTTCTGCCTTTTTTTATTTATTTATTTTTTTCATATCCATTACTGAAAATGTGAAAATGGTTTCAGAGAAAGCCTTGTGTGAAAATATTTTCAGTCAGTCTACTTTACTTATTCCATTTTAAGGGAAAACTAGCTGGCAAACAGAATAAAATACAGAATGTTCAGCAACAAGATCACCACAGGTACTCGGAAGAACCAATCATGGATCAGAACATGTACTGTGTGCCAGGTCATTATGATCCAAAAAACAGCAAAAGTTCTGTTACTTGTATAGTGGCTTTTAATCTCAGTGGTTCTACAAAGACGTTTACAATGTTTCTTATTCACACACGGACTCACACACCAAAGCCCAAAGACACTTTGGAACATGTTGAGAAGGTTCGCCAACAAATCCTAGGAGTAATAGAAAAATAACTTTACCACAGTACCTTATCACCCATCTACTGCTTAATACAACTCCATGCAAGCAATAGCTACTAGTGAATGCATCTCTTTTTTTGTTTAGTTATCATCCACGGTTCATTCATTCATCAAGGCCATATCTCAGGGCAGAATAGTATCAGTTTCTAGGGCTTCTAGTGGGGTTTTTGTAGAGTTGGTTGCTGAATTTCTCACACATCTTCATCACAGGCATTACGTATAAATGCTGATGTCACTTAAGTCAGTGTAAAACAACTTTATGGGGTCCAACCGTTTGTGCTCCAACAAGAACCCTCTTTTCAACTCAGAGCCTTTTTTTCTTGCCATTTTTTCTACAGAATTGGAATCAGCTGGACTGCACTGCATGATGTATTTGTTACCTTCCTCCATTCATTGTCATTTCATTTTATTAAAATAATCAACTGCATTCTAGATATTAGAAGTCCCCAAAAAATATTCAGTAGAAAAATAGGTACAGTATTCTGCATAGTGGATCACCTTGCCAGAAATTCTTTGGTGCATCATTATTCAGCCCTGGCTAAGGTGCAGTAAATCAGCTGGGTGGATTTCTCCCCTCTGTCCACAGCCTGCCAGATGAAACACCACTAAGCATTAAACATCTGCTTCTTACAGTCACCACTATGTGCCAAAAACCATCACAATTAGGAACAAACTCTCCTGAAAAAAGGTTGCCAGTTTACAACTAAAGAGAATGGCAGGAAAGAGGGAAAGACCGAATGGATATAGGAAAGGGCAGAGGAAAGTGGAGGATTGTTATCAGAGAAGGTATGAATGAGGGGAAAGAGGTACTGTGGAGAGGAAGAGGTCAATGAGAAACGGGCACAAACAATAGACCGAAGCCTCGATAGTCAGGTTGGATAAGACACAGGACAATTAAAACAGAATACAAATGGAAAACATGAAACTACAGAAAGTGTTCATTAAGAGGAGCAAATTTGCTTTGGGGTTTTGGAGTAGTATAATGGAATGTCATCCATCTATAGCAGCCTTCAGGGACTTCATTAAAATGTATCAACAAATGCAGATTGAGACTCATTTGGACAATACATTAGATTCAGCACGCCAGGACAGAAAGAGACCGAGCAGCTGTCTTGCTTTGAGGTCCTCGATCACTTTGTTTATGCACAATCCATCCACAGAAGTAAAGAAAATGATTGTTGTTGACAGTGTGGCCCCAAAGAAAAACAACTTTGTCTAGCTTGAATAAATATTGACTCTTCTGCTTGCCTATTGGCAGTACTTCGTGACCCTGTTTAAACATTTTGGTCCGAAGGGGTAAGCAGCAGCATAGTCATTTGTCTTTTAACTCTCGTTCTTGATCTTGTTGGTGGATTATCTGAAATGCACAATTTCCAATCTTCAAAACAACCCCTCATTTGTGTTGCAACAGGCAATTTGCCATCATAAAACAAAGCAGTATCGTTGTGTACAATTTACACAAATTGCTGCAGCTGAAGTGTATCATTTTCCAATATAAATTACAGTACAGAATGCCTGTGTGGTATATATTTTCATACGAATTGCAGCCTATTTTGTCACATCATCAGCACTTGGGAACAACAATAGAGGTCCTTCATTGCAAATGTGGTCAATTGGTGTCTGGGTGACTCGCTGCTGATGGGTGCAACACGTATGCCCTTCCTTATGGTGTCTGAGCAGAAACACAGCAGTGGGGGGAACTAGGGCATGGCGGTGGCAGCAGCGCACAACACTCAACTCAGCAGGCAGATTGGGGAACAGCTGCTTGGAGCAATTTGTTTCACAAGTCAGATTGTTGAGGCTGGAGAGAAGGACAGCAGGACCTCTTTACCTTCTGATTCTAACTTGGGATTTGGTCTCCGCCATGGAGCCTGTGGACTCTGTCTCTGCTTCAAAAGACATCCAGATAGTGGGAGCTAGGACTAGCTGAGAAGCTGGCGGCTGGGGATGTGGCATAGCAGTATCGGGAGTGCTGGATTGTGTGCTCACTTCTCGCCAAGGGATAGTACTGCAGCTGCCAAGGGCAGCAGGAAGTTAGTTGGGCATGCTTCAATAAACACTTAGCTTGATTTAAATACACAAAGGGAGGAATGTTGCGAGTTGTCCTGGAGGAGTTTTCTTCAAACAGAATCTATGATTGTTTTAATGTGTCACTGGTGGGATAAATGTTCTATGCTCTTATCGTGAGCGATTCTTGCTGCTGGATAAGCATTTGGTGCCACAGTAGTACATGGATATTTGCCAGCTTTTTGTATGTGCAGTACATAATTTACATGTGTGAATTACAGACGATAGTTGGTTCATGAGAAAGTATGTGAGCTTGTAAATTATCCATTTAGAAAATTGTGAAAGCTCTGCATCTGCATGTTGTTTTAACAGCCAGCTTTGCAAGCACAGTGGATAGAAATCATGCGCCCAAACAGATTTTGCAACATGTGAAGCAGACAATGCATTGTGTTTGCCAGCAAATTATAGTCGGCTGCTGGCATTTTTCTCTTTTCCCACAGAATACGAACAACTTCTTCTCTGTCGATGCCTCAGAATTGTGGGTGTAACGACAACTTGCATCATGACACTTAAAGTAGAAATATACAATTCAAAATAGGGGCAGATTGGAAATAATTTGCAGTTGTTCTGTTTACATTTGCATGGTCACAGACCATCTCCATGGAGATGCATTTTGTGTTTTCAAAAAAAATAACAAGATAAGCAAAGTTACAGATGAATTTGGCCGATACCCTTAAATGCAACAACTTTGGTCTCCATTGTGTGCCTTTCTCATGTTTATACACACACACACACACACACACACACACACACACACACATATATATATAAAAAAAAAAAAAAAAAACACCCAGCACGCCCCTGCGGGCGGTTTATCCTTCAAGCTCGGGTCCTCTACCAGAGGCCTGGGAGCTTGAGGGTCCTGCGCAGTATCTTAGCTGTTCCCAGGACTGCGCTCTTCTGGACAGAGATCTCCGATGTTGTTCCCGGGATCTGCTGGAGCCACTCGCCTAGCTTGGGAGTCACCGCACCTAGTGCTCCGATTACCACGGGGACCACCGTTACCTTCACCCTCCACATCCTCTCGAGCTCTTCTCTGAGCCCTTGGTATTTCTCCAGCTTCTCGTGTTCCTTCTTCCTGATATTGCTGTCATTCGGAACCGCTACATCGATCACTACGGCCGTCTTCTTCTGTTTGTCTACCACCACTATGTCCGGTTGGTTAGCCACCACCATTTTGTCCGTCTGTACCTGGAAGTCCCACAGGATCTTAGCTCGGTCATTCTCCACCACCCTTGGGGGCATCTCCCATTTTGACCTCGGGACTTCCAGGTTATACTCGGCACAGATGTTCCTGTACACTATGCCGGCCACTTGGTTATGGCGTTCCATGTATGCCTTGCCTGCTAGCATCTTGCACCCTGCTGTTATGTGCTGGATTGTCTCTGGGGCATCTTTACACAGCCTGCACCTGGGGTCTTGCCTGGTGTGATAGACCCCAGCCTCTATGGATCTTGTGCTCAGAGCTTGTTCTTGTGCTGCCATGATTAGTGCTTCTGTGCTGTCTTTCAGTCCAGCTTTGTCCAGCCACTGGTAGGATTTCTGGATATCAGCCACCTCCTCTATCTGCCGGTGGTACATACCGTGCAGGGGCCTGTCCTTCCATGATGGTTCCTCGTCTCCCTCCTCTTTCTTGGGTTTCTGCTGCCTGAGGTATTCACTGAGCACTCGGTCAGTTGGGGCCATCTTCCCAATGTATTCTTGGATGTTCGTTGTCTCATCCTGGACTGTGGTGCTGACACTCACCAGTCCCCGGCCCCCTTCCTTCCGCTTAGCGTACAGCCTCAGGGTGCTGGATTTGGGGTGAAACCCTCCATGCATGGTAAGGAGCTTTCTTGTCTTTATGTCAGTGGCTTCTATCTCCTCCTTTGGCCAGCCTATTACCCCAGCAGGGTACCTGATCACGGGCAGGGCGTACGTGTTGATGGCCCGGATCTTGTTCTTACCATTCAGCTGACTCCTCAGGACTTGCCTGACCCTCTGCAGGTACTTGGTGGTTGCAGCTTTTCTAGCGGCCTCTTCATGGTTCCCATTCGCCTGTGGGATCCCCAAGTACTTGTAACTGTCCTCTATGTCTGCAATGTTGCCTTCTGGTAGTTCAATCCCCTCAGTTCTGACTACCTTCCCTCTCTTTGTTACCATCCGACTACACTTCTCCAGTCCGAACGACATTCCAATGTCATTGCTGTATAGCCTGGTAGTGTGGATCAGTGAATCGATGTCTCGTTCACTCTTGGCATACAGCTTGATGTCATCCATGTACAGGAGGTGGCTGACAACTGCTCCGTTCCGTAGTCGGTATCCGTAGCCAGTCTTGTTAATGATCTCACTGAGGGGGTTCAGGCCTATGCAGAACAGCAGTGGGGACAGAGCATCTCCTTGGTAGATCCCGCACTTGATGGTGACTTGTGCTATGGGCTTGGAGTTGGCCTCTAGTGTTGTACGCCACATCCCCATTGAGTTCCTGATGAAGGCTCTTAGGGTCCCATTGATCTTGTACAATTCTAGGCATTCCAGTATCCAGCTGTGGGGCATTGAGTCATAGGCCTTCTTGTAATCAATCCAGGCAGTGCACAGGTTGGTCAGTCTGGTCTTGCAGTCTCGGCTGATTGTTCTGTCTACCAGTAGCTGGTGTTTTGCGCCTCTGGTATTCTTGCCAATTCCTTTCTGTGTCCCGCTCATGTATTGACCCATGTGCCTGTTCATCTTAGCCGATATGATGCCTGACAGGAGCTTCCATGTAGTACTGAGGCAGGTTATTGGTCGGTAGTTGGAGGGGACCGGTCCCTTCTTGGGGTCCTTGGGGATCAGGACCGTCCGGCCTTCAGTTAGCCATTCCGGGTGTCTCTCGTTAACTAGCAGCTGGTTCATTTGTGCTGCCAGACGCTCGTGGAGTGCAGTCAGCTTCTTCAGCCAGTAGGCGTGAACCATGTCGGGCCCTGGTGCTGTCCAACTCTTCATACTGGAGACCCTTTCTTGGATATCTGCCACTGTGATGGTTACTGGACCCTGTTCAGGGAGGTCGCTGTGGTCTGCCCTCAGATCCTCTAGCCACTGAGCATTGCCGTTATGGGTTGCATCCTTCTCCCATATGCTCTTCCAGTATTGCTCCGTCTCCAGCCTTGGTGGTGCTGTTCTCTTATTGTTCCCTTGCCACTGAGAGTACACCTTTGCTGGTTCTGTGGAGAACAGCTGGTTTATTCTCCTGCCTTCTATCTCTCTGGTGTACCTCCTCAAGCGGCTGGCCAAGGCTGTGAGTCTTTGCTTGGCAGTTTCCAAGGCCTCAGGTATGGACAGCTTGCTGTATTTCTTAGGCACCTTATTTGTCTTACCTTTCTGCAACTCCGTTAGTTGGCTAACCTCTCTCCGTGCTACTTTGATCTTGCCCTCTAGCCTCCTTCTCCATGGAGGGTACTGCCCCTTGTCGCTGTTCAACTTGTAGCCAAGCATCTCACTGATCACTGTTGCCGTATTGTAGATGAGCTTGTTAGTGTCGGTAATCGTGGTTGTAGGTATTGCCCGTAGTGCTGCATTAACATCATCTAGCAGACCTTCTGAGGGTACTTCACGTAATCTTGGTAACCGGCTATGGGGGATCCAGGTTTCAAGCTTGGCCATGATCCTATTTTTCAGGTCAGTTCCTCTCACACTCAACGATCCTTCTCCTATCGCACTTGGGGCTATGTACCCAATCTCGGGTGATGATATCTCCCCCCTGACCTGGCGTCCTGACTCCTCCTTGCCGTAGCATTTGTGTTGTACCTCGTCAATCTCTAGCTGTGAGAGCAGTCCCTTCTTTCGAATGTTGGAACACTGAGCTACTAGTTGTTTCGCCGTCATTGTGGATGTTGGGTATCGAAGAATCCATAGGTCCCTCATCCTATTCATGTAGCCCCTTCCGCCAGGGTTACTTGCGTAGTAGCATTCCAACAATGCCCTGTTTTCGTCTCTTGCCCACCGATGCCTTCTTGTTCCAGTAGCCCACTTTTCGTCAGGGTGCCCTGGTTCCTCAACACCTGACGCGGACCTTGTTGATCCGGGCGACGTCCGAGCCGGCATGCCTTCATATTTATCTGTCTCGCTCATGTCTGCGGTAGGCTTGCTTAGCATAGGGGGTCTAGCCTTAGGACCCTTACTGGATACAGACGCCCCAGGCAGGAATCGAACTTGCGATCCTCTGTTCCAAAGGCGTGTAGTCTAACCACTACGCTATCCAGCTGTGGATATATATATATATATATATACACACATATATATATATATATACACACATAGATATATATATATATACACACATATATATACACACATATATATATATATATATATGTGTGTGTGTGTGTGTGTGTGTGTATATATATATATCTTGATTGTATATATTTCTCCTGTTTTTTTAATGTATTCCTGCTATCTTGCTATTTATACTTTAGTCCTGCACAGTTGTCGTGGAGCACCCATAATTTTGTTGTACACATACAATGACAACAAATGACTATCCTATCATATCCTATCCTATTATTTATGTATTTATTCAGTTTTGATTTTAAATGAATATCGTGATTATGTTACTGTACATTTTTTTAACCAAATCATAAGGGAAAATCTAATAAATTTACATGCCATGCATGATTACAGCTAGGTGACAAAAGCTAGAAATATCAATACTGATGGTTATTAATATCATTTTTAGCCATCATAAACTTTAACAAGTGTTTAAAACCTTGTTGTTCATCATGTGGAGGAAAATAACATAGCTGTGTAACCATTAAATAGTTGTATGTTGTTGCATGCTCAACGTGCTCTTGTTCTGGTTTAAATGCTCTTCTTGCCTCATTATAATGCATTCAGTGAATCCACACACTCTTGAGAAGACATTGCAGTGAAACCTTGACATGCACAGATTTTGGAATAGATGTGCCATGCCCTGAAAACACAGTGAGATAAAATGATGAATCGGGCAAAGGGAGAAAAATAAGCACGGCCGCACAGAAGGACATCCGTGTGTTTTATTATGCTTCAGCTGACCCGATGGAGGCTCAGAGCTGCTGCAGGACAAATGTGTTCAAAAGGTAGATGGCACGTGGATTAGTAAATGAGGATAGTGGGATTCAACAAAGGAAGGGCAATTTATATTTTCAGTTTTCTGTATTATGTGCTGTCTCACATATAATGCAGTAAAAGTGGTTTCTTTCATTTGCCATAATGTAATTTATTTCCATAATGTAATCTCTACATTGCACTTAGAGGAATACAGAATCTAATAGTCCCTCATCCACTACTTTGAAAAATGTGTGTTTTATTGTCAGAGACCATTCTTGACAAATTATGAAAATAGATCACACATGGTTTTGCAAAGTAACTGTTGACAGTCTGTGCTGTTTATGGGGTTTATGGAGATATTTTTATTGTGTGAAGCACACAGAAGAGAAGATCTTTTGTTTTTCTGTTTCCTCTTTAAAGTCATGCCTTCACAAGAGCTTGTGAGAGAATATTGATTTTGATTGCTTTCAGAGATGGTCTAGTGAGTCTGAAAGCATCCCTTAGAGACTCTTTGACACCCAGGTCCAACTGTTTACCCTTTCTCATTCTGAGCATTAGGGTCTTCAATGTTCCCAGAGTGCTAATAGCGCTACCATTTACCCTCTGTCAATCCAACAACTGAAGGAGTTTAAAGCAGCAGTCTCAAAGATTTCACTCCTGGTTGATTTAGAAACATGTCTAGTTAGGGTAACTGTCAACTTTAGCTAATAAATCCTGTGGAAGATTTCTGGGGCACCAAGCTACTATCAGGCAATAATTTACATTTTAAAGTTGTCTGAACTAAAGTGATCTTAATTCAAAATGTTAACCCATTGTGGTGTGTTCCAGTAACTTAATGCAGCTTTTTTTTATGGAATATTGCCGCAAACACATTTCTGAATAAATCGTTCTTACATTAGTGAACCACAGAACAAATCAACGCTGTGTACCTCATTTGATTATGACCTAAGAAAAATGTATTCAAATGAAAAACTTTGATTGCTGCTTTAAACGAAAGCTTCTTGCCCTACAGCCAGGCATGTTGAGTCATATTATAAAAGATCAGTGATTACACTTTAATGGAATGCCTTTTATTTATGTATCTGTGTGGTTGCTGTCTTCAGATGAAAAATATATGTATGGCACAGTATGAGATGCGCTGAGGCTGTTCCATAGCATTTTCCTCCCAATGAGCATTCCTTTCCAGTGGATATTGTGTTGATGAGTATTCGTTCACACCTACCTTGTCACCATCCTGGGCCCTGACATGGCAGTTCACCTCAAAGACGACGTTTCCCCATCGTTTTTCCCTCCTCGCTATTGCCTGGCTTGTGGGGCCGGCTGGCAGCTGTCAGGCCGAGAGTGGCATATAACAGGGCATCAGACGTCCTGGCATTTTGCCCTCTCTCTGTGACAGCCGCTGACTGTCAATGGCTACCAGGCTGACAGTCTTTCACCCAACTTCGTCGTGTTCTGGGTTCTAAATGTTATCATTACTGCAAGGAGGGATGTCATCATTTTCTCCCCTTGGAACATGGAAGCACTCCCAGCAAAATGGCAGCAGTGCAGTGGCATTCACTGTTGTGTGAATGACAAGATATTATAGCAGCTGTAGCGACAATGGTTCATGCACACCAGGGGCCATAAAAGTGATTCATATGCTGTCTCCCTCTGTTTCTAAGACAAATCTACAATTATATGACTCAACCTTCAATGCCCTTTAGTTGGGGAAATGGCCTCATGCCTGGAGACTGATGTCTTAAAAAAAAAAAGAAAGCTGCAATTCATTGGTGAAAGAGAAGAAGTGAGAAAATAATGGGCAGGAAAAATCTTTAAGGGGAATTGCTTTCACTCTGAGAGGCAGCATAACCAAGGCCAACCCCCGTGCCATTCAATCAGGATGTAATTCAGTTGTTAATATGGCCTTAATCACTGCACTTGGGTCTGGTTCACTTTTCTGTTCTTAAAAGAAAAAATAAATACCTCAAAAAAATTACGAATGAAACAACATCATAGTGTATGATTGGAAAGAAAAGGTAAAAATTGGTCAAATTTGGTGCAGTGGTCACACAATGACAGAAAAATAAGGACAGACGAGGAGTGTGGAGTTCAAAGTGATTGCTACATGAATAAAGGAATTGAGGAGGGCAACCCACTGCAACAAATAAAGCAGTTGATCTGATAGACTCCTCTCTGGAACAGGTCCATTTCAGATTAATAGCAAAGGGAGGGACAATGACTTTGATTATTATTTCCCTTGTCCTCCACTCCATTTGTCCACTTTGGTCTCTCGGGTATGAGTCATAGAACAGACTACCAATGTCTGTGATTACCTGATTTCAATTTGCTGTCCTTCCCATTGTGCTGCAGATGCACTGGTCCATCACTCAAACACACAGAGCATCTTTTCTTTTGTTGACAGCAATCCAATGAAAATTGCCACCTGAGGAGAAGAACTAAGAATGTGGCGCTTGATCAGGAGTGCCATTCAGAATTAGATTCTCAGCTGTGGATGGTTTCAGTATTGTTTTGCTTTTTTAAGGTAAGAGCTGATAGTTTATGTGTGCTGTCAGAGTATGTCTTGGTTATTTTAACTGTCCCCTCAGTCTAGAGAAAGCAGAGAAGGGCACTTGTCACACTTTAGGTCAGTTTGCATTGGGTGAAAAATATCTCTGATACTTTATTTACACAGAGATAAATGTACAAATATGCTTTCACACACCAAGATACTTAAACTCCCCCTGACTTTGACTGACATTCACACATGCATGCTTACACACATGGTTCTTTACTCCACTTTTCTTAGTCCTACACAGTCTCTCAAATATTCGCACGTACTCAAGCTGTGTTTGCTATGAGCAGAAGGAGAGCAGAAAAAGATGAAGAATGAGCCAAATAATGTCAGACTGAAGGCAGCACCCATCAAACGCATCACTGGGTCCAAGGTGTGCAAGGACGGGGTGGAGGTTTTATGGCTGCTGCCCGAACATAAATACAAGCTGGAAGTCTGTAGTGGAAAAGATGTCTGTGGTCAAAAAAAAAAGGGGGGGGGGATTGCACATTTTGCAGAAATTGAATGCTAATGCTTTGAAGAAAATTCAGACTGGGTTCTATCAGGTTTTCATCTAAACTGTCAGTGAATAGCATTCTTCAGGCAGTATCCATTTTGCTATATACAAGACCAACTGTCACACACACAAACAGCTGAATTACCTGTTTCTGGTTAGTACCTCCTGCACAAGCCAGTCTCTCTGTGCAACATTTCAAAAGCTAAAGAAAATGAAGAAAAAAAACAGTAGTAAAAACAACTGAGACAATAAAGACTATGAATCTTCCATTTCCTCCAATAGTAAATCAAAAACGTATAAACATGTAATTTAATGCGATCTACAAATCTAAGTTAGCATTTTTCACATCCAACACTTAAATATTATTCTACACAAGAAAAAAAAACAGAATCCTTTATTTTAAAATATTAGAAGAGGGCTTATTTTTATGTAGTGCATATTATTTAGCGCAAGTATTGTTCTGTACTGAAACAAAAAAAAATAGCAAAGCCATAGCAAATGTATTCTACAGGGTGGGCCATTTATATGGATACACCGTAATAACATGGGAATGGTTGGTGATATTAAAGTCCTGTTTGTGGCACATTAGTATATGTTATGGAAGAAATATAGTATCATCAGAATTCAAGTATTTTTAGACATTGAATTTATGACACTGAATTTTTATCCTCCAAATTTCCCTGCAAAAATATTCACCTGCAAAAATTCACCTGCAAAAAATTCACCTGAAAAAAATTCACCTGCAAAAAATTCACCTGAAAAAAATTCACCTGCAAAAATTCAACTGCAAAAATTCAACTGCAAAAGTGATGAACTTTAATGTATGTGAGGGGGCAAACTCCTCAAGATGGGTGGTGACCATGGTGGCCATTTAGAAGTCGGCCATCTTGGATATAACTTTTGTTTTTTCAATAGGAAGAGGGCCATGTGACACATCAAACTTATTGGTAATGTCACAAGAAAAACAATGGTGTGCTTGGTTTCAACGTAACTTTATTCTTTCACGAGTTATTTACAAGTTTCTCTTTGTTCACAGCCATTGACATGTCGAAGAGGTTAACACGTGAGGACCGGATTGAAATTGTGTTGATATCTGATGAACGCAGTAACCGGGTCATTGCAGCCAATTTCAATGCAAGACACCCTCAGGACCCCCAGTTCACGCAGAAGATTTTGTTCAGTGATGAGGCAAACTTTTATGTGAATGGTGAAGTTGTAAACAAACAATCTTTTTAATGTAAATGATTACAGTATTGTGCAAGAGTCTTGAGTTACCCCCTCAATCGTTAGATTTTGTTAGGAAAAATGATAAAAGGTGCATTGATTTATTGAAATAAATTAGATAAGAAAAAAATAGTATAATTCTAACAAGCTTGAAAGCCAATATTTGTCATGACCACCATCATCCTTCAAGACAGGTGGAACTCTCTTGGGCAGCTTTCTTGTAATTTCTTTAAGTGGTTTTCAGGAATAGTTCTCCAGGATTCCTGAAGGACATTCAAATCTTTTGTTTGGATTTTGGTTGGCTTTTGTTCCATTCTCTGCAAAGATGATCCCACTCTGCTTCAATAATGCTGAGGTCTGTTCCAGGTATGCTTTTACTCTATTGACTCTACATACAGGTTCATCATCATGTTGAAAATGTAATTGGCAATCAGATGCTTTCTAGTTGGTATTAACTGTTTCCCTGAAGAGCTGTTTCTTAACTGCAATCCTTCCACTGAGACAACATCTGATGAGGCTTTTCATAGACTAGAAATTGCAATAAATGGTCTGCTTTTTGTGACAGGCTGCTAGTAACAAGGTACCTAAGATCATTAAAATTGGTTCTTTGATAAATTTTCTGTCAGTCTTAAACTGCTTAATCAACTAGAAATACTGGGGAAATGATCAGGTGCAAGGACTGGACTGAAAATGAGTGAAAAAGCAGCCAGTGTTTAAAAAAAAAAAAAAAAACCTTTAAGAAAGCTTGTAGAACTTTTGCTCAAGACCAGTAATCAATAGTAGTGTATATTAGAAGTACTATTACTGTAACTTTTATTACTGTATGGAGTCTTTTTTATGTGTTGCAAAATTTGGTTTTAGAATTTCTGGACTGAAAAATGGCGCTAGCCTCCCACATTAACGCATCATTCATAATAATCCTATAACCCTCAGAAAATTCCCTGTACTCATTACTAAACAGCTTTATATTGAAGTTTGCTATTTCTGCTTGAGTAAAGGAATAGAATACGTTTTACCATCAGTGCTTAAGAGTCTGCTTGGATATGTATGTGTTTAGAGAAATGTTTGATTCAATAAGTTGAATCATAGTGAAATAGAATATTTTTAAAAATATATATGTTGAAGAACTAATATGTGGGTATTTTTGTCTGATTAATTTTATAGCTTAAGTACTATTAAGAGACTGCTTACATTTATTTGGAGGTTTGATTTTCAGGTCTAACTGAATTCATATGGATTTAATGTTTTGAAATTCAGCAGTGATTATTATCCATCAGGGGGAGCTGCTGTTCATCTTCCACCTGACTGTTTTCTCAAGGCCACTACACTCACATACACACACACACTGTTCCTTTTCACAACTATTTGTCATCAATTTTCACAGATATTGATCTTTGGAGGTTGTACCCTTGGGCAAGGAGATTCTCCCCCCCCCCCCCCACTCTCCAGTCTCATCCCAGTGTCACATTCACTGTGCTTTGGGGAACGAGAGGTGTCCGTTGGATTTGTCTCTGACAGCTTGTCAGTATTGCTAATGTCAGCGTCTGATTGATGTATTAGGTCACTTGTATATAAGCATCCACATCAAAGACACAAATATGCAGGCTTAATCTTTCTCTTAGACACACAAATGCTGCCATATACTGTAGATAGACATTTAATCATAGGCAGTCTTCTTCTGGAAATATCCCCATTCAGGGCACATGTGAAGAAATTGATCAAAGGATGCCCGTGACGCCTTTGTTTTATTCACTAAAGCCCTGTTTAAGAGAACCTCTGGTGTGACGCCTCATGTACCAGCATGAGTAGAAATGTTATATTCAAGGCTCATTTAACCCTTTGCCATGTTAACAGCTCTAAAGCTGAGGGATATTGATCAAACACATGGACCTTTTGTGGCATTTTACAAACCCAGTGTTCTCTTATTATTAAAAAAGAAACTGTTTAAATGTACCCAAATATTTCACAAAAGAATACAATTATCCCTCGTACAAAGCAGTCATATTGAAACTGCTGAGCACTGGGTTCAAATTTGGGTTTACAATGTAATTCCATGCTTTCATGTGACTTTAAACCTGTATGAAAAAGTGGCTTTTATAGAGGTAGCTGTGAAACTGCTCATTACTGCAGCATTTGTGTAATGCAGTTAGCATATAGCGAAACGAGAGAGAGGAGCAAAATGCACAGGCACACATTTTACAGAGTGCCAAGAGTAGGAAATATGATGTTATAAAAAAGAATTCATGGTGCTAATATGCTGACTCATTTTACAATCAATTCCTAAAGGAATGCAAATAATTCATTTTTTTTAAACAGCTCAAGGGAACTTTTCAAAAGTAAAAATGATCTATGTCAGTCTTTGTAGTGACTTTTCATTTGTAATAAAATAATTACATGTACATATAATGACCAACAAACTGATAACAAGTCGTAATGAATAATGAAGGAGGAAAGGATTTAATTCAACCATGTCCTCGTTTATTGACCATGGGCCCATCGGCGGGCCCATTTTACAGGTAAATAAGAAGGGTTGGTCAATAAAGGGTTAAACAGCAAAAACTTTACACATTCTGTAAATCAAATAAGCCTCTCATTGAAAGAGAGGATATTATTCTTAACGCAAGAGTTTCTTATTGATTTGCAGCTAAAAAAAGAAGAAAAAAACAGCAACACAAACCTCTAGCCTGCTTAATGAGGTGATAACTGCTGCAAGCATAATCACAAAAACTGTTTCTTTAGTGCTATGCTGTTTATGGACCATTTTAACACAGCCTTGATTCAATTTACTCTGTGTAACACTTGGAAAACTGTCAGTTTGGGTTTTTTTTATATAGTGCAAATTTGCATGCGAATCTGTGGAAAACAAGCAGAAATCAACTACAGCCACAGGTGTTTGATAGGGTCGCCACCCTTCACCCGAATACACCCTTAAATCAAGTTAAACAAACATGTTCACCCTTGGTGACACCTGGATTACAGCCTCAGTCCGTACTCTATCAGCAGCCAGGTGCAGTGATTTGTCTGATGTTGGTGATGGGGTTTTAGAGGAAGAGAGAGAGAGATGTGGGACGTGGTGCAGATTGCTTCGAGTGGGGTCAGCATGATGGCAATGGCATGGGACACCCTGAATTTGCAGAGTGACAAGAGGCAGAGAGAAAAGAGACAAATATTGAAAGGCAGTTGTATCTTCATGTGTGATGATATGTGTGCGTGTAGCTGTGTATGTTATAATAGGGACAGTGGCTGCTCTTTGTGTTTGTGTGCAGCTACAGAGAGAGAATCTCACGTGCAGACAGATGGAGGCAAGGTAATTGTGTTTCACCCCACCTCGTCTCTTCAGTGATGAGTTACTGCACATGGCGCCTAACCAGCAGGTGGGTGGAGGGGAACCACAGGAATTAGAGAAATAGCAGGACACCATTTAAACAACACAGTGTGTCTGGACAGGACTGCATGGTTTACGCCCCCTGTTGTTTGTGTGGATTGCAAGTTCTGATTTTGCTATTTTCTGGACACAGCATGCGTTTTTCCTTTGTGTACACACAAATGCATAGTTTTCATCAATCATAATTGCTATGCATGCACAAAGCTCTACTCTTTCTGTTTCATTTGAGCATTGGCATTGGCCGTCTGTGAGAACCCCAAAGATCTTCAGCTAGCAGCTTTGCTATGCAGATACCAAACCACACTTATAATTTAATGATGATTGGAAGTAATTCTGTTGTTACCACTGACAGATAAGCCTTTTGCTTTTCAATTCTTTTTTTTTTTCCTTCAGAAAAATTGGAATGTCTGTTTTTTAGACAGCAGTTGACATTAATGGGGGAGTTTATACAGGGGCAGCTGTGCCCTGACAACCATGGCAGCCACATCATTTTAGCTCAGTATTCACTTAGTGTTAATATGAGAGGCACAGTGCCGTAGGCCGCAGGACTGATCAATAGCAAGGAGGCTGTGGAAGAGATTAACAAACAGAGACACGCACACACATGCACATATGAAAAGGCCTTTTTACACAACACACAACTCTTCTAGAGTTCTTGGAGAAGGTAATGGAATTATAGATCAATAGAGAATTGTAAAGACTGAAATAACCCTCTGATCTAACAAAGGGAGCATTTCCTAGATTGTGACACAGCTAATATTTTTAGTTACTTCCACCAGCGAGGTGTGATACAAGGTCTGTATTAATCATGAAACGCTAATTATACTATTTTCCCTTCAGAGAAGGCACTTTGATAATCAGGTATTCACTTAATGTCTGTGCAGACTCAAGACAAAACTGTACACATGACTCCGCTTACATGCATGGAAAGCTGCAGTTTTATGCCATGCATGCTTATATGAATGCACATCTGCACACAATGCAATTATCTTTTTGCGAGCTGCAGCTCAGAAAACAGCATTGCTTTTTGGGGTTTATGAAATGTAATAAGTAGCTGTATTCCAGTCTCACTTTAATCAGGCACAAAGTCACAGAACACAGCATTTGAAGTGGCTGGCAAACAAGCAAGGCACAGGCAGACCAAGAGATGTACTATTCAGCTAGATTAGCCAGACATGCCGACACAGAGATATGGGCTGAAAGCTCCACATCAGCTTAACTTCCCCTGATGATGTCAGGGACACAAGGGACACCAATTTAACTTACATGATTGCTATATCCAGAATTAATTTCTATTATGTTTTTATTAGTTTGTTTTCTTTATGATCAGAAGTAAAGACATGTGTCATTCCCACCTTCACTGACAACCAGGGGAGGTTTTAAGTCTGCCTGGCTTGCTCTGCATGATATCAACAACATGCCACATACAAATGAGGACTGAAAACTCAAAAAAACCCGCAAATGTCACCAATCCAAATCTTTTCGTGTGGTTGTGGAAGCTGCACTAAAAGCCTCTGAGCAGCTCATTAGCAGAGAAGAAATTATTTAATTATTTTCAAAAATTCAATAAACTGAAAAAAATGGCCATGATCTTCATGCAAACTGGCATTTTCACCTTTAACTGTATATATGAAATAAATACAGTTAATGTTTGCACTTTAACATCTGTAATAATTTCTTATGAAAGTATGAAAGGAGCAAGACAAACACACTGTGGAGCCCAGAACGCAAAAACAATTAAGCTAAAAAAAGTAATTCAGAATTTAAAAATTCAGAAATAAAAAATGCAAATAAAATAGCGCTACAGGCAAGAATGTAACGATAAACCAAAGTTACAGTAATAATAAGGTAAAATTAAGGCTGCCTAAATTCTCTTGGTATGGATACTGGAGCTCTGCGCAGTCACTTGACTCAAAGCGTCTCATCAGGCCCTGTGGCTGCTAAAGCGAGCTAAAAGCATGGCGCTTGTTTTTCTGATATAAGGTGCTCAGAAGCACTAGAGTTCCATAGAAAATAGAATCAAGTATAAAAAGTTTTCTTCTAGTTTTTTTTCTCTTCGTCTGGAAACATGAGGCGCCACCAGCTTACGTCACTGGTAAAAAAAACAACAAAACAAAACACTGCTCTGCTGTCTATGCCCTTCTTTTTGCAGTTGGACGTATGAGCTACCTGTCATGGTAGTTGTTTCTGTTACATTGAGAATCCCCTGCTGTGCCCATACTTTTGCCATACTCATGTTGGTGACTTGTGGCTTTAGCTAATACCTCCTAAATCGTCATGTCTTGGTTGGTAGGAATCATCCTTAACTTCTTGATTAAATGTATTCTTTCTTTTTCGTCTACAAACATAACACAGTCAATGAGCACTTTAAGTACACCATATCAGAGCAGGGATCAAAATGGTGTGGAAATTCTGCCTGGTTTGATGAGTTTCAGTTCCTGCTCGGACATTTGTTAGGGTCATCAGCATGAAAGCATGGATGTGCCTTGTACCAGCTGTTCAGGTGGTGTGATAGAGTGGGAGATATCTTTTGGCACACTTTCCCATAGTAGCATCTGAGCATCATTTAAATGCCTTGTCCATCCCTTTATCTCCACAGTGTAACTTTTTTCTGATTGCTGCTGACAATGAGTTCACTGTACTCAAATGCCCTGTGATATCAGGCCATTAGAGCATCTTTGGGGTATGGCGGAACAGGAGGTTCAAATCACAGATGCTCAGCCAACAAATCTGCAGCAATTATGTGCTGTTATGTCAAAATGTACTACAATCTAGGAGGAATGTTTTCAGCACCTTGTTGAATCTATGCCATTAAGAACTGAGACAGTTCTGAAAGTAAAAAGGGGGGCCAGCCCAGTACTAGCAAGTAGGACCTAATATTGTGTTCAGTGAGTTTAGGGTTTATGGGTGTGGTGTGTGTTCCATTCACATGTGTGGTGGTGTATGTGTTATATATGTATTTGTATCAGCCAGACGGTTCAGGAGAGGAAGTAGAGAAGGAGACAGAGAAGGCAATAGCACTAAGGCATAGAAGCATTAAATTGTGTTTTGGCATCCATCCATCCATCCAAATACTGTTTACTTTCATGTGGACTTGACTTGTTAATTGTAGGAAAAATGTAGAAAATACTGGCCTATATATGAATTATAGAGATCTATTTGACACCCCCAGTGAATTTTCAGGTTATGGAATGACAGCAGGAATACGCATCAGTTTTTGAATCTTTTCCTCCTAAAGGTAATACACCTCGTTTCTGAAGAAGGCACAGACAAAGCACAAAACTCTTCCTTTTACAGCTGCGTTGGATAAGATGCTATTGTGTATACTCATCGGTATACCACAACACCACACCCTACCCTGAGTGTAATTGCTGACCATGCCAGTCCCTTTATGACCACTGCGTACCCATCTTCTGATGACTGTTTCGACTGTTTCAGCAGGATAAGGCGTCATTTCACAAAGCCGAGATCACCTGAAACTGGTTTCTGGAACATGACACTTGTCACATGTCATGTTCAGTCACCTCACCGTCACTTGATCTCAATTTAGTAGAGCACCTTCAGCATTTGGTGGTCATGCTATAATGTAAATATGTGCAAAAATCTTCCGTGCCACGAAGAATTAAGGTGTTCTGAAGAGACACCAAGTCAGTATTAGCGAGATTCACCTAATAAAGTGGCTGGTAAGTAAAAACACACAGGTCAAGGCTGAGCATGTGCTCTGTGTCTGTATAAACACACAGTGACACTTGTCTTTGTGCTGGTTCAAATTTCACAAGATGTTGTTATTATATTATGTCAATTAGATTAGAAGATAATTGCCAGAGGCTGCTTTTTTATTAAATTTAATTTGAAATTTATACTTTAATATTGGGGGAATTCTCCTCTAAATGTTTTCCACATGGAAGGATTTTTACACTTTAGGGACAGATAATAGTTGTGAGCTTAACTACAGGTCTTGCGTAGTGTTAATTGTGCCCTAGATTGACTTTTTTTTCCAAACTAAAAGATTGCTGTAATTTCTGCCCTGACTAGCTTTTCCCCACTGTACACTCTGTTCTTTCACTGCCCTCTGTCTCATCTGCTCTAGCACGGTGTACCTAACAAAATGAGCAGCTCACTTCACTGCTTAGTTCAAGCTAAAGATATAGTGAGAGCTAGTTACCATAGATATTACTGTCCTTGGATGCTCAGATGAAGGCCACAAGCGAAAAATGTTACCATATTGGTGAAACTAAACTTTGTCAACATTTTCCTGAAATTCTGCTCAAGATTTATGGTACGTGTTTGTCTGCGAGCATTCAGTGTAAACTGTGAAAGTGCATTATTTTTAGAGACTGACTTTTTCAAACATGTCTTTGGGCTTTTGGCCTGTTGTTTCACCTTCACAAACATTAGCATTACCTGTCACAGGATTAACATTTTTAATGTTAACCACTTGCACTCCTGGTCCTTCTAGTGGCTGGTGCATATAGTTTTTCTGAGCGATTTTCTATTTAGTTGATGTAGATTTACATTTTGGCTACCAACCCGTTTTTAATGCCTTTAAGTTCCCGTCTTTGAAGACTGTCTGTGTGTGCCACAAAGATTTTGTGAAGTCTTGTAGAGAGAGAGATGGAGAGAGAGCATGCCGTGGTTGTGTAGGTCAGATGTCAGCCCACCTCTGCAGCACTTCTGGACAGTCATTCTACACCAGTGAAAACATTAGGCTGAACATTATTAGATCTGTGTAATTGTGTTTGGGAATTTCCCGTATTATAGGGCTAGATTTGCGGGAATGTTTTAAATTGTGTACAATACCTGCAATCCTGCACTCCAAGCCCTGATTTAAGTTTTGCATGCTCTTTCTCTGCCTTGCAGCTCCTTAATTATAAGCTAACTAAATATAGAACTTATTGGAGTTGAAGATCTTAGTTGGTGTTTTGAAGTCCTGCACACAAATATCACATATCACAAAAACAGTTTCCAGAAATGGCTTTCATACATGCAAATACGGCGACATGCAAATTTGCAAAAGGATCCAATAACATCAGAGTATGTCAACAACAAACACACATATTCTCCCACACAATCACGTTTGCTGTGTCTCCCAAATCCCTTCAGCTGCTTTAGCAGAACCTCTTCTCCCCTGATAGACGTCAGACATACTCCCCACTCAGCTCAGCAAGAATGCAGCACAAACCAGACCAAATGACAGACCCAGACCGTGAGAATGTCACCATGTGAAACGAATGTTTGCATTAATATTTGATACAGAGTGAAGGCATGCTGCAAGTTTAAACAGGTGCAGCAACAGAGCAGTCACACTGTGAAAAGAATAAAAGAGACTCTAGAGAGACTGCTCCAACGGTCAACCTACCTATTAAATGATTGCACTAACTCAAAAACTCTCCATTAAATATCACTTACAGCATGCTGCAAGGAAATGTAGTGTACCACTTCCTGCTATTCTACATTATGCTGCCTGTTATAGTATGAGATAAACCACGATGTAGGGCTTGCAGCTGCATAATGTACATTAAACAAATAAACACAAAATACGAATAGAATGTGGATTTGCTGCATAAATTCAGTAGCAAGCAAAGGCCGTTGTGAGCCTGCAATCAGTTCAAATGACTATATGGATCATAAGTGCATTACTCACGCAAGCTTTGTATTTAACCCTCTCAAGGCAGGCGTTGCAGATTTGCAACAGTTAAAAACTAACAACCTGATTACCCCACATACATATTTTATGAGTTTTTTTTACTCAGAAGCACCACTGCAGGACTCGGTTGTGCATTAGCAACAAAAAATTTAATTTGAGCCTGAGAGGGTTCAAAGAAATGCCATTGCTAATTATTCCATTTAGTATTGTGTAAATACACCACTACTCAAAAGTTTGGCATCTCTTTGAAATGTCCGTGTTTTTTTAAAGGAGAGTACATTTGTTTTAGATTAAAATATTTCCAGTAAAAGACTGATTAGAGGAG